>NC_142924.1:20671000-21298000 GCF_054131065.1 Drosophila arizonae
TGTATTATACTTAAATATTTACCTATAATTCATTTATGTACATAACCTATTCGAAATTTTATGACATATGATTAAGTTGCAGGCAAAACTTTAAACCAGATAGGAAATGGAGTACAGATTTAAGCCG
Source organism: Drosophila arizonae (assembly GCF_054131065.1). Taxonomy (NCBI): domain Eukaryota; kingdom Metazoa; phylum Arthropoda; class Insecta; order Diptera; family Drosophilidae; genus Drosophila; species Drosophila arizonae. The sequence goes on from NC_142924.1 coordinate 20,671,128, forward strand.
CTGGAAGGCTTTTTTATGGCCCTTATAATATGCAAATGTCTGCTTGGGGGAAGGCTCAATGAGCACTTGGCCTGTTGACAGGGCTGAAATCCTTCAAAAATGTGCGTGCAAAATCTACGCGTATAAAATTTATTAACAAAGTCCCCCCTGAGGTGCGCTTCAGAATGAGCGAAAGAGAGCAAGAGAGAAAGAAAGAGAGAGATAGAGAGCTTGGGAGACACCAGAGACAGTACGCGGAAGGCTTTTCGTCGCCCTCGAGCCCCTCGGGATAGACGCAGTGCAGTAGCCGTGCGAGGGAGAGAGAGGGAGAAGACACCCTGTTAATGGAATTTCTATGTGTGTGTGTGGTCATATGTGTGTGAGGCCCTCGGAGGCTAGTAATTTGTGTCACGTTTTAATTTTTCACGCCGCAAAGGGCGCTCTGCAAAATATGGTAACTAACACATACATATACACATATACTTATGTATGTGTGAGTGTTTGTGTGTGTGTGCTGGACCTCCCCTCGCTGTGATTATGACAATTAAGATTGCGTGGAGCTCATGTCTACTTTTTGTTACTTTTTTTTTCACAGACCACAAAAGAGTTTAATGTTTAGCTGTATTTAAAAACTTGTTTCGTGTTCACGCGCAATTATTTTATATTTTTGTTATATGTACTTTAATCCTTACGCCGTGCAGTTTTTAAATCTAAGAATTAATAAGGCATGGAACAAGCGGATGTAGACGAGTAGAGGGTGCAAAATATAGTTGAGAAATGAAAGCAAAATGTATACAATAAATAGATCTTCTACTTGTATGCAATACTTTAATATTATGAATTTTTACTCTTATATGAGTATGCATCCATGAAGACTCCCTTTATTGTTGTTAATGCCCTATCCTTGTCTATTTATCTTTTTATTAGTGTATTCTCAAGACTCTTGTGATTTCCTACTACAAATTACAGGAACCAGAACATTTGCTTAACTATAGACAGCAATTTTATATATATACATGTGTAGGCATATGTATGTATCATATACATATAGAGCATATGTATTCAATTCCACTGCACTTAAAACATGCAATGTCTGTAAGTAACAAGTAAAGAGACACGCTCAAAAGCAGATTGTTTGCTTGGCTTGCCACAAAAGATAACAGCAAAGTACATCCCAGGACATCGTTTAAGTTATTTGAGATGTTTTTCACTCAAACATCCTTGCGGCCAAAGTCCGAGTTCTGTCAACTGCCAGCTAAATGTCCATAAGGAACACTACAGCAGAAACTAAACTGACAAAAATATCTGCAGGCGACTTTCCGCTTCTATTTGGCAACTGCCAAAGCAGAGCTCAGGAATTCTTTTTCCTGTGTGAAATGCAGAGAAAACATTAAACTAGCCTTTAAATGTATACTATATGGAATATATAAAATAATATTTATTGTATTTTTGAGCGTAGTAAAAAGATTGTTACTAGAAAATAAACAGATCGGCTAAAAAAAAAAATATTAAAGTAAAGGGAATTTTATTTTGCTGCTATGAACCTTAACTAATTTCAAAATAAATATATGTATATGGTTTGTATTGCTTTATTAACCCTTTTATATGTAAAATCATATATTGAACTGTTCTTCAATGATTTTATATAAAATACTATTCCATAGCTTTAAAATAATACAAATTTCTTTACAATTCTCCCACTCATACTCATGGATCTTTGAAATTGAAATTTGCAAAATACCTTAGAATATATTGTAGACTATAGTTCAATTTCAATCTTTTCTACCACTACCACCGCTAATTTGATCAATAATTAGTGTATTAATACGTATCTATATTATTATTATTATTTTTTATTTTTTTTTTTTTTCAAGTAATAAGATATGAATAATAGATAAATAAATATTTCATTTTATAATAATAATGCATTAAATATTCATTGACAAATATTATATTCTAAAACTTCAAGAAACGAATTTTGTTCAGTGTACTCTAAGATTAGAAATGCACTTAAAGAGAATTGTCAATAATCTGTCGAGTTGAGCATATGTTCGATGCAGTTTTATTATTAGCATCCAGTTTCTTATGTCCCGTTACACAGTTGTCGCTCCTCTATGCTTCGCTTATGCGTCCTACACTTCCCCCGCCCCTCTCCAACACTTGGCTGTGCTCAGTGTTCACGACCTGCCACCCCAATTAGCAGCTGCTTAGCTAATTTCAAGGCGGCTAAGAAACAAAAACACAGCGCTAATAGAAAATATACAGCCCTACTCCCATAAACACATGCACACACACACTCACACACACAGACTTACACCCATATGTGCACTCACCTCCAGCATTGGACGGCTCCCGAAACACGAACGTATCGCACAGTAGCGGCGACACTTTGTATGCCCTCCCTCTGTTCCATGCTCGTTAGGCAACAATTCGAGGCGAACTTTCAGTTTTAATTCGCCTGATCATTTGCCGGCTGCCAATTGGGAGTTGGCGTTGGCGTTGGCGTTGCTGGTGGCAATGCAGATGCAGTTACACCAGATAGTTGCAGTTACAGTTCTTTGTTGCTGTTATTCTATATGTGATAATTTAATGTTTTTAACGGTTCTTTTTTTTGCCACGTTCGGTTTGCACGAGCTTTCGTGTTGTTTGCTACATAAAAAGGAAATTCAAATAACATAAGCTATGGCTCGTGCTCTTGTTGTTGTTCATGTTGTTGCTGCTGTTGTTGTTACTGTTGCTATTGTTGCCAGAGCAACTCCGGGGCGCAAATAAACGTTGCCCAGGTGTGAGCAAAATGCGCGCCCCTTTTTGCTCCACCTCTACAACTAACAACGTGCGCGCACACAAATAGCCGAAAAGTGTAAATAAAATAGTAAAAAATGTAGGCAAGTAAAACAGGAACAGAAAAAAAGTGGCAGCATAAACAACAACCACAAGAATAGCAACAACAGGAGCAGAGGCCACACGCACGCGGAACAGGAAAAAGGAAAATCGAATGAGCCGCTGTACGAAATAGTCTAGAATAGGGCAGCATGAATGAGAGAGAACGAGAGAGCGCGCAGAAGAGCCTGTGACCGAGAGGCAATGTCTGCGCTGCCAATAACAAAACTTTTGCCTTGCCCTTTTGCTGTTTTGTTTGTTTCACTTTTCACAGGATGCGGCATTTCGAGCACTTCTTATTCGATTTATGCACACACATATTTAAATTTATTCAACTGCGACGCACAAACACGGATAAACGCACACTTACACTTGACTGCAATGGATTGACAAGAGTTGTTGCTGTAAAATATTTGGCTATTTTTAAGGGCAACACTCCAAACGCACTTTGCGTTGTCCAGGCGCGCCAACAGCTAGGCAAGAACTAACTGTAGATGAAGAAGCGAACGGCAACATGAACGCGCCCGCGAAAACACCCGCACGTACTGTTATTCCAAATGCGACTGAGCGCAAGCAAAACGAAACGGAAACAAGAAACCGCTGCACGACGGAGCATTTACCCATTTACACTGTGCAGCAAAAGTTTATGTTTGCATATGCAAAACATTCTTATTGGAATGCAACAATGAAGAAATCCAATAAGAATTTGAAATTCTGTAAGTTTAAATGATTTGCCTATGTATAAAGATTAATATCTTAAACATAGCTTATAAATATTATTTTATTAGTCTTCTTTATATGAAAAAGGGGAGCACAAACTGTTAAAAGTTTGTGCTGCACACTGCTATGCTGGCATTAACAGAGTTCAGCTAAGCAGTGCACTGCTTGCTGTTAAAGCAGTATAAAATAACAGCGCTCTTATGCGCGCGCAATTCAAATGTGAAAAATTAAAACAGCTCTACAGACATGTAAAATGTACCTGTACATACGATATATTTATCGTACCATTTATTAAAAAATTGCTTTTTTGTGTACATCTTTTTGTTGTATTTGCATAGTGAATTGAACACGATTCGAAAAAATTAGATTAAACTTAAGGCTTAATAAAGTTTTGTGTCAGACCTTGGAATTACGAAGACAAACTTTGCGTTTTGTCAGGATATTTGGCAAACGAACGACCAACTAAGGCAATTTAATGGACCACATTCCAAGACTAAACTAGATTTGATTCGAGTTGCTTACTTTAAACTAACTATAAATTCTTTGGAGTGGCCTTCCCATGGCAGTTCATATAGTAGCATCGACTGGGCAACGCCTACGGATCGATAAACGAAATCATGATATAGCGTGTGCCCTTGGTCACCAGCAGACCCTCATGGAAGTGAGTCAATCGACCCGGATGCATTAGCATCCAGCCCTTCTTCGTCTCCGTCACAGAGCAGTTGTATCTCAAAAACCGACAGCCGCCGCCTTCGTAATCAATGCCCGCCCGATTCATTGCGATGTTGATTGTGTAGGTCGAGGAGTCGTGATGTGGACGCAGAGAGGGCTGCTCATCGGGCTTGTAGCGCACCATGAAGTTCATCAGAGACCGCGGAGGCTGGAGAGCAAGCGAAATGTGCATTAGCTAACTTGAAAAACGAAAATGTCTCTTAAGCTCGGACTTACATCATGGAAATAGCCCATGAAGACACGCTCCTGCAGCGGACGCACAAACATTTGCAAAAACTTCAGATAGAGCGCATCGAGTCCCACTTGTCGCATGTGAATGTCACGCGTGGGCACCGCCTCGTAGCCACCCTCCAATCGCGTATCGCTATTGCTGCCATCGGACCACTTGCCATACGCTTCCATAATAGCCACCAAATCGTCGCAGAAGGCGTCGGTCACAATCTGGAACCAATAGACGTCGGGGCAGGGCTGTGGAATGACCACGCTCTCGTTCAGCTGCGACGAATAGTTCGGATGGATGTACTTCAAGGTCCAATCATAGCGATTGCTGAACAGGGTATAGAAATCGGGACGAGCTACGGTCGTATTGAAGTTATCCGCATTGATCAGATGGCCGAAATAGCGCTCATTGCTGACGTACATGAAGACGCCCTAGAAAGATAATGAAAAGAACAGAATTTTGATTTAGAGTACATGAGAGCGAGAGAGGGGAGCGAGCGAATTTATAATTAACAATATCTAGGAAAGTATATAAGTCTGAAACATGAATCTAAGAAACGACCGAAAAACTTTTAGATCTTTTAATCTTTAATTAGAAGGGGCTATTGAATGAAAGAACGAAAAATATAATATAATATGTAAATAAAAATGTTTATACAATATAAAGTATTTCTTGTTTAAAGAGTATTATGTATATATTATTTTATTATTTTTAAACATTGTCTAATAATTTTGATTTCATTTTAAAGGGAAAATTACTTTGGATTCTTCCCGATAAAAATATTTAAAATAAATTATTGAAAAACTATTAAAATGAAAATAGAAGCGATTGCCTAGAACTTTTCTTTAGTGTTCTATTAAAGCAGCTGTAAATGCTTCCTCAAGCAAATAATATAAACAGGTTGATTAAAATAGTTCAATGTTGAATTATTTTATTGTGGATCACTTACCGCATCTCTTAGAGAATCAGACATGGCCATATCAGGGTCGAGTTCCTTGTGCTCGAATTTGACTGCATCGAAGGCGCTCTTCTTGATCAGATAAATTGTCGTCACATGTGGCACATTGAACATGCCGCTGAAGAGAGAGAGAGAGAGAGAGAAGCAAAATTAGATACACTATATAGATGCAGATTCACAGATATATATGCACACACACACACAAACATATATATGTATTTCGCAACAATGTTGTGGAAATGGAAAGTAGCGAAACTCTCGCGAGGCTGAGCGAGGCACAGATTAAATTCAATCAGTGAGATAAACAAACAGGGGCTAACCCCTAAACTCTGGTCGCAGTTCGAACAAAACATTGCACGCTGACAGACGAGTGCAAAGCCGAATCAGCGCAGTCACAGATCGCCGATCACAGATCACAAACAAACAGATATGCCCACTCCCTGGTTAAACCAGAGCAAGATCAAAGCACTCGCTCTGCTCTGGCTGCTGCTGCTGTTGAGTGATCTTAGTCAGGTGCAGGCGCAAAGTGAGCAAGATCTAAGATTGTTCCATACGTGTATAAACAGCTCTGTTTAATCATATATTTATCTATATACCATAGGAAGCACTGGCGGTCGCAATGTCCTACGTCGCAATTATACGGGCAAGAAGCCAGTTGTCATTCAACACAGATCACAGGACGCGGTCAACTATTACGATCATGAGAATGTGAGTCAAAGTTTACAAGGTTAAGCTATATGGCCTGAGAAATCTATTTTAAAAGAGTTAATTTACTAAATAACTCTTTGTCTCTCTCTCTCTCTCTTTCTATCTAACAGGGTGCCAAGATCATAAAATCATCGCACTTTGAGCTGGATTATACGCTGGGTCGCAAGATAACTTTCTTCTGCATGGCACAGGGTTAGTAGGAATTAAAATTGCCTCTCTCTCCCATTCTCTCTCTCTCTCTCTCTATCTATTTATATGACAATAGGCTTGAATTGCACAGTCTTAATTTACTAAGTAAATTTATCAGCTTTCTGTATGTCATGCAGTCCACAAATTATAGGCGAAGCCTAACATGTTATATCATTCGTAAAACTCTCTCATTACAAATTAATTTATCTCTCATATGACTAACTATCTATACATGTCGCTCTCTCTCTCTCTCCCTCTTCACATTTATCTATTCTTAATATATATCGCTTACACATCTCTCTATACTTTTAGGCAATCCTCGTCCAACTATCACCTGGTTCAAGGATGGCGCAGAGCTCTATCAACATCGTTTCTTTCAGGTAAGCTAACTTTAAACAACGATCAAATTTTGTTAAAAACATGATTTTCATTTTATATTTTAGGTACACGAATCCCATCCAGAGCCAGAGATTATTAAATCGAAAATGGAAATCGATCCAACTACGCAAATGGATGCAGGTAATCTAAGATTTAGCTACTCGTAACCCTAAATATTTAGAGATAGACTTGAAGGCAGTATTCTACGTATTTGTGAAACTATAGATGAAGTTCTATTTTAATAGTTCCAGAACGAAACAAATATAAGATAATCAAAACGCTGTTTTTGGGAATTAGAAAATCTAAAGAAATAGTTTTATAGAAATATTTTCATTTATAATTTCTATATGCAATGAGAAAGATAAACTATTAGCAAATAACATAGTCTCTGTTAGAATTAATTATGCAACTAAATTTCCGATTTCTTTCTAGGTTATTACGAATGTCAAGCGGACAATATCTATGCAATTGATCGTCGAGGTTTTCGTACCGACTATGCCATGGTTAATTTTTAACATTCTCTATATCTGTTCATTTTTCACTGACATATTGTAGCACATTTTTGCTGTAATATTTGAATAAAACCAAATATAATTTGTAACTTCAAGTTCGTTTTTGTTTGTATCAATTGATATTATGTTTGTTCTCGACCTTTCGGCTGATATTCGTTTACTCTTCGCTGTCTCTCTCTCTCTCTCTCTATCTCTGTCGCACCCTGTCTCATTCTGTTATTCTGTGTGCGTAACCGACAAATTGTCTTCAATTACCTGATTGTAACAATTTTTTTGCATTTATTTTATTAAAATGTATATTAAAATGAGTGCAAACGAAGCCAAAACAAACTGCGGCACTTGACTATGCAAATGAGATCGGTTATGTAGGGGATCTGTATACCCAGTGCACAGTGGTCATAGGTTGGGGGAAAATGTTAAAGAATGTGTACGAATTGAATGGGAATATAGGTATGAAAGTGTTTATATTTGGAATTTTTCTACAGTAAAAATATTACAGAGCACTTTCCTTGCTGTTAACGCTTTACATGAGGTTAACAGCGGCTGGATAAGTAAAAGTCAAAGTTCTTATGTGATCAGAGATGAATATAGTTAATATTTACAGATTAATTCATCAATAAACTGCAGAATAACATGCATTGACCACGATTAATTGATAAAAATCCATCGATCTTAGCTATATTCTTCTCTGATCACTAACTAGTTCAGTTTAAAAGCATAAGAGAGAATGTAGTTTATAAACTATCAAGTCATTCAAAACAGAAGAACGTATAGGAGTAAAACATCATACCTAAATATATATTAATACAAATAGTTGACTAATTTGCACAGCTCTTGCCCCACTGTGCGCAAAGAGATTGGCCTTTGGTCAGACTATTGCAGAGGCATGCAGATTCAGCGAGTGCGCAAATCAAATCAAATGAAATTGAGTGAAATAAGGCAACCTGTGGAGCTGCGCATATCAGATGCGAACTAAAGCGATCTGAGAATAAAATGCCAAAATGTCGAGCTGCTGTCTACTGCCTACTGACGGCGATTTAAATGCGAGACGATTTAAAAGCGACGCCAATTGTGGCAAATTGGCCGAGCTCAGTGGAAGGCGAGCAATTGTGCCCAACAGCTGCTGCTCAGTCGCCGAGCAGACGAGATTCGCACAGCAACGTTTGAGTGAGAGACAGCATAGGATGCAAGCAAAGTGCCTGCTAATCAGCATAAGCCTGGCCCTGGTCCTCCTAATGCTAACTGCACCGGTCGTTGAGGCGCGACGTGGACGCGGTCGTGGACGCACCAAGTCGCGCGTGCAGATCGGGCTGCCGATAACGGGCAAATACCGTGATCCTGAATCCGATCAATACTACAACAATAATAATGTGAGTTAGTCAAGTAGTCAAAGGATTATCAACTAATCTCTTCGTTGCAACAGGGCGCCAAGATCTTGCAAGCCTCGCACTTTGATCTCGAGTACGTGCTGGGCCACAAGATCGCCTTCTTGTGCGTGGCCAAGGGCAATCCGCGCCCGCACATAACCTGGTACAAGGACGGTGCCGAAATCTATCAGCATCTGTACATGCATGTGCACGAATGGACCATTGGTGAGGACCGCGTCAAGTCAAAGATCGAAATAGATCCGGCTACCCAGATGGATGCCGGCCTTTACGAGTGCACGGCGGACAATATGTATTCCATAGACAGACGCAGCTTTAAGACCGATTTCTCCATTGCCTTCGATTAGCTACTATAGTTTCCTTGTTCCATTATATGCATAAGCAATAAAGTTGTACCCGAATGAAAACCTTCTAAAAAATTCCCGACAAGTCTTTAGCTTACATCAGATTCCGCTTGACAATGTCCACGTAGTCATGGGAGCGTGCATAGTAGCCCGTCTCAGAGAGCGCGCCCCAAAAGTTGCTCCACAGCTCGTGATACTTGGAGAACACCGGCGCCACAAATTGTCTGCAAAGGTTAAGCGTTTAATGTTTAATCAGATATATTTAAATATAAATATCTGTGCTGGAAGACCTACTTGTTCATTCTGAGCAGCTCGCGCAGCACCTCGCTGTCCTCGATGTGTGCATCGCCGTCCACGTAGAAAATGTAGTCGCTGTGCTTCTGCTTTGCTTTGTCACTGTCAAAAAAAAATTGAAGAGTAAATCAACCAATTATATAGGTAAATTACATTTTATAGATATGAAGCAACAATAAACACTTGAGTATCGACTGATATGGGCTTTCAATCTTAGTAGATTTCACAGTAGATTAATCAAGCCTATTGAGTCACTAAACTATTATCATATTGAAATGTGTATGATATCCATATAAATATAAATGAGATAATACTCGTTAAACATGTAAATATTATTATTATGAAATAATTAAAATATTTTCAAAAGTTCTCAACTAAATTAAGTATTTTAAAATATTTCGACTATTTCCCTTTAATTCTATTTACTACCTAAACAAGGGAGCTGTAAAGTAGGTATTGGAAAACCTAAAACGTTATTTTTATTTCTATACAGAATATAGATGTGCTACAAGTGAAAGATACTACACTATATAACATAAGTTTCTCACACTCTCTTTCTCTAACTTTTCATTAATCATCGATCATGTTATTATAAATCTATCTTTGTATAGAAAACGCAGAGCATAAGAAGCAGTCTGTATGAAAGACTTACATCTGATTATAAGCATATCATACCAAAGCATATTAAATAATTCCATATCCTTTACTATGGCCTATCTATGTCCTATATATATGCATGTTTAGTTACTCACAGTGCCAATTGCCTGCCCTGACTTTCAGTCAATCCATCCGTGGATAGGATATACTTGACGCTGGCATAGCTCTTGCCATGTTTAGTCACATAGGACTGCACGAGCTCATCGTGTAGCTCTGCGTTGCTGTACATGAAGAGGTGCATCGACTTCTTAGGATAGTTGAGCTTCTCGATGCCAGCGAGGAACATATCAAGGAAAGGCACAGGTTGATTGACCATTACAGCTAGAGTAATGATAGGCAGTTCTTGCTCCTGCGCAGAAGAAAGCTCATAAGACAATTATGTAAATCCTATATGTAGCAAACATTCACTCACATTCAACTCTAGTGGATACTCCTGACAGAAGGTGCAGACGCCACTAAAAGTCTTGGCCAGATAGTTGGCATAGGCGTTCAGGTTGATTTTGCTCGGTCCATTGCCATGGATAATGGCGGGCGTGGTCAGGAAATCAATATTTGGCAACACGCCTTGATTGGAGTCAAGATCCACCTCTAGCTTTACATCGTTTTGGGCACCATTCAGGCTTTGGAACAGACGCGACTGTGTATCCAGCTTGATGTTCAGCTTGGCACGCTTTGCCTCATCCAGGAAGACTTTCGTGTAATACAACTGATCATCGCCCGTATCCTCGATTTCCTCCTTCAGCAGCTCAACCACCTGTGGCGCGTAGCCGATGAAGGCGCCCGAGTTCAAATAACGTGACTCCTTGGCCCCCACCGCAGGATAACTATCCGCGAGACTCTTGTCGGGCCAGCAATATTTCTCTGCCGAGAACAGCACCTTGGCACCGGATTCCTTGAACTTTTCCAAGATCTCCGTAAGCGGAGCTGTGAAGACGACATCGTAACTGTGGGCATTCGTGCGGGTGTTAAAAGTAATCTATATAGTAGGAATATGTATATTGTCTACCTGTCCGTAAATAGTATGATGGTATCCTCAGCATCCTTGAGCTCCTCGACAGCCTTACGCAGCAAATTGATTTTGTAGCCGCCGCCAAGGCCCTTCATGTCACCTCCCTGCCATTGCTCGCCCAGGCCAAGGGTGGTCACCTGTTTTGAGAGAAGGAGCAGAGATTGTTATTGCTTAGCCTTACAATCATTGTCGCGTCTACATATGTATGTCTGTAAGCACAATTCACTTGTCTCCAAATAAATCTTTCCTAAGCACATTAAACGGCTACGTTGACATAATTCTTGAAATACAAATTATAATCATTTCGAAAATAAAGTTCAAATTTGAAATCTAAGAACTGTGAACGAAAGCCGGCTAACCGGCTAATCAGCATTTTATGAAATTTGGTTTTTTGTTTTTTTCTTTTGTGAATATTTCTGTCAAAAGATGAATATGAGAAGCATTCGTAAGACTTTATGCGACACATTTCGTTTAGGAAAACCGGCTTCAGCTTCAAGCTGATAAGCGAAACATCGAACACAATACAATATATGTAGTATGTATGTACATGAGAGGAAAGTACTGAAGCACAATCAATGGAACAATCGGGAACTGAATTGTGCTAATTACACCCGGGCTTCCAACTGGATGCATGGACTACGTGATTAAAACACAACAAAGTAAACATCGAAACGCGATCAAACACATGTGTTCAGTATGTGGTGCCCCCATCATATGTGGTATATAATATTTATATATATATATATAATGCAACAGCCAATCTCTGTGTAACACATCAGAGACGCAGCCAGAGCAGTCATCTGGACGACAGTGCCGGATGCTTGGACGAATGTCTAAACGCTCACACACATACTACACATATACTATACACTCTATATATATATGTACTCTATATACTGTATATATACAACAGCTACAATCTTCCTAGTAATAAAAGTGTGCCGCAAAACCGAGATATGTAGGCAAGAGTTCGTCTTCGGGCCAATCATTTGTTTAGGAATAACAGATGTATATATAAATGTATATATGTATACTTAAAGGCACATGCGTATGATTTATATATATGAAAAATACAACGGCATTTAATTAAATCTCGAAATCTATTTATAAAAAACAATAAGACTTGCATGCTATAAATTGCTAACAGGCAGAGATTTATTTTCCCAATAAATTAAAGTTTACATAAATTAAAAAAATTTTCAAACAAATAAATTGATATTAGGAAAACAAATAAAATGTCAATATTTTAGTTACTCACTAAGAGCTAAACTTAAAATCCTTAACAGATTTTTACCGCGTCAGATGTATATTGAATAATCAATCAATCAAAGGTCGTTAATCGTGAGCTACAAATTTCTTAAATGACTTTAAATGATTTTAGAATATAAAATATATTGTATTCTTGCATTAATTGACAAAAAGCTTCGCTATACAAGCTTCCGGTCATTTGCTCACAATCAGTTCTTTAGTTTCAATCTATGAAATATGAAAGCCTATTGTATATATCATTTTGTTAGCAAACGACTACTATTTATATAAAATATTATTAGAAGTTCTGTTTTACCCGAACAAAACGGTAAAAACAAGTTCAGCATTTATTTGAAAAATATTTAAAATCGTCGAACATACAAAAAGAGACTATTCAGATAGGCGAGTTAATTTGTAGGCAACAATCGAAGCTAAATTTTAGCAATTCTCTCTATACAATTTATTGATCGTAAAAAAAAACAATAAATGTTATATAAAAATTTGAATAACAAATTTCAACAATAGATAGTAAAATGACGCAGCTAGCCGATTAGAATTTAACGGCTAACTGTGCCATTTCGACGCTTAGCAAATTTAAAGAACTTACCTCAATGTCGTAAACTTGGGCGGAGCGTATATAACGCCGATATCCATCAGTTTGTTCCGTGGCAACGGTGAAGACTTTTATTTTATCTGAATTGGAAAAGATAAAAATTTTAATGTCATAAATTGCCAAATAATAACAAAATTAACAGAAAACAAGTTATATAGAGCATAAAAAATGGAATAATAAATTTAAATAAATTCCCAGTTATTAATTTATTGCTCTTAGTTATAAAAGGAATAATTTTGTACATATTATATTTAAATGTATAGTTAAATTTAAGAGAATTCATTTTTTGTTAACTTCATTATTATACAATCGAAGAACTTTCAGTTTGTATAAATACATACTAATATATATGTTTAAAAAGATGAAATATCATATAGAAACATCTATGGATCAAGAATAGAATTTGAACTCAATTTTCTATACATTTAACAAAAGGAAGTCATTTAATATATATTAAATGTAAACATTATTGACTTAGTAACATTGTTATACTCAAACATGGTAAAAATGTTATACATATACATATATGACCCAATTTGTTGGTTGTGTCAGGGACACAGGATCTGTATAATGACATACGTCGTACATTAAAACAAAATGGTGTATGTAAAACGTTATTAAAAATATTTTTTATGAACTACAACAATTAAAATAAAAAGTGAGCATCCCGAGACATCGTTAGGCACTTTGAATGCTAACGACCGCATGAATTTCAAGCAGCAAGCGGAAAGAGCAAAGTAATATAAACAAAAACCGCAGCAAGGGAAAGAAACACACAAACACACACCCGCATACACGCATATATAGCTGCTTAGACAATGCCTGCATCTGATGTGTGTGGATGTGTGCATGTGTTTGTGTAGGCACATCGTTCTACAGCTGAATGCAATTTAATAATTTTTAGTGCTTATGCTTTGCTAATTCCAGTGATGAACTCATATGCTCCAGATTCTAGACACACACACACGTACCATTTAAGTTTGGTTGAGCTGGTGCAGCTGCAACAACTTCGGCGGGTGCAACAACATCGGCGGCGTTCGCTGAACTGGCGCTGGCTCCTTGCAAAAACAACAAGAGCGACGCCAAACACAACAATGCGCAATTTATATGCTTTTCCATGTCGTTGGCTTTGTTATTCCCGAAACACTGAATTCCACACCCACTCACACTCGCTCACTTTCACAATTCTAACGCAGAGATTTATGTTATGATAATTGTTGCATATTCCGAGAGGCAACTTTGCTTTGAAATTAAACAGCCTTTCTCCGCTGCACAACCGAACGCAACAACGATGATAACATGAATGAAAATGCAAAATACGACTCTCGCGAACGAAGACAATATGAATGCAGAGGCAGTGCTGTAAAGCGAGCGATGGCTGCACATCCACATATCGATTGCAAACAAATGAAAATTTATCGAACGATAAGAAAAGCAATCAATTGGCACACAACTTAAAATTTATTCAGCAAATTTTTATGCGAGCTGCATTACAAACGTAAATTCATGAGTGTATGAGTATGCGAATAAATGTAATTTATGTTATATACAATTAACTGAGCGACATAGTAAAGTATATAGTTAGTTAAATCAAGTTTTGCTAAGTCTGCTTTCTTGCCATCGCGCCACATTGAGGATTTACACACACACATATATATATATTGTCTCATTTGAACAAGTTGTATCAAAAATAAATGACAAATTCAAAAACAAACTAAAGCTCATCAACTAATTAAACATCGTCGTTATCATCAACATCCTCATCATCATCATATTTTTATCGGAGGTGGTATCTGTTGCGTTCCTGGAGGTATGTGTACCAACTACTTTGGCATTATTCCTTTGCGGCGACTACAGCATGCCGAAGCCCTTGGAGTAATTGATTGCCTTGAGCAAGCGCTCCTCCAGTTTCTCCTTACTACTGTACTCGGGCAGCAACAGTACATTAAAGCACGTGTGCGATGTGGGCAATCTATCACTGTCCGGTCCATGGCGTGTGATTAACAATCGTAAGCATTTTAAGCCACCAACGGGAACGCGCGCCGATCCCGTTGTGAACTCGAGCAGCTTTCGCTTGGACTCGAGTGGCATGGCATGGACAATACTCCAGAAATCTTGCACGATTTGCGTTTCCTCCGTATAGCCACCCTCGTACTCCGTCGAATGCTCCAATTCCACAAAATCAAACTCCTGTAAAATACAACAGAATTATTGAAAGCCCAAAAGTGAATTGCGAAACTCTTCTCTAAACATACGCGACTGCCGCAGACTAGCTTCTCGATTTCCTCTGGCCTGAAGAGCAGCTTCAGTGGTGACTCATCGGTAACCATTTCGAAGCCTTTGCGAAAGGCTTTGAACTGCTGTTCTATGTTCGAGTTCAGCAAGAAATCGCTATATAGATTGACAAACAAACGCTTGTTATGCTGGCCGACTAGCACCTCGCTGCCATGTGGAACCAGTTCGTGCTCCACTAGCTCGCCAAACACATTGCTATAGCTAATCTTGAACGTCTGCTCAAAAACCTCTTCCATGTCATGGCCCTGATAGTCCAACATGGCCTTTAAGCTCTTGTACAGCGTCGGACTCCAGTCGCACAGGTCGTAGAAGGTGCCTCGATAGCCCATCAGCTTGCGGTAGACAACCATGGGAAAGTTCACAGCCAGGATGACATTGTTGTAAATGGCCAGGCCAATGATTATGCCAATCAGCGTGAATTGTGCGCCGTTCTCAAAGGGCGTGGGATTGAACCTATTAAATGGAATGATTGGAAGGGTTAACACATTAACGATGTTATTGAGACCTCGCACTCACCACATGTTATTGGTCTCCTCTTGCTGCACAAACATGCCAAAGGCTGGATTGAATATTTCCTCCACGATAAGTTGAAAGAACTCTTTGGATACGCCGCCCTCATCAATTCCCTGTTCACCCACAAACTCCACCACAAGCTGCTTCTTCAGATCCTTCGGATTGCTCATTGCAACAAGCTCGAGCTGTAAGTTAATTCAGTTATTAATTACAAAATTCTTTGTTTCTTTATGTTTCTATTTGAACTTACTCCAATAAGCGCATCGTTGATCAGTTGATCGCGTCGCACCGTCAGCTTGAGATCGGGTCGCGCACCCTCTTGGCCATCCTGGCCATAGTTTTGTAAAATGGAATACAACGAGGAGTAACGTTCGCTGTACATGCGCATGCGGCAGTCGTAGTAGAGGGCATCGACCTTGGTGGCCGGTGTTAGGATGAATGCATAGAGCATAAAGCAAAAATATTTGGTGTGCCTGGAGCCCAGGTGGCTCTCCATGGCCAGCCTCTTATAGGACAGATAGTCTTGATGCATTTGTATATGCTCGCTGAGCGCCTCGTTGTAGAACTCTTCGAGCGGCACTAGGGGACTACGACAGTCAATGTACGAGACCTGCAACCACTGCTCTAGCGGATCTTCAGCAAATTCCGGCATATGCGGGTGTTGCAGCGAGTTGTAGACGAACAGATCCTCGCCATCCTCCACGGCAGCGGCGGTAGATTCAGTCTCAACTACCTCCTGTAATGGCAGCCGACAAGAGGGACGCTCCAACACGCTGGCCAATATGTTGGCATAAAACACGATCTATGTAAAGGGAAAAACTGTTTAAATAAACTGATGAGTTAGAGAATATTATTGTTCAAGTCACCTTCAGCACTTTGGTCACGCTTATAATAAGCTCGTTCTCGCGCACCGAGTCCTCGTCGAGCAACACCTGGAGTGTTATCTGCTGTTGGCATGAGGACAAGAGAGTCTGCAGCTGGTCTGCACAATACTCGCTCCAGATGATCGCGAGGCGTGCCTGCGCTTGCACAAACATTGAGGCTGCTGCATGACAAAGCTTGGGCAACACGCGGTCCAGATACTCCATGTCCGTGACGCTGTTGTTGGCCGTAGCTGAAAAGGGATAGAGTTAGAGAGGAATTAGCCATGTATTTATCTTGCTAAGCAATACTTACTGTTGGTGGCCATGTCAAAGCATATGACCAAGCAATGCACCACCTGCTCCCACAAATCCGGCCAGGACAGTCGAATGTCCCGTATAGAGTCCGCCAGTTTGATGACGCTGCTCATGATCTGCTCAGCAATAGATTGACAAGGCGCACCGAAGAGCAAGCGTTTTATGTGGCGCAGTCCACGGAAATCCACCTTGGTGCCCCTACGCAGAAACTCGTCGATTTGCTCCTGTTGAGTCATCGGTTCGTCGTCGTCGTTTTCATCTGTATCGGCTCCAGCAGCATTAGTAGTTGCATGACCGGCATCGTCTGCACTAGCAGCTGCACACGGTTCGGTTGGCGTTGTTGACCGCTGAGTGCTATCCTCGTCCTTGTCGGCCTCGCCTTCCAGTTGCCGCAGTTGCTCCTTATTCAGGGCACTGTTTGATTGGCTTTCCAAATGCAGCCGCTCTTGTCCAGGCCGGCAGACGAAGCTATTGCTGAGTCGATCGACGCTGGAAAAGACATGGTCAATGATTTGGCACAGCCTTTCGTAGTTGCCAGCCTCCTGGCACTGCGTGTACAGTCCCTCCAGCAGCTCAGCGTCCACATACTCCACAGATGGCAGCGTTGGTGTGCAGGGGCCCGAGTCACCAGCTGTTGTCGTCGTCGTCGTTGTTGTTGCTGTTTCTGTTTCTGTTTCTGTTGCCGTCTCCGATCCAAGTGTGGACAATTTAACAAAATCCAAGATCATTGGCGGTCGTTCCGACTGTTCCATGGAACTTTGTGGCTGCGTATTCGACTGGGACTGCGATTGCGATTGAGATTGCGATTGCGACTGGGATTGGGTGCTTGTGGTGGTTGTGGTGCTAGCGGATGTAATGGTGCTAGTGGAGCTGTTGCTGCTACTGCTACTGCTGTCATTTGGCGAAAGCATGTCCACGTCCTGCTGTGGACTGTCCGGAGGCAAGAGACGTTAGTAAGAGTAAATTACTGATACGCTAGCGTGATCCACTCACCTATTCACTGTGGGCACACTATCGCACAGCTGTGCGTCCTGTGAGAAGAGATGAAGGGCTCGTGCGGCCACCTCATTGGGCGTCATGGGCGGCACTTTGCCGCTGGAGGCGCAGTTGGCATTCTTGCAGTGGACATTGCCACAGCCGGACTGCAGCTGATGAAAGTAGCGCTGGATGAGGCTGCGCACAGCCGAACGTTTCATCTCAGGTGTGGCCCGACCATTGCCCCCGCTGGTAGCCACCGTGCCGGCCGCAGCAGCCGCAGCTGATGAAGTCGATGCGCTGTAACCGACAAAAAATGCAAATGCGTTTAGCATTAAACATATATTCACATAGATACATATTTACGTATTTAATTCTATATATACATATATATATATATACATTTACTCACCTTGAGACACCTGGCAACGGCGACGTTGACGTTGGCCGCGCCTTCTGTTTCAGCTGCTCGTGTTCCTCGCCGCCGCCGCTCATTGAGCGCCCCTTTCGCACTGGGAGACACTGAGATTCAATAAACTAATAGATGTTTACTGTTTGGGTCGTTGCTTAGCGTGCTTCCTTGCCAGGCCAGGGCGACACTTGTCGCTTGTCGCCTGTCTCTCTTTGTGTGCTAATTTGCCTACGCAAAATATATATATGTGTGTGTGCGCAACGAAAAGGGTGCAAAAAATCGATGTCGATGTCCCTTTTTCTGCCTTTCCGAGAGTGTGTGCGTTTTGTTGTTGTTGTTCCGAGTTGTTAATGCCAATGCAGTTGCATGTCAACAACTAACAGTATAGCACTTGTAATTCACACAAAGTTTTGCACAATTTTACATCTATACCTAACAAAAATTTAAACGTTTTGATATTTAGAACAGTTTTTTGTTTAGAAAAACGCAGCCAAGGCAAAGCAGAGTGCCTTTAATATTGAAAATCATCAACAAACAGTGTTGCTAAGGTTCGCAAATGCTCACCGTAAGTGCTGCGTAACGATATATCGTTTTGGCGCAATATTTTTCATGGACCAATAAATTCAAAAGACACATTTTTCATGGAGAGAATGCTGTTGGTAAATTATTATATATAATTGTAATATTTTTGTAAATAATACTAATTGGTGTATTACTATATAAATTACTCATTTAAGCAGCTATTAACTGTATACTACTGATTTCAAATGTAATGAAAATATTTTAATATATAGTATAGTATAGTAGTATAGTATTTAAAATAAATTTTCAATTTTCCAGCTAAAATTATTTGTTTTCATTCTACGATAATTTACAAAACTATCCAGCTCACTTACAAGTTGCCAAACGAATCCAAGTGTCTGTGTGGCCATTTCAAGAAAGGGTGTTGTATTTTTCCAGTTAGAGTCCAGTATTTTTTAAAATCCAGTGCTGCTAAACGCGCGCGTACGAAAGTGAGCTGCCAGTCAGACGATTGTTTTTATCAGCTGTGTCTCATTTGCCTGCCTGCCAAAATAGAATAAGAACGACAAAACGTAACGAACGCGAAACGCAAACGCAAGAAAGAAAGTAAACACATCAGCAAATACATTCCATACTGGTTAAAACACAACATATAATGGCCAAAACTATTAAGAGGCAGCAACAACAACTAAACTGAGCACTGCGACAGGTAAACAAACCAGCGAAAAGAGCGTTCGCAGGTGGAGACGATGACGTCGATGGCGATGTCGACGTCAACGACTAAGACGACGGCGACAGAGGGTGGCAACTGCCAGTTGCAGTTGCAGCAGTGCGTGCGTGGAAATGTCCCTTGGCAGGAGCTGCCAGTGCATCTGCGCTCCGTGTTGCACAACAACCAGCGCGACTATGAGAAATACGTATTCAATTACAGCTTGAAGAATCAGCTTCGCTTCCGAGGCAATCTCGTCTCGAAGGTTTTTCGGCAGGAGCAGCGCTACTACGAGTTGCTCATCCAGAAGAATATCAATAGCCTGGGCGTATTTCCCTATCATCTCGCCGATATTGTGACCAAGGGTCTCCGCGTGACGCCCTTCAACTATTACCTAGATGTGCTCAGCCAGCTGCTGCGCAGCGACAAGAGCTACGACACGCTGCCCAATTTCACAGCTGCGGACTGTCTGCGAGTCCTGGGCATTGGACGCAATGAGTATCTGGCGCTAATTAGCGAATTGAAAACCCACACGCCGCGCACGCTGCTCTTCAGTGCCAAACCGAATCCGCTAGACTTTCTGCCACGTCTGCCCGTGCACATTCATATGGAGCCCTGGTGGCGCCTGGACATTGGCTATGTCCTGGAGTCGGACATACGCCTCGTGACGCCTGCCGAGCGCAGCCTGCTGGACGATCTCATCGACTTTGGCGCCCAGCCAACGGGCAAATGCGACTACCAGGTGGTGCAGAGCCTCTATCGCAAGGGGCTCATCTATCTGGATGTGCCGATTAGCGGTGAGGATCGCATTTGCATTCCACCGCTGCGCAATTTTGTCATGAATCGCGTTAGCGGTGATTACTTTGAGAATCTGCTCTACAAGATCTTCGTGAGCGCCGACGAGCACATGAGCATTGCGGAGCTGGCGCAGATGCTGCAACTGGAGTTGGATAGCGTGAAGCAGGCGATCAGCTTCATCTGCCGGCTCGGCTTTGCTCAGCGCAAACAGACGGAGCACGACTCGGCACAGCATCACGCCAGCTGGGCGGCCTACAACGAGCAGCAGCCGCCGCAGACGCCGCAAATAACGCCGCTCAACTACAACATGTACGCTCAAACTTTCGAGTTCGAGCAGCAGCAGCAGCAGTCGAGTCCCAAAACGCCCAAGCAGGAGAAGGACAAAGATAGCGACAAGGAGAAGGATAAGGACAAGGAGAAGGACAAAGACAAAGACAGCAGCTCAATTGGCTATCTCTCGTCCGATGGCAACACTAGCGACTTTAGCTTTGCCAACCTGACCACGCCCACAGCGCCCACACACAACAATGGCAACAACAGCGACGACCACGAGCTTAGCTCCGAGCTGGAAGAGGTCAGCGAGCGCACGACCACAACAAAACCTGGAGTTGGAGCAGCAGCAGCACCAGCACCAGCAGTCGGTGCTTCACCAAAGAGCGGCAAGCGCGTGGGCTTCTTGTTCGACTCCACGTTGACTGCATTCTTGATGATGGGCAATCTGTCGCCTGGGCTGAAGAATCACGCCGTCACCATGTTCGAGGTGGGCAAACTGTGCGAGGAGAGCCTGGACAGCTTTCTGGCCGAACTGGAGCAGGTCTCTCTGCTGGACGCCGAGGGCGAGGGCGATGTCTCACGGTACTTCGCACACGCCGTTATCTTACGCTCCACCATCTGTTCGTTGCGTCCGCTGCTGCCGGGTGGACTCGACCTGCTGCGACTGGAGTGCTTGGAGGGCCTCGATTGGCAGACGCGCGATCGTGTGCTCGAGAAGAAGTACAAGTTCATTGTATCGGCCACGCCGCTGACGGCCACGCTGAGTCATATGTTTAGCATTCCGTTTTTCGGACAGTTCGTACGCAGTTCCGACGCAATGCCCATGTGGAGCAAGCTGTTCTACAACCATATCACGGGTGAGTAGCGAGTTGCCCACTTGAGTCGGAGTCTAATTTGATTTCACTTCGCTCTCCGCAGGCTATGGACCGCCCAGCTTGCTGCTGTGTCGCGGCACGGTGCTCAAGACTCTGCCACGCCTCTTCCTGGGCTATGGCAAGCTGTTGGTGAACATACTCCATTCGGACGCCTATGTGCTCAACTCGGAGAACTTTCGCAATCTGAACGATCAGCTAAAGAACGGCTGCATCCTGCTGCAGGGCTACGGCATCCGTACGAGTGGCGAGCTGCACTACGAATCGTTTCCATTCCAGGCCACCGATGCGGGCCAGGCCAAGTGGGCCACACATCGAGCTGTGCAAAAGCTGTCCAGCCTTTTGGATTTGCGTCATCAGTGCGGCTACATAACATTTCTGAATACGGGCGTGCCCGATCTGGGCTGCGAGGAGTACGAGCTGCAGGTGAAGCTGAAGCTGCCGCAGCGCAAGCGTCAGACGCAGGGCGCCGCCGTCGCCTCCGCCAGCAAGTCAAACAGTGTGCCAAATGATCAGCTGACAAGCTTTCAGCTGAAGAGTCCCGACGAAAATCACTTCGCCACAACGCCCGAGCATGGGCCAGCTAACGAATACACCTCGGCGGACTGCACCCAGCTGCTGGCCAGCGAGCTGGCCAAATGCAATGACCACAGCAGCAGCAGTCGTGGCGATCTGCTCTCGCAGAGCTCTGTGGAGCTGCCCATTGGGGATGCGGCAGCCGAGCCGGAGCCAAACACCGAGGAGTGGACGCTGTTGGATGTGAACTTCGGTGTGCCGCTCTTCGATGTGGACACAAACACGCGCATCTGCGAACAGCTCGTCCGCCAGTTGAGCAGCGATGCCAATCTGCAGGCGCTGCCCGCTGCGGTGCAGCAGGCGCAGCAGCTGTTCCTGGAGTTTGTGCGTCAGTGCCTGCTGTTCGAGGACGATCCGTCGACGCCCGCCCAGCTGCGAGAGCCACTGCAGCCGGGCAAGGCGCTGCCCCATCCACGCATCAATTTGGCCTTTGAGAACGGACGCGTTGGCTACTGGAACGGTCGCTAAAGGCCGCCCAAACTTAATCTTCATGCATTCCTGCGGCCCGACCCAAAATCTTTTGCCCAGTGCAGCGTACAAGTATTTTGTTTTATTTTTGTGTTTCTGTTTCATTCTGTATGCTTTAGCCTGTGTTTGCTTAACACACGTTTATCAGCTTTGCCCCGGGCCTTGTACAGTTAGAGCTATATAGATATTTATTTAGAAAAATAAATACCTTATCAGTCCGCTACCCGCTAACACTTAGACCCAATTCATTCCCCCATTCCCCGCCTGCCTGCATATATTCCGTTGTTTATTAGTTCTGTAAGTTCGACCGAGGGGCAGTCTGCAATCAGAGGCAATGCAAACTCTTAACATACCATATACACACATATATATGTACACATACATACATACACACAAGCGTATATATATATTTAACATAAAATATATATGTCTGAATAAATGCAATTTTAAAAATTCTGTAAAATGTGAATGTATAACTGTATATATTATATATTTATTTATCATATATTTCCTCAATCAGGTAAAACTACGGGGGAGATAAGGAAGGTCTTATGAGAAATAATATGGGCTTGCGACTCGAACTATAACGAAAAACTGTTAATAAGAAATCCATTACAATCTAATTTTATTTTTATTAATTTCAGAGTGACTCATAGAGGTAGTTTCTATAATATAAAATAGTTTATATGTATATAAATGATTCATTGAATTCAGAGTATACAAAATATCTGCAAGGTGAGAACACGAGAATATAATAGAATTTAAAGACATAATAGCCCAATTGGTGCTAAGACTATTCCGGGTCATTATATGCATAATATTAAAAAAAAAAAAAAACAGGAAAACTGAGTGCCTTTAATTGAATTTCATGGAGTGTATTATATGATATAGATTTATGTATAAACGTAAAAGAAATATTCCAGTTTTACTTTTACATAAAAACTTATATTCGAACTGCAAATACGTAGAAGCTTTACTAACTGAGCCGAATAATAGTAATGAACAAACTTAGTTTACATATAGCTAATTTGGTTTTTATTTTTTTTTTATTTTGAGACATATTTTTTATTTCATGAATATATTTTTCCCCCTTCCATGTTATTTCCAGAACATTTTTGTAAACCTCGAAGAACTACAAATTAATTGATGTACATGCATATATACATATTATATAAGAATTCCAAACCATTAAGATAAAAAAGCAGGAAAATTTTACTTTAAAACATTAAAAAAATTTAATTAGATTGAAATTTAAAATTTTGTTCTCTTTGCTTTAACAAATTTGTATGGATTATATTATAGCCAATACATGCTTAAGATCTGTCTAAAGTAGCCTACTAGAAGCTATAGTTTATGTACAGCTACTTATTGTACACTAACTTTAGTTTATGTACAACTGTACATATATTTATTGTGCATAGATTTTAGTAATTAAACATCGACTAGTGCAACGCGAGTGATGCAAACTCAATCAACTTAGGTATGCCACCCTTTTTAGCTTTATTATTATCCAATCTATGCCTAACAGCCATTAAGACCTGTGTAATTAGATGTCAATTTAAGACTTACAAAAGAAAAAGCAAATCCATTAGTTAATTCATTTTAAACGTATTGCTCACCTATATAAGGAGGCCACCAAGTAGCTAGCGGAGATTTGTCTGCAATCCGTCGAAAATGTGGCTACGGAAAGTGCTGAAATTATGGTGGCAAAGCTTCGAGCGGAGGTCGAAGGAATTTCTGCGCAGCACATCCTTGCAGGGCTTGAAATATGTGTGGAACAACGAGCTGCCCGGCTGGGTGCAGCTCTACTTTGTGAAGGTGTTCATAGTGGCCGTCTATGTGGCCATCAACCTGGCCGTGAATGTGTTCCACAAGTGGCAGAGCACGCCCGTGATCATTGGCATTAGCCCAACGGTGACTGCGATACAGAGCATACCCTTCCCAGCGATAACTGTGTGCAGCATGAACAAGGCCAAGAGCTCCATAGTGTCCACATTTCAAAAGTACGTAACTCCCATAGATATCTGGAAATTGAATACTCAAGTTCCCTCAGTGGTTCGCTGGAGCACGCGATGCTGCAGAAGGCGTGCAACCAGGAATTCAATTACACTCGCTTCAGTTCCTTTAGGCCACGCCTCAAGCGCAATTCGTTTGCCGATTTCATTTTTAATATCTCGCACAAGTGCGACGAGATGATGGTCTCCTGCGAATTTGGCCAGAAGACTCTGCCCTGCACGGATCTATTCCGGGAGATCTACGTGGACGAGGGCCTCTGCTGCGTCTTCAATTTTCTGCATCCGTATTATTTATACAAGCACAGGTGGGAAATAATATGAACTGCAAGTTTTGATATAATACAAAATTAATTAATCTGAACATTTCTATTAAATTTTAAATGATTATTACTTGAGTTTTTAATTTTGATTATAAATAAATTTATATTTATTTTTAATATCTATAATAATTTTGATATTTTGTTTTAATTTATATTTGAGTTTATATTTTTTTTATTATAACCATAATTAAATTATTTATTTGTTTTTATTTTATAAATAAATGTAATTTTTGTTGTTGTGTGCTGTTATGAAATTTGGAATGTATATATTTTAATAAGAACAATTTCAATATATATATTTTATTGTTTTTGTATTGTAAAATAAGTATTTTTTATATTTGCATAAATTATTTAAATATTTCTTTACATTGAGATCATAATAATTTAGTTTCATTCAGTGACTCTACACTCCGTGATTATACTTCCTCCAAGGGTCTTTCGGATATTGCTGTAGATTGGAATCCCATCACGGGCTATCCAAAATATTTACCTGCTGGATATTATCCCCGTCCAGGTCTTGGCATGGGCATTTATAACGGTCTGAAAATTGTGCTCAATGGGTTTACAGACGAGTATTATTGCTCCTCAACTAATGGACAAGGATTTAAGGTTTGGATTTTTATTATAATCAAGATTGTATAAAAAATCGTAAATCGCAGTAGAATAGAGATGAGAGTACAAATATTGATATATAAGTACAATATCATGATCAAAAAATCGTAAGTCGTAGTAGAATGGAGATGAGAGTAAAAATTTTAGTATATACTATATCATGAGTTCATCTTCTAAACGGTATGCATACTTTTATGATCCCTTAATATTTTTGATGCATCATTATCATATTTATTTTACAAACGCTGAGGTAGAGTGTACGTTTCTTTAATCGCTTCGTATACTCTATAGCTCTATAGTTATTTATTGATACACATTCATTCTAATGATTCTAAGATATCTATTTGTATATCTCTATAGATGTATACTCTCCCTTATACCCTAGGTACTTCTATACAACTCCATCGATCAGCCGCGCTTAAAGGAATCTGGATTACCCATCATGCTAGGTCACGAAACCAACTATCGCATCGTGCCGAATAGCTATGAAGCTGTCCCATCCATACGCAACATCGATCGCATGACGCGAAAATGTATTTTCAGTGATGAGCAGAAGCTCCTCTTCTACAAGTACTACACACGGCGCAACTGCGAGGCAGAGTGTGATGCGATCTATTTCCTAAGGCTCTGCGACTGCATACCCTATTACCTGCCCTTGATCTATCGCAATGCCACCGTTTGCCATGTCGCCCACTTCGATTGCGTGAATCGGGCGGAGCTCGGGAATGCGGATGGCGAGAGTACGGAGTGCAAGGAACTCTGTCTCACTGGCTGTCACGATGTCACGTACTTTCCCAATGCGTTCAGCATACCCATCATTCCTTTCCAGCAAGATAGTGTTAGCTCTCAGGGCGATTTCTTTAAAAACTTCTCAACGGATTTCATTGTTACGAACTTGGCGATAGTTAACTTCTATCACGACGACAATTACTTTCGCAGCCATGTGAGATCCTCCTACACGGGTCTCACGGAATATATGTGTGAGTGGAACTGGATCTTAAGAATCTATTATACTATATATTAATAATGCGATATATTTGCTGTGTTTTAGCTTTAACTGGTGGCATTATGAGTCTGATGTTTGGTTTTAGCGTAGTTTTCCTTGCGGAACTATTCTACTTTATCTTTCTGCGCTCACTCTTCCAGTACATACAGCATTGGTCACCAAATCGTCGAAATCGGGTTAATATGCAATACTCGGATGAAAATTAAAATGAAAATATGGGAGAATTAATGTAAACTAAAAATACAAGTATTATTTAAATTAAATAAATAATATTTTATAATTAATATAACTGTATATAGATAATTGATATACTTCTATTTTTAATATTTATTAAATTTTTTTTTTCCTTCATCTTTCCAGTTTTAATTCTCTTCACTTAGCTTCATTTAAATTGATCTAATTTACATTTTGCATTTGGATTTGTATGGCTTCTGTAGCTTTTGCAGAGCCCCTGGCCTAGGGATACGCCTCGACGTCCAGTGGGGAGCTGGAGGGAGCTGCTCCCTCCGCCAACTGCTTGGCGGCCTGGCCCAGTGTCCGGTGGCGGTGCGAGGCGAGCTGAGCGCGCGAGAGGACGCTGCAATCGCAGGTGGTGCAGTGGTAGTGCGTGTGCCGCTGCGCATAGGTGCAGCCAGGTGAGTCGCAGGGCTCGTTGCTGGCGATCTTCCGGAAGCCGGCCGAGCGCACGTACTCCAGTCGCAGGTGCAGCCGCCGATGGGCCACCACCTTGTTGGAGTCGGTGCAGACGTAGTCGCACTTACGGCAGTGGAAGTGCGAGGACTTCTTGGGCGCGCCCAACGCCAGGCTGTCGTCTGTGAATGAAGAAGTTCTCGCATTAGCAGGAGAAGTGAGAGTGCGCGGAGGATTCGCCTGCCCACCTACCTGCCGCACCTGCTGCCGTCGCCTGCGTGGCATAGCAGCAGTCTGGCACGCCGCAGCGCATGTTCGCGCGATACTGGCGAAAGTCCTCGCCCATGAGGCTGTCCATCCGCTCGTGCCGCGCCGTGTGCTGCACGAAGCGCGTCTTGTCGCAGAAGCTGTAGTGGCAGTCGCGCCGATTGCAGTGGAAATGCGACTGGTGATTGCGGTAGCCGCAGCGCTCGAAGCCGCAGTCCTCGTTGAAGCGGAACTTGAGATAGCCCGTGGGTATGTCCTGATCCCTGGCGCGCTTGCCAGCAGCGCGAGCGGCCGTTGGGGCCGCTGCAGCTGCAGCTGCTGGCACCGTCTCCTCTGCCGCTGCGCCCGTTGGGGCTGTGGCTGAGGCTGCTGCTGCGGCCGCTGCTGCTGCTACGGCGCCCGCTGCCGCCGCATTGATCAGCAGCATCTTCTGCTGCGCCGCATTCTCCAGCAGCAGGCGCATGTCCAGCGCAGCGGGTTGGCTGGCCGCAGCCAGGAAACTGGGCAGCAGCACCTGCCGCTGGTACAGGTCGAGCAGCTGCTTGAACTGCAGCAGCTTCGTCTCCGGCTCGCCACGCCCACTCGCTGAGACCGCTGCGCCGGTGCGCATGCTCAGATCCTCCGGCTGATCCGCACTGCAATCTGCGCTGGGCAGCGAGCCGTATCTGCCGGAGTTGTCCGTCAACTCCGCAGCTTGAGCCGAGCTGGCGTTCTCTGGATAGAAAGTGCCCGCTGCACGAACCACTAGAAGGAGGCATATTTCTAGAAAATCATTTATCATGTATGGTATATAGAGGTTACTTACCAGAAACTCGCTCCACGGGCTTGCCGACTGCAGCTGGCTGCGTGAACATCAGCTGTAATTAAAGAAAAAAACATTAATAAGCATTTTATATATTGATGTTGATGAATAATGTTATATTAATATAGAATATATTTTTCAGGTTTGTATTAATCTATAATAATCTAATCCTAAGATAATTACTCAAAGAATACAATTTTAAGGATCTATCTTCATAGTCAAGTTGTTATAGTCTATTAAGTAAAGTTTCTATAGATGTATAAATATGCTCACATGTCCATAAGTATCATATATTTTAATATAGGATAATACTTAAAAAAAAAAATTTTTTTTCTTTTTATTTGCAATGTGTCTTGTACAAATCAATAAGCAAATCTTTAAACTATAACTATAAACGAAACAGACTTTTAATACAAGATTTCTGCAAAAAAAAAAAAAAATAAATAAATAAACTAAAAATTTAGCTAGGAAGTCAGAATCCTAGACGTACGCTTTCTTGCTTTCCAGCTTTCGGAAAAAAATAATAATAAATAAATAAATCTGAAAATCTATAGAACTACCACAGGAATTATCTTAACAATATTTTTGGAAAAGTAAAAAAAAAAAAAAATATATATATATATATATATATATATATATATATATATATATATATATATATATATAAATAATGTGCTTTTCATATTTGTTAGTAATAGACATTGAAATAAAATCAATCTATTTTAAAGAATAATAAATTCTGGTTCACTCACCGGAACTGGCGATCTATCCCTATCAGGTAATTCCCTCGTCGATGTTCTTTCTGTAGAAGGACTGGCACTGCGCACATTTGCGGGACTTCTGTGTAGATCCACAGTCCAAACGCGGGCTCTCTTTCTGCTACGACTAGGTGTGAGATCTGTTGCAGTCGATTCCCCAGCGCCAGCGCCAGCCCCAGCCCCAGCCCCAAGTCTCAAGGCAATGGGACGCTCTTCGGCTGCATCTGAGGAACTTGCCAGGCCGCAGCCAGAGGATGGATCATTTTTTTCCAACTTGAAACTGGTGAAGATGGCCTGAGGTGACTGCTGAGCCTGAAAAGATAAAAGATAATTCATGAATGATAGATAATAGATAAAGATCATTACTTATATGTTAAAGTAGTTACATAATAAATATATTTTTCTATAGCGGAAATAGTTCAGATCTGGTTAAACTTCTAGTTCAGTGAGATCATTTGAAGTATTTATTTTTATAGGGATTATATTGTAAGTCTCGACTATTGCTAAATTATTGGTAATCTCTTCTTGCAGCCCCCTCGAAAGTTGTGGGCGGTGTTTCATTGAATTTCTTTGGCATTGCTGTACTTGAGGTTGTCTTTGTTGTTGTTATAATTGTTGTTGTGGTAGTTGTTGCTTTTGTCATAGTTTCGGATTTATGACAAACAGTCGCAACCAGTTTATTATTTCCGAAATTACTGTTAATGTTTATTGTTGGCCCAAAATGTCACTATTTAAATTTTGTTCACGCATCAAAATCAATAATAAAAAAATATATATATAAAAAAAATAAGCGCATAAACAAAATAAAAACCAAATACAAAAAGAGAAACCATAAAGAAGCAAAAAGGAAATCCAACCTTTGAATACCCTTACCACAAATGGTCAAACGAAAGTCTTGAAGAAAATTTCGAAATATTTTACAATTTATTAAAAATACTTGAAATGAATCTCATAAATTCCGATATTAATAATTTAAAAATATATTTAAAAAAAAAATTATGTCACATAAAATCAACTAAACCTTTATAGAGCATATAAAAATAGTTATGACTCGAGGGCATCTATAATTAATAATTACTCCAAAAGATTGAAAAAAAAAGACAATGAAACGTGTTTGGCTTTACCTGATCAGTTGTCGCACTCACACACACACACACATACACAGAGAGACATGCGTATGAGCACACGCATACACACCCGCATATATAGAGCCATTCATATAAGTACACACACCTTATATGATTAAATACAATATATAGAAGTTATTGTAGTTGTTTCGTTCCTTTTAATCGTCGCATTCGACGGGCGGCTGATGGCGGTCAGAGAGGGTCGCCACGAAACTAATGCAACAGCCTATCCATTTAATGATAGAGTAGAGTATCAGAAATTTATATTACAGATTGATTTCTTTATTTCCAAGAATTTGTAGGCTTTACTTTATGAGTTTACAATTTCATTTCATATCCAAATGTTCTTATTTTTGTGTAGTCTTCCTTTTGTAATAAATCTCACTCGTTGTCTCTTTCTATTTCCGGTTGATCTATATACATATTTATTTCTTTCTTTTTAAAATGACACTCTCTTTCTCCAAATTTGTCCTCCATTTCTCAGTCTCTCTCTATATATATCTCCTTCTCTCTCTGTATCTCTATTTCTCTCTCTCTCTATGTCTATATCTCTTTCTCTCTACCTCACTCTCTCTGTCTCTCCTATAATCCGTCTCTAGCTCCCTTTCCTATTAGTTTCCTATATTTCTCTCTAAATCACTATCAATGTTTTCTCCCTTAATCTCATTCGTACTTAATTTTATATACTTCGCACTCTGATGCTGATATTTTAACTTCATGTTTACTATAAGAGAGACTTGGCAAAAATAGGGTCTATAGATTATGATGTGTACGGCTTACGTTAATTAGTTAAAGAGTATTTCTTGGTTTTGGTTTTCGTTTATATACAATTATCTAAATATTCCACAAAGCCCATTCTCAAATTCAAATCTCTTATGACTATATACATACTAATATTATAAATCCGAAATATCAGTAACCGTATTCTTGTTAAATTTCAAGTTCCACTCATAGCTCTTCCTCTTAGCCCTATCCAAGAAGCCCTCAAATGTAGGTCTCTAGTACCGCTCAGTCCTCAATAGCGTCGCCAGCTAACATATTTCCCAAAAAACAATCAAAATAATAATAATAATAAGAAAAGTAAAAAAAAAAAGAGAATACCGCAAAAGGCAATGGACAAAATATTTATTCAAATTATTCGATTCACACCGACAAAATAAACGACTCTCACAGAGAGCCCCAAGTACAATTGTGTGTACTTGGCCAACACCTGCCCCCCTCCCCTTCTAGACCCCCTCTGTCCACCGCCAATCACTGCCTGGGCCCGCGTCACTAGAGGCTGACGCGTGGGCTGTGTAATCGTAGCTATGTATTTGTGTGTGTGCGCGTGTGTGTGTGTGTGTTTGTGTGTGTGCCGACAAACTGGGCTCAAAAATGTAGAAATTATGAAAATGACAGTTAAAAGCACAAAACGTTCGACGAGCTCCACTGTCTCGCTGGTGGGCGGTGTGGTGCGGTGTGGCAGGGGAGGCGTGGCCACAGACACAGGCAAGTGAAATAAATGCGGAAACACTCGTTGTCAATATTAATATGACGAATATGGCAAAAACCAAATCCGAAAAACTCAATTCAACACACGGCACATAAAATGCCGCATTAGGAGCCCCATCGATGCCTGATGGCACCCTCTACTGCCCCTCACCACCCCGCCCACCCCCCTCCCTTCTGGTAACCCATTGCGACGCGACGCAGCACGCAAATAGGCGCAAATTCCTAATTACAATGAGTGTGTGAGAGTGCGATTGAGTGTGTGAATGCATGTGCGAGAGTGTGTGTGTGTGTGTGTGTGAGAGTGTTAATATGCATTGGCATTAGCTAGGGCGCGTCGCGAACTAGACAAACCGAAAAAGAACATCGAGACGAAGAGAAAGACAAAGTAGAAATCCTATTTATAGAACGATGAACTAAAAAAGAGCTATACAAATTATTGATATAAGCTAAATGTATAATAGATATACATAGATATTAATATATATATATATAAATTAAAACACTTTTCGCCTCGTACTCGATAAAGCATTAATTCTTATCAGCTGGAATGCAGCGTTGCAGATTAACTATTGTATAAAATATTTATATTAAAATTAGTAACAAGCCATTTTCAATGAGAAATGCCCATATATTATAATTGAAAAAAAAAAAAAAAATAATAATTATATTTTTTATGAATAAAATTATTTAAATTATAGTCGTCGTTTGGAATTCATAGCAGAACTATAAAAATACTGCAAATGAATTTACAAATTTTAAATTACTTAAAATTTTAAAATTCTACAATACAAAAGTATTAATATAAATAATTAATTTAATTAATTTAAATTAATTAATTAATTAAATTAGTAATTCATTTAAATGTCAACTAAATTATAACAATAGTAATTTAAATGCGTTTATTTATTGAAAATCTTAATAAATAATTTTAGCTGTCATATTACAGTGACTTAAAAGACTGAAAATGTAGAGAAAGCCAGCGAGCATTAATAACCTAATAGTATATATAAAATACTATCAAAAGGAATTTGAAAAATAATTAAAAGTTAAAATATCATCAGTTAAATAAGCTAAATTAAAGTCTGATAATGTAGAAAATGTTTATTCTAATATTAATGTTAACATAAACTTTTGATATAAAATATCATCAAACTCAGAAATTAAGTAAACAAATATATAGATATATCATTATTAAAATTGTAATATACAACCCTTAAATATAAAAATAAAACAATAAATAATACTAAATAAAATTAAAAAGCTACATAATACTGTGTATTTTAATATAAAACGTAAATTAAATTAAAAATAACACTAGTTCAAGTAGCAATATAAAATATAATAACTTAAATATAAATGAAATAAAACTAATACTAATGTAAATTTTAATATAAAATCTCATCACATATTTAAAACTAATACTAATGTAAATTTTAATATAAAATCTCATCACATATTTATAATCAAAATACAAATAATACTTATGTAATTTTAATTATAATAATTTGAATATAAAATATACTCTCTAAATATAAATCAAATAATAAATAATATAATAATTTAAAATAGATCTCACTTACGCTCTTATAGACTTCCACAAATCGATTTTTGGGCGGTCTGCCGCGCTTGCGATTGAAGAATCCGTCGATTGATGTGATTTGTGTGGCCAGAGTTGGCGGCGGCGGCGGCTCATCGCAGCTGGCCGTGGACGTGGGCGTGGCACTTGACTCCACTGGCTCGTTGCTGTTGTTGTTGCTGCTGCTGCTGTGCTCCATGCCGCACCCGCTGGAGCTGGAGCTGGAGCTGAGGCTGTCTAGGGTTAAGGGCACGTGCTAAAAAAAAAAAACGTAAAAGAAAACAAAGCAAAGCGGGGCCAAACAAGTGTTAATTTCAATTGCAAATTGATATGTTGGGAATGCAATTGGCAATTGAGCAGGTAATGCCAACAAAAAAGTTGCCAAGAAACATGCAGAAAGCGAGTCATGGCCCAAAGAGGGGGCCAACGGTACCTGCGCCAGGCGCCGCCAGTCAGCAAAATGAGTAACCAAAATGACAAAAAAAAAAAAATGAAATGAAATGAAATTGAAAAACAAACAAACAACATTGGGACCCGCTTCTAGGTAGAGCCCTGGCCAATACTTGGCTAATCGATCGGTTCAAATTGCACAAACTCAAAACTCAAGCTCAACTCTCGACCCGGTTGAAAGACCTGCCCCCTTGCAGTTGGCCAAGTTATTCGTCAGAACATCTCTCCCTCTCTCTCTCTCTCTCTATCCCTCTCTCTCCCTCTTCTTCTCTATCGCAGCACTGCATCTGGAGGCCACCAGCACTCAGGGAGGCAGCCTCTGCTCGGCCTGGGCTTCCACTTCCACGAACTGTTTGCATATGGATCTTCTCCAGCTTTCAGATTGCATAAATGTTATGAATGCAGTTTTTTGCATTTTCTTTTGAGGAGCAACTATGCAATAATTCGGATGGAGTTTTTTTGTGGAAAAATATTTGAATGGAATTCTATTATTATCTATTTATAGATTTTGGATAAATATTAATTGTAAAAAAAATTTTAGCTGGGCTTAAATATTTATATGAAATATAATTATATATATATATATAAATATATATACATCGCACAGTAATAAAAAATGTGTGTATACATATAAAATATAAAATAAAATAAATAAATGAACAGTATATAAACTAAAAAATAACAAAAAAAAAAAAAAAAGTGCAAAAACATTATTTTAATGAATGTATAAATAAATAAACTATAAATATAATATAATAATATAATATACATAGAATAATAGTCGAAAAATAATATAAATAAGTAGTACTTCTACATTTTATTAATAAGAATATTAAAACAAACTAGAAAATAAATAAATAAATATAAATTTATAAAAATAATAATAATTATACGATGCATCTACCAAACCATTTTTTTTTTTAAATAAATATATAAATTTTGTTCATGGTACTTCTGCGTATATATTTGCAACTTTTAATAATTTACAAAGATACATATGCATATATGTATATTTAAAATATTTTCTACACTTTACACAAATTCAGTCTATCATTAGAATATAATATTTTATATTCTAATATTCTTAGAAAATGTAATTTATATTTTATTCGTAGTATTGTTATTCGTATTATGGTTTTTCCTGATTTTTGTATAGATGTCAACTTTAATCCTTGCTTAAATGAATGTAAGTGTCGTTATACTATATTTAATAAATATAGACAAATATTCCATATTTTACGATGACCATAACATCCATGGAAACGCCCAACAAATTCCGAAAGTATAATACAGCTTTAAACTTAATTGTTTATAGGAAGCTCTTTCTTATTATTATTATTATTTTTAAGAATTATTATAATTAAGAATCGCTTCGAAAATAATACAGAGGACTCGAAATTAGTTTATAGCTTAACAATTGATAATCTAAAAACTCACATAATGTTTTTTTTTTTCTTCGTCAAGAACTTTGATTGCAATCACATGGAATTTCCATTTTGTGTGTAATTAGTGGAGCTGAAGCTGAGCTCCATTGTTTATGAGCTGGGCAAATGTGAAACTTATCTAGTGGGCGATATTGTCAATTACTTGAAGTTGACTAATTGGATTTGAGCCAAGTCCTGCATGGAGTTAAGCCTGGCAGATGGCCTGGCATCGATTAGCTAATTTTAGCCAAGTTCTGGCGGAGGCTGGGGCTGGGGCCTGGGGCTGGGCGCGTCTGCAGTTCCTGCAGATAGACGATCTCAGCAGGCGACTATTCCGACTCATTTATTGGTATCCATATGAATTACTTATGCACACACACATATACACACACAGAAAGTAAGAGAGAGAGAGAGAGAGAGAGAGAGCTAGAGATAGGGAGGGAGAGGCACTCATTAGTCTTGGCTCAAAGAAATGCCGCAACATGAAACCGAATGTGAATGCACAAGACTTAACAAAAGACTAGATTTCTGAGATTA
This sequence comes from Drosophila arizonae, assembly GCF_054131065.1. NCBI lineage: Eukaryota > Metazoa > Arthropoda > Insecta > Diptera > Drosophilidae > Drosophila > Drosophila arizonae. Next base: position 20,706,560 of record NC_142924.1, read on the forward strand.
CGTTGACATTTTGGAAGGGCAAGAGCAGCTCAGCTTATCTGCCATACATATCACACACTAACACACACACATACACGGCATGATATAGAGCCTGATTGCACCTACCTATCATAGAACTAGCATTATTTTCGCTCGAAAAGCTCAGTCTGTTACAATTGTTCGGAAATCCAATAAGAAAGAGCAATGACGACGACGACGACAACAACACAGGTACACGCGAATCACGGCGAATTGAGCAACGGCGCAGCGAAAACGCGTCTTCTACGGCCAAGCAACGTTGAACGAATGACGAAGCCTGCGCGCACAAGCAGTTGTTCAAGCCGAGCTGCAACACGAGCTTGCTTGCTCTCAGCTGATTGGCTCAATGAAAAGCTTCATGAGGATCGAAAAGTTGCGCAAGTGTGCGTTGGAGCGAGAGCTGCTATTGGTTGCAGCGTGTCTGACTGAGTGTGTGTCACTGCTTAGGGAACTTAGCTCAGACAAGAACCAAAAGCTTTTACACGCCGTTCAAATAAAAAGCAGTTTGATTTTCACATTTAAAAAATTTATTTTTTTTTTTGTATTTTTTATTTTTTTTATTCAACTTTTACACAGAGAAAAATGAAATTGCAGTTTTTTTTTGCATTTGTTTCGTTTTGTTTATATATATATATATGTATATATATTTTTGTCATATTTTGATTAATTAAAATTTGTTAAATTGCTAGAATTTGTTAAGCGCTACTAAAGTTTAAATTTGTTGTTTTACATACACACGTGTATATATAATATTGATTTTTTGTTTTGTTTTTGTTTGCATTTGCTTTGTTTTTCCTCATCTTTCCTTCTTCTTCTTCTTTAGGCCTTAACGCTTTTCACTTGATTTTTGTAGATATAATATATGGAAATTGTTAAACATTACTTAGTCACGTGTATATATATATATATATATATAAATATATATATATATATATATATATATATATATTCATGCGTAGCTACTTGATTTACAACATTGAGTTCTTATCAACTTTTGTTAACTTAAGTTAAGTTTAGATTTTTTTCTTCTTCGTCGTGTTTTCTTGGTCTGATGAGAAAGAAATGACAATACACTGAAAGAAACTCGAGTGGAGTTTAGATTTAACCATGGCATCTTTAAATTTTTGTGATTGTATCCGAGTCTTTGCAACAAAATTTTCATTTCCTTTTCTTTTTCGTTTCCCAAAACAAATTTCAACATCAAAAATTTTGAATATATTTTTTCTTTTTATAATATTAATTATTTTCGTTTTTTGAAATTAAGGGTTTTCAGTATTTAAATCACATGGTGGGATAATCGCTTAAATACATAAGATTATTAATTTTTTTAGTTTTTAGTTTTTATATAATGAGTGTGTGGAATGTGTGAAGTGATTTGAGGGTCTTCGAGTTGGGTTTCTCTTTTAAGTATTTGATGTGCTCTGCTCTAAAAATATTTTGAAGAAGAATTTACTAGTATTTTGTTTACGTGTACTTTGCTTTATAGATATATATATATATCGATTTTTTACTTGAGGCGTTTTCTAATTGATTGATTATTGTTTAAAGTTCTTTTGTTTTTCATTGAATGCATTAATTGGTTCCCTTTTAACACACACACATACGTATTATCATATATATATATATACGTGTATATATATATATATATATATAGGAGTATGTAAAAATTCTACACACATACATATATATAACTCTATCCATAGTTTGGTATTTAGTTTTATTCCTTTTCTTTAACCATATATCATTATTGTTTACAAATACTTTGAGGAGCACTGGACGTGTCTAAGATTCTTCATCATCTTCTTCTTCTTTTCCTATACATCCATCCATTGAAGAACGTGGAAATCAAAAAACAAAAAGAAAAAACATTTAAAGCGTTGCATACTACTTTTTTTTTTTTAAAATATTATTATTTTTTAAGCCTGGCGTAAAGTAAAAAAAAAAAAGAAAAACACATTTAATTTTGTTTTGTTTCTTTTAGCTCTACAAATTAAAAGTTTTTACATTTATTAATACTCTATTAAAAAAAGAAAAAAACAAAGGAAATTAAATTTGTCAACTGTTTTTTTTTTTGCTTTAGTTTTCTATTTGTTGTTTGTTAATTATTAAATAGATCACATTCATGGTTCTATTTCTTTCACTTGCTTGCGTAGTTTTTTATGTTCACATTTGTTTTAAACTTGTTTCTTTTACGTTAAATACATTAAATACGCTTAGAAATTGCGTTTTGTGTTTTTGTTGTGTTATATTTACATGTGTATTTTATATTTATTAGTTTTAGTTTGCTTGTAATGTTAAACAAAGTGTAAAGAAAATGCGTATTTTGTTTTTTTTCCTCATGTGTGTGTATGTTTTTTTTTTCTACTTTAATATGAGTTTTTTTTTTTTAGTTTTAGTTTTTAAATTAAATATCCTTGCAGTATTTATTGTTTGTATATTTTTGCGGAATAAGAATTCTATTTTTGGGGAAATATTTGTTACTATTGTTTTTTTTGTTTGTTTGATTATTGGGTTCTATAAATGTTTAATTAGTTTTTTATTTCTATAAATTTTGTTTTGCTTTTTTAGATTTAAGCTGCAAGCTGCAAGGATTTTTGTATGTAGCGAGATCTTTTTTGGGTGTTTTTTTTTTGTGTTTTTTATTGATTAAAGTATAAATAAATTCTGTTTGTTGCACATGCGTGTGTTTTTATGAGTGTGTGTGTGTATTGTATGTAAATTGTTTAAATGTATTTTAGCTTAAATTTGTCAAATACTTGTTTTACGGCTTGAAATGTTTTTCTTTTGTGTTTTTTTTTTTTGTTGTTTTTGCAGCTATAAAAGTTTTGAAATCGGCTTTTAGAATTTGTTTTAGTTATTAATTTTTTAATTTGTAATTTGTATTTTACGCTACGCTATAAATTATTTTAAAATTTATTAACACAGATGACTTTATAGATTTCTTTTCCCAAACATTTTGCTTTTACAAATTTCTTCCATTCTTTAGCATTCAAATTGGATTTTCTTTCTCTTACTTTCCTTTAAATTTTACTCACAAATACATTTAGCTGCCCCACTGTATATTAAGCATATATATTATTGTTGAATGCAATGCCAATTGTTTTCTTGTTTTTTTTTTTTTTTTTTAATTGTTTAAACTAAACTACGAGTTAAATACACAGCTACACACATTGAATTCTCTGCTTTGTTTATGTTTTTCTTTTTAATATTAAAATCTTAAGCTAGAAACACATCAAATATTATAAATATTATATATATATTCATGTATATATATATTCTGTATTTTGTTTATATCAATGTAGAGCCAGAGTTTAAAACGCTGCACAAGAAAAAGAAAACGCGGAGTTTACATTTGCAAAAAATCAATAAATGAAAAAAAAAAAAATGTTTGTTTAAAGACAAATTGAAAAAAAAAAAAGAAATGAAAATATTTTAAACAAATTTGCAAGTGTTCAAATTTTGCTTGATTTAAGTATGTGTGTGTGTGTGTTTGTTTGTGTTTCAATATTCATAATTATTATATAATATCACATCAACTTTGTTTTTTTTTTTCATTATTATTATTATTATTTATATATATTTTGTTGTTTTGCATCAACTCTTTTTTACTTATTGTTTGCTCTGTTTTTCCCCCCCGTATGTTTATATATATTGGTTTTATATATAGAGATTTTATAGCCTAATAAGATCCTGAAGAAAAACATACATACATATTCATAAGTGTATCAGCGATGCTTCATATACATACATACATGTATATGCATACATACATATACATATATATACATATCTCGATTTTCGTATTCATCCTTTCTCTGATACACTCATCTATATACTTATACGATTAATACTCTCTTTTTGCTCTTATACATTTTTGGGAGGTTTTCCTTTTTGTTTTTTGTTTTCCCTTTTTTTTTTGTTTTTGTTTTTAAAAACGGATAACCGGCAACCGTTTTCACTGAGTGACAATTTTCCTTTTTTTGTTTACAATATTTTCAATATTTGATTTTTTTTTTTTAATTTTTTGTTTTTTGTTTCAAAAAGTTTCATTTTTTGTTTATAAGCCAAAAAGTCAGTCCAATAAGAGTTTTGAGTTGCCTGCAACTGCAGTTGATTTGTTTTTGTTTGTTTTTAGGATTTTGTAGGTCTCAAAATACATAATTGTTTTTGTTGTTGGGTTTTTGTTTTAATTATTATTATTATTATTTCTCCTAGTGTTGCGTTGATTTGTTGTTTTTGTTTTGCAGGATTTGCTGAATTGTGGTCCAAAGTTTGCCTCTTTATGGGTTTTGTTGTTTCTTTTAAATTATTAATTTTTGTTTTGTATGTTTTTGTTTGTTTTGGATGGGTTTTGTTAACGACGCCGACGTGAGTTTGTGTTTAAAGTGTTGGAGCTGTTGCATTCGCTGTTCTTCTTCTTATACATTCATTTACTTATTCGGAGGGATTTGTGTAATGATTCAAGTGCAGCATCCAAAGTACACCATCGAAACACGCCCACATCGACATCTACGCCTTCCATATGCCTCATATGATGCTGCCTCTACTGGGAGAGTAGAGTTTGTTCTTGGTCAAAGTAAAATCGGGACTGATCATAATCGTATTGCTGCGTGTTATATATCTATATATGAGAAGCGAGAGAGAGAGAGAATGGGAGAGTGAGTAAGGTGTTTATATGATCTTAAAGGCAATAAGGGCTCACTTGAACAGCTTGGGCAGCAGGCTGGACCAGCCGCGCTTGTCCTGCTTCAGCGTTAGATAAAGCTCAAATATGGACACCGTATCCGGATCCACCTTAAACGAAGCAATGCGTCTGTAGAGTGGGTGAGAGAGAGAGAGAGAGTGTGAGTTAGTTTTATGCTCCTCTGCTGTTTCCACCGATCATCAATTACTTACCTAACGTTGTTCGGCTCGCTCTCGAATTCGATGAATATGGTGCAGGCCCTTTCGCCGCACGGCTCCCGCTCCGACATGCGAATGATTTCGGCTGCGATGCGCTGCATCAGATTGTTGGGCAGCGTCACCTCGGTGCAGGCCAGATGCTGGCTCTTGGCGTCGCGCAGCTTGGCCTGTAGCTGCTGGGACAGCTCCTGCACCGCAACGGCGCTCACATCGTCCAGATTGTCGATGGCGCCGAAGCGTGACGTTGGCGTCGACTGCAGCGGAGAGGCGGGCAGCGCTGTTGTCTGCGGTGCTGCCTGCAACACGTTGGACATGTAGCCGGCGGTTGCACTGCCTCCGTTTAGCATATCGAAGCTGGCCGCCATGGGGCAGACGGGGGCCTTGACGCCGACGCTCGTCGAGGAGGCGGACGACGAGGAGGAGAGGCGCGGGCGGGTGTTGAGCGCCTGATGCTGACGCATGTGCAGCACTGAAGCGGGATGGCCATCCACAACATCAACGTCGACGTCCACGTCCACGTCCACTTTCGCAACGTCCTCGTTTGCAACGTCCACGTCAGCCACGTTCACCTCTGCGGCTGTTGCAGTTGCTGGTGCCGTTAGCGGACTCGTCCAGTCTGCAATGCAAGGATAAAGAGCACAAGAAGAGGTAAGACTTTAGTCACCTTATTTCGACCGGCAGAAAACCACATGAAAGAAAAAACCATAAAGCAGACACAAAAAAAAACAGCTGATGTCTGCGCTGCCACCGGCAAAAGCCTTGCATGCGCACTCATTCTCCTCCTCTCTCTCTCTCACACATACACTCACACAATCGAAGAGCTTGCGCAAGCTCAAATTTGCACTCACACTTTATGCGCAGGCTCGACAAACACACTCAACGCTTCCAGGGCGCGGGGGCAGACGGGGGAGTGGCTCGAAATCACCTGGCAACAACAGCTGGAAAATCAGCCGTTCGCTTAAGCAGCAAACCCTCTCCTCCCCTATCCACTTACAGCAGTCAACCAGCCATTAGGTAATGTGTTTTTTTCTCGTTTTTTTTTTTTTTTTTTTTGCTCGTCTTCCCCTCTTTTGCTTAGCTTGTTTCGCTTTATGAGCCAGAGGCCTCATCGTTTCCAGCTGACGATTGCGCGTCCGTCCCCCATCCGTTTTGTTCACTCGTTCGTTAGTCAGCAGTTTCTTTTGCGTTTGCTTTTGCTTGTGCTATGCAATTGCTATTGCTGTCCCACATCTCCCTCTACCTCTACCTCTACCTCTCCCTCACCCGCACCCGCTCCCACACCATCTCCTTCCTTCGCATTTCAATGACCGCCAGGCCTTGCTTTATGTGTCTTCTCTGTCGTTTGCCTTTGGCTGCACGCTTTTTATTTCTTTTGCTGTTATTTTAATACTCAAGTATACAAATACAAAAGCCAAAGCTGAGCACAGCAGCCGCACGCACAGTGGCTCGAAATGTCGACATTATGTTTTGATAAATGTTCTACCTAATTATTTGAAGGTAAACACATTCTCTATGATAACAAATGTGGAAAAGTCAACATTATTATTTCTTTTCGTTTAATTAACATTTTCTTCTTCAGTAGCTTTTCATTTGAATTCATAATTTACATTTTCTCCCACTGTCTTTTGCTGTCTTTTCTGTTTATCTTTTACATTAAGGAATACATATATGGAATATATGTACATATGTATGCATGTGTGCGTGTGTGCGTGTTTATGCTGGAGTGTGTTTATTTAAGGTGCCTGTAGTATGCAAATAAAAAACAGTTAAATATCTTACTGTTGTCCCGTGCTTTGTAATATGCACAAATTAACCACTTGGCTTAGCTGGCTCGACGATGTCATGTAATTAGCACTGAAACTCTTTCAGCTCACCCATCGCCTTCCCCTTCTCGCACCCTGAGCAATTCTATTGCAACGGCTGAATGGATATTGCTATCTCGCTCGAACGCACTAGGCGCACCCGCGTAATTAAGAAATTAACGGCACATGTTTGCGGCTCTCCTTCTGTGTTTATGTCTTTCGCTGCGTTTGTCACAAATGAATATGTGTATACATATGCATATATAAATATATATACACACAGCCTTACACACATGCACACAAACGTGTTTTGTCAAGTGCTGCATGAAAAGGGTTTGTGTAAACTTTACATTGTAAAAGTCAAAAGCGAAAACGAAAAGGAAACAGACAAACGACCGCATACACATTTAATTACACACACACAAACAGACGTGCATATGTATACACGCATGTAAATTCTGTTGAGAGCGTCTCCCCCGCCTTGTTGTCATGTCTTATTCATCACTGCGGGCACATCACGCGACATTTGCGGTTGTCTCTTTTATGCATTCAAAATCGCCAATAAACAACAACAACCACAGCAAAAGCAGCAGCAGCAAGAAACACAGTAACAGCAGCCTAGCAACAGCATCAGCATACACGCACTAACACACATATGTACATATGTAAATACATTGTATACTTGTCTCTTGCTTCCCCACACAAACATGTCTGCAGCTACCGGCGGCTAGCGCGAGGGCTTCGCATTTACTTTACAGAACATTCTAATTTATCTCTCCAAATGCAGTAGCTAAGGGAAGCTCTTTTAGCTTCTGCTTGCATTGCTGCGTGCGTGCATATGTGTGTATGTGTGCATGCGTGATAATGCGTGCGTGTGTGCACATAGTGTTTGGCCTTGAGTCGTGCGTTTGAAGTAAATGGAGTGTGATTGATACCTTTGAATGAATACTTTGACCACGCGATAAATCCTCATCGAAATCTCAATCACAACAGTTGTAAAACACTCGAGACTTATGCTTTGCATACATACACAGCTTATGTGTATGCACATATGCATGAATGTACTTATGTACGTACGTACGGCTCGCGCTTTAATCAAACACTGAGCAACATGCATATCAGTGTGACCATATGCTGAATGCACAATAGTCTAGAATTTAACCAAAAATACCAAAAACCGTTGAAGTTTTCAGCAATATTGATGAGCATATGAAATTAAAGCTGACTTAAAGCATATTAAAAATGCATACACACATACATATATGTACATGTATGCATATGTATTTATGTAGGTTTATAGTGCTTGGAACCGTCCTCTAATAAAGATCACAATTAAGTTGCTTAAGTCAGCGCACAGGCATGTTCACTCAAAGGAAATTAAGTAATTTATTTTACAACATTATTTGGTTCCTAGATTTCCCAGATTGAATAGCATATGAATATGCATGACTAATTACGTGCCTATGTATGTACATATGTGTGTGTGTGTCGGTGTCCTTCGAATATAAAATTGCATGCGCCCAGTCAGTCATGAAATTAAATTGACTGCAAACACATTCACACACACACATGCAGCACATATAACTGCCAAAGAACCGTTGCGAGGAGTGAGATGGCATGCTCTGTCTTTGCTGCTTCTGCAAGGTGTGCATGTGCATGTATTTGCATTTGCATTTGTGTTTATTTGTGTGCGAGTGTGTGTAGACATGTCGTTGCATGTTGTCGTCAACATAAGGCTGCTGCTGCTCCCTGCTTCCTCTCTCCCCAACGTCTGGCCCTCTCTCTGTCTCTCTGCCAATCCCTCTGCTGGAATTTTGGGCTGGTTTTCATGTTCCCAGTTGGGTTCGTGTTCGGTTCTAATTTGCAGGACTTGCCGTGTGTTTCTCTCTCTCCCTCTCCCTCTATGTGTGTGTGTTAGCCAAGTTTAAAGTGACAGGGATTAACAGGATGTTGCATAATCCGCACGTCAGACACAGGAACAGGATATGCCTGCTCCCCAGGCGCAAAAACAAGCAAAAAACCGAAAAACACGTTGCACAAAAATGCATAAAACAAATTTCGTTTCATTTCAACCCCTTGAAAACTTGCATGCCAAAAGCACTTTATTGTCATGCCATCCATTTACTTAAGCTGGCGAACAGAAACCGGAAGAAAATTCCCTTGGATTCAATTTATAACACTGCTGATTCTATTAACTGTAGAACCTTGAATATCAAGAGCCTTTCGTAATATTACAAATTCCTACATACAATATTTGAATAAATGTATATACATAAAAAAAAAAAAAAAAAAACAATTCTCAATAAACATTTTGCAGTTTATTATGGAAAATTTTACATTCGAATGCCCAAAAAGATCAGATAAAAGTTTCTCAAGCGCTATCAAATTAATTGAATCAAAAAATAGGCCATAAAAAACAGGCAAACACAAAACGGAATGAGTATAAAAATATGTTCGAGGCACATTAAAAATTTGTAGTGCAAATGTTTCCTAATGTGTTTCAATAAATAAAAAATACATCATTTATAATGAATGTATATTCCAATGGGGAATAAAAACCCATTTACGTCAGAAGTGCGATTCCAGCATTAATCTTGAGTATGTGCTTCAAATTAAGACTTGGAATTTCGTATTTCAAATATTTTATGAAGCTTTAAATCACTTTTTTTGTGTTCGAAAATGTTTGCCAATTTTTCGCATATTTTTTGAAAAATTTTAAGAGCCGATATAATTAATTCATTTTCATATTTGTTTCAAATATAATAGAATTTTGTTGAAATGTAAAATTTGGGGGGTTTTTTTTTTTTTCATTTATACCGTTGGGAAAAAAATTTTTTTGTTGGGCTTTACATAAGTTGATTTTATACATATTATTTGTTTATGCAATATTTTTTATATGTTTTTAAAAGTTTATGAAACAAAGACCTAAAATTTATTTATTATAGTTGCATATATTAAAAATAAGCATATGTTTTAATAAATATTTGTTATAAATCATTAATATTTTTTTTATTTTATTATTTCAGTAATAAAAGCTTGTTTTTAATTTTTAGTTGAATTAATTCAATAATGTTTTAATTTGATTTAAGAATGCTTTTTGTTTTTATATTAAAGAAAACAATTTTTAAATAAGTGATTTAATTTTAAGATAATTTTTCAAAATTGTGAGAAAAACAAACTATCTAAAACATAGTTTTATTAATTAAATTAGTCGAATAAATGTTTAAATTAATAGCATTCAAAACAGACTTTTTAGTTTTATTTAAAATAAATTAATCATTGGATTTACTTCTTTTACTTGATCTTTTATATATAACATTTGGCAACTTTGCTTATATTCTCTTTAAATTAAATTATTTCAAAGAAAAGAAAATTTTATTCAAATTTTCCCCCAACACAAAAGCTCTTAGAATAGCAAAAAAAATAAAATAAAATATATATATATATATAAGAACAATCTTAGCTAATCAAATTCAGCAACAGAATTTAATTAAATTCTTTGAGCGAAGTTTCCACTCTCTTTAAATTCTTCAGTTCTGCTATTCAATGGGCAGCGAAAACTTTAAAACTTTCAACACTTTACAGGGGGCGCACACACACACACTCACATGCTTTCACGCACGAAAAAAAAAGAATAAAACTCTATTTATAGCTACTAAATTTGTATTACTCACCTTTAACTTTTGTTGTGCCAATGCCGCCGAATTGTCCCTGAATGTGATTTTGTACTGAGAGCACTTCCATCTTCATTGCCCAGTTGGAAAAATATCTCACTCGTTGCGCTTGCTGTGTTGCCTCCAATTGGATTTATATTTGTGCAGCATTCAAAGTCTTTTTTGTTGACTGGGATTTTCGATGCGTTTTGTTTTGTTGGTTTTTTTGTGAGTAGTTGCATACATACATCAGTATGTATGAGTGTGTGTGTGTGAGGGTGTGTGTATATATGTATATCTATGTATATATGTATTAGAAATGCACTTTAATCACAAGAATTTGATTTGATTTTCGTGTGTTTATATGTGTGTATGTCTGTGTATGTGTGTGTGTATTGTGTTTAACTTTTATTAATTTATTAATTTCCGATTTTGCTTCTATTTAATTTTATTTCACGTTTTTCATTTACGGCACACAATTTTCTGACTGAAGCTTTGTCTCTCTCTCATACTCTCTGTAGCTTTCTCTCTCTTTCTCTTTCTGATGCTCGTTTAACAAATAATTGCAAAAAGTATCAACAACTAAATTTGTTATTCTAGTTTAACATTTAAATTTTTTAATACATTCTAAAAAAGCCGAATTTGCCGCCTCGCATCGCTCTCGCTCTCTGTCGCTCTTTTTCTTATTTTCAATTTACGCACAGCACTCGAAATTTAAGTTGTTGGAAAGGAATTGCGAATTAGTTAAAGTTCTGCACACATACACTGACATGTGTCTATGCATGTGGTTGTTGCTGTTGCTATTGCTGCTTGCTGTGTTGCGGTTGGCTGGCGTCGTTCCGTCTCCGTGCGTGTCAATTGGAGCTGATGCGTTGCGTGCGGCGGCCGCTGCTTGACTGGACGTCCGTTTACACAGCGACAACGGACGAGGGCGCCCTCTGCTGGTGGCAGCAAATTTGAGTTGCTCTGCTGCTGCTGCTGCCGCTGCTGCTGCAGCTGCTCTTACAACTCAATACGACTCAAAGCTCAACTCGGCTCAACTCAACTCAACTCAACTGCTCACAGCTGTTTGTTGCGTGTGTGAGTTGGTGTGTGTATGTGTGGGTGAGCGAGCGCCGCGCTGCCAGCTGAAAAAAACTTGCAACAGCAGCTAAGAATACGATGTGGAAGAGATGGACGACACACGGCTGACGGCTGACGGTCGACGGTCGACGGTAGAGAGGAGCTTGGGCGGCAACTTCTGTGGCGGAGCAGTTTTCCAAAGCTACTATCCGGCCGGCGGTATGTGCCTCTGCTTTTATAGCAATTTTCCGGCCAGGCTGCGCTGCCGGCTGCCGGCCGCAGCAGCGCTGCCGCTGACATGAGTGAGTGACTTTTCCCCTTGGCCGTGAATTGTGTCATTTGCTGTAAACGGCGCAAGCGTAAGAGCAAACGCACCCTCAGCTCACCTCTCGCCGCTCTCTGCTCTTCATCACTCTCCTTCTTGCTCTAGCCGTTCTCTGCTCTGCTCTATCATTTGAGCTGCTTGCCACCAGCTGCGCTCGTTTGGCTGCGGCAAACATATGTTGCCAAGCGGTATCATCAGCTGTTGTTGTGCGCTGCTCGCACTCACACACTCACCCAGCTCTCACACTAACTCCTCTCAGACAGCATTTGAGTGTGCTCTTAAATTCGACTTGCTCTTGAGCTAAAGAGTATTTAAGGGAATTGCACTCAAGAGCGCAGGTTATGTTCGAATTGAGTGTATTTTTGATTTCATTTTGGCACTGAGCCCATTCTCTTTGATTCTTGATTTGAGTTTTTTTTCTTTCTTTTTTTGCAAATTTGTTATGCTGATTGGAAAGTTTCGTATGCCTGTGAAATTGGTTAGGGCTGTGTTCTATAGTTTACGAAATTAGATTTTGATTGAAAACACCTAATTGATGGATTACAGTGTGTTTGTAAAAAATTTAAGCAATAATTTGTAAGTCGAGTAGATTTCAAGATTATTTAATTGATTAGATTACATACTTAATTTCAATTGGAAGATTTAGCTTTGTTATGTTAGTTTGACTGGAAGTATATTATTGCAATAGTTGAAATGTCTTATAGTAATATCTCTCTCTCTCTCTCTCTCTCTCTTTCTATTTCTATATTTTTGAAATATAAATTTGGTTTCCAATTGGAAACGGTAATTTAGTTAGCTTGACCTCAAAAGCATCTTATAAGAATATCTTAATATATAGCTGCTTTCTCATGTTATCCTGTTGACAGGACACACACTTCCTATCGCTCTCTCTCTCTCACTCGCTCGCTCTTTGCTATTTAGGTTAAGTCCGTAGAATATATAAATCATGTATTTGATTAATTGTATGCGAGCGACTTTTATCCTCTTCGACATTTGCTGCAGTCTACTGCAAAGGGATCAGCAGCGGTGGTGCGGTAGAGAAGGGGGGAGGGGGATCTGGGTCTTGGATGCTGGCCTTTAAAACTTTGGCAGCCGTGTGGCCACACGCTGGGCCGCTGTTGCCCCGCCCCCCCACAGCAGCAGAGCGACAGAGCGCCTCCCTCGTGGCAATTGTGTTGTGTAAACATTTTTTCAGCATTAACTGACATGTGTAAGTCCCACACACACAGAGAGAGCGAGCGAGAGAGAAAGAGAGAGAGAGAGGTAGACAAAAAAATGGCAAGTTTTTGTGGCAGAAGTTTTTGTGGCACATAGAACTGGCTGCAACAGCCGCCCGCAGCTTCAACGTCTTTGCCAACGAAACTGTGACAAATAGGCAAGCGGCGGTGGTGTCTGTGAGTAGGGGCAGCAGCTGAGGCTGCGGTGCGGACAGCAACTGTGGTTGGGGTTGGGGCTGAGGCAAGGTGGCGCTTGGCATGACTGGCCATTGGCGCCATTTTTTATTTTTTTGTATTAAGATGAATTGTTAAAACAGTGACAGCTTCAGAGCTCCTCACAGAGAGCATTTGCCGTTTTCTTTTTTTTTTATATACACATACATATATATATTTTTATTTTATTTATTTTGTTGCTGTTGTTGTTGCAACAACTCAACCTACGACTCGAGCTGAAGGAAAACTATGGAAACTCCTGACAGCGAAAGGAGGCAAGATTAAAATCCCATTTAATGGTTTGTCAGAGAGCATCGAGAGTATTGCCAGTCTATATAGGCGTGAGTACAGTGAGCCCTCGGCTAAATTCTTCAATTGAAAATTTTCACTGTACAGTAAACACTCATGGGTGATAATCACTCACCTCACATATATAGAAATGTTTTTATCTTTATCTTTTTGCTTTTCACTTTTTCTGATCTAAAAAATGATTTTTTTATGTAAATAAAAAGTGAACTAACTACAATAAATTTCTATTTACAAGCTATTTATATATATTATTAATTTAAATTTATTCAAAATGTATAATAAATTAGATGTTTTTTTATCAAAAATTTTAATTTAGTTTATTATTATTAATTTATTATTAATATTTTTTTCTAAAAAATTTATTCATTTCTAATTTATTTTTAGTTTAATATAATTTAAGTATAATGATAATAAAATGAATATAATTTTAATATAATAATAAATGATGATGAAATTTTAAGTTTTGGTTTAAAGCAAATATTTACTAATACAATAATAAAAAAATAATACAAAATTATTTAATAATGAATATTAATAATAAATTAAATTAGAAGTTTACAGTCATCATTTATTATTTAAATGCAACTTTAATTTGTATATAACACAGTGAACTTCCGTCGTCTAAAAAGATCTTTAAATGATAATAATTATACTACATTTTTATTTTATTTATTTATATTTGTTTTAAATTTAATTAAATTAACAATAAAATTAAATAAAATGTATTCATTTAAGAATTTTAGAACATTGAGCCACAATTTATATTTTTTGATTCAGCAAATAATAAATTAAATAATTAAAATTTTATACATATATAAATGATTTTCATGATTTTAAAATGAACACCAAATTTATTTACATTTATCAATTCTATAGACTTTTTGTTCTCTTCTACTCTGTCGCTATAAAACTATTTAAATTCCAATTGGATATTTATTCTTGTTATTACTTTAGCCAAGTCTGCCCAAGTTTTAGCATTGTCATTCACATTTTAATAGGAATTATTGAGTAAGGAGTATTATAATTATTATGTTAGTCATTCATATTCATATCGATATTTATATTTTTCAATAGTTACGTCAGCTATATATTATTATTAATATAATTTTCACAATTTTTAGAGAATTGCTATGCAAAGCTCAAAAATAAATTCATTCCTGTTCAAGTTGTTCTCTTACTATCGATTTATACATATACATATATATAGTATAAATATCTATACTTGGAAAGTCCTACCGATATGTTCTTTGGCCAGTTGAAAGCTCTTTGTGTTGTGCGCTGGCTCTTATTGTTAAGCTGCAAAGAAAAGTCGCAAAAAAAAAAAAATTTGAAAGAAAATTGTGGAAAAATTGTGAAATTTTGAACACGTTTCGCGCATTCACACACTGCTGAAAGCTGAGCGGCGAGAGAACAACACTTGGAAAATGTGAAAAGTGGGCGAAAAGTGCGAAACATCAAAGGGCAAAATATAAGAAGTAAATTCCACTAAAAGCTCCGATTGTTGTTCTGTGTGCGAAAGGCACTTAAGCTTTACAGGCCAATCCTTTCCAATCCAAACGAATCGAATCAAATCGAATCGAATCGCATCGAAGCAAAACTACTCAAAGGTGTCTAGATATAGGTATGCATGTGTACATGCATATATATATATGTATGTATATGTATGTATGTATATCCACTCTGGCTAACTCACAGCCATAATCAACAAGCGCTTGGCCCGCTCTACGATTGAACGAGCCCAGCGAATGGACCACTTAATGCGCTTTTGTGTAATGCCCCAAACGCGAATATACATATATATATATATTTCTCCCCTTCTTCTTCTCTTCTATACCCTAACTTGAGGTAGCACAACTATGTGTATAGGCTAGTTAAGCAAAATATAGGGTGTTCATAAGTAGCATAAATACTCTGCTTCATTGAACTGACTAAACCATATTATTATCTTTTCATATTATGCCAAGTTTTCTTATCTAATTCTCTTACTTACAATGATCCTTTATTATATTTCCAGTACACTACTTTTAATAATCTAGGCAAACTGGTTTCAAATTTATATCTTATGACTTGCTAAGAATTCTGATATAATTTTAATTTTAAAAATTTGAATATATGACCTTGTTTTGATCTTGCATATATTGTTTTTAGTTTTACATATTTTATTTCTTAAAAAAAAATAAATAAATAAAATAAAAATAATAATAATAATAAATAAACAAATAAAATATAAATAAAAAAATAAATAAAAATAAAGAAAACAATATATAAAAAAAACCATAAAAAATGTTTTAAATAATAATTTGTTTTAATATTGTATACGATTTTTAATATTTAATATTAATTTTAATTTGTAATATATTATAAAAAATAATTCATATTATTTCTATATATACGTATTTAGATCAGATTTTTATCATTTCGCTCTACTGAACTCCTCTATTATTCATTATCAGAACTCAACCTATTCATTCTCTACTTTACTCTTTTCAGGGTATTTCATATTCGGTTATATCCACATATTTATTTTTTTTTCTGTTGCTTACTTTATAATGCGTTGCACGTTTTACCAATAAAACATCAACAGCAGCAACAACAACAACAACAACAGCAACATGAACAGCAAGACGCAATCCTTTAAGTTTCGGTTACAACGCAATCGTAGTTGCCACGCCCCCAACCAGCATACATCTGCCCCAGTGGCGCTGCCCTCCCGCTTTACCGATTCACATCGATTTTCATGTGATTTGTGTAGACGTGTTTGGTTTTTATTGATTTTCACTTGATTCTCTCCATATGCTTAAATATACTTAAGCCAGTACGTGAGCATTTCCATCTCTTGGGCAACCGCAGCAGCAGCAGCAGCAGCAGCAG
Source organism: Drosophila arizonae (assembly GCF_054131065.1). Classification (NCBI taxonomy): domain Eukaryota; kingdom Metazoa; phylum Arthropoda; class Insecta; order Diptera; family Drosophilidae; genus Drosophila; species Drosophila arizonae. The sequence continues at coordinate 20,722,932 of NC_142924.1, forward strand.
CAGCTGAAGCAGCAGCGGCAGCGGCAGAGGCAGAAGGAGCTAGAGCAGCTCTAATGTCAGGATCATGCGAGGTTATCAACATAATTTCCACTCGTGCCGCCAGCTTCCACAGCCACAGCCACAGCCATAGCCATAGCCACAGCCCGACACAGCACCACAGCACCACATCCATAGCCATTGCCACACCCACAGCTCCAGTTGCCCACATGTTTCTAGTTTATGATGTAGTAAGTTTTTTTTTTTTTTTTCGCTTCATCTTCTACTTTTCTGCTGAGCTGAAGCAGGAGGCAAAGAAGGAGGAGGAGGAGAAATGGAGGTTGGAGGTTGTTGATGGGAGCGTGTGCGGTTTGATAAGACCCAACCACTCGGCTCAATTATGTGTTGGGGGCTCGCTCTCAGCTCTTTGACAACTTGAAAACAAGTTGAAACTATTCAAAATAAGCCAGGAAATTTTAAAGGAAAACTGTAAAAAAAAAAAAAATATAAGAACTTTAATTAACAATTATATTGTTTATGTTTTTTTAAAGAAGTTTTAAAGTTTTACACTGGGGATTTGCATGCTAATGAGATTAAATTTTAATTTTTACAGTATTTTTAATGAAAAGTTCTATGAACCATATTAAACGTATCCACTGTAAATATTAATCCGAATAATTGAGGGATAATTGAGAAATCGAAACAGAAACACTTTACATAGGATTTTTGTTCAACTTTAAACTAAGAATTTAAATGTTTATTAAAAATAAATTTTATTTAAAAAATTAAAAAAATAGATTGCTTGTCTAGAAGATCCGCTAAGCGCTTCTAACAGCTGGTACTCCAATCAGTCTATCTTCTTTCGTACACGGTTGTTGTGAATTCCGATTCATTTTGTTCCGTTATTCAAACTATAACAAAAAGCTAAATTGTATAAAATTCATATTTAAAATTTGGAGACGCTAGCTCAAAAGCTGTACGAGATATAATTTGATAGCCAATTTTAATCAATTTTATAATCGATAAAAACGATAATTATCGATTTTGTGCGCGTGCTTTACTGGAGTCTATAGAAAATTGAAAATCTTCAGCTCTACATATAATATAATACAATATTTACATATATACTTTATAGCATCTGCCATGCCTCATTCTCCCAGTAAAATAGATTTTCTCAAAGCCATTATATCCGGATTTTCCATTTTCATTGGGCTCAGTGCATAAAAATGAGTCAAAGAGTTAACCGTCTTTGCAAAGCCTCTATCAAGGCAATTACAGTTACAGTTCAAAGGATCTTCTAGGACAACACATTAAATGCGCTTGATATGAAAATCCCTGGTCGAAGCAATAAGTATGGTCAATAAGGCGATAGGTAATGCCCGACCAAATATCCTTGAACGACTTGATACGCTTGCAATTACAGAGGCGATTACAGCTAAAACCCAGCCAAAAGGATCTGCGTGGCCCAAGGACGAACAAATGGCCAGACTGGATGTAAAACCTTCAAAGCACTAGGAGAGATAGACAGACAAAGAGAGAGCGTGAGTGTGAGCGAGAGAGAGAGAGAGAAATGCCTTGTAATCCGCCTATTGGCTTTGTGCCACGCCTTCATTGTCCAGCAGCAACAAAGCTCGAATCCCCCTTTTAGCCACGTTTTGCTGATTTTCCATTTCCATTTGTTTATTTTCAAATTGTTTAGCGACAGCAGAGGGGCAATGCTAGGTCAAGGGACGCAGAGGGGGGGGGGAAGGCATAGACATCGCGAATCAATCACTTTATGGGCAAGGATATCATTTACAGCGTTTAAAGCTATGAATGAGAATATTGTGATACAATGGAAAGTTTTGATATCCGACTGACAATCACATAATACTAAACAAAGAAGAGGAAATACGTATACATATACAGTAAAATCCGGCTATAACGACTCCGCTTATTGGAAAACTTTAATATCGGGCTGAAAATCATGTAATACTAAACAAAGAGAGGAAATACTTATACATATACAGTAAAATCCGGCTATAGCGACTCTGCTTATTGCGGTCGTACGGTTATTGCGACGAAATTTCTGGATCCCCTGACAAATTTATTCGAGCAAATTGATGCGGTAATAGCGTCTTCCTCAAGGGAGTACATACAAATATAACAATGATATAAAATCAAACTGAAATATTCCTCTTTGTATGCCTCAGTAAAAATTTAGCTGGAATGAAACACTCACTTAATATAATTTATTTACAATTCCAAAAGCTGTGAGTAAATTAATTTGACTTGTAATTACATTTCTAACGAATCGAAAGGGATTTTTAATTAAATAACCAAGCCTGCGTCACCTTGGCCCCCATTCAAATGAAATTTTACTGTTACACTGGAATGAAGCACTGGCCAAATATGCAATAGTTGCAGTCAGAGGAAATGCAATGCAAACATAATTGCATTTCTTGCATGCCAAATGCTTTTCTAATTAAGAAACCAACATTTCAAGTCACTTTTGACCGCATCCAATGCGAGACACATCAAACTTTGTCCTTCGACCGCAAAAGGACGAGCAAATGTGTGTGTGTGGGTGGGTGGTTGGCTGGTTGGGTGTGGCTGCAGTCGGCGTGGGCGTCATATTCCTGTGGGATAGATGAATTCCGGATTGAAAGACAAAGTGCTTGATATTTGAGCTGTTGATTTATGCGAACAGAAGGCCTCGAGCCGAGACTCAGCGAGTCCTTCAAGTGTGCCGCACGGACCGAATTAGATATGCAATTGTCAATATTTGATGGTCTCATCAATTTTACCGCAATTTCGATTCGCAGAGAGCCAATTGAAATGCCAGCTGCCGCTGTCACGAGCAGCAGCAGCAGCAGCAGCAGCAGCAGCGCCTGGCCAGGACTTTGACTTGGACTTGGGGCCATCAGCCATCAGCTACCAGCCTCGCCTCTCCAGTCCTTCGCCACGCCCCTTCCCGCGCTCTCATATTGTGCATTCGTCTCAGCTGACATTTGACATGATTATGTACATTTGTTGTGGGAGCCGCAATTTGCATGCCAAGGGCGCGAAAGTGGGGGGCGTGGCCGCGGCTGTGTGGGCGCTCTGTTGAGTGGGTGTACAAGCAAACCATGCAAAAAAGCAAAAAAAAAAAAAGAAACACCAACAACAAAATCAAGTGAGAACGTTCCAGTTGGGCATGAACGGTTGCATAATACTCATTCACGTTCTAAATGCTGCCAGATCCATTTGCCGACTGGTCACGCCCCAATTGGTATATATACAGTGAGTAACATTAATACTAGGTTTTTTATTTTTCAACTTTTTTCCGGTTTATGTATAATCTTTGCTTGTTATGTTAAATATACTATATTGATATATCGGATATCGGAAAGGTTATTATATTTTTTATAGGCGTTTGAGGTTTAAAAATAAAAAAAACCCGAATATTAATGGTACTCACTGTATATTATTTTTATGCAAATCAATGGAGGATTTCAATTATTATTATATCAATTAAATTATATAGTATAGCTCTAAAATTGCCAATGGGCGTAGATATAGCCGCCATATCTTTATGAACTCCAGCTGTATATATATGTATATATATATTGTATAGCATTTCATAGTTTTCGAGATATTGCAATTCCGATTTGCCATGCCTCTGTGGGGCGGATCAGGAAGGCCTTGACATTTTATAAGTTAGGAGGGTACACGGGTATTTGCTCCAAAATTCAAGTTTCTATAGAGGCGTGTTAGCTTGCATTCATATAGACAGACGGAGGGACGAATGGACGCACACCCAGCCGAACATTGCACAAAACCAATATGCTCATTTCAGTTTGGTGAATGAGTATGAAAACTCTAATCTATCAGCGGTTTGTTGCCTTCTCTCGGTTTGTGTGCTTTTTGCTTGACTCTGTGTCGCACTTTGCTTTCCACGAGGCTTTCCTTCACACTTCCTTATTCGTGTTTTCCCTGCTGCCACACACACACACACACACACACACACACACACACACACAAGCAAAGAGTCATTGAGTGTGTGTGTGACTGCTTCGGGTTTTCGAGTGTCGAGCTAGGCTAGAAGTGTCCTTACAACATTTTTTACTTTGTAACGCAAATTCTGAAGTAAGCATGAATAATGCATGCATTGTGTGTAATTCTTCAAGTACTTTTGGCCCTGCCAGCGACAAGCACACATCAGGCAGCCTTCTACCCTAAAACGGCAGGCTCAACCCCTAGCTAACCTTTCCTTCGCAACTATCCGAAAAAGAAAAGAATAAGTACAGAAATAACAACAAGAACCGCACACAGAGTCAACCTATTTATATTTTCCTCATGTCGGCTCCGAGCGGGTGTTGAAATTTATTGCGCGCTTTTTTGCATTACAAATTTATTTTAATTTTTTTTGATACTTTCGTTAGGCCAAAGCAGCTTAAATATTATATAAATTTCTATATCTGTATATATATATCTTAATATATATATAAACATATTTGCATTTATTTGAAATATTTGCTAAACTACTTAAGCTCTAAATATGTTTCATATCCTTCTGAGGCGACTGGAAGGCGCTGGCTAGCATATGAAGCGTGTTGCCTCAGGATGTGGATGTGGCTGTGGCGGATCTCTAGATTCGAATACAGATTTGGCCATTATTTTTGGGGGTGAAATTATATATGCAAGTCCAAGAATTATGCCTAATCTACGTGAATAGATCAATTAGATTGAGTCTACATATGTATGTGTAAATATTTTATATATATGCCTATACCTATATATCAAAGGAAATATAAATTGAAAGTGATTTTTGCAATTTTTAGATTATTTGCATTAGATTTTTTATCTACAAAAATATTATAAAATAAACTTTGATACTTACCGGAAAATATAAATATAAATACTTAATACAAATATATAATAAAAAAAAATATTTTGGTAGCAAAAATAAAAATAAATATAAAAAATAAAAATTCAAGTATTTAGTTACAGATTTAGAGACGTTTTTATAAATTCTTTAAATGACAAAAATAATAAAAACACAAATTTGAAATATATTGGAAAAATATATAATAATAAAATTATAATTAGAAAATTGAATAATATAAAAAAAATATATATACACGATAAAAATAAAAAATTAAAAAAATAATAATATGTAAATATAATATGTATAATATAATATGCTATTTTAATTATCATATGATAATATTTTTGTATTGCATATCTTATTTTGTATTGTATAGTATGTTTCTATTTTTAAAGTTTTTTTTTCAATAATTTTTAAATTTGAAATTATATTATTTAATTTAATATTCTTAATTTTTATTTTTATTGTCATATATGTTTATTATAGTGTATTATTATATATATTAGAAAAAAACTTAATTCACTTTTAAATGCATTATTTATACAGTTTGTATATATTTCCTATATATATTAGTACTATATATATTATATGTCAATCCTCTCTTTGCGTCCTTATATTTCTTTCCGTATTGCATCATTATAAATTTCATATAATCGGTAGTTACACAAATAATCGTATATCTTTGATTTATATTTATGGAATTGGTAAAAACTGATATATTTCCAAGAATATGCGTGTGTGTCTGTAAAGGCAAGAGCTGTAATATGTATAAAATTCTATCTTCCGCCTATTTTCTAGTCGGGTACATCCGACTACAGCACTCTTATTCACAGTGAGTAATTCTTTTAATCACCTTGCTAACTACTCATATAAGATGTTTTACAGCATGTGGGCCTGGAATTCTGCGTATTCGCAACTCGATCCCTTCCGATTGCAGTTCTCGTATTTGTCATTCTCATAGACTAATTGTTGGGCAATATTTAATCATCAATCGATGAGAACTCAGCAAACTGCTGCAAATACCAAATTATATGTCATGGAAATGTTAACCCCTTTGCATTGACTTAATGACTTGCACTTAGCTTATCAATTGTCGTCAGTCAACAAATATATGGAACATGTGCAAGGCAATGTGATTCTCTCCTCCAACATTCAGCACGTCTAAATTATTGATAGTTCCCGGGCATGTCTCCATTCGTAGCCACGTTGCGTGGCATTGTTTACACTGATGTCATTGTTTGTGGAAATCCATAATTTTATTGTAATTTCACATTTTACATTTTACATTTTGCGCTAATAATATGCGACAGTCCGTTGTCCACTGTCCACTGTCCACTGTCGCAGTCTGTGCAGTTGACAACTGTGGGAACTCTGACAAAGTGGACTCCTACTTAAGCTCTAACCCACAATTACTTGCGGTCGTCCGATAGCAAATGGGCTTATAACTCTGTTAGTCGACTGTGGCAACTGTGGATGGAATATTTTATTTTTGCATTATTTACCACTGCCACTAGTCTATTGTGGAACGGATGGCTCTTCAGCTGCATTAGGTATCGATTGTGGCTATTACGTTTGCTCGTTTGCCCGTGCGTTAATCATCGCCTGCAATTGTCTGGAAATTATTGTAATGATGCACTCAATCGCTGACTACTGCAGCAGCGGTAATGCAGTATGATATTTCTTTGCTATTGGAGAGTTATACATATATACTATATTTCACAGAATTTGCATAATATTGTTTACCCTTGAATTCAGCAAACATTTCTCTTTCATTTTATTTTCTATAATTTTTGCGTGCATTTCTCTTACTGCCAGATGCATTTCATGTTTATAAATGCAGCCAAGGAAATGTAGAGGGAAATGTAAAGACTGAGAGAGCGGAGCTAGGGAAAGGCAGAGAAGATCCCATCTTTCAAGTGAGAGGCACGTTTGTGTATTACATATTCCTCAGAAAATATGAGTGAGAAGAAGCTTCGCATGAGAAAAGAACAGCGAGAGCCTGAGAAGTCTATGAATAGTTGTGAAATCCTTAGGTTGTCATATTACTCATATTACTTGTACGTACTCACAAGAGCATATCAAGGCAGGGCTAAAAAAATAGCTTTGATTTAGTGATAATTGGAATCTGCTTGATAAACTCTTATAGTTACTCTAATCTCCCATCTCAGTAGGCTCTATATGAGTTTTCAAGTCAGTAAAATGGGTGACGTCTTGAGAGAGTGAGGGCAAGCAAGTCATGCTAATGTGTAGTCTATATAGTATGTGTGCGTGTCTGAGCTGGAAAGCTAACTACAACAGTCAGAAGTTGAAAGCAGCCGCTGACATCACAAAGAGAGAGAGAGAGGACATCGCGGCATAGCTTCTCTCTCTCTATCTGTCTCTCTCTTTCTGCCTCTCACTCTCTCTCTTTCTCCCTCTCTCTCTCTCTCTTTCTGCCTCTCTCTCTATGTGTTGTCGCAAAATGAGCTTGCAATATATTTTGGAAAATAAGCTAAAAAATTAAATGACGCCCGTCCCCATCCATCCTCATATTACTCCACATATTTATCTCAATTTAGTTATTTTGTAGGCATTCGCTCATGCATGCAAGGTGCTTGTTGTTGCAAAGTCTTCAGCTCTTGGTCTATTTTTGGTCCTCGAGAAACTTTTTCCATTCATCCGATGCCATTTAGCTAATGTATGTTAATGTATCCTTGCCATACCGTTATATGTCCAATTATTTCGTTGCTTTAATTTAATGCAGCAGTCAGTTCGTGCTCGGCCTTAGGTATATAATGCTATTAGTGACCTCCTCACCCGGGCGCTAAGCTTAAAAAATAAAATATATATACATACATATACATTTAAGTTTGCGCTGCTGCCTGCCACTGAAAATTCACTTTGTCATTTACGCAGCCATTAGCCGGAGCGACAAAACGTATTTCTTGCTTGGTCCGTGTCACGTCAAGTAGTGGGGAAGCTATCTAAAAAAAGCTACCAAGTCAGCCAGGCAGCCAGGCAGCCATACCAGCAACCAGACCCAAGCAACTTGGCCAACTAAGCTGACCAAATGAGCACCGGCCTTCAGTTGTGTTCAGCTGCTGGCCCCCAAAGTGGCCAACTTTGAGGGCAGCTGGGGGCCGCTGGGGGCGTGCCACCGACAAAGATTGAAACTTTTAAAAGTTTACAGCTTTTCACTTTTTTTTCTTTTCTTTTCAATTTAAGAAGCTGCAAAACCCAACTGCCTGGGCCCAAAAACGTAGCCACGGTGCGTCGTTAATGGTTTTTGCAAAACTTACGAAACAAACTACAGCATTCCCTGACATAGACGTCCCACCCGGCCCACCAGCCAAACAACCAACGACAACAGCAACAACAAGCTAACAGCGACCAGCCTTCAGTAGCAGGTCCACGTCCACATCCAGGTCCAGGTCCAGGTCCAGGTCCAGGTTTGGCTACAGCTTCAGCTTCAGCGAGCGAATGAAATGTCGAGCACGTCAAACTTGTCGCCGACTTGAATAGCAGGCGTTGTGCGGGGGGCGAAGGTAATGGACTCCTGGCAGGAGGTTAGATTGTTAAGTAAGCAGAACTACAGTGGACATCATGTATAGAGACTAATTAGAGCAGCTCTTGAAACTGGACAGTCAAGTGGAGGAGTTGTCACTGAACTGTCTCAGCTGAGACATTAATTACGCAAAATAATATGGATTGTCGTTTGAATAAGGTCTAGCTTGAAGATCATAGCTATGATATCGATAAACATAAAAATCATTATATGCCAAGATATCACTTATACTTATTTGTGTGGGTTTTTTATTTTATTTTGATAATATAAATTATGCGACTATATAAAATTATCATTAAATATTAATAAATTTAGGATTATACATAATTACTGAATAAAATATATTTAATAAATAAATATATTGGATATAATATTATATTAAATATTAAAAATTATTAAAAATTATATTAAATAATACTAAGAATGCATGCCAAATTCGTATTTAAGATAATGTAAAATATGTATGGTCAAAAATTTTTTGACTCAAAATAAGATTTGCTCGAGTTAAAGTTGCTTATATGATAATGAATAATTTATTTTGATATAGAAATAATTATTACAGAATATGGATTTATAGAAATTTGGTATATAAATCAAATTTCTAAATATGAATATGTTATATATTTTCATTTATGTTTTATGTTTTTTACATTTCCACCAAAAGTTCTAAAATTTATGTAAATAATTGTTAAATAGCTCTTATAAAATATTATTTGATTGAAAATCTAATTCTCATAAAATGTGAATAAGTTTAATATGTTATAGTATATTATTTTTGCGAACAATAAAACTAAATTCGTATTTAATTATTTCATTATTAATTGCTAGTAACTAAAAATCTATTGATTATTTTGCTATAGTGCAAATAGTGCAAATAGTGCATATGACATATTTATAAAATAAATTTTGTGGGATTTAGTAATACACTTTAATTGAATATTTTAATAGATAATATCAATGCTCTAAATGGTTTTATAATAATAAAATAATATAATAATAATAATATTAGAAATGAATCAAGATTTGATCAAAATATTTAAGTATAAAATATTTTCTGGTAAATTTTAAAGATATTAGACGTACATGAGCGAAATATTGAAACTTCACTTGGTTCTGATGTCAGTAAATGAAACTGAGACAAACACCTAACAGATTTTTTTTTTTTTTTTTTTTTTTTTTATATATAATGTAAGTATAAATATTTTATCTTATAGTTTTTATTTATATTGTTAAATTACTGTATTTAAATATTTTGTACAATGATTTAACTCAATGAAATTCGTAGTAATTTATTGAAGTAGTTCCTAATGAAATGGATTGCAAATGCTCCCTAATATATCAAAGAATTTGATGTATGTAAACGGTTCTTGAAAATCTTGGGCAAATCGTTTGGAATAATTTGAATTCACATAGCAACCCTCGCAGTTAGGCACGCACAATGCAGCGTAATGTCACGTACTTTCACTTTTCTGTTTTCGCCCGGGCCCCAATCGCAGTCCCAGTCCCAGTCCCAGTCCCAGCGCTAGCCCCAGCCTCAGCCTCAGCTTCAGCTTCAGCCCCAGGGCCTGCTTGCTGGCTGGCGCTGTAGTTGGAGACGTTGCCTCCTGCTCCAGCATAGCAGCAAATGGGCATTGCTTGACTTGAATGCGTCGCCTATCGACAACGAACCTATTCAGAGGCTTCATGCGTTTGAATTCTATTAGCCGGAGAAAGGATTTGGCTGTGCTTTCAATGGATGGTGAGTAGTGGTGGGAGGGTGCAAGGGCGGAAAGGAGGGCGGGTTGGCTGTTGCTGTCATAAGCACTTTTGCAGTGTGGCCATATCTTTGGCAATGCCTCCAGCCCAAGTCCGGCCGTTACGTTTGGCCATTTACCCTGGGGTGTATTTTCATCATGGTTGCCCTGACGGCCCAGCTCGCTGTTCCCAGTTCCATGCATCCAATTGACATTTCAGCTTAAGTCATTGTATGAAGCGTACACACACACACACACACACACACACACACATACATACAACCAGGACAAAGCTGGTCTAAAGCTGTCCGCCATTCAAGCCAACATCTAACCGACCCTTCGACACAGCCCCGACCCAAGCTCGACATACCGACCGACCGAGCGACGGACCAAGTCGTCAGTCGGGCATTCAGACAGCTCCGCTCACCCTGTTCCGGAGACGGTGTCGCTGTACCGTTATTCTCGCCAGCTAGGCGAAAAAAACAAAGCGCTAGGAAGGAAGTGCAAAAGTAAAGTGCAAAAGCTGCAACGCTAACAAAGGCGCAAAGTGCGAGCAAGAATGAGTGGCTGCCACAGTAGCCAGGAGGCGGGTCGGAAGGGGGAGCGGATGGGGGAGGGGGTCCAGCAACGAACTGGACTGAGAACTTCGTGTTTACATAAAAACATTTAGACTGATCCAGAGATAGGCGTTGAGCGAGGCGAAAAGGAGAGACAGCAGGAGACGGAGACGGATAAGGAAAAGGAGGTGAAGAGGGGTGAACCGAGTTGCTGCTGTAACGGCGTTTCGCTAAATCCAACAAAATGTGGGTTAAGCAGAGTGTTAAGGAATCAGATGAAGAAAGCGCAGCAAAAACAGAAAGAACAAAAAAACACAAGCACAGTAAATAAGAGAGTAAAGAGAGAGAGAGGGAGAGAGAGAGTTAGAGACTTGCTGTTGTGCAATATATCAAATGAAAATTCTCAGTAATGAAGGTCCAAGCGAATTTTTAATCAGCTCTGCTTAAAGCTAGCACAAAAAAAAAATAAAAAATATAAAATAAAAATAAAATAAAACGAGTTATAATATTTAAGTGATGTAAATATAAATTAAGCGGTTCTTTTTCTTCTCTTTTTTACTGGCTTCAAATGAAGCTTAGAGTTTTGGCAGTTATTATATAAATGATTATATAAATTATTTAATTAACCATTTCACTTAATATATTCTTACAAAAAAATTTCATTTTTATTTTAAATTAAAAACAAATTTAACTTTAATTTAGTATGGTATGAACAGATGTACATATATAGCTAAAGGAGTATTTGTGCAGTAGGAACCCGATTTGAAGTGGAAAGGGGATAGGTCTTTTACGATTTACACAGCTATTCAAATTATCGAGACATATAGCAAACGAATTTCTTTCAAGGGGATAGCATTTTTTCGATTATTCGCAATTTTCGATTTAAATAATCGAGGCTCGACTGTATAGCGCGTACGACCCTTTTCAGCTCCCAATTTAGTTGTACAATATAAAACAATATTAATTGATTCAAAGTACATATGATAGCTGTTCGAAAGGCCAACAACAAATCTAGTAGATGCTTTAAGTAACAACTATGCAGAGTTTTTAAAAACTACAGCTCTTTAAGGGCGCATATGATAAAATCTATTAATTGAACTTGAAGAGAGAAGCTGAGAAATGATTTCCACATGATCTGCTTGAGGTCCGGAGTTCTCGAGGTCTGTAGCTTCGGTCGGGCAGCAACTGTCGCCGCTAACAACGCTCGAAATGAAGGCAATATCTCAAATGCGTACCACATAAACGAAATAATAAATACCAAATGATTTCATTATGAATGTCGGCCAGACATTTATTGCCAAACAGCCAGCCGTCGTCTATGCCCGGCGAGGACGAGCATTTTCGGACTGGAGATGGAGAGGGGGCGGTGGAGGGTAAAACGTTCTCGGTTGGTGCTGTATATTTGGTGGCATTTCTTTCATTACGAGAAATTGCGACGGGCAAAATAAAAAAATTTCTTAATTTCGTTTCATTTCATCAGGAACAGCAGCAGCAGGAGCAGCAGCAGCAGCAGCAGGAGCAACAGCAGCTACAAGATTTACAACATACTGAGAGCATAAAATAAAAATCTCTTCTCTTTCTCTTATTTTCTACACATTTCTTTTTTTTTTTTTTTGTTTGCTAAAATGCCAGCGGGAGCTACGAGAGGGGAGCGGGCATCGGGACGAAATAAATAAATAAAATAAAAACCTTAGAAATAGAATGAATAAAAATACTCGAACGTACAAAAGGCAGCGCCCAACTGACAATGCTTCGACTTTCCTAGTGCTCTCCATCGACTCCACTGACTGACTGTGTCGCCCCTTTCAGCCACGCCCCGTTCAAAGTGAAGGCGTTGACAACATTAATAGTTATGGGTGTGGTGCGTCGAGTGGGTGTGCATGTGGGTGTGAGTGGACTGCCCTAGCTACCCTAGTTCCAATTGGAACGCATATTTCTGCGAATGCAATAAAACGCACATGTGTTTCCAATCGTCCTGTGCGTCCTGGGCGTCCTGCGAGCTTCTCGTCATAATTTCTATGTGGTTGGCAAATAAATTTGATTTTGAGCGAATTTTCTGAAGATTGACTGACTGTCTATCTGTCTATCTGCCCAATGGACTGACTGACAGTCAGACTGAAGGACTGACACTTGCTTGGCATGGGACGCATGCGGCATGCGGCATGCGGCATGTTCCCCTTGACAACGACTTGTAGTTAACTCCAGGGATTGCAGCTCTAGCCCAGGCAACTGGCATTTTGCTGAGTTCGCCGCTTTCCTCTGCCACTGGCACTGTGCATCGACCCAGCCATTGTGCGAAAGAGACGACCCCTCGACCCCTCGCTTCCTTGGACTAGTGACGCGTCAATCCACACGGAAAGGAAATTGAAACCGTATTCAAGTAATAATAATTCATACAATGTTATTTTCGTAACACAACACAAGACAATCCATTGGCATTCCGAAAAGGAATTCGATAAAAGCGAAATGAATAATTTAGCTCTATTTATAGATGGAGAGAGACAAAGAAAGAGAGTGTCAAGTTTCGCACAGACTCGTATAGAAGAATCAATTGCTTCAATTTCTTATTCATTGTCAGCTGTAGGCTTGGATATATATATATTTATAGAAATTTGGGCCAAACTTCTTAATTGAAGTTCACTATGCGAGGGTTGCCAATTAAGTTATTCGCTACTCAACTTCATTCGAGTGGAAAATGGTGCCAAAAAAATCAAGGACAGCGAAGAAATATGAGCTTGGAATAATGATTTATGCCGGTCCAATAGTAATTATTCATATATATATATTATGTATATATGTATGATATAGTATATATATATATATATAAGCTCACACCCACACCATTCCACAGAAAAGGCAACTGAAAGGACAAACATGCCAGAGGCAAGGACAAAAGTCAGAGCTGTTGCTGTTGTACGGTCCTCAGAGGTGTTGCCTACAGGAAAAGCTTCAAATCAGCAAAAAAGTGAGAGAAATCAAACCAGGTCGAAGATTTGGTACACTTCTAGGAATATTACTTAGTCAATATATATAATGAATATATAGAAACTAAAGCAGATCTTGGGTAAGAATTTATGAAGTAATCGTTAGAATACTTCATAGCTGTAGTCTAAAGGAAAGGAGGTGGAGCCTAATTCCAATTTCTACTACTGCCATAAATCACAATCCTTAGACCCTGAATTTATTATTTATATTCTACATATGTCCAAAAAAAACTGTTAACTGGGAGAGAAATTTATATTTTTACTAAAAAGTTAAAAGAATGATCCAAATTGAGTAAGCAAAATCCTTTCTAGAATTCATCTTTTATATGATTTGAAATACCTAACTAAAAATTTATTCGTTCAACAAAGTTCAATGACCAAACAATACCGTACAGATCTCAAGACAAATGCTGAATACCCAATGTGAGTGTATGGGAACGAAGCACGAAATGAAATGAAACTGTCGTGGGTGTGAGGAGAGATAGGGAGAAAGAGAGTGAGAGAGATGTGGAGAGTGGGGAGGAGGTGACATTGGACAGTGGAAGGGAAAGCAAAGCAACTACACATTTAGTGTTTATTTCGCATTTATTGAGGACAGTCGAGGACAGTTGGGGGTGGGCGGACTGTACTTTGAGGGGGTGGGCCTTAGCAATAGAATGAAATCAGCAAGAAATAAATATCCTTGTCGCATATACGCGTTGAACAGGCTGTCATAGCTCCCACACGCTGGCTGGCACACACTCACACACGCACACACTCACACACACAAGGGAACAATATAGGAGTATAAATTGTTTCCAGGTCATTGGTTATCCAGCCACAGAAATACGAAAATGAAATTAAGTACAAAATGAACTAAACCCAAAAATCATATGACATTGATGATTATGATGGAAACGACAAAGTCGAAGCCAAAGAAAATGGAAGAAGAAGAAGAAGAAGAAGAAGCAGTCGAATACGAAGTATTAGAAAGCAAGAAGCCAGCCAAGAAATGTTCGCTTCATTGATTGAGTAAAGGACCCAGACATCGAGTCGCTGGCAATGGGACTGCCAACTTGTCGGACGAATTGGCCACATTAAAATAAAAGTCAAATATTTTGGCCTTTGTGATTGTTGCCTTCATTGATGCGTGCCGTTTTAATGGTCAAAACATTTCGTCAATCGCAAATCGGGCACGTTTTAAACTACGCCACTTTGTTCAACTAAATGGGATTTGGAAAAAATGTGGGAAATTAACAATAAACTTCAAATGTGTGTGGAAGGAAGTTGAAGATAAATTTATGAAAAGAATATGAAATGATTAATTGTAAAATTTATTATTTCATTAAAAAAGTATTTAAAAATAAAATTATATTTTTGATTGATGTTAAAAAATTATTCAATTAAAGAATATATAGACAATTTTTTCATGAATTGAAAAGATATTTAAAGTCATATTAATTACTATTTTATAATTATATTATTAAAAATATATAGTAATAATATATATTAAAAATATATAGACAATTTTTTCATGAATTGAAAATATATTTAAAAGTAATATTAAGTAATATTTTATAATTATATTATTTTTTACACTAATCAAAAGATGATATCTTAGAGATAATTTTAAAATTTTTTGAAAAGGAAGCTGAAATGCTTAAAGATACTACACTATGAAAGAATGTTATATTAATGATAGATGACTTGAATTTATAATGAATACCTCATATATCCTTTTCTGTTTCATATTTTGTTTCAGCACGTCGAATGCCTTAAAACCCTATAAACTAGTTCTTGTATACAAAATTTTATGAAATATCACCGCCGTCTATTAAAAGACAACGTTTAGTAATTAGTCTAAGTGTCCCCTACATCAGGGTAACAATAAATCATAATTAATAAAGTATTTAATTTCCTATCAATTATAGTAATGGCACGGCTAAATATGAATCATTCCCATTTGGCGTGGGGAAATAGAAATTTTATCTTATATCTCCCATTGAGAAACGTAGAAAAAATTAAGTAATTCCTTTATTGATATTAAACGATAATTTTTTTTATTTAATTGCATATAAGGAAACAAAAATAAGAATAATTTTGTAATTATAATATAGGGCAGGCATTTCTGTCCACATAAATTCCTTTGGCATAATAAATCTCAATCGATAAAGTATTTTATTTCTTATCAATTATAGAAATAGCTTAGAGTTAACTTTTGCTCTTTAGTCACCTGCTGAGAGGTGGCAGGAGGAGTTAAGTAATGCCAGTTAATACATATTTATTTATGTTACTCAACATTTGAATAAAGTGTTTGCTCTTAATAAACCCATTTCGCTAAGCACTTTGTCAGCCTGGCAGAGAAAGTGGTCGATGGACGGAAGGGGAGGGATGTTGTGGGTGGTTGAGGATTGCCTGCTGAGTGTGGCGTACATTTTGGATATTCAACTGTTTCCGTTTGTGCTTAACGTCGCACCGCTCACAATACAAAACGCAGGATTCCGTAGAAGTAGCTTCTCCTCCTCCTCCTACTCTTTCTCATCCATTCGACACCCCTCTGCTCCTATACTACCCCCAGTTCTATGTCTTAACCGCACGCATTTGCCGTTTTTACTGTTATTTCAGCATTAAAAGTTCAGTCGAGTGGCAAAGGAAGTGAAAACAATTATCTGCAGGAAGGTGAAACATAAATCCTCGAATCCAAAAGTAAATTGCAAATTTCGTTTTATTACACTCGATGGGTGTGGCCGCCCCACAGGAGGCGCTGCGGTTAAATCGAATCGATATTTTATGTTATCGAATTTATTATGCAAACACACTCAACGCTAATGCCAATTGGTGTTGAGTTGCCAAAAAATGACACACGCGCCAGCCTTCGCATATGCTCCAAGAGTCCAGCCACCCTCAACCTTGAACCTCTCATCTCTCGATTCACGTCACCCGCCTGGGAGACCAGCTGCATGGGGCTCCAGCTCAGATCCTTGAGATGGCTGACAGGCATCATTTTGAGGGATTGTATAAACAAGCAATTTGAGGGCATGGCACAGCACCAGGTAGGTTTGTGGCGTACTCTGTTTAGCATTAAGTGCGATTATGGCCATTCGCATTGATGATGTTTATGGCTTCTGGCTCATTTATCAAGTGAAATGATGACAAAATGCTTTCATCTGCTGCATACAGTTGGCCATTATCACATAGGCCACATAATTGCCAAAGGCAATGCCAAATGCCTAAAATATTAATTAATTTCCCATTTCCAGGTGAAACGCTGTGGAGTCGAGCATAAAAATTGGGTATTTATTTATGCTGAGGCAGTCAGCGTATAGGAAAAGGGAATGAAATGTTAATATGATGCTGTATGCTGGGGGAACGAAATGGGAATGGAATATGTATGTTTGTGTAATACATGTGTGTAAACGAGGAAATCATTCAACTAATTAGATTTTATTTTCCAATTATTATTATATTTATTTATTTTAATTATTATACAAATAAAATTGTTGAATTGTAATGAAAGGAGAAAAATAACTAATAGAATTTATTTGGAATAGAACATATGAAGAAGTACATTAAATTAACCCAGTGGAAATAGAATATTCATTACAAAATTATATAGTCTTGAATTGGAAATAAATAAAGAAATAGAAAACAAAAAAATCTGTTTATTTTGTAAGAATGTTAAGCAATTAAATGAAAATGGAACATGCAGCAATTTCTATTTTTCATCTTTTTTGTAATCTATTCAATTTAAATTTTACATGCATAAATTCAATGAAAGGGAAAGCATGTGTAATTCAAATTCTTATTTTATTTATTGTCAAAGACTTAGAACTTGGTATATAGAAAAATGGCCACAATTAAGCCGTATAGACCTAGAACTTCGGCAAATATCAGGATGAGCACCATGGCCACAAAAAGGCGTGGCTGCCTGGCTGATGCACGTGCACAGGTATTACCAACAATGCCAATGGCCATACCCGCAGAGAGACCAGAAAGTCCGACACAGAGTCCAGCGCCCAGCTGGGCTTGCGCCTTTTTTATAGAGTATGAATCACCTATCGAACCGGCTATGAGGACAGCCACAACCAAGCCATAGATGGCTATAATGCCAGCCATGACCACCGGTATGATGGCCTTCATAATAAGCTCCGGCTTGATCAGGGCCACTTCGGCAATGCCTCTACCTGACATCGCTGTGCCATATGAAGCGCCCAGAGCTGAGAAAGTAATGGCCGTTGCAGATCCCAAAGCCCCAATAAAAATTGCATAGCTTGGACTGTCGTTGTCAGCCTCGGCGGACATGTTCCTTCTGCTGTTAGCTCTTCGATTGTTTCGATTGGGTCGCTGCAAGTTGTTTCCTTTCTAAATCTGATTAGGATATAGAAAACGAATTAACAGATGACTGGATTGAAACTAGTTTGGTTATGATGAATTTCGATAAGCCTATTATGGTTTGAGAGAAAGAGAAAGACAGAGAGAGAGAGATTGATAGAACATTCAATTCATATAACATACTATCATACTATCATACTATCATACTATCATACTATCATACTATCATACTATCATACTATCATACTATCATACTATCATACTATCATACTATCATACTATCATACTATCATACTATCATACTATCATACTATCATACTATCATACTATCATACTATCATACTATCATACTATCATACTATCATACTATCATACTATCATACTATCATACTATCATACTATCATACTATCATACTATCATACTATCATACTATCATATTATCATACTATCATACTATCATACTATCATACTATCATACTATAATATGCTATCATACTATTAACATACTATTATATGCTCATAAGTGTATCCAATATTCGGCTATCCAAGTTAACCTTTTTCCGTGATTTGGGTTTTCAAAATTTTTGCATGATAATTCGAATATTTATGCGCGTGCTGATATGCCCAAGTTGGTTGATAACACAAAGCGTTAAATGTATGTCTATTATATAATATGCAATTTTTTTTTTCTTTCGCTCCGCGTGTTTTGTTGCTGCTAACGAGGTTTATCTTTATGTGCCGTTAAATTTTCCGGCTACCCATGGCACAGAGAGAAAATGTGAAAATTTATGGCGAAATTCGTGTTAGCGGTTTGGTCTACCCTAGCTAGTCTATCCGGCGAGTAAACAAACCGCAAAAGCAAATTCTGACTATTGAATATCGAAGCTGCGGTTTTTCCCACTTTTTCCTTTGTTTTTTTTTTTTTGCTGGCTGTTGCTGCTGCTCCTGCTGTTCTTTTTTGTGCATACTTTGAATGCTTTCAGCATTTGCTTGCTTTCCGCACTTGTTTCAATTAAACAAATTGGAATATAGTATGAGCCCCTGTCGAGGGGAGGGTCTTCGGTGCTTTCTCTTCCCTCGGTCGGAGCTCTGGGCGTAAGCTTAAAATGCGACAATTTTCTTCGCACAAAACAAAATGGAAATTTGTTTCTGGCACCACTGGGAGCAGCCTCACTGTGTCCGTGTATGTGTGTGAGTGTGTATGTGTGTGAGTGTGTGTGTGTGTAGCAACGACAACAACAAACTCTTCAATCCCTGCATACCCATGGCCTGATATAGAAGCTTCATGACATTTTTATTTGTGTGCCATGGAATGTTTTGCATTTTGAATGTTTTTTAGTAAAGCGTTTCAGTTTCCACGGGGGGCTTGCGGGTTTTTATGACTGGGACTTTGGGGTACGTTTCTTCTGCAAGCAGATGTGATTGTTAAGTTGTCATAAGGTGCCACACAGATTCGCAACGCCTGGGAATCAGGGGCCAACTGCTGTGTCGCTGCCATCAGCCAAATGAAATTCTCAAAGCACTTTAAGTTGCTGCCACCGCAAATATTTTTAATGCATTTTCATTTTTTATTTGGTATACAAGTAGATGCCCACAATCATGCCGTACAGGCCCAGGACCTCGGCAAAGATCAGAATGAGTATCATGCCCACAAAGAGGCGTGGCTGCTGCGCTGTGCCACGCACACCGGCATCACCCACAATGCCAATGGCAAAGCCCGCCGCCAGGCCGGAAAAACCCACTGAGAGTCCAGCGGCCAGATGAATGTAGCCCTTGCGTATGGTGTAGTCGTTCGACAGCGAGCCGGCAATCAGCACCGAGATGACCAAGCCGTAGATGGCTATAATGCCAGCCATGACCACCGGTATGATGGACTTCATAATTAACTCCGGCCGCATTACGGCCATTGCGGCAATGCCAGTGCCGGACTTCGCTGTGCCATAGGCGGCGCCCAGTGCCGAGAATATGATGGCCGAGGCAGCGCCCATTCCGCCAAAGAATAATGCATATGCCGGCTTTTCTTCCGTAGTCGATGATTCACTCATATCTCACTTTTTTACCTCAAGTAGTCTATCTCTGCTTTGATTAGTCCAGCTGTACTCTTTCTCGTCCTCTTCAGTTCTGTTTCCTTTTCTTGCTTCTTAAGCTATTTCTCAAATTTCAACCGTTACTTTGTTTGCCTACCAGATGAGCGGAGAAAATTGTTTAGTTCTCCACGATTGAATATAAAATGTAATTGTATTTTCATATCTCTAACTAGAATTGCCTCGCTTGCTTAGCTCAGCTTGTGTTTTTCAGGCTTATACTCGTAAAATTGGTGCATTTCAGTAGGAAACTTGAAAACCTATATTATAAAAGACTAGTGTAGACTAGATAAAAGAATGAATATGAAATGAGAATAAGATCTATGAACTATGAACGAGTGAACTATGAATTGCGCAACGGCTCTCTTAAGTATGTATATGGAGGGTTGAAGAGTATCAAAGGAAAGGTGGAGATTATTGTGGAAGTGGTCAGGGATGAGATGACTTATATTTAGATATATTTAAAATCAAAGACGTAATATCTTGTGAAAAGTTATCCTCTCTATAAATGTCTCTCTCTCTTGTTCTCTTCATTATTGCGAATATCAGTTGAGAAAACAAAAAGGAAAAACTTTTCAGCTATCAAACTCTGTTTCGCGTGGCTTAGGAAATTTTCTTTTCTTTCTTTTATACCCATAGATCCATTGAAAATGTAAAATCAGGCTATAATGGTTCTATTCCAAACCAACTAAAAAGCTCAATGAGTTGGGCAGACTCTTAAGCTATATATTCTGGATCAGGGCAACGAGCTGAGTCTGTCTGCTATTCATTTTTTAAGCCACATAAGCTAGTGACTAAAAGCTTTGTTGCTTGTTTATTTTTTGGTATATCAGTTTCTGTTTGGACTGCCCTCGCTGCATATGGTCGTTCGCCTGCTGCCAAGATTTTCCATTAAAGATTTATGTTGCGCCGGGATTTGGTAACAGCAGGAAAACTTGTTCCTATAGCTGAGGCGCTGGCCGTTAGCTACTGTGCCCCTTGTCCTGCTTTTTTTGCTGTTGTATTTTTTTTTTTTTTTTTTTTTTTTTTGCTATTGTTGCATTTTGTGCCGTTTGTTCAACTATAAATCGTTTATGTATTTTGTTGAGTGCGAGGATTTATCGCTGAAGCTGAATATGAGAAAGGAATCACATAAATACAAATAAATCAAAAGCATTTCGAATGCCATTGGCAATACAAACAAGTATTGAAGAAATAGAGAAATACGCAGATAAATATACAATCTATACATATATGTATTTGTCTGTGTATATGTATAAATGTATATGTATATAGATTGTAGTTGCTGTTGCTGTGCGAAAATTGATGTCTTCGCTCATAAAAATAAGGCATCAAAAGAATCGGGTATGCCAGGACCAGGCTCTAGGCAGCAGGCAGGCAGGCAGGCTGAATGTGTTTTTGTTGAAAGCAACATTGTAAATTTTATGACTTTTTTATGCGCTGAAATCTATAAATTATGTAAACTGACACTGACAGCTGTCAACCGAAGGCTACAACCAAGAGCGAGAGCGAACGAGAGAGAGCGAGCGAGAGGGAATGAGAGAGCTATACAGTGAAACCGAAACGCTGGCAAGTGACACATGTGTCAAATGGGCTGATGGCCCATTGCTAAAGCCAGAGTTGGCCATGGCAGAGCCCAACTTGAAGCTGCGCTGGGAGTAACTTCTGCCTGCCCCATCCAGCGAATTGCAAAATATACCCCACACCAACAGCTCAGCGAGCGAGTGAGAGTGAGAGAGAGTGAGAGAGATAGATGGGGAGGTAGGGCGACTGATGACTCGAGATGATTAAATGATTGCCAGCGGCAATAAAAAATTGATGCTTCAAATTATTGCTGATATATATTTTATATATTGTTTTCCATCTTTATTTTCGTTTGCTCTCGCCCTAGCTATGTTAAGTATTGCGCACAGTTGTTTATGATATTTATGTTTCGTTATTTTTTATTACATTCAAGAGCCTTGTGTAAGTTTAAAAAAAATCATAAAAATGAAATTAAAAACAAGGAAATGGCCAAACTGGCCACGCTTGAAAAGTAAATAACCCAATTATATTTAAAAAAGGGCTTGCAAGTGATTTTGAAATGAATTGCAGATTGTTTCTGATATAAATATTATTGATAGGAGAAATGGGGTTGACTATATTTGAGAATAGAAATAAACTTAATTATGATAATAATAATATTAGAACTGAAGCTATTTAAGAAATTGCGAAACTGTTAAGGTGCGGCGTGGTAGACCCTATCAAGTATTTATATATATATTCCTGACTGTGAATGCTTACTTAGCTAAAGATATTATAAAAGCAGAAAACCTCTGTTTAGCAGAAGCTAATTTTGATATGTGGTATATATTAAATCTAATAAATTTCTATTTAAACTATTAAACTAGATATGATTTACTTAGTAAAGTTGATTTATCTTCGTTAGTAAAAAAAAAAAAAAAAAAAAAATTAAGAAGATTATATAGATTATATATAATTGGTATTAGTTGAACGATTTTTTGACAATTCAAAGTCTTTAAAATGTACATAATAACTTTAACGATATGGCTAGACCAGACTGATACTGATACTGATACTGATTATAAAAGAAAAACGAATCTATACGTTTATGATGAAATGAGACTAGTACAAAATCAAGTATTGATACATTTAATATATTCACAGACTTGAACATAGATTAATATATTACATATTTTAAAAATATTTCTTAAAAAATTATTAATAACTTCTGTACTCTTTAATTTATTATTATTTCTATATCATATTTATATGTTTTATGTACGTATATTTACACGTTTCAGTTTACATATGGTTTTTTATAGTTCTATTTTTTGTTGTTTTCTTTTTTTGTTAAGCTTTAGATAATACTTTTAATTTGTGGAGCGTAGATCCTGTATTCCTGTCTGCTCGTTTTCTTGCTCTGTGCCTCACGTATTGCCATTAACCTTTGCGCTTTATAAATTGCTTGAGTGCGTTCCTGCCAAAATGCAATAAATGCTGGAGCATGGGTTGGATTATGTTCGGCTATGGTATGATATGGTTTTTGTTTTTGCTTTTATTGGAGTGGGTGCGTGTGGGTAGAGCAAGTGGCGGGCACTAAAATAACAAACGAAGGAAATTAACCAAAAATAAATTAACTGGAAAACGCGGCCAAAAGGGTTTTCATTTACGCTTCTCTGCCGGCTAAGGGGTGACAACTGTGCTGCTTCCGCAGCGATGTTGACGAGGACGACGACGACGACGACGACGACTACAACTGCGCTGCGACTGCGGCAGCGACGTCAACAGCAACTGCGACGCTGACTTTGTGTGTGACTTTGGGATTCCCAAATGTGCTTTCAACATGCAATTTTTATTATTGACTCGCGTTGTCGTGTCAGCGCGCAGCTTTTCAGCATTTTCCGCTCGACGAGTCGCAAAAATGCCATTACTGTCAATCAAGAGACGGAAAAAATCCTGGAATGAAATCAAAAGCATTAAAGCCCTCTGCGCGTAAGTCTGTTTATACCAAATATATATAGAAATGTTTATATATATGTATGCATATATGTTCATATATATATATATACACTAGTGTATAGGCATGTTAAACTTAATGATACCCTGAAAGTTCACTACCATATGTATATTCTAAATTTTAAAATGATATATCATATGAGAAAAAAATGAATTCATATAATTAATAACTGAATTTATATAAATTTATTGTTGAATAAGTTTAAAATATAATAAAAATATATACAGCATAATAATATTTATAGACAAGAATAAATTACTTTTATAAATATAAAAAAAAAAATAAAAATAAAAAATAAAAATTACTATATTAAAAAAAAAAATAAGAAAAAATAAATAAATAAAGAAAATATCTGTTATAAAAAATAAATGAAAAACTATTTAAAATGTAATTAAAAATGATTATACAAACATTTAAAATATACTGGGCCAATAAATAACAAACCAAAAAATTATTAAAAATTAAAAAAAAATATATAAAATTTAAAAATGTATAATATTTAATAGTACAATATATATATATTAGTACGGAAAATATGGTATAATAATATATTAAAGATATAAAATAAATCTAAAAAAAAAAAAACAAAACATATTTAAAATATGTAATTAAGAAACATCAGATAATAATACGAACTGAATAAAATGTAATACATATATATATTAAAAAAAAAAAAAACACTCAAAAATAGTATATAATTTATATATATAAAATCTATATACATATTTATTATGTGCGCACTTTACCATACATACATAGTTTAGTCTTAAAAGTACAATCCACAATGACTACAATGCTTTGGGCGTGGCAAAGACTGTGCAAGTGCAATGACCAATTTAAAGTTTGGCCCAAGTTTTCTACCAATTTCTGTTGTTATTTGCTCATTTGATAAAAGAAAGAGAAGACGCAGCTCGAGTCTGGCAAAGGATAAGGTATATTAGATATTTTACTCTCAGTTGCAAGTTGCAAGTGCCAGACTAATGTACCCCCACTTCAAAATTGTGCTGTGAGACGCGACAGGATGTGGGCGAGGGCGAGGGCGAGGGCAGGTGGTAAGGTTGTGGGTGGGCAGCTAGGTAGGTCGGGGGTGTTGACCACTCAGGTGACAATAATTTCGCGCTATCGCGCCAGCCGGAATAAAGGTGAAAGAGTATTAAAAACGGGCGACTAGTTTGCGTGTCACGCATCCATTTCGTTGTAGCGGGCGAGGCGTGTGGGGTATAGAAATTGAAAATTGTCAGAAATGAGCCCAACAGGCCGAAGAGTGATTGCCAACATGCATCGCATCTATTGGCGTGCCAGAGCTAACGATTTAGCTGCTAGTACATAAGTATATTAAGTTTTTCGCGTCAATACACTGGAAATAAAAGCAGAGAAGGGTGTGTTGGCTTTGCCCAGATATAATGGTATGCAGCTAAAAATTTGCACTTGGAGATTAATTTATCACATAGAATAATTCGAAGTGGCAAGGGGATCAGCTATTTTTCGATTTACATAGAAATTCAAATTATCAGAAATTATTGAGAACGAATATTGTGTAAGGGGATAGAATTTGGTTTCGATTTATCACTATTTTCGATTTAGCAGGGAACAAATTATCGAGACTCGACTCTGTATAAGAAAAGAAGTATTAGTATTGAGAGCATAGTAAATAAATCTATATTTAGTGCCCATAGAAGTGGAAGAAATATTTACATATAAATGGCTTGTACTCAAAATTCTCTTGATAGAGTCCTGATTGGCTGGTTTCTTCTCTATTTGACAGATCTGAAATATGAAAAAATTAATTCGAAATATTTTCGTACTTTATATATAAAACATTTATTGGTCTAATTAGTCCACATTAAACTCTTCAACTTCAACAGTAAACCAATATTACATTGTTGATTATACCCGACTGCATGATTTCTACTTTGCTTTGCTTACTTTACCCAGATCAAAAGATATCGAAGCTAGAGACTTTTATTTTCCAACAAATTCAATTTATTTTCGGCTTTATGCCTTAAGGTAATCATAAACTATTGTAATATTGCTGTATGTTATTATTTTCTTTACTTGAAACATATAATCATTTCATACTATT
Source organism: Drosophila arizonae (assembly GCF_054131065.1). NCBI lineage: Eukaryota > Metazoa > Arthropoda > Insecta > Diptera > Drosophilidae > Drosophila > Drosophila arizonae. The sequence continues at coordinate 20,748,574 of NC_142924.1, forward strand.
ATATTCAAAATCACATTTCAGATACACTTATCTTGCGCAAAGAAATACATCTGTGTTAAAATATTACTTTATCTTCTAACACAAGGCAAAAACTATACAAAATATATAAAAAGTAAGATAGTTTACTTTTTGCTTGTAAATAAAAATGTTTTAAGGACACACAATCAGAATCCTGAAAAGGACCGATTTGTTGGACGTTGCTTGTAATATATACAAAACACAATAGCGAAGCAATATATAACTAATTGAAAAATATCTACTCATTTTGTATACCAAAACTATCCAAATTGAAAACGATGAATCAATTGTTGTTAATGAATTCGAGATTTATATTTAAAGTTTTCATCGATAGGCGAGTATAAGCAAGTCGATTGTACCCGATTGGACTATTCTCGTTTGTCCGCTTCTCTGAAAGTGGAATAGAGCTCAGCGCTTGTTGATATTGGTCAAAGTTGGAGTTAGACGCTTGCGCTGATATATCTTTTATTATGTAGTTTTGTGTCATCGTAAAATCGTCGGCTATTACTTGATTGTCCTTCATGAAAGCCATAAAGGCGCTGACAGCTCCCCAGAAACGAAACCGGCCTACGGGTGCCATTGTAAAATGATTTACTCGCCTCACTGCTAGCTGCTAGCTGCTAGCTCCGACTTGCCCGCTTCTCTCACTCATTTGTGGCGAACGAAACGTTTTGGGCTTCTGCTCCATCTACACCAAAGACTACTCATTTTTTATGGGTTCGTTTCATTTTTTCTTTGGCCTCTGCTTTTACGGTCTTTTACAGTTTAACGACGCATTACTGACACACAAACTCAGGCAACCAGCTACGAAATCTATTCATGATTTCGTATAACAAAATACTCTTCACATTTTATCGTATTCATTCTGTGTGCCCTGTCTGTCTATTAGGCCAGGCCGCATTTGATATTTGGTTTTCCGTTTCCCGTTTCCCGTTTCCCGGTCTTCGCTTTTAATTTTTGGGCGTAGCAATTTTCTACCATTTTTATGATATGCCATTTCGTTCGTCATTCCCTTTGTGTGTATACTCTATATTGATATACATATATACATATACATTTATATATCTATATATATCTTGTACTTTAATTTCGTACTGTGGGTTATATTTTTGCTGACGAGTTCGTTATTTTTTTCACAGCCCAGCATTAAGTAATTTATACGGCCCGTATATTAGAACAATTTCGGCCTAATGGACGTCTTAAAAATGCATTAGATTAATGAAACTGGATTTGTTTATATGCGTATTTCGATCTATTGAAAGCAAGTTCCCGCTGGGGCCATGATTTTCGATTGAAAACCAGAAACAAACTAAAATTTATATATATGATTTTATTGCAGATTATTAAAAATTTCATTAGCAGAATTTTATTAGTGAAATACTTCAGGAATTCTCCAGAGCGGCGTGTATTTATAATGCAAAAATATAAGAAATTAATTATTAAATTCAAATTGAATTGTCTTTTGATATCCAGTTAAACAAGTTATATGAAATCGAAAAATATTAATAAATAACAACTCATATATCCAGTTATACATCAAAAGTCGAATTTGGTGTTTTGGCTTTAATATTTACTTTGAACCTAATCTTAACTTTTTACAACTGACATAAATATATTTACATTAAGGTTAGTTAGGAATATATTGGCTCCAACAATTCGTTGTTAAATTAAATACACTTGAAATAAAAATGTCTTATAAAGAGAATTATTTTGCTGATGTCAAGCATATCTGAATAACGTATATGTCACTAATTAAGTTTGTGGTAGCCAAGATTCGGCTACTGTTTACCTGAGCGCCGCATTTGAAGTTCTCGGCCAGTGAGAGCGATGAGCGGTTGGCAGGAGCAAATAACTTAGCTACTTTATGGGCCAGAGGATTAGAGGGATCGAGCCGCACAGGTGGCACACAGCATGGGTTTTTGTTTTTCTGGGCCCCTAGATATGTCCTTATCACACGGCTTGTCAACATAACTCGCACAGCGAAGCGTGAAGTTGTTGACATTGATTAGGGTGAACTCTGAACTCACCGACGCTCACTGCGTCCTCCCTCCCTAACTCCCTCCCTCAGTCCACCTGCCCAGCTTGCCACGATTGCGTTAAGATAGGTCAAAGCATGCCTGTCTGCCTGTCTGCCTGCCTGGCATATACATTCTACATATATTCTAGCTGAATTATTGTTGCACATTTCTTGGCGATAAGCCGTCGAAGTAAAGCCCCCCCGGTTCTGCAACGCCTCCAACACTCCGCTGCCGGTTTTTGGCCTGTTTGCCGTTTTTCTTTTCTATTTTTTTTTTTTCGCCGCTCGATTTTACATTTAATGCCGTGTCATGGCAACTGCCCCGCTTGGCTGACCGACGGAACACACATTAGATAAATTAGCCGTAATTATATGTAGCAGCCCGCGGGTAGTTTATATTCCTCAATGCTTTCGTAACATCTATGCAGAAGTCTTTTGTTACATTTATACAGGTTAGAGTCTAATATAATTTTTTGTTGGCTCAAGCTTGAAGATAGCTTTAAGCTTTAAGTAGGGTTTTCTCTGTATTTAACATATTTTTATACAAATGAACAAACTGTATAAAATATAAATATATTCAAATTCAAAGCAAAATCAAAAACGAATTTTTTAAGATCTCTGGATTAAACTTGGGAGTTAGAAAGGAACTATTATATCAATAATTGTAATAGGCACAATAATAATTGTCGTGTAGTTGATAGTTAGATATGGTATAAACTAAATTATGCCATATATGAATTTGTATTACCTAAACTAGTTTATTTTGTAGTCATTATTTGAAAAAATTCTTTAAGGTAGGTTCGCATTATAAACACATATTTTATGTATCAATTTCATAGAGTTCGGAACCTGTTGACATAAGTGGAGAGGGCGATATGAGAGCGCAGAATGCGAGCTAGAATGCCCAATGCCCAATCATTTTCTCATCATTATATCCACATAAATGATTTTGAATAAAGTCGAATCTCTAGTTTTTAGTAATAAATATTAGTTAAATTATATACAATAGATATTTTGCTTTATTATCATATCATTAACTTAGTCAGATTTGTGTGAGTGCATTTAAAATTCGTTTTGCTTAACCTTTTTGATGAGACACCTTTCCACGAGCGATTTCATTTTTTGTTGCTGACGACGCTGACAAAAGTCTTTTAATGTTCTACCAAAATGTTCATTTCATGTTGAGTTCTCGACCATTTTGGCCATAACTTATGTGTCATGGCTCAGACATAGAGGCTTCGGCCAGACGTCTTTTTGGGCCTGTGCCGTGTCGTGGATGAGGTGGACAGGCAGTCCGACCGACAGACAGACAGATTGAAAGACAGACATGTGAGGCAAACAATCGGCATTAGGTAAAAACCTCATATCATTGTTAGGCGGGTGGCTCAAGTGGAACAAATTAATTTCGTTCGTTTTAATTATTTTCTTCTCATGTCGTTTCATTTATTTCTCCTCGAGTCGCCTCTCAGCACAGTCAACTTGGTTTAATTCGAGTGCTATTAACTCACATGCTGTTAAGATCAATTTATACTCGAATCATGGTTTAATTATTTAAATGAATTCACATTTACATTATTTTTTCTCATCTTCGATTTTTTTTTCCCTTCCTTCTTTCTGTTTGTTGCGTCTGCCCATTCGATACACTACAAAGCCGCAAATCATGCACATCATCAAAAATTTAATGATGTCTCCTTGTCTAACGATATTTTTAGCCAACAGACAAAGCGGAAATATCCAATGAACAGAGATCAAATGATGAATACTAAAAATCCTTGATAAATAGTGTACATTTCTGTGGAGATAGATGATACTAAGCTTTTATCACAAATGCTATATGGAAAATTTATGCTGAGTCATGATGTTATGAGAATCTATGAGATTAAATGAGATAACATTATGTGATATAATTAATATAATATAGATCCAATTTATATAGCACAGATATCTTTATATAAAGTATAACAAATATATTATTTGTAATAATTCTTAAGGCGGATAAGATTAGGATTTACTAATACTATTCTGTGTATGTACTGGAGAGAACTTTTTTTTAGTCAATTAATTAACAAATGCATGATACATATACATATGTATATTCATATGTTATACACAAAATATTAATATGTTTTTCGATTTTATAATTTATATACTCATTTTTTTAAAGCTTAGCTGCTTTACTATCTGTGTCCATTTCATTCAAGTGGCTTCAACACTTTTTTGCTAACATTTTTGATGAATTATTCAAAGGGTTTGTGTTTGCATTTGAAATCCAGGTTTGGGATAGGAATAGTCACCAAATAATGAAACCAAAATTCAAATTGAGTTTCGTTCTTTTTTTTGTTTTCCATTTCATATTCTAAGTATTTTCGGAAATTTTATTTGGCCATAGATGTTTGCTAAACGGATTGGAAATGCAGTCGTGCTCGGGGCGATAATATAGGATTACACCATTTTTTCACGCAGCCTTTCCGTCCGAAAAATACAAAACAAAACCCAACTGTTGACCCCTGAGCCCTGCGGATATTGTTGTTGTTGTTGTTGTTTGCGTGTGTGCCCACTTGAACCTGCTTGTAAATTCACATTCACATTCACACCCAGCACACACACGGACACACATACGCATACATACGTGAGCTGTAACCTTTACAGAATAACACAAGCGCACGCAATGTTTCCGCCAAGAAGTTTTTGAAGAAGTCGATGTGGAATGCCTGGCTCTGGCACTGGTTTTGGCTCTGGCTCTGGCTCTGGTTCTGACTGTGGCTCTGTTCCCGCTTAGCTGCCAGTCTAAAGTGTCCAATCAACTTTTTGAAATGAAACCTAAATAACATGTCATAATAAATAACCTTCAAGCGACCCAGCGAAATGGACACGACCACAGAGCCGCATGGCCACAGAGCGGGCATAGTGTGGCGGCCTGGTGGCCCGGAGGCCTGGAGGCCGGTAACGTGGCCGGAACTGGGCGCCATGCACTGCACAAAGACGAAAATCCAAAATTCTGTAATTACAACGTAAATCCAAAATGTCTCAACAGCACACACAGCCGTTTCACACACACACACACAGACATACACTTTCACACACTGACTTGGACTGGGCAGAAGCAAACTTAATTCATATATCAAAAAGTTTGTCCGACTTGCTGCTGCTGCTGCAGCCCCCGGTACGACCCGGCCCGTTCGGGCCGTCGAGCATGCTCGAGAGTAGCAATTTACGCGCAAGTAGCCCGGCTTCCAAGTTCGAGTAATATATTGTACACACTTTATAGGTCCCCAGGTTTAGTGGGCGTGGCACGTGGGAAGGCGCTGGGTCAGCTGGTCAGCTCGACGGCTGTTGCTGTCGTGTCGAATGAGAAACACAGCAATTATGCAATTTGATAATACTTCATTCTCGGGTAATAAATATTAATTATTTTTGCGAATGTGATTTCATGTTTCGCTCTCTCCCTCTCTCTCTCTCTCTCTTGCACTCTCTGTGTGGGCCCTAGTTGAGCTTAGATTTATGGGGTTCGCCGGCTGGCGAATCAAATGAGATGTTGTTGGTCTTGCTTGCCTCTACAATCCCAGCTCTCCCACGTTTTTCACATTTCTCTTTGGCTTCGACACGAATGCGAATAAGACATGCGGATTTGCTAAAGGTTTTCGTGTTGTTATTTGCTTCCTAAAGATGGGCTTACTTTTCGTGCTCGAAATTCTAATTTTGGTCAAAGAAACTACGAAAACGTTTGGTAATCTTTTACTATTTGACAGGCTACAAGATAGCTTTCTTACTAGAAATGATAAAATGGCAAGGCTTCTACAAAATTAATTAGTTATCGAGCATTTTACACTTAGAGTAAGGGTTAGGCTGAGTAAGGATTTAACGGAGCATTGTCTTTCAATACAATGAAAATAGTTTACAAGTTATGCATATGTGATGTTGAATATATAATAATAGTTTCTGCAGTAGAATATTAATAAATATGAGATAAATGATATAGATAATTCATAGAATAATTTTTAACACTTTGATGTGGAATAAAATATTTGCTCTTGTTATTTTATTGCTATAGTACCATAAGAAGTACTATTTTCGATTCAACAAGAACTTAAGTCTGAACACATAAAGAAATAATTATTTTATTATAATGAACAATACTTAAAAATTTTTCGTAAAATGGAAAAGGGGTTAAAAAATTAAAATTAAAAAAAAAAAAATAAATAAATAAATAGATTTAATAAATGAATTATTTATTTACTTATTCCATGTATTTAAAATATATATATATATTTATTTATGAATTTTATTTATTGCTTTTATTTAGTATTTATTATTATTTATTTAGTATTTAAAATTGAATTCATATTTTTAACTTTTTTTATTTGAAATTTTTTTTTTATTTTATTTTGTGTAATTCATGTAATTGAACAATTTTATTGGTATTCTAATAATTGACCTATTCAAGATTTCGCAGATGAATTTAAGGAGTTAGAAATAAAACTCCATATTTATAACTATGTTAATGCTAGACTTGACATTCATATAGAAGCATTAATGTTTATTGTAACTTTTGCTTTTACATAAACACTCCAGCCAAAGAACTCTATATCTAAAGCAAGCTAAAATTTATATAAGAAATGTTCGATGACTAACCGTTGTCACAGAAAGCTAGTAGACTAAGTGCTGTGTATATTGTGAATTTAAGTAGAAATTTCTTGCACATGCCCATGTACTTGGTATGTATATTCATAGCTATTATATATACATATAAATATATACAAACATTTATAAACATATACTATATATACCCTCACTCCTCTAGGGCGCTCAGAGTTCCAGTTATTGTCGTGGTTCGTGTATTCGGTAACTTCCAGGCCGTTACCTTTTATTCCGTTTGCCCATCAGAAATCTCTCGTGCATAAGAAACATTTTAATTTTGAAAGGAACTGACTCCAATGGAAATTGCCATAATATCGCATCACACAAACACAAATACACTCAGACATACCCACACACACACACACGTACACACATTTTCTTTATAGAGTGCCACACAGAGACGAGTGTGCTTTTACATAAATAAAAATAACACAGCACGGCAAAGAAATGAAAAAAGTTAAATTGAATTGTGTTCGCTCAGGATATTTACTTGTATTTTTCTTTTTATTATTATTTTCAATGAAGGTTCAGTTCATGCAAAAGAGTATATTAGCTTGCACAGTTTGTTTAGCTAAAGGAAATTGAGATTAAAGAATGGTACGAAAATCCGATTAGAATTTTAGATTTATCTGGGAATGAGCGAGTATTGTGCAGTCAGTTCCACCCGACTTTAACTTTTATACCTGTGTATTTTTTATTTTCGTACTTGGCTCACCACAATTTCTGCTGTCCTTTCTGCACTTGAAGCACGAGCAAAGGCAACTTTTGCAGTTGTTTCTTTATTTACTCTGTTTCTTTTGCTTGCTCCCTGGTAGGTGTAACAGAACTGTCAAACTTGCTGAAATTGTCGAATTGACTCGCCAGCTGGAGAAGAACTTAAATACAAGTATTTCAGTAGTACAAAAAATTGAGCGGCATTGCAAGATTTTAATTGCACATTTCATTAATACTCCTCTATTAATCTCTCTGTTTAATATCTGCTATCTGCCTCCCTTCTTGTCTCTCATTTTCCATTTTCATGTTTCATTTTTCCTCTTCTTTACCTTTCTGCATATAATTACTTCTCTCTGAGTCTGTCTATCATCTCTCATTCTTTTTTATGTAGACTTCATATATACTTAATATATTTTATAAGAAAATTCTCGTTCAAAACTTCTCTTGCTGAAGTTGACACTCCACATGCTTTGAGAGCATTTAAGTTGAGAAATGAAGAACTCTTTTATTTCATAAGAAACATGTCTGCTTTTATACGTGCATATATATATATATATAAAAGAAAAGCAGAAACATATATTTCCATATGATTAGACTTTATGAGATCAGCTGTTTTATAAGCTGACATCCAATTATTATCAGAAGGCTGTATGGCCATGACGAAGTGAACCCAACTTTATAATAATGTTTAAGCTGTGTATAAAATATGACCTGAAGCGAGCCCAATTTCCTACGCACCACATAACCCAAATGACCAACCTGTCGCCAGTAAATGGGCTGCTGTCACGTCATTGGTCTGGTGTGGTCTGGTCTGGTTTCCAGTTCCGAGCCCTGGCTGGGTTTCTGTTTGCTCATGTAGCCAACCCATGTCAATGGGCTCTGCAACAATCAATTTCCATATACCGCACATATCCACATATTGCCCGCCTCGGCCCAGCCTACCCTTCGCTTTCGCCCTGGCCAAAACGAAAAATAAAACCAAAAAAAGAACCATTCGCAGTTGCTGTGCTTGTTTATGAGTTGATGTTGATATTCGTGGTCACATTAAGCCATACGTCGCCATATTACAACGCGTCACGTCACGTCACGTCAGTCAGACATAATGTCGCGGCCATGTACTAACTGGCCGCACTGACGAACTGTCAACTTACTGTCAATATATCGTCGCACTCACTATACCCTGTACGAGTTTCGCATAAGTTGAAGATGGGTATGATGATTGATGGGTCAACATATATAGCAGGCTGAATGGAGACTTTAAACTTCTATCTGTACCCTCGATAAAGCATAGTAGATTTCTACACAAAAATGAGACAATTTATTTAAATTATGCAAATCGATAAATATCGATCTTATAAAACATATTAAGATTGCATTTCAAAATCGATAGCTGTAAAATATTTAAGATTGGTTGTTACAGATTGCTTGATATCGATAATTATTGATTATATAAATCGGTAATTATCAATGCTATACAATTACACTACACATTATATATTTTATTTACACATTATTATTTTAATGAAATATTGATATTTATGAGCTATCGACAGCTCAAAAGTATGCCAGAAGAAAATTAAGTGAAGTCGATAAATATTTATCATATAAATTTACTACAATCATTCGAAATTGTAGAGCTGTCTACGGAAAATTTTTATATCTATATATTTAATTTTAAATTATCAATTTTAGAAAATCAATAAATATCGATTATATATGCTAATATTTTGGTAAATACCATTACACCGATATTTATCGGTATTTATTAATATAAATTAATGGATAAAAATTGATTTTCACATAAAAATGTATATATTCAATTTCATATTATCCCCAACCTAATATCATCTACTGTGCTAAGCACTCGCATAGTCGTGCACTCCCAAATGGAGCACCCTTAATCCGGTCTCGCTCACCCATGGCTCGTCTATTTGGCATGTTATTGTTGATTTTTGGTCGTCGAGTGTTGGAGAGTGCATAAATTTATTCTTTACGTTTTGTTTGACTTTCGTACAAAAATTTGTGAGCCCTTGCTTTATTCTTGATGACACCCCCTGCCCGCCCACGCGATTCCCTCCCTCCGTAGCCTGATTCACCCGCACACAAGTTGTGCACGTTGTTTGGCCTTCTATTCTGGGCTTTGTTTTTGGTCATGTGTGCGCGGTAATGTTGTTTTCTCGACACTCTGTACTCGTAATAGTCTCGATTTGAAAGTTAATGTAATCAGCTTGAATATTGTGGCGCATCAACATGCCAACCCAGTGTCCCGCTGCTCGATGATTGGTTGCGGCATGGCAGGGGTCGAGCATCATAAATAGGCAAACATATTTTAATGAATGTTTGTTTGGATCATATCACGATTTGGTAGCACTTCAATCATATTCAATCTCCTGACATTTCGCTGATACACTCTTGATATTTGCTGAACCATTAACTTCGTACTAACTAACTGTGCTGCCTCTTCGCTTGTTATTTGTGAATAGGTTGGCCTTAATTTACCACTTGCATATGTTATGCGGGTTTCTCTTCTTTAATATGCATTTTGGAAAATATTTGCTTGATTTCGATTGGTAGTTCTTCTTAAAGTTTCTTTATTGATAAGCTAACACGTAAAATAAATATTGATATTTGTGATATTAAGATTGATATTTGTGATATTAAGAGCAAAGTAAAAGCTTAGACTTTCTAGTATTTTAAATACTCAATGTATATTAATTCATTTCGTAATTGTTATTATTAAATATTAATATTTTATCTAAAAATATTATAAATCTAATTATTCATGAATTATTATTTATTGGAATAGTCATTTATTTATTTTGATTAAAGTTTATTATATTTATTAGATTATATTTTTCTTGCATTCCATAATATCTTAAAAACAGACATAATGAGACCTTAACAAAACTCTTTTTTTACAAGTAGTCAAACTTCGAAGTAAATATTGATATATATATATATGTATACTATACTCATATACAATATATCAGTCCCTTCCTCTATTTTTGAGTATCCCAAATAATTAGCTCTACTTCTACTGATTTAAATGTCCAATTTATAGTCACTTAAGCTCTTCTCGTCAATATGAATTTTGTAATGCGATTATTTATAATTTTAATTTGTATATATTTCGCAGCATAATTTTGGCTCATTGGAAAAGAAATGTTTTCTATAGTAAGCTATTAAAATATCAGTGACTACAAATAAATATAAATTCATAGGCTATAAATTAATTAGGTCTTATAGCATGGGAAAATTGGTAAGCACTTGGTTACATAGACATAACACGCACAGACGCACCCACTTGTATATAATATGTATATAATAGCAGTTTCAATATGCTTATGTAACTAATTAATATATGCAGAAAAAAATAAATGTCTGGTGCTTAATAAATAATTCAATTGATTAATCAATCAATTTAAAAGAATTAAAAAAAAATTTTTTTTTCATTAAATTTTTTTATTACATAACAAAAATGATAAAAAAATAAGATATATAAAAAGTTTTATATTCATACTATATAAAACTTAATGCTATGCTCATACAGATTTTTATGCTTTAATAAAATATACAAGCATTCATTTTTTTATACATATATAATACTATATTCAACACTCTTCCATATGGCCATTCGAAATGCTTTGGATGTTGGCATCGTTTGATCGCTGATGGATAACAAGTTGACAGGAACAGCACACAAATGGGCCCCTACGCCAGTTGGATGGTATCAATGCCAGGACAATTGTTGAGGCGAAAGCGCAGTACCTAATATTGGATGACATAGAGTGGCGGAACGAACGGAGCAGAGACAGAAGCGGGCAATTTGATGCCCGCACAAATGCACTCGGAAGCGGAACAGGAAGAGGAAGAGGCAGCGGCAGCGTCAGCGCTGTGACGCAGGCTGCGACGATTTGTGAAACGGACTGAAATTCGCTTCCCTCTGCCAGCAGACCAGCAGCAGAAGCAGCAGCATAACCAACAACCGACAGCCGACAGCCGACAGCAGGCAGAAGGCAGCAGGCAGCAGGCAGCCTGGGATATTGAGTGGTTGATTGCCCTAATGAACGACTCAACGCCGACAAGTTGTTAGTGGTAAGGACATTCTCTCCGGCTGCCAAGGACATTTTGCCTGCCCGCCAGCTGTCGCCGACGCATTTGTCGCATTCCATTCCCATTCCCATTCCCACTGCCGCTCCCGCTCCCGCTCCCGCTTCTAGTGCCCTTCGCCAGCCTTTCGTATTCCTATTCCCAGATGCCGTTGTCCGGAATCGCTGATTTGTGATGGTTTTACGTCTTTATATACATATGAATATATTTCTATGCTCTTACTTAAGAGCCGCGTGATTAATGGTATTTGATAAGCTTGCAACAAAAAACGAGAGCATATTGAAAAGAAAAAAATCGCGAAAGTATATAGAAAATATAAACGATTTGATATATCGAAGATGAAGTAAAGTAACATAAAGCCATAAAATTTAATTTATATATACATACCTATAGTAGAGTATTAAAATTTTATATGATTTCCCTGCTGGTTTCTGATTACTGCTAATGAATTTTGATAATCTGTTATTAAAAGTAAGCGTAATGAGAAAATGAGTAGAATATGAAAGACCATTGCTACAGCTCTATATACACATAATGCTTTAATAGGATTCCATATTTCCCGCCAGCTTAATAACAGAGTAAAGTAGCTTAATTGCTAACAATCTTAATTAAATCGTGGAAATCAAGCAGATATATGTGATGAAATACATAATAACAATATGTACAATAATTTAAAATAATAATAAATATAAATATTTAATATACATATATGAAATAACTATATTCATGATTTATATTTATAATTACGATTAAAGTTTTATATATTAAAAAAATTAAATGAAAATACCTTAAACAGATTGTAAGATAAACAGATTTCACATAAATAGTAGAGTAAAATAAAATATATAAGAAAAACGTCTATTATTCTATCATTAATTATCGACAAGGTCAAACTTTTGTATGCAAATGAGTCTCTATTTGGATAGAGAAGTTCAAATATCAACCTGTCTACTCGTAGCGGTTAGCAAATGCTATCTTTATGCATTACGCAACATTACGAAAGTGTAATATTCACTAGAAGAGTCTTTAAAAGTAATATGCAAGGCACAAACCCGTTCTACTTAAATGCTTGACAAAAGGTCAATGAACTCTGCCTTCGGGCAAGACATTGTCTTAACCCATTAGCTGAAGCAGCGCAATTTTTTTTGACAAGCTCAATTGATACGACTTCTTAGCTCGCGCGCATCTTACGAAATATTTTCCTTAAAAGAGATTAAATGCCATCGTTTTTCTGCAAATTTGTTAAAAAGAAGAAGAAGAAGAAGCAGGCGCAGCAGGAAAAACGCACATTGCGCGAAGTTCAAGTTGAGAAGTGAAATTCAATATGTGGATTTAGATGTATGCCGTGGGCTATGCTTAATTAGGTTTCTTGCGTTTCGTTTCGTTTCGCTAAAGGTTGGGCATAATTAGAGCCCGAGGACCTGAGCTGATTTGGTACCCAAGGCGGCATCCAGGCAATAGGATGTGCCCAGCCAGAGTCAAAATGTTGGGCCAAGAGGTCGTCCGTGTGCGAGCGCGCTTTTCCTTTCTTCCGTTAGGGTCGAATGCGAGTCGAAATCAAATTATTTTAATGATACACAAATTGATACTTTGAGACAAAATAACAAACCAAATGAAAATTGCTGCCAGCATTTTCGACTACTTTTCTCTTTTTTTTTTATCGTGTTGCAGCGTTGGTAGCCATGGGATACGTAGGGACAGCAGAGATAACAGAGTAAGAGAGAGAGAGAGAGAGAGAGAGAGAGAGAGAGAGAGAGAGAGAGAGAGAGAGAGGGAGGGAGCGATGCAAATAGATGGAGAGAGAATTCCAAGAAAGCAACGCTGCGATGAAAATTAAGTGAAAATTGGATTCTCTACATTTTGTTCCATTCTCTTCTCTTTTTTTTGTTGGTTGTTTGTTTGTGTTTTCTTTTTGCTCATTTTCATTTTTGGGCAAATTGAGTTGAGGATGGGTCGAGTGGAGTGTTTAATACCTGAAGCGTGTGCAATTGCTATTATTATGCAAATTTCCCTTTTCCTTTTCTCCATTGCATGCGTGTTTTTCCCGGCGTTCGCCCTGTCAGTCGTAATTTAAATAAGCGCAACAAAAGGTTCGCACAATAATGAGAGACAATTGAAATGTCAATAATATGCAATTGTCTGCACTGATAGGGTCTTAGGGTAGAAATTCATTTACCAGCACGAACAAACAACAGAAGGACGAAACCAAAAGAGCCCAAAACAAAAGCTGAATTGACGGGGATTTGATGTCTGGAATTAAGGGTTGCTGCTTAGGGTTGTCTTAACACCAGAATTAAAAGAATTCGAATTGAAAACGCAGCGTATAGCTTGACAAACCTGGATTAAATTTGCAATGCATGTTAAATATTTTACTGTGACTTTTTGATGGAACATCCGCTTATCATTCTGAAATATATGTATGACTGTCATGCGGATAAATTTGCCATGCACGTTACCAAGCTGTCTGTCAGTTATTTTTTGTCTGACTCGAAACCATTTACTTCCAATACTTTCTGTCCATAATACATACATCTTTATATCATGCGGGTAAAGCTGCAATGCATGTTAAAATTTAATGACGAACTTTTAGTCGAATATTTACTTCTTGCTATTGCTTGCAGCTACAGCTATAGGTTAGGTACGTGAATCTATTATTATATCATGTGGGTAAACTTGCAATGCATGCTAAAATTTTTCTGCTGCTTACACCTGATATATTCACTTACTGTGAAGAATGATTACAAATATATATATATAGCATGTCTATCATATGTTTATGTAAGTTTATCATGTGGGTAAGCCTACAAGACATGTTAAGCTGAAAACTAACCTTAACTCCACTGCCTTAGCTTTGTGATAAGTTTGGCGTACACATGCAGAAATTTACGCATCTGTAGGTACATGGGAATAATATGTATGTATATCAGGAATTAGTTTTTGCCTGGCAGCAAAACAAATTCCTAATGATAACAGTTTAAAGTTACAAACTTTGCCAAAGCACGCACATACATACATTAACTAAATGTCTTAGATGAATTCGAGAAGTTGTTGTTGTTGTTGTTGTTGCTGTTGTGCTTCGGGTCAGAGTGAGTTGTCTTGGGCAAATGAATGCTAACCATAGATATGCCAGATCTACAGGTTCTGTAAGCCAACTGCAAACAAACAAACTGGCAAACAAACAGGCAAACAAACTGGCATACAACAATAACATCACAATGCTTCACTGGATGCATAAAATCTTGACCAAAGGCAAGAGTAAAGCAAACATGTTCAACTGAGAGTGGGAGTGGGAGTGGTAGTGGCTGGAGATGGCTGGTGGTTGAGTGTGGGTAGGTTGAAGTCGTGTTTATCGTGAGCCACAAGGCATTAATTACGTATACGCAACATTGACCGCAACCGAGCAAACGATTGTAACAGCCGCCAGTTCGTCATGTTGAGGGCTTTGGGGCGGGTTGGGCTCTCGCTCGGTTAACTCTTGAGGCATCACATGCAGGTAAATTACAGGATGAGCACAGGCGGTGACTTTTTGAATGCCCAAGGTTCGCTTTAATTAAGTAAGCGAATCGATATCGGGGTGGCTACGTCCATGCATGTATGTACATGTAAATCAGACATACTCGTACATAAGTAAATAAGAAAATTCCGTATTGAATTTCTTGCATTGAGAACAACGTGAATAAAATCCGATTAAAATATACGTATTTAATTTTAATTTGGAATTTACGCAAGCTGCAATCTATATTTCCTTAAAGTCAATTTCATATGGAAATAATACATTTCTTATGGGAATATTAAATGTACATTAAATTATATTTCATACGAGTATATTAATCATTTGTCTAAAGTTAAAAAGCTATGGAAAGAAAGTCAGAAAAAAATATTAAACAAGTTTTTCTTTCAGAAGAGTTAGTGAATTTATGAGAATCGCATAGCAAGGCAGTGTACTGCAGCGGAAGCGAAACAACGTTAGAGTATATGTAGTATATGGAAATTTACATACAAGAAAGTCGTACGCAAACTCACATTTATAGAAGTCTGCAAACATGCATATACACGTCCATATCCATACATACAACACATACATATATCAATACACGCATACAAAAAATAATAATATTCATCAATTCCCCTCAATTTACAGATAGAACCCTCATGTATTAGAAAAAGTAATTACATATCTTAAAAGTAATTGCTATCAGCCTGTGCAAGGTAAAATCACCTTAGATGACTGTGGGATATGAAAAACTTTTGCTAAATATGAATGAAAGTTGTTTTTTTCTTTTACTTGGGCTGAAAGCTCAAGCTGGGTCAAACGGAAGCGGAAGTCAATTTTTGTGTTATAGAAATTGAAATGAAAATGAAATGTCAAGAAAATGAAGCCAGGCCAACAAAATGAGAAAAGTTTGTTGCGAGCATAAAAGAAAACGTTGCAAATACATACATTGAGCCGAAGATATACAACATGTGTCCATATCTCTCCATATATGTGCGTGTGTGGGTATAAATGTATGTGTACACAGGCACAGCTAGCTAACTAAATACATAGTTGAGTTTTATGGCTGCCAGGAACAGAAAACTGAAGGCAGAGCACAAGGTCGCTCTTCAAACTCAAATTGCTGCCTTTTTGTTTGGCATTATTGAAGGATGTGGCTTGTTGTTGTTGCTGCTGTTGTTGTTGTTGTTCTTCAGGTCCTTCGTTTGCTTTGCCAGCAGTAAAAGATACTGAAGGTACATATCGTATTATAAAAGAAATAAAAGCACTTTTGTCCCAGCATCCATGCGGGCTATGTAAACAACAACAATGAGCGACCCAAAACGCGCTTTGATCTGCCGCTGCCTGGACTCATCGGAGCCCCAGAGAGATGTGATGTGCGCTGCGAGGGCGGAGAGAGAGAGCTGAGAGTCTCCGTTCACTGCCTCCGTGTTGGTGGCGCTGCTGCTGCATTACGCGGACATTGAACTGTCAGTGTATGGCCCATTGTTGCCTCGTGTCTCGTGCCTCGTGCCTTCTGCTGGACAGCCAAGTTACTCAATTACCCCAAGTGTCCAGTCGAGCTTATCAGCATTGGCACAGGGACCAACTCAGCTGCTCCCTGCTCCCAGCTCCAGTTCCCAGCTCTGTGCTTTGCCATTTTATGGTGCATCCTGTATAGCAGGCGACAGCACCCGCCAGGATTCGCTTTGTTGCTCGCTTTGATTAAATGTCAAAACAATTGTGCGCTGCAGCATAATCAAAGCGCTGCTTGCGTAATTGCCCAATGAAGCGGAAGTGGCTCGAATACGAGACGCGAAAGCACAAAAAAGATTTGTATATATATATATAAATATATAAAAAATAAGACAAATGCGCGCCAGTCAAGAGTAAGAGATACCCTGTTTGCACACGTAGCTATAAGAGATAATTTAAAAAAATGTCAGATTTAGAAAATAATATTATATTAAAAATCACTCATGGCAGCTACTCTATGTACATTTTTGAAATGTTGAGAAACCTTAGCCCTTAACAAAGATATACACGTTCACATATTGATTAAAAGAGCTGTAAAAATAAAACAAAAATGTAAATACTTAAAAAATAAAAGAAATATACAAAATAAATAGATTTAAATAAATATTAACAATATTATTAATTTATAATGATAACGATAAAAAAATAATTTGTATTTATTTTCATGTTTAATTTTATTTTGATATCTTCTGAAATTAGTATTACTAATTATGAGGAACATATAATTTTATGAAAATTGCATAGAAAGGCACAACTGTATATTCGTTGCAAAAACTTTCATATATGTATATTGTATATAGATGTGATATTTGTATTTTTTGAGTACGACTTATACGCTTTTTATTTTATCTTATGGTTATTCTAGGTTTATTATTTTTGGTAATAGCGGTTTATTGATCATATCCAAATGTCCTTTATACCTTTATACCACAAATACTTCATAATAAACTCTTGAAACGCATCTAACATCTACCCTAACATTAGTTTCCGATTGGAGTACATTGTTGATTTTAACTTATTATGATTATTTACTTTCATTTTAAATTATGGGTGATCCTACAAATTTGATAGCATATGGAATAAATTCCCATATGATTAGTGAAGAATCGGGTAAAAAGGAAAGTTTAGGAATGTTAGGAATATTTTATGCTATATAAACTTTTTATTTTCTCGGATCTACTGTATGAGCAAAGCCTGTGTCTTGCCCATTTATGAGAATTCTAAAGGAAAGCCATTTGTTAATGCATTATATTTAATCTAATAAGCGTAAATTAATTATTGATTTCTAAAGTATTTATCTGTGTATTAGGCTTCACTACTAATTTTTAGTTCAGCAATGCCTGCTTTGCTATTTTGCATAGATAGGGTATTAAGCCATGGTACATATCGACAAGTGAAGGCAACAGATACTAGTTAAATTTGTGTTTCGCAACTGAGTGGTAATCGACACTGCTCACAGCGACAGCCCAGACGCCAATGTGCAGCTGTTTAAGCAAATTTAGCATAAACTGAACTTAAAAATTGCAAATAGAACATTAAAGGACACAGATTTGCTTCAGCAGGACATATTTATAAAGTTTCAAGACTGAAATGCTGAATTCATCAAATGTTGCCTTAAAGGCATTTGTTTAATTCTATGTGAATAATTACAAGGAAAGGCAACAAATTATTAATCTTCGAAGATAAATAGATAAGAGTTTCTCAAGTAATTACAACAGCTGAAACAAAAAACTTTTGGCTCGAACACGCAGAGAGAGAGAGAGAGAGGGAGAGAGAGCGAAGGTCGTATTCAGTTCTTAATTTGATTTCTCAATTTTTGAATTGAAAAATTGTTGACTGGAAAAGTGCAGACAGAAAGATTCGAGTAAACAATAAAACAGAAATTGTTATATATTGCCCCCCAAAAATATGAAAATAATACAAAAAAATTATTCATAAATATTCAAATGAAAAACCTCATGCCACAGACGCTGGCGGAATCTGCGTCAGGACAAGCCAAGTCAAATCAAATTATGGATAATTTATACATACAATTTCCACTGGACTGATGCTGTTCCTGCTGCTGCTGCTGCTGCTGTTACTGCTGCTTCAGTCAGCTGCTGCTTCAGCTCCAATGCCAGGTCCTGCAGGATCGCCAAGGCAGGACGAAAGGAGCTGCGGCTGCCGCGACGGAAACTGGCCGACTTTGGCTTCACTTCTGCCGCTTGATTGAAACTCATTTATCATCATAAATTAGTGCGGCAGAGGGGGGCCAAATTGTGGGCGGGGCACAAAGAATGTGCCACGAAATCAGGGAAGAGATTCATCATGCGCCTGACTGTGGGCGTGGCCGTCAGCTGGACAACTGGGCAGCAGGCATGTAATCCAGCTCAGATTGAAAATTAATGAGGTCATCATGCTGCACACACACACACACATACACACACTCCAATTTCTTAGCTGTAAAATCAGCGACTACAAAAATTATTCACAATTTTCTTTTTTTTTACATCTTTTCTATTGTTGATTTTTTACCATAAACAGTTGAGCAGGAAGTAAAACGCCTCTCCACTGTCTTTCACACGCAAAGTGGAAGAAGTCAGTGCTAATGAGTTGACGTTTGGCAATCGGGTATATTCGGCTAGCAGTGCACATATGCAACAGGAATATTAAATGTAAGAAAATATGTTGAATAAAATCGTTGTGTATTGTTTTTTTAAGAATTAATGGGCATAAATCTGATGATAGAAAGGATGAGAACAGAAGATATATGTGGATGCATAGAAGAGCATATAATAAAGATGGAATATTTTTCGTAAATTTATAGAGGAACACAGACCTAGGTTTATTATAACACTATTCTATTTAATTAATTTTAGATTATGTTAGCTAATAAAGGTAATGAATTGATATGTTTTAATCTATTTCTATGACGAAGTTATTCATAGTATCATGACTTATGACTAGTTCAAAACGTGAAAGTAAACATAATTAAAATAATAAGAAACTGAGGAAGCATCAGATATACTATATCAATAATACATATACATATGTAATATATGTGGACAAACCTTCACACATTCTCATTCCACATTCAAATTAGGTAAACAAATCAGTCAGTCTACAATTAAGCAGGGTATACCATAGTCGATCATGTAGGCCCAACTTGGTGTTTATCTTTAGCTCTGGCTTGGAGGTGTGTTTATTGTGGCACACTTGTCTCCAGCAGTGTGATGGGAACCACCCTCTGGACTTGCCACTAAAATGAACTGCGTTGGAAATAAAAATTAATTGCGGACACTTGAGGGTGAGGTGAGGTTGGTTGGAGGCTGGCAACTGGGGTGTTGGGGCTTTACGCCGGCTGCTTAGGGGAGCAGGGCAGGAGGCATGTGGCACTTACATAAATCAAAATTCTGCACATTTAGGGCGTTTAGGCATTTGAAATTTTTTCCACAGCCAGCCAAATGCAAATAAGATGATAAGGAATGCCCTTCATTTGGGGTCTGCATTGTCCACTCTGCCCAACTCACCCCATCACCCCCATTGCCTTCCCTCGTCATATAGAAAATTATGTGAGCCATTCACTGAGAATGCAAATAAATGAAGCGTGCCTCTTAATCTCGATGCCAAATATTTAATTTTATTTATGCGTGAGTATATGTAATTCTTAGAGTAAAAGTTCTATAATGAATATATATGTATATATATTTATATAAATATAATTTTTTATTCCCAGAGATTTTCAAGAATTAGACATAAAGTACTTTAATATATTTCTTCAAATTTAACTTAAGATATTTGCTTTGTTTTTATTTTTATATACATTTATTTTAAGCCAGCAGACTTATGAACTCGTGGGCAAAAACTTAGATCAATAGTTCTTTGATTAAATATCGATCAATATATCAATAGATCACAGATTATACATCAGTCAGTCAAAAGATCAATAGATTAAAGTAAAGAAGTACAGAATATTACGGCATGCCATTATTTCCATGGTAAGATTTCCAGACTATATTTACATGTCCAGATATTAAAAGGATTGTTTTCCGTGATTATTTTATCATACTGACCTTTGCTATGAATATGAATAATGAATATTGTTGATTACTTTGAAGGAAATCATAATACTATCTGAGATATGTATATGCAAATATACATATACATGCATGAAATTTAAGGCTAAAGAGACATTCTCGTACATATATAAATATAAATCTCATAACTATTTACTTTCGTTAACCCGTTCTGTTGATACTATATAAATTGTGTGACTGCAGAGATATTAAGTCCTTAATCTGTTGGAGCTTCATCAGCTGGCCTGCAGCAATTGGGTGTCCGAAATCTCTACGTTGATATTGCAATTTATTTAAATAATCTAGCCATAATTCAAATAGCCCAAAAGCCCATGAAAAAGGCATTCCAAAGAGAAATGCTCCAAATGTTAACCCTTTTCAACACGAATATAAAATGGTGATGCAGCCATCTGCAATCAATTGAATTTATATGTATATATATCTATATACATATATAGCTGATAATTTATTACCTTGACAGCAGTTGGGGCTGGACGGCAAGGTAATTATTATCGCTGGCCAACGTGGCGCATACGTAATGAATGGCCGGTTTAAACGGTTTAAGGTTATGTGACATTTTTTTTCGCTCAGCATCGCTAGCCGAGACAACAATTTTCCATTTTCCGTTTTCCATTTTCATTTGCCATTTTTGCGACTTTTTACACCAATTTATGGCTTTGACCTTTGGGCGTCGTTGCAAGGGAAAACATTTTTATTACGTATTATTTATTATTTTTCTTAAGCTCTTTAAAATGCTGCCAAAGAAAATTAATTCGGAATTCAATCAGTAATTTATTAGTTGATTTTAAAAGAGTTGAAAAAAGGGTATGGAATTAATAGCTGGAAGATAAGTCTTTTTCTGCGCAAGGGTTCGGGTATGTCCTTGCCGGATACTTCCGTCTAGAGCAATATAATTGATTTATTCTTATATTGAAGAGCAGAATATATTCACGTATTTAATTCTTGATAAAGATATATATATGTATACATAGCTATCTCTTAAACAATTTGAAATATCAGTTTACTCAGTATATACTTCTATAGGTTAGGTAGGCTTTATTTCATTTATCGTTCATTATTGTTTAGGCTTTATAAAGTTTTTTTTTCAGCTTCCCAAGCATGTCCTTTCCTCATGTTTTCTTTGACGTGACCGCGGATGGAGAGAAGCTGGGTCGCATTTGCATGGAATTGCGTACGGACGTAGTTCCAAAGACCGCCGAGAACTTTCGAGCTTTGTGCACCGGAGAGAAGGGCTACGGCTACAAGGGCTGTCCATTCCATCGGGTCATACCAAATTTCATGTGTCAAGGCGGAGACTTTACCAATCAGAATGGCACTGGAGGACGCTCCATCTATGGCCACAAATTCCCGGACGAAAACTTTGAGTTGAAGCATTCCGGCGCCGGCACCTTGTCGATGGCCAATGCCGGACCCAATACGAATGGGTCGCAGTTTTTTATATGCATGGGCAAGACCTCGTGGCTGGACAATAAGCACGTTGTTTTTGGCAAGGTAATTGATGGTATGGAAGTAATACGAAAGATAGAATCACTGGGCTCGAACTCTGGCAAGACATCCAAGAGAATTATTATTGAGGACTGTGGCGACTTGGAAAGCTAAATATTAGATCTACATTCAAATACAGATTTAAATGTTTTTATTCCCAAATATAGATTTTTTTCATGGTTTATTTTGTTTCCGTAATACTCCTCTTAGGTAGGGACACCCTTAATGTACCACTTTTTCTACGCCCGTGTGACATATGACGTTTCGAAATACGCCGTGCTGGTTGCTGGCCTGTGGTCGACGCCTGTTGATCCTCTGGCTCGATTTCTTGTTCACTGTTGGCATTCGAAACATCTTTAGGCTCATTTATTTCGAATCTGTTCATTAATTTGGTAGATAGTTTTCCATCGCTAGTCTCAAATTTGCGATTCATGTACTTTCTACAAATGAAATGCTCTGACTCATCATCCTCCGAATAATGTTCCGACAGCTTATCATCATTATCTATGGTCACCGGATAGATCTGGAATTTGGCTATGTGATTGTAGCCCATTCGCGTCGTCTTAAACACCGCCACACGATTGCCGTAGGCCACAGCCGCAGGCAGGGGCATCTTCCTCAAGTACAGCGCATAGATGACGCCAGCTGTGAAGCACTCGCCGACGCCATAAGTATCGATCGGTTTCCTGCCAGCAGGGAGCGGCAGGTCGTAGTACTGGCCGTTGGTGTCCAGGCAGCCAGCACCGTACGGTCCCCAGGAGCAAAGGATGTTTGGTCTGCGTACTTGAATCGAGTGTGGCAAGGGCAGAGTCTTATCCAGTCCCAAGCAGGTCTCCTTCACCGTGCGCCAGCCCAGATCCAGGGCCAGCTGCCTCGAGAATATCAAGTAGTGGCACATGTCGAAGAGATCCTTGTTCTCGTTGTAGCAGCCATCCACCTTAAGTGATATTTTGATGCGCTCTGTGCGTCCGCTGTTGTAGTTGTGTATGGCCCGCATCATGGGAATGATGTCCAGCTTGTTGCGCGCCTCGAAGTGCACCCAGCCATAGCGATCGAGGTCTAGCTTTTTGAACTCCTCTATGCCGATGTATGGAAATTTTCTGCTGCATTGCAGAATGGAGCGACAGCCAGTCTGGCGATCTATCACAACCGTGGTGAAAGCCGGGCTTTTGTCTGTTCTCGGGCAATGGCTCAAGTCGATGTTGATGTGCTCCATCTCCGCCAGAATCTCTCGCAGCAAGCTGGACCGACTCAGCACGCCAAGGAACTCCACCTGGGCGCCCAGCAAGCGGAGCACGTAGCTCACATTGCTCGCATGGCCACCTCGCAGCCAATGCGCCTCCACGGATAAATGATCCGACTTTCCCGCGGGCATTGAGTTGCATTGCTCCACGATGTCAACGCCCATGCCGCCCACACATAGCATGGGCTTGGTTATGCTCAGAGCGCAGTTCATAGTTGAGAAAAGAAATAAAAAATTTAAAATCTTAAATTTAAATTAAAATTTGAAATAATTTGTACAAAATGTGGGCCGTAAATGGGCTGTCAAATATTAAATTCTTTAGTATCTATTTTAATACTAAGTAAGAAAATTAAAAATTCCCTAGTTGAGGGTGTTCCGCTAGAAGATACCCTTAGCTCCGTACGATCTCCATGCACAGCTTTTATCTAAACTTTTATTCAGAACTGACAGACTTAAAAATCTATTTGAACCAGAGGACAATGATTTCTGTTGTCTTCTCTGATAAAGTGTTAAGATTTATACCATGCATATCCAACAGTGGCATGAGAAGTACAATCTCTGGTATCTCAGGAACCGTATTGTTAAAACCTTAAAGAATTGATATTTTGTATATATACTCGCGTTGACAGACCAACGAAATTCGTATATTGTGGATATATTTGCGACCACAGAGGGCGTGGCTAACCTCTAAAATATGGCATCCGACAGAGATAGAAATTTGAAAATTCGATAGTTATATATACTGCCTCCTTTATTGATGACCCACAAATACATTTTAGGCGTGGCATACTGAAAACGAAACTTTGGCAGTTTTAGAGCCTTAGTCTACAAAAAATATAGTGACGTACCTACAATCTTTTTGTTTAGAGATAGTTCCAAATTATTTCATCGCCAACTTTGTTTATAAAGGTTCAAATCTTCATCTTTATCGGATTGCCAACAATTTTAGATATTTGCATCTTGTGGCAGGGGAAAATAAACTTTATTTTCCAATGCTTGAACTTCTAAAAGGAAGAGTTAAGTAGATCCCTTCCTTACTCCTTTACCAAATAATATTAACGTGATGCACTGGAGTTGCTTTTATGGAAGTTTTTGCTTTTAAATATTACACTAAATTAAAGAATAAATTGCAAAGTGTCTGTTCTCGGGCAATGGCTCAAGTCGATGTTGATATGCTACATCTCCGCCAGAATCTCTCGCAGCAAGCTGGACCGACTCAGCACGCCAAGGAACTCCACCTGGGCGCCCAGCAAGCGGAGCACGTAGCTCACATTGCTCGCATGGCCACCTCGCAGCCAATGCGCCTCCACGGATAAATGATCCGACTTTCCCGCGGGCATTGAGTTGCATTGCTCCACGATGTCAACGCTCATACCGCCCACACATAGCATGGGCTTGGTTATGCTCAGAGCGCGATTTGGCCTCATTCCTAACAAATTTCCAATAACAAGGAAAGCAGTTCAAACTTTAAAATATATTTGAAAGAATTTTAGCAAAATATAACGAAATTGGGTTTCCAAGCATTCAATGTGGATAAGTGCGATCTTCGATAAGTATATGAAATAGTTTTATAAATAATTATTCCATGCTAGTAATTAAATTTATTCAGTTTTTTTTAAATTCCCTTAAACTTATAAATCTCATAATTTATAATATAATTATAATGTAATATATTAAAATATGCATAGTATAATATAATTTAAGATGAGCAGTGTGGTATATTAAAATACAAAAATAAAAAAAAATATATTTAAAAAAAAAAATATTTTTGTGTAGTATATAAATATATGGGATATCTCAGGATATTAAATTTATATTAATAACTAAAAATTTTTTTTATAATTTTAATTTAAATAAAAAAAGAAACCATTCTTAATTTATAAATTATTGAAATATATCAAAAGGTTTAAAAATTCTAAATTTATAAAATTATATTTAGCTAGTTACATCAATTAAAATATCTGTTTGACTATGATAATTAGTTTCACTTCACAAAAATATATCGAATGAAACTAAAATTCGGTAATCTCTAGTAGGCTTTGAGTTTGTGTGTTAGTTAAAGTGGTTATTTAACATTTTATTCTCGACTCAGTATTCCTGCTCGAGTTACAGAACAGAACGAATCTGAAATTATTTCACATTTATTTGTTTTAGTTTTCAAGTCAGTAAAATATATTTTTTTTTTTTGCTTTTATTTCTATTATTATATATGTATATATATATATTTTATTTATTTTTTTTCAGAGCTGGCTTTGTTTCGTAGGTTTTGCAAGCAAGCCAAAATGTCGTCGTTACCTCGTGTTTTCTTCGACATTAATGCAGGCGGGGAGAAGCTGGGTCGCATCGTAATGGAGCTGCGATCGGACGTCGTTCCAAAGACCGCCGAGAACTTTCGTGCTTTGTGCACCGGAGAGAAGGGCTACGGCTACAAGGGCTCTCCATTCCATCGGGTTATACCAAATTTCATGTGTCAAGG
Organism: Drosophila arizonae; assembly: GCF_054131065.1. Taxonomy (NCBI): domain Eukaryota; kingdom Metazoa; phylum Arthropoda; class Insecta; order Diptera; family Drosophilidae; genus Drosophila; species Drosophila arizonae. The sequence goes on from NC_142924.1 coordinate 20,774,359, forward strand.
CGGAGACTTTACCAATCAGAATGGCACTGGAGGACGCTCCATCTACGGCCACAAATTCCCGGATGAAAACTTTGAGCTGAAGCACTCGGGTCCCGGCACATTATCAATGGCCAATGCCGGACCCAATACAAATGGCTCGCAGTTCTTTATTTGCACTGAGAAAACCACCTGGTTGGATAACAAACATGTTGTCTTTGGCAAAGTTGTTGAGGGCATGGATGTCATTCGTAAGGTTGAATCGTTGGGCTCGAACTCTGGCGCCACAACCAAGAAAGTGTTAATTGAAGACTGTGGCAGCTTATAAAGTCACTCAAGTGATTTCAATGTTTTTCCAGTACATAGATTAGTAGATGCAGCTGCAGTTCAATGTCATTGATTTTAAGGCTAGAAATAAACGCTATTGCTCGTGGGTGTTACAAGTAAATACTAAGCACAATTTTCATTATAAAGGTAACAGAAGTTGAAACTTGTACATACATATAGCACTTGCAGATCTACTTTGTTTCTATCGATATTTATCGCTTCTTTATTAGAGTCAGTCTCTCAATTTTAAATATAGTTTTGGGTGTTTTAGAATTTCTCTCAAGCCTACCATTTTTTTCCAATTATTTGTTCTAAGTAATTCCTCTGTTTGCTCTGTTTTTCTTTAGGCATTGCCTTCGAGTATTTTCACTAAGTATTTCCTTCAGGCATTTCCTCTAAGAATTTTTGCCAAGTTTTTCCTCAAGTGTTTAAAGCTTAGCTGAACGATCACTCACCTCATTTCACTTTTCTGCACTGTACGACTGACCCCCACCAGGTATGGGCGACTGAATAAATGCTGCAGCTGATGCCCTTTATATAGGGCCTCTTTCACTCTGGCACTAAATCACGCTCAAATGTTGAGCCCGACGCCAGGTAATGGTCGTTGAAATCGAGATTTTAGTGACCAATGGGAACACTCTCTGTTGCTGTTAGCATTCTAGCTTCGTTTTATCACTGACCATACAACACATAGAAGAGAGTAGAGCAAACTTTTTCTACGTAGAAAAAAATGAGCATAAGGGTCTAGTCAACTTCGTATTTGCTCGGCTTAGTCTCTATAGGCTCGGGTCAGTGGTTTTATATACGATATGTATAAATACCAATTGTACAAATTTGTTGCTCTCCATATTGTCTTGAAATCATTATTATTTCAGTTTATTTCAAATAATCGATATATAGATATCGATTAATTTATTCGCATATCGAGCATCAGGTATTGAACTTTACCACTGACCGGTGACTTTACCAACCATTTGGCTCTGTTCCCAACAGAAAGGAGCTAATATGTTCTTTAATTTATTACTCCTACTTTTTATACCCTGAACCCATTGAAAATGGGAAATCAGGGTATAATGGTTTTGTGAAAAAGTATGTAACGGGCAGAAGGAGGCGTGGCAGACCCCACAAAGTATATATATTCTTGATCAGCGTGACGAGCTGAGTCGATATAGCCCTGTCCGTCTGTCCGTCCGTCCGTCCGTCCGTCCGTCCGTCCGTATGAGTGCGTCGATCTCAGAAGTTATAAGAGCTAGAGAGCTGAAATTTGGCATGCATACTCGTGTGTACCATACGCAGTACGAGTTTGCTTTATTTTTTCGATAAATCGTCCGATAACTTTTTTATCGAGATTAATCGAAAAATTGATTTTGTTTTTTTAGCCTAATTTGAACACTTGTAGACCTGGAGTCTTCAAATTTTCGTTGTATATTAAGTTAATCGATACAAAGATTTTGTAATTTACAGATTTTGGATACCACGCCCCCTTTTCCACCAATTTGTAAAAGACGCATTTCAAATACTAGAGACTTGTGCTTTGGAATGTACACACATATATACCATATGATTACACTCTAAAACTTTCATTAAGATCGTATGTCTACAAAAGAAATTATTCGACAAATAAATTCTCATAATATTGCCCACACTGCAGCGCAGCCCAAGCGCAGTCGCTGCTTACCGCGCAGTTAGCAGAGCGCAGGCTTATGCGTGCGTGTGGATGCATGTGTATGTATGTGTGCATAAAAGAAGTGCAGAATAATTAGAATATCAGCTTAGAGGGTTCAGGGTATCTCCTAGTCGAGCAGTCTCGACTGGAGCCTTCTTACTTGTTTACCTTATACCATTGAAGCTGGCAATATTGTTTAGGTGTTAGAAAATGTTGTAGAGTAGCATTTAAAAGTCACTACATTTTATTTATATATTTATATTCTTATTTTTCAAAATTATGAGTCTAAAAAAATCAATTCACAGAATATAGTTTCCTGTTTGGCATTGCAGAATGGACGAATCGAATAGAGTTCTCAGCTTGGCCGCGGCCAAGAAGACAGTGTTGTGTGTGGGTAATTCGACTATGGATTGCATATCGATTGTCAAGCGATTTCCCAAACTCAGCAGGACGGAAAAGAGCGGCGTGGGCTATTGTCAGCGCGGCGGGAATGCAGGCAACAATTGTACAATCCTGCGAAACCTTGGTGTCGATGTGGAGTTCTTTGGAGTCCTGTGCTCGTCGCCCATGTGTGCGTGTATAAAGCGCGATTTGACGTCGCGTGGCATCAAGTCGCATCATTGTCCGCAGTGCATGGACGATCCGCCATTCTCGTCGGTGGTTGTCAATCGGCGGACGCGCACCACCCATGTTGTCACTTGCAATAACGCCTTTCCGTATCCCACTCTGGAGGATTTCGAGAAACTAGATCTGAGCACATACGGTTGGATACACTTTCGCGGCTGCCGGCCAGAGATAACCATTCAAATGATGCGAGCCGTCGATGCCTACAATCAAACGCAAAGCGATAAGATTATCATATCGATGGACTTTGATACGGACTTGACTGCGATTTGGCCCCTGGTCGACTACTGTGACTATGTGTTCTTCTATGGGTCGCTGGCCCAGGAAACGGGCTGGAAGTCGGCGAGAGAGGGCTGCGTCAACATCGATGAGATGTTGCGCTTGCGATTCGGGATCAATATGAAACGGCCCTTTGTGGTCTTCATATGGAGTATACAAAAGATCGGGCTGATGGATCTCGATGGCAACTATATTCGTACGACCTCCTACAAGCCGACACGATTCGTCGACAATCTGGGCGCCATGAAAGTCGTCGTTTCTGGCTTCATCTATGGGCTGTACGTGAGAGGCCGTAGTCCTCGCGTCGCAGCGAATTTCGCCAGCCTCATTGCCAACTACAAATGTACAAAATACGGCTTTGATCATATTTCGAATATACTAGAAGTACCAGACCTATGAAAATTCAATACATATATGTTTGTATATATTAGATAAATATACACGATTTTTTTGGTTTTGTTTTAATTTTTATAGTTTTGATTCTTTAATCAACAATTTAAATACTTTTAATACAATTATATATTATATAATATTATATATATATTTATATATTTATCTTGATTTTCATGCATATCTTAAACATCTTAAATAGAACTTTAAACTGCAGCTGAAAGCCGTAGATGAAACTGAAGCTGAAGCTGAAACTGAATGCTGTAGACTGAAGGCTGATGGCTGACGCAGAAGCTGCAATAGCTCGTAAATTGCTCACAACTTGTGCAAGGGACTATGTGCTCGGCATAATTGTGGCATGATTAATTCCAGAGTCGGGCAGAAGTTGTTCAGACGCAAAATAAATGCACAAAGTTACAAGCTTGTAGAAAAATTGTACGTATTTATGTATATTTTGTGGATTAAGCGATGCGAGTTGAGAGAGACAAGCAAGCAGTCAGCCAGTCAAGCAGGCTGGCAGTCAAGCAGGCTAGCAGTCAAGCAGGCTGGCTGGCAGGCAGTTAGTGTAAATGTTATGCATGGCATCAAGCGACAGACACAAAACGAGAATGTTTGCTGGTCATTTATCATGGGGACAACAACAATGCGATGGCCATGGACAAGAATAAGGAGAAGAAGTGAAATTGCGAAAGCAGAAGGAAGCGACAGCAACAATTTCGTCAGGAATTTAAGTGACAATTTTCATACAATTTCCATGGCAAAGGACACGGCACAACGCGGCGTATGAGCGATGATGACGATAATTTCGGCCGGCTAAGAGAAATCGATAAATGTCCAAGCATTTGACATGCGACAAAGACAACCAAAACGGGAAATACATCCGGTCATGGAACTGCCTGCCTTTTGTAGACGCTTTTTTATTGTTAATATTTTTCTTGTGTTCATTATTTTTCGGGGGGGAAATACCCTGTATTGTGAAAAAGAGAGAGAGGGTGAGAGAGAGGCAGATGATCAGACAACTTATTTTATATAGAAAACATATTTGATCACATAGATATTCTAACTAATGGGTATGTATTAATCGGAATAGATATAAAAGTCAATGAGAGTCTAGAAAAATGAGAAGAAAGCCAAGACTGCATAGATTGAGCATGCTGTGACATGTTTCTATGTGCTAACTATTTTATAGTCGTGATCTAAAACAAGAAATGAGAGCTATAATAAGAAGAATATTCGCTTTAACTAGGGGTATTTTATAGTCGTAATCTATAATAAGAAATGAGAGCCATAATAAAAAAAAATATTCGGTATAAACTGAGAAGCATGATCTAGACATATTCTAGTATCTAATGGGTATTTAGTTCGTATTTGTATCTAAATGTGCCCTCTAATGGGTATCAGTTAGTCGTGACATATATAAAATAGGTAAGCCATGCTGAAAACTCTGAGAGATCTATATGTCTAAAGCATACTCTAGCATATCAATATCAATATCTCTGTGCTAGCTAATGGGTATCTATTAGTCGTGACAGCTCTATCTCTGCTTTTCTGCTGACTATTGCAACGTCGAACAATGCAAAACCCAAAAATTATGCGTCGCAAATGCGACAAAGCCGAGGAAATGTGGAAAGGGAGGCGCCACTCCAGGCCAAGACGCAGACAGTCAGCAACGCTTCAAAGCGGCTTCCGGCTGGTTTGCACGAGCACACACCAACACACACACACACATATATATATACATATACATATACATATATAGAGCAGGCCGCCATTTATGTAAATTAAAAATTATTTCGACTGTAAAAATTCAGTGGGAATTGTTTTTGGCAAGCGTCGTCGCTGCTGTCTCTGCAGCCCATTTGCAACAAAAACACCAACACACACACAGCTGGCACATACACACGTACACACACAGCGCAACAAAAGCAACAAGGAGCGTTGGCAATTGAGAAAAACATTTGGTTTTTAACTACATTGGCTGTTAAGCAGATCTAAAAAATAGTTATTGTTATTATTGGCGGTTGTTTTAAGCCACAGCCACAGCCAGAGCCACACAACCACGCACCACATGCAATGCGCCAACAAAAAAAAAAACAAAAAAAAAACAAAAAAAAATACAACAAAAACAAAAAAAGAGAAAATGGCAAGAAAAAACTTTGGCTAAGACGATTCACATTTGAATTTGAATTCGGAATATGGCATTCAGGAAAGGATAAGTACGAACTTATGATTATGTGCTCAAGCATAAAGTTGCGGCTATATGGCTGGCCATAAATGTCAACAGTTTTGGAGTATAAATGCATATATTTCAAATAGTTTTCATTTTTGGAACGGCAACTAGAGTGAGACATAGAAAGAGATGTGAAGAGATACAGAAAATGCTCTGAGAAACACGCCAAATATGTTTTATATTGGAGAGAGAGAGAGGGGGAGAGAGGGAGAGAGAGAGAGAGAGAGGGAGAGATAGAGAGAAAGAGGGAGAGTGAGAAAGAGAGAGAGAGAGTAGTAAGTATATAATACTGAACATTTAGTTAAGAAAGCTGGAAGGTGATGGGAAGTGGTAGAGAGAGAGAGAGAGGGGTAATATTTAATATTTTCCATTTGAAAGTAAGCTAAATAATGGAGGGAGATGATTATTAGAGAAACAATGGAAGATAATCGAAATCTTGTTACTCTTCTTGGAATAAAGTAATCAAGAAATTGAGTGAGAGAAAGAGAGATAGATAAAGAGAGAGACAGAGAGAAAGAGAGTGACTGAGGAACAGAGAGTGAGGAAGATACAGGAAGAGAATGAAAGACGGCGCGAGAGAAAGACAGATATAGAGAGATAGAGATAGATAATGAAATAGAGACGTAGTATGCTTAATTTAAAATGTAACCAGACAGAGAGAGTTCGAAAAAGCGAAGGAAATAGAGAGAGAGAGAGAGAGAGAGAGAGAGAGAGATAGAGAGAGACGAAGAGTGAGTGAGGAAAAGAGGAAAATTATATCTTTTAAAGTATGACAAAACAAAAGCTTTCATTGAATTCATTTAATATACTAAACAAATCCAAGTCATTAAGATGAAGCCAAATATCCCAGAATTACATTTTCATGGGAAACCCAATTCCATTGAGGCAAGCACAATAAAAGGTGAATGCATTTTGTCCATTTGTAATTTATGAACCTTTAGAGTGAATAAATAAGAAATATATGTATTTTGCACATTTCATGGAATTTATTCAATTGCATTGCCTCCTGCGTATTAGGTTTTTCATTTGAAATAAAAAATTCGTAGACATTTGCAAAATTCATCTTCTTCTTCTACTTCTACTTCTATTTGCTGTTACAGCTGTTGTCCCGGACATGCTTTACTAGCCAAGCTAATTTCTGTCGTCCTGCATATTCCAGGCTAGAAATTGTTCCCATTTTCAATTTCATGCAACGCCACTTTGCATTTAAGCCAACCGAACTTTAATATATTCCATTGGCGTTTCAAATGTATGTTGGTATGTGTGTTTGTGTTTGTGAGTGTGTGTGTGCGCGGGTGGCTGACTGTGTGTAGCTGTTTCTGCATGTGAAGTGCATAGATTATGCAGTTGGCTTCAGTTTATGATTGGCAAATCCAATATACGTCGTGCACTTTGGCATGCAGCCGGGTCGCAGATTGGCAAGCCGGGCGAGCACTTGGACCGCAGCGACTGCAATTTCGACAGAGCTGCCACTTTATGGCAGTCGCACGCATATTTTCCATACCATATAGAGGCTGGCGCGGGCACACAGACACAATCAGCTACACTCATACACTGGCGCAGAAACAAGATGGCGGCGCGCCCGTTTCCGGTTGATGGGCAACGGCGTGATTATCGGCAGGCGGCTGGCACCGTCAGTCGACCAGAGCTGAACAGGGCAGAGCAGGGCAAACCGCAGCTGCCGAAAAAAAATTATAAAAAAAAAAACGAATACACACAGAACAATATCAAAGCAGGCATATTGACTGATAGATACCCTGCTATAAAATAGAGCACAGAATATTAATAGCAGGCTTGTAGAATAGTTAAAAATGCAAAGCGAATGCCTGGCGGAGTGTGAATTATTACAATCAAATTGACTAGAGACTATACTTCCTCATGCAGAACCCGATAAGAATCTTACATCTATAACTATACCTACAATTCTATTATTTCAGTTACATTTCAGGTCTTTCAGTTATGATTCTTTTTTTCATATCAATATATCTTTTCATTCGATTGCTATATATTGCTCATTAAATGATTATAGTTTGCCAAAAAACAGATATAAGTTAGAGTAAAATAAATACAAAAAATATATAAAAAATGGGTAAGAGAGAGATAGAGAGAGAGAGAGAGAGAGAGAGAGAGAGAGAGAGAGAGAGAGAGGGAGAGAGAGGGAGAGAGTATTGCGAAGTGGGATAAAGGAAAGGGAGATTTATATTAATCTATATTAATCTTTAATTTTAGGCAATTTATAAGAAAGCAATCAAATAATCATATGTAATGATTAATTACATAAATATATGTATATAAAAAGCGGTTTGAGTTTTTGCAATGTTTTGTCAAAATACTTTTGTCCTCCATTGTATATTTTTTTAATTTATTTTATATTTAAATAAAATTTATTTATTTATTTTTTCTTTAAAATAGCAATTGTTAATTTTTCCATACAAACCGAAGTTTGATTTATAGATATATAATAACACTATGATGTGAGATCGATCTCATATATGTTCAAACCTTACTTTTAATACATTTGCTTTTTGTGTAGTATAAAACAGATTGCAAAAAAAAATATATATATTTATATATATATTTGAATTTTTTTTAAGTACAAATAAAAACAAAAAATATTTCTAAAATTGAAATTCATGGAAGACAAGATTTATGTATTTACGAATTTGAATCTGACAGGTGAGCCAAGAGCTAAGTCCAGAATGCTGTAAAAAAAAAAAAAATAAATTTGTCTGATGTTTAGTAAATTTAAAATTTAATATAAATATAAATTTAAAAGAATCATCAAATAATCGTACAGGGTATCAACAGGGCACACACACTCATAATAGTAGCCCACAAAATTGCTGCCGCAGCAGTAAGCTGCAAAATAAGCCAAAAATATGCGTTATCAAGCCGAGCCAATATAAAAAGAAAAAAAAAAAAACTCTATGGCAGAGACGAGCACACCCAGTCAAACACACACTCTCGCACACACACACACATGTGTGTGTGTATGGCAAGCAGCACAGCTGGAAAGACAACAACGTCAAAGGACATGGGCATGGCTAGGTAAAGGCGGGCCGGGTCGACTGGAGGAGGGCAGCATTATAGGAATGGGCTCCTGGCCGGGATAATGGGGTATACCAATTGCAGTTGCCGTTGCCATTTTGCATTACTTTGCATAACCAGCGTGGAATATCCCGCTGTGTGTCCTGGCGAGCAGCAGGCACATAGATGGAAGCCAGCAGGCAGCAGCAGGCAGCAGGCAGCAGGCAGTTGCCAACACATCGTGTCGCCTCTTCCTGTAGCTGTGAGCCTCCAATGTGGAATCCTGCAAGTCTGCTCTTTAACCATAAACTGCTCGTCCAGGGTCATTATAAGAGGCTACTCCAGCTCCACTCGCTCTCTCTCTCCCTCTCCCGCTCTTAGCTCACTCCATTCCCTTTCTTTCATTCTTTTCCTTCTTTGCAGTTTCCACACATTACTCTTATTTATCGGTACTCAGCAGCCCGCCTGGGTCCACAAGTGGCCAGAACGAATCGTTAGTTACGTTTAGGCCATAAACTGTTGCACATTATAAACAATTTTTTTATGACGGCCTGAATTTTGTTGCCTATATATCTGCTTGTACTTATGTACATATATAATATATATAAAATTTAACTTTGCCAATTTTCTAGCACTCGATAAAACATCGACTTAGACCTTGGCTGCAGATTGCAGACTGAAAAAAAAGAAAGAAATAATAAATATTTATGCTGCTTGCTGAAACTGTTGAAGCTCCTGAACTTTGGAAAAGTTAGGAAGGATTCGTAGGGCATTTGGAGCAGAGAATTTAATAGCATTTTAATGCAAAGCATGGAATATAGAGAGTGAGAGGAAAAGCAAAGTGTGAAGAAATAGAGGACGTATGAAGGAGATAGACAGTGAGAGTGATATGAAAGGACAGAGAGTTAGAGAGAATGGTAGGCTGAGTGAGATCTATATAAAGAAAAATATTGAGCAAATATTAATTAAATAATAAACAAATAAATAATAAAGGAGTGCAAAGGAGTGCATTAATATATCAATAATATTAATCTATTTTCAATTATAGAAGTGTAGAGAAAAAGAAGAAGAGCTAAATATGAGAAAGGAAGATAAAGACAATGGGAAATGGGAAACAGCTAGAGTAGTACCGGGAAATTGAATTGACAACCTTTACAAATTCGTCACATAGAAGAAACAACTTTCCTCTCCTGGATTTAGTTGGGGTAAACCTCGGTAAGAAGCGTGACAGAGTGAATGTGTGTGTGTGAGTGAGTGGGTGTGTGCATATCCACTGTCAAGAGACACACATCGGTGATGTAGCCATCGTCGAGTGGTTAGACTGTTTTATTTTTATTTTATTTTATTTTATTTATTTTTTTTGCATTTAACGAAGAATTATGAAATTCATATATACATGATGGAACACTGAAGAATAGCGGCTTCGACAAACTTATTTGAAACAAATTACTTGAAGGGAAGAGCCAAGAGGTGGTGGGCCAAGCTCCCTATGAGCAGTGAGCCATGGGATTGCTGAAGGTCTCGAAGCGAGACTCTCGAAGGACAATCTCGTTCTCAAATTCCTGAACCGCCTTCTGGGCACCCACATCCGAAGAAGAAGAAGCGTGACGAATGTCACGCAGCAGCGGAAGGCGCAGACCCATGCCATGTGTAGGAAGAAAACGATTCCGACCGACCAAGAAACTTGATGTTTTATTTATGTATACAGAAAAAGGTCAAATAAATTGAACTTTTTCTAAATATTTTTACATATTTTATATAATTGCGGATCTTTTGCTTTTCAATTTACTGTGCGTAGGCTAGCTACGGAAATTTTGTTAAGTAAAACCGAAGTTACTAAAGCCAAAATGTTGCTAAATTAACAAAACTAAAAGTAAAAGCCCGTTTTGTAAAATCTTGCCGTGATTATTGATTATTTCCCGTAATAGGTATTTGAAACAAGCTAAATATGACGGGAATAAAGCTAAAATGGCATCAGTGTCATGCATACAATCATAATTATGTACATAAGTAATAGAGCTGCGAAATCAACATCATTTGAATCTTGAGAAATATCATAATATGGTATATTATCTATTCCGCCCGGATTGATAGTTTAGTTCTACGTAATATTCCATAAAGTATGCTTATTCTTGATTAAGACGACGACCTGATTCGACCTAACTCTGTCCGTTCGTCTATTCGTCATTCTATCCGACGTTCTATCCATCCGTCTGTGAAGTAACAATTTTGACTATATTTTCGATAACTCAATTTTCCGATTTTGAAAAAGAAGTATTTTTGAGAGACAAGAATCTTAAAAAATTTTAAACTAAACTTGAAATTTACTATGTAGTTTTTTTGCTACCTATAAAAACTAAAAATTTATTCTATTTTGGATACTTGCCCTTGGCCTTGGTTTTGCATAGTCATTTCGCATAGTAAAGCCTAAGGCCCAAGAATTCTTATTTGTTTTAAGTAGAAGATTTTTGTATTTACGATGCCTAGCACATTATGCGGTCGTCGTGTGACAGGAGCTAGAATCTCATATTGTTGTTTGCGAGTAGCATATTTTAATATTTGCATAAAATTGTATATATTATTAGCTGGCAAGCATATTTACATATATGTTTATGTACATATGTATGTGAGCATGTGTTTCGGTGTATGAATGTAATATACAGATGTAAGCTAAAATGTTGGCATAGCTTAGGGGCTCGGAGTATTTTCTAATCGGGCGGTTACTAGAGAAGAGTTCCCATAATCACTCTGCTCATTCACGAAAGTGAAATGAATATATTAGTTTTGTATAGTGTCCGTCTTACTGTAAGACCGTCTGTCCCCATGTCCGTATAGCTTTGAAATTAGGTACTAATTCTCTTGTTTCGAATGACAATATTTACTCGATTCACCCACCAGGGGCGTGGCAAATTGATAAATGGAGTTGATAGTGCTTATGCTGTAAATGGGTATTCTTCAGTCGGCCATGCCCGTTGCCTTTAGAAACTGCAATATATTATGTAATTTATAAGAAACAAAGGAAAGCTGACTTTAATGCAAAAAGCGAATCCTTTTTATATCGGTAAACAGCTGCAGGTATTTCTTAATTAATTATGTATACACGCACACACACACACACACACATACATACATGTATAATATTTAAGTGTAATCTGCTTAAGGTATGCTCCATGACATTCTTCGCCATCAAGTATTTATGCTATGCATTTAAAGATTTTCAGCTCAAGGCTGCTCCGTTGCTCTGGCTATAAGCCGCTTTGCAATTTCAAATGAGTTTTCATTTACATATATAAAATAAATAAATAAATAATATAGATTTTCGCCTGCAGCCTCTCCAATTTGACGGGCTCTTTAAAATTTCGATTGAAGCTAAGAAAAAATCCTTGTAAATTCCTGTACAGCTTGTCAGTTGGTAATTTATGAAGTCAGCTTTTTGGACATTTCAATCAACTGCAATCCAATCTGCTCTTGACAACAACAACAACAACAACAGCAACAGAAGCAGGAGCAGGAGTAGCAGCAGGAGCAGAAGCGGGAGCAGCCACAACGCCAGCTAAATCAGAAACGTTTCGCATGTTTTTCTGATTATTACGCTCATTACATCATCAAAAAGAGGGAAAAGCCAAAGGAAAACATTGCTCATTCTTTGCTTTCAATATATACGATATGCGCTGGGCTTGGCTCGATTTCCCTTCCACTCTCTCTCGCTCACTCGTCTCTCTGTCTGTGAGGGTTTTGTTATTATTTTTGTGCTTCGCTGCGTTTTCACAGCTCGTCGGCACAAAAAATAAAAAAAAAAAATTGAAAAGAAAAGAAAATGAGGGAGTTGGCAGAAAGTCGAGCCACGTGGTTGTGGAAAAACAGTCATTGTTTACCCTTTTACGCAGCATTTTCGACTTTGTGTGTGTGTGTGTAGAAAGCAGGCGCAAACATTCGATTTTGTCGCCAAAATCTAAACCTCGCCTCACTTAAGCCACGTCCTGGACGCCTGCCCCTCCCCCTTCCAAATGCGATGTGTTAAAATCTTTTCAAGTCTTTCTCTGATAGGGGGCTGGGGAACATGGGGGCATGGGGCATGGGGCATAGGGCAGGGGGCACGGCAGCCACTGGCAATCGCGCGAAATTCATTTGTTAACCCGGAAAGGGCGCCGTCTAATCCACTGGCACTGCAATCGCGACCCGCCAAACCGGAGTCGAGGAGGATGCAGACCCAAAGTCCCCAGCGCGTGACACAAGTAATGATTGATGAAGGTATTGGCGAAAAAAAGTTGTGCCAAAAATAAGCAGAAGAAAAATGAAAGAAAAAAACCACAAAAAAAAATAGAGAAAAACGAAACGAAACTGAGACAAAGACCAAACTCAGATATGGAACGAACCATTTGAATGCATTAAAGCAAAAATATTTCAAGCCTTAAATTGAGCCAACAATGCGCAAGGAGGAGAGACAGGGGAAGAAAGAGAGATTCCTGATTTAACAAAGCGTAATGTGGAATGTGGAATGCAAAATTAAATTGAACATTGAACTGGAATTAGAATAAAGCAGTCGACGTGGCAGGGAGGGGGAGAGAGAGCGACAGGGGAAGAGAAGTAGAGCGACTCTGGTGTAAGTATATATGTGTGTATAGACAGATTGGTAAATATAGACAGATAAGTGATGGATAAGCATGGCTATGGTTGGATTAGGATATGTATATTTGCAGATCGATTCGATTATATACATATATAGATAGATAGAATGACAGAGAAATAGAAAGAGTTAAAAATAAGGTTAAATAGATTCATAGCTAGATGAATAATAGACTGATGGCTGGATAGACTAGATATATAATTACAGTTAATATATTGGGAAAATCTTAATAGTCAATATACAGAAGGATATTTATTTAAATATATAATTATGGAGATATACATACATAAAGGAAAAATGTATAGAGAGAGAGAGAGAGAGAGAAAGCAAGTCACAGTGCTAAAGAAGAAGGACAGAGATGATAGTAGTAGAGAAAAGAATATGAAATATTGAGAGAGAGAGAGAGAGAGAGAGAGAGAGAGAGAGAGAGAGAGAGAGAGAGAGAGTAAGAGAGAAGGAGAGAAACTATGAGAAAAGAACTGAGAATGAGAATGAGAACTGGCAATAAAATTGAGATTGAGAATGAGAATTAGAACAAGACCTAGAATGATAATGAGATTGAGAATATGAATGAGAATAAGAATGAGACCTAGAATGATAATGAGAATGAAAATGAGTATTGGAATGAAAAGGAGGAAGAATAAGAATGGAAATGAAAAAATAGAATGAGAACTAAAATGTAAATATGAATTCAAATGAGAATGAAAATGAAAGAGAGAATAGCATTACAAAAAGAAAAGAAAAATACATATAATCAGAATAACAATAGAAAAAGAAACGACTAGAAATTATAGAATATATAGAATAATATTTATAATTTTAATATATAAGAAAAAAGTAAAATATTTTATTATACATATGAGAATCGTCTAGAAAAACTCTAACAACACATGCACTTATGAGAACATATACCTGCATGCAAATACACACACACACACACACACACACACACACATAAGACTGTATTGCCTTAATTATAGCTCAAATTTTTCAAAAATTGATATGAAGCCAAGGAACATCGAAGGCTCAGCAGCTGGCGCTAAGTGCAGCGTCCATATACAGTCAAGCATCGAGTGGGCGGCTGGCTGGCGAGTGGGCATGGACAGATCGGCGCACATAAGTGTGCTACACTTAATTTGCTTTGAAAGTTTTATGTGCTAGTCGCTTTTAATGTGCACATAAAGTCATCCGTTGGCTCATTTATTGGCCCGCCTTTGTTGTTGACCACACTCCATGGCCATTTCCATCAAAAGTTGATGGCACATTGCTCTCGCTCGCCCTCTCACTCTGTTCATCTGCCACCCTCTCTATGTCGCTCTCTCTCTCACCCACTCCCACTCCCACTCCCACTCGACCATTGGCCATTTTACCGTGTGCAGCAAACAGTTCGCCTTTATAGTTAAACATTTAGTGCTTTTATGGCTGGTTACTCTTCTGTTTTGATGGCATTAACATAATTTATGTATGTGCACGAAGCAACTAAGCACAGGTTCAAAGCATCTCACACTCTGTCTCTCTCTCTCTCTCTATCTATCTCTCTCACACTATTTGCCTCTCCCTCGCTCAGTCTCTAGCAGCTGTGTGTGTTCACTTGCTAATCAAGCAATCGAAGGCTCGTAATTGTTCTCGTTTGAGAATGCACTCAATTATAGTATTAAAGCCTGTATCTATATTAAATGTAAGTATATAAATATACATACATATATAAAGTACATATATTGTATATATGATGTACAGAATATATATTTACCAAATTTTAATATACATTTTTGTATGCATATCCCAAACATAAATATGATTTACCATGCAGTATAAAAAATATTTATAGCCCTGAGCCAAACAAACAAAACCCTAATGAAGCACAACAACAAAAACAATACAAAAATTAAAAGTAAAATAATAATAATTAAATAAATAAAAAAAGAGGAACGTAAACATTTTTCGTTCATTTAATTTTATGATATGCAAAATAATCATAAAAAGCGCAACAGCAATAATGCTCGCAAATATTGTAATAATAAAAACACGAGCACCTAACAAACAACAACAACAACAAGAACAATGTGTAGCAACTTCCGCTTCCGCTCTGCGAGCAGCGCCCTCGCACACAATTACAAAATTCGCACAATGGGCGCCATAAATTTGAAAACTTGCGAAAAAAGTAAAAACTGCGAGGATTCTAAGGCTCATAGGATCACATTGGATCTGAAATGGGCTAAAAGGAATTGAAGTCTATTGAAAGCGCCCCCTACTGAAGCTAGTTATCAAATAGTCTATTATTTATTTATATATTTTCTTTGCATTTGAAAGAGAAATTATTGGTAAAGTCATAGTATAAAGTTTATACTATGATATACCAAATATATGTATATCACACCATAATAGAGGCATCCAAAAGGAACCTAGTACAGTTTCAGGAGCATGGATGTCACTGCTCAACTGGAGATCAACATAGAAGTGCTTCAGCTTCAAGGTTAATGTCCTAGTCTAAGGTGGGAGGCAGTTCAAGAAAAAGGAGGTTTTTAATCAATAAGCATCCATAACCTGACTGACGGTGCAGAAAACATTTATCATATTACCTATCAATTACCTAAAAAATATTACGCATTATCATCGTTATAATGAACACCTTGCTGCATGATTTATATATATAAATAAAAAATGGATTATATTAAAATATCCTAACCCTCCTTGGTCAGCTCTGCTAAACCTTTTAATATTGCCCAAACATTTTATTGCTGTAAGTTCTATAAGTATATTCTCCAATTTAGACCTATTAGAGCAGGACAGCTTATCAATTCGCACAGTTCCGCCCTGAAGTCTTCGCACACTTTCGTTATTAACATTATTCATATTTACTAAAAATATCTATATACTTGAGATTACAGTTCGGAAAGAAATTCTGAATATGTCTAATAGAAGAAAAAAAGGTTTTTAGAATAAATTGAACTTTATTTTTTGACCACTGTACGCTGTCCACTTGGGTGGAGTGATGTCCATGCTGACATTTTATATACCCGTTCAAATTGGGCGCATGCATGTACCACATGACGTGCCACGCCTACCACGCTCACACACATACACACACATCTACATATATACATATAGAGAGACATACACATAACCATAAACATAAACAAGGAACGACAACGACGAGCGCGACATTTTATAGCTGGAGAGGCGGGTCCGGTGTTTGGGTTTTTGGATGCCGGGTCGAAGGGTTTCCGTGTTGACTGGGGCGCGAGGTGGTGGGTGGAGTGGGCTTCTCGGCAGGGGTCGGCGAGGTCGCTGGGTTTCGTGCAACGCGCCTGGCGGCCAACTCTTGGGCACTTGGCATAAATTAAAGCGCCGTTAAGCATAAGCTCGTCCAATTACCAAAGTATCCTTTGCTGTTATATTTACGGATTTATTATAGTGTTGACTGTCGCTGGCGTCTTCGTCCTCGGCCATGTCCGTGTCCGTGTCCGTGTCCGGGCTCTCGTCCTCGACTTTGTCTAACTGCATTGGCAGTGGCCCTCACCTCTCCCTCTCTCTACCTCTATCTCTCTCGCTCACTCGCCCACTCTCGCTGGCCCGGCACATGCATGCATGTACTTTTATCGGCCCTTTGTCATTTGTCATGTTAATTTAATGATTTTTCCTTGGTTTTTTTATTTATTTCTTTTTTTTTTGTTGGTCTACCTTTTCGCCTCGTTTGGATTTTATGCCTTAATGGCAACCCAGCTGAACATGTGTGTGAGTGTGTGTGGGTGTGCTTGTAATGTAAGGGTAAATTTGTATAGCTGAGTCGCGAGGCTGTCAACAAACGCCAAATTCGGCTCCAGCTCAAAACTGAATGAGCAAACGCCCCAGCCATTAGGAGTTATGCGTGAGTCGACCAATTTGTAAATCGACCTCCATAGACGGACGGAACTGCCCAATAGATCCAGACGAAATGATTGCGTTATCAGTCACAGAAGCGGGCCAGGTTAGATATAATGAAAGACTGTGGAATATGATTAACGAGCCGAAGCTAAGATCTATTTGAATTGGATTTTGTTTCGGAATCATAATTAGTGCTATGGTAAACTCTATTTACTTTGAAAAAAACTCGTTAAAATAAATTTGATTTGTGCGAGGAGATAATATGAGGGATATTGATGAAGTATGTGAGATATAATTATTATTATGTAGAAAATGTTATTTATTTTATATTATTATTTTTAAATTTACTAGTAATAATTTATTGGGTTTATTATTATTATTGCTTTTAATATAATTATATTTACTTCCAATCAAAATTTAGTCATTTAAAAAATAAATTTAAAGTCTGATTTGTTAAAATTGAGATAGAAACATTTAATTTTTTATGTATATCAAATATATTTATTTCAATATGAAAACAGAATTTTTATTATGATTTATACCATATATTGGCTATTTAAAACTGGTCCATTTATTGTTATTCAAATTCAAAAAGAAGCTATAATTATAAAGATAGCCGCACACTCAGATACCCTTTACCAAAGGATCATGAAGTATTTAAGACTTGGGCAAGCAGTGGAAAAAAAATGCGATGGGCATATTATGAATCTATGTGTGCGTATGCAACGGCAACTTGAAGCTCACAAAGGGATATTCGATAGTCTCCCTTGCACTTGTTCATTAATATATGTATTTCTTTAGAAAAAATAATTTCCAACAAAAAATGTGCATAAGAGACCAGCAGAATATGTTTGTATGCCTGTCTCTTTTTGATATGCCTAATTGTAGTAGGGAATTTTAGCATGAAGCAGGGAATTTTTGCATTTTCTTCTTGCCCTGATCCGCTGAAATTCGATATTGGAATTGAAGTTCGCTTTCGCCGAAGTCGCAAATCAGTTGAAAATTGCTTCCTTTCAGAAAACGTCGCTAAGGAAGCAGCAAATCTTTCGTTAAGTTCTTTTTGAATATTTGTTCAAAAAGAATGTTAATTCTCGTATGAATATTATACTTAATATCGCAACGCGTCAATTGAAGCCTAAAATTTGTAGATGTCGTGATTTGCAGCAGTTCTTTTTTTTATTGTGAAAAATTGTATGTGAAGTGGAAGGAAGCTAGAAGAAATTTAAATATTGGTGTACGTGACACCGAGTGCTCTTTTTTTTAATTTTTTTTTTTTTTTTGTTCTAGTATTATTTTAAATATGTGTTTGGTGTAATTTAAACAATCTTTAATTATAAGGTTAATCAAAAGAAATCATTATTTAATTTAAATTATTTCAACTGAAGTACGTGACGTCGCGACGCGTCGGCTTAAGCATATAATCTGCTTATTCCGTTTCGTTTGCTTGCCGTAAGTGTGAGTGTGTGAGTGTGTAAGTGTGTGTGTGCAGCTGAAGGAAAGTGCCAGAACGTTTGTCTGCTTCTGCTCTACAAATAATTGTTGCCTATTTATGCATATCTTCATTTTCGCCGATTCTTCGCTGTGAATCGTGAGAGCAATGGAGATGAGAGTGGGCAGACGGAGAGCGGATAATGGCGCGCAGCTGGAATGCAAGCAATATTCCAGTTTAATTTTTGGTTTGCATATGTATGCTATACATTACATGCATTATATTTTTGCGTGAGTGTGTTTAACGTAATATTGCAATGGAAGCGCGTTCGTGGTTGGAGTGAAGTGTGTGTAGGTAAGTAATATTTCTACAGAAAGTGAAAGAGCGGGACGGAACTTATTTATGCTCATTGGATAAATATGCAATTCGAAGGGGAAATTCCTTTTTGGAATTAATGCTCGATATGGTGAGTGAGAGAGGGATAGAACTTATTTAAATCAATTGGTAATTATTATTACTCGGAAACGAAATTCCCCTTTGGTATATTTATGTTCGAAAAGACGCCAATCGATTATTGTACCAAATTCTTTTGAAATTCAGATAATAATAATAATATATAACTAAGCATTACATATAAATACCATAAGCATTGCATATAAATGTAATTAATTTTCGCATCATTGTCAGATATCGAGTTAAGAAATACAATATTTCATAACAAGATATATTTATTATATGTTGCACTGCTTTGGAAACAAGCAACCAATTTCGATTGGACAAACGTCTTTTAATTAATGCGAGATCTAATTGAAAAACCGATACGCACGCCACTGTCTGCAATAAATTCAACTGAGCGAGCGAGCGAGCCCAAGTATCTGCGGTGTTAATTGAAATTTAATCTAGGCAACACGAACGCATCGAATGCGAATGCCAAATGGAATATGTAAGTGTCTGTGTGTATGGGAATGGGCACGGATTGTCTGTCTGTGTGCGTGTGTGCGTGTGTTATCGTCCAGTGGCAGTTGGCGGCACAGATTAGAAACATTTGTGCGTCTAAATAGCTAGATGGGACGCGAGTATCTCATGGATACGGATGCGAAAAGCTGGCAATCCAGCTTTCTTTCATACTCTTTTGCCAATCATTTTCCCAGCCATTGCTATCTCATTCTCTGTCTCTCTGCCTTTGTCAGCAGAACGGTTTGCTGTAAATACGAGTAATGCGTAGCTATTGCTTTTGTTCTTGTTGTTGTTGTTTACCGACTATCTGCACTTGAATATCTATCTTGAGGCTTTGCTGAAACGTTGAATTCTGTTTGTCGCTGCTTTAAATCAATTGCCCAGTCGTGCCATTAATTTCTCAAAGTATCTGTTGCCTTTGCTTACAGCATTTTGCTGCTGTCGTTGGTTGCCGCTTTAATTTATTTTGTCTCCTCATGCGAGCTTCGCCGGGAGCTGAAAGCCAACCCAAGTCAAGCCAAACCAAAAGCCAACTCAAAGCCAAACTCAAAACCAAACTCAATGTGGGCTGCTTGCATTTCTTTTAATTTATTTGAGTTGCGATTGATTCGTCGTTGCGACTTCTGCACTTTCGTGGCTACAAAATGTCTCTTTGTCTGTGTTACATTTCTTCTCCTTCTCCTTCCTCTTCTTCTGCTGTTGTTGCCTTGTTTGGCTGCTCATTAATGCCACAACAGTTGTGCAGCAGTTGCACAATTACCAACCTTAGCAACATGTACGACTCCCGAGTGCTTTACGACTCCACTCTGCCCTTAAATTGACGCAGAGCAGCACTCCGTGCGTTCCTCTTTCTCTGGAGAGTAACAGTAACCTCAATTGCTTGAAAATGTTTTTTTTTTTTTTTTTTTTTTTTTTTTTTTGGCTCACATCACATAAATATTCTTGTCGAACGTTCTTTGACTTTGACAAACAGAAATTTTCGAGAACTTCACATTAATTTCATAGTAAACTTTCAAAGTTAGCATTTTATGTGTTAAATTTATATGTAGGAGTTTAATATACAATATACTATATATTTAATGTGGTTAATAGATTTATTGTAAAATATATATATATATATATATTTTAGTTAGTATAGTATAGGAATAATATATTTGAAGCAGCTTGAATTAATTATTATATAAAATATATATTATAAAATTTCAAATATTTTTTTTAATTATATACTTTTCTTTCTATTAAAAGTCTTTAAGCAGTATTTCAGCGTTGACATTTTCGTATTTAATATACAAAATAATTGCACTGTGAATAAGTGAAATCGCTTACTGAAATAAGAAGACACATATTCTAATATATACAATTTAGTATTTTATGGTGTTATATAAGAATAATATGCTTTGTAAGCAACTAAAGGTAGCTGGAGTAGAGTTTGCTCAGGACTAGAGATAATCTACTAATTGAATAGCTTTTTATCTCTTTATGTGCATTTTCACCTAGTTTTCTGCAGCTGCACTTGCAGCACATTTACGAGTGTGTGTGTGAAGTCAGCCCTTTGACTTTGTGGCCTTAAGCGAGATATAGTTATGTATGTGACATTTACTGTTTGCCGGGTCGTCGTAGCTGCGCTGCTGCGTAGCAACCAATTTATTTCATTCATTTCAAATCATTCGACAAACTATGGCCCGGCCCGGGCAGCTTCCTTTCATTATTTATGGGATTTTGTGGACGCACTCAGCGTGTGATTGTTTATGCTGGCCATCCCCTCCAGTTCCATATGGAGCCGGCAGTTGCAGCAGCATCAGCAACAGCATCAGCAGCAGCATCAGCAGCAGCATCAGCAGCAGCACCAGCAGTTGCAGCACCAGCAATCATAATAATATTTTTGCAAGTGCTTCGAATGGTCGCAATGGCTGGTCGCAATGGCTGTCGAGTAAACTGGAGACTGGCTGACTGGCTGACTGTGGATGGCTCTGTGTTGTCATCGCATTATTATTCCGCTTCGACGTTTTCTGCTCTTTTCCTTTGCTACTTTACTATTATGTGTTTCTTTGATTTCATTTCGTTTCTGCTTCTTTCTATTTTTTTTTCTTTCTTTTTTTTTTACTTGCCATAAATGGTTCATAAAATTTTATACGCTCGTCCATAAAGGAAACCGTTTGCTCCACTTTCCACTCACAGCTAGCGAATGCAGCTTGCATTGAAAATAAGTTCCAAAGATCTGCAGCGACAACTAAGTAGATATTGAAAGGTCTCTGGAGACAAATAAATGGCAAAATCAACATTTGATGAATGCTAAACTTGTGCAACTTTGAGTTACATTTAATAAAATCTCTATTGTTCAATATGGAAAGGAAATGAAGGAACTTATTATTAAATATTATATGTATCAATATCAGCCTCTAACGGTCATTGCCACTAGATTTATTATTGGCCTCAACTTCCATTAAATTTCATTGGTTTATCTATGGTATTTAAAAGTTTTCCTATATTATTTTTATTTTATTTATAATCAAATATAATAAAAAAGGCTTAACCGTGCAAGGCTTAACCGTGCAAGGCTAGCTGATCTAAAATAATTTTATAGTCTGCTTTGGCTTTTAATTCTAATTGCTATCATATAATATTTATATCATTACCTGTGATAGTTTTGATAGTCATGATTTCTGGTAATTTCTCTTTCAATATGAAGGTTTATTCACTTGTCTATATTAGTTGCCGTTAATTGACAACTGATTTGATCTAGGCATGAGTTTCCGCATACAGTCCGCATTTTCATTTTCATTTCCATTTCGATTTCCGTTTCCATTTGATGCTTAGAAGCGATCAAACGAGATGCAAGTAGCGATTGCAATTGTTTGACTTCAAAATGGTTTTCGGGCGAAATCGTTTAGATGCTTGGCTTCAGCCACATACGAGCATATCCATCCCTGTGGCTTGGTATCTTCCGCGTTGCCAAAATCAAATTCGTGGGGCTTATGCAACCCGGGGCCAGCAAACGGCGACAGCCCAAAAACAAAGCTGGCCAAATCGCTATTGGAATCGGTGCGGTGCTTACGTGACCGGCCGAACGACTCAATTTCAGCAGGCAGCAAACAAAAAGCTATACAAAACTAAAAAACTGAAAAACTAAAACAGAAAACACAGAGAAAAGTTACCGGTGCATGGTGCAAGCCGTTGCCATGCCTACAGTCCCCCAGCCGCAGCCACAGCCCCAGCCCCAGCCACAGCTCCAGTCCAAGCCCCAGACCCAGCCTTAGCCCGCGCCTCTGTCGCTCGCCCACAGCTACAGATATTCGTTTTCGTATTCGTTTTTTGTCTACTTTTTGTGTTGTTTTTTATTTTTTTTTTTCTCATATATTGTATGTGTATCTTATTATCAAGTCGCGTTGAGTTCGCTGGCCGTTCATGAACTACAAACGCCGCTGGCTGCGTTTTACGCTTTGCATTGCATCGCATTGCAATCCGCAATCGGCGATTGCCAATTGCCAATTGGCAACTGGCAGCCGCGCGGCCACGCGGCCTGTCCTCGATGCGGTTGTTGGCTCTTTACGCTTTGCCGTATCACAGGCGAACGCACTATCCGCGAATAGCTCAAAGATAATCGACTTCAAGATACTCTCAGCTGTGCCGCCTATGAAATATATCGCAAGATGAAGGCAATAAAGACTTTATGATATTCTCAGCTCTTGATGATTTTACTTTATGTGTAGCAGCAATGTTTGGTTGCTGTTGAGCATATACGAAACTGGAGCTGCTTAGCTTATTTATTAATAATAATATATATTTGCGATGTGAGCGCAGTGTTTGTCTTAATTTTATGTTGGGATTTCAGTATTTGGGCACTAATTTTAAACTGAAATAATATAAAATACTTGTAAATAATAAAATAATACAAAATGCAAGGTATAAATCTGATAAGAAGAGAGTATTTAATCGTTGAATCGTTTCTTGGCCTTCCACTTGCTTTTATACCATAAATATTATAAGCACCTTTATGATGCCAGTAATCAAGAGTTTATACAATTCTTCAGCTAGTGATAAAAATAAAATAAACTCATAAATTGCATAGCATTATTGAAACTAACTTAAATAAATTATTCAAAAAAATAAAAAATAAAACAATAAAAAAATAAAATAAAAGGTATAAAAGTACATTTATATTCATAAATTTCATAACATTAACTGTGGTAAACAAATATTATAAAATTGCTGTCATAAAAAAGGGGTATAACTATATGTATTTGTGCTGAATGTAATGTAAGAATTTGATACTCGAATTTATATATTTACATATTTAAAATATTATTTTTATTTACTGTGTTCTATTACTTTTGACAGAACCTTTAAAAAAGCTTCATCTGCTTTGATACCCTCACCTGCAATTCGCTTGTCTGAATGAAAGAGATCGCTGCTGTCTCTGTCTCTGTCGCTGTCGCTTCAGTCTCTGCTTCTGTCGCTGCTAGCATATATAAATTTGTATTTAAATTGATTCAATCTCCATCTCATGTTGTATTAATTGCATTAAATTTTAATTTGCTTGCAGTTGTGAAAAAAAAAATTCTCAAAATAAGTTCAATTTCCTTTGCAAAACTAATTGCAAATCAATTTAGATTCTGTTGAAAGTTCACTCCTAATATCATATTCAACCTGTTTAGTTGGATTCGATTCAAGTCTCTAAATTAATGAAATGTAAATTTTATTTTCAATGCCATTCAGTTCAATTTAAATGAATTTATATGCTATACTATGTTAATTTAGTTATTTTTTAATTTATTTGAATACAATGGAATTTTATATAAACTTTTTGCAAAATTTAAAATTAAATTAAATATTATTTTATTTAGATTGAACAACCTATATTAATATATATTAATTATTGGAATTAAATAATAAATAATTAAAATAATATAAAGAGAAATATATTAAAATTATATTCTGAACTTTTTCCTTTAATCAACTTTTTGCTAATTAAAAAAAAAAAAAAGGAAAAAATAATATATATAATTTTAGTTTGATGTATATAAAAAATTGTATTCAATTAAAATCATGAAAGGAAATTTTAAAGTACTTAAGTGCTTCATTCTGTGAGCTTAACCTACAATTCAAATTAGCTTAATTGCAAACTTTTTCTGTTGTCGCACTTAACGGAAGCTTGTTGCCAAGTTCCTGACAGTGAAAGCCTGTTATAGGTGTTATATACACATAATCTCGTGCGTAGCAGCAGGAGAGGAGGCTCCTCACACACATCGTGCTTATCATGATGTCTTACGATGTCTCACTTTTGGTTGTAGCTCTTCAGAAAATATTCCATTGTAGCGAAACGTTGGCGAAGGCAGAAACAAAATCAAGGCACTTTTCTATACTTGAAGTTATGATGTGCTGACAACGACGACGACGATGATGATGATGATGATGATGAAGCAACCTCCGAATTTCGAGTGATAGACAAATATTTCTAAGCAGTCAGTACTTAACGCAGTGCGTAATGTAAGCGCGAGCGCGCTTCTCTCTCTCTGTCTCCCTCTCACTCATTCTGTCTCTCGCTTTGCAAGCCCTCGTCTCAGAATCTACTCTTGTCGTTTGCATGGGTCGCACTTCAATGCTGGCCACTTGAGTCACCTCTTCGTCGCACTTCACTCAAGATATGCCATGAACGATACCAGAGGCCAGACTGGAATAATAAGAAGCAAGTACAAACTTCATTAGGGCAAAGCATGCATCGTTCACTTTTCTCTAAAGATCTACCACACACAAAACATTTTTCAAGTCTAGTTCATACATTTAAATTTTCTGTTTGAGTTCTTTATTTTAACTTGAGTTATTTAACTGAATGCCAAATCATATAGAGCGCAGCTGGTGATATATAATTAATTTCTTATGGCATTTTACCTTAAATTAAAAATAATATAATTTCAGCATATAAATTTACCGATTTGGTATTAAATTTTTTTTTTTTTTTTGCAGCTCTAATCATAATCATAATCAAGAAAACCCTTCAAATTTCTAAACGTTTACAGCACGAGCAACATATGAAGAATTGTTTTCTTAATAAATTGACCTCGCTTATAGCAATTACGACATTCACTTTTAAGATTTTATTGTACTCAGACTGAAGTGGAAACCAAAGATCTGTCCTCTCGATTCCAAGCTATATACATACATACATGTGTGTTATATAAATATAAACATCATAGATCTTAGAGCAAGACAGTTTCATTATTGTTTTATTGGCCTCCGGTGAAGTACACTAGTATTATTATTACGGTAAAATTTGGACAAGTTGACTACGTTAAAATTTTAGACAAATGATGTAGACGAAAACTTGGAATGGATTAACAACGACGATAACTTGACTCAATGTGGATCCGAGAGACCGTGCTGTATCAGGAGTGGACGTATGCGCTTGCAGCCCGCGTCCTCGACATCGAGCATCACCTCCTCAATGATGTGGGAGATTGTTTGCAAGTCCAGCGTACGCTGCTCCAAGTGCAACTCGTTCTCCAGACATTCCAACACTTCGGCTCGTCCGAACGAGCGATAGTTAATGATGGTCGTTTCCATGGGCAGCTGCTGCAGCAGCTCGTACTGCTGCCAATAGTATTGCATCTCCAGGTTGAATATGTAAATCACCAGCACACTTTGATTGGCCGCCTTGTAGGAGTCGCCCTCGCGCTCCAGCAGCAGCTTGTTGTAGATGGGCACAAAGCTGTAGTCACAGGGCGACAGATTGTCGATAATCAGCAGATTTTGGCCACAGCTGGACAGCTGCTCCACAAAGTTGCGTACCACATTGAACTTGTGGGCGGCGTCCGGGACATAGGTGCTCCATGAGTAGCTGTGCACGTTCTCCGGCCAGGGAAACTGTTGGCGCAATACCATTGCGGTCAGTGTTTTGCCCACGCCCGGTGGACCAAGCAGAGCCACCGATCGCAATGGTCTGTTGCTCTTGGCGGCGCGTTCTAGTCGCGCTAGTGCCTGCTCCTGGTTGATCACCTGTTTGCTGATCTGACGGAATATGCGCATCGTGTCCAGTTTCTGATTGCAGTGGAAGGCTCGTGGCGAATCTGGATCCGGGTACTGGATGTGAGCACTTTTCGCTACGGTGTCCAGACCTAGGATGCCCGATACGCCCAGCCAGAGGGCATTCAGTGAGCTGTATATGCACGATTGCAGGCTAAGTTGATCATCCGATGTGGTTTCCATGCTCTGCAGCCAGAGCACCAACACCAATGTGGCCATGCCCGTCAGTAGCATCAGGCCCTGTAGCATGTTGGCATGCTGGCTGCTCTGCAGCTGCTGCCGATAGGAGTGGCAGCTCGTATTCCGCAAGATGCCACGCTTACGAGGATCTTCAAAGTCGCCGGATAGTCTCGAGTCCGCAGACCGTGAGTAAGAACCGCGTGAATGCATCCTATTTAAGTTTATATTTGCTAAACAATTTCCTATACGAATTAAAAAAAAAGCAAAAAACACTATGGATTTTTTAATTTTTTTTGTTTTTTTGTTTTGTTTTTTTTTTTTTTTGAACAGAGTTTCCAGAGGTTTGAACTAAATTTAAATTATTGAGATTTGTTAAAAACGAAAATAAATACTCAGTCCTGACAGTTGTCTCTGCTGAAAGGGGTAAAATGATCTATGAAATTAAAATCAGGCAGTGTTCTATAAACATAACTCAAACCAGAAAGTAGTTTTGTTAACAGTAAAAATATCTGCTAAACTTTTGAAGGAAAATGCAAACACTCAAATATTTATTAAATGGGTGTTATTCATAAGTTTCTGGTAAAACTTAAAAAAAAGTAGTACAGCAAAAAAATGTTCCACAAAATCAATTTATTCTTCTCATTTTTGAGGCAACTTTAATACAATATTACAACATTTTTATTTTTATTTTATTTTTATTTTTTTTCATTTAATTATCTAACTTGATTTAGGTAATTAACTATTTGATGTGAGTCAGTATTGATTATGATAAAATGCATCATTAGCATTGATGAGCCTATTAATGAGTCTTGAGAGCAAGTCTGATCAATGTTATGAGCGGGCCTGATCAGATTTGAAAAGGAACTTCGATCAGCCATGTGAGCAGCATTGATCAGTCTTGATCAACATTGATAGTGTTAATAGAAATCTTAACAAGTAAGAAGGCTCCAGTCGAGACTGCTCGACTAGGAGATACCCTGAACCCTCAAAGCTGATATTCTAATCATTCTGCACTTCTTTTATGCACACATACATACACATGCATTAACACGCACGCATAAGCCTGCGCTCTGCTAACTGCGCAGTAAGCAGCGACTGCGCTTGGGCTGCGCTGCTGTGTGGGCAATATTATGAGAATTTATTTGTCGAATAATTTCTTTTGTAGACATACGATCTTCATGAAACTTTCAGAGTGTAATCATATGATAAATATGTGTGTACATTCCAAAGCACAAGTCTCTAGTATTTGAAATGCGTTTTTTACAAATTGGGGGCGAATGGGGCGTGGTATCCAAAATCTGTAAATTACAAAATCTTTGTATCGATTAACTTTATATACAACACAAATTTGAAGACTCCAGGTCTAAAAATGCTCAAATTAGGCTAAAAAAACAAAATCAATTTTTCGATTATTCTCGATAAAAAAGTTATCGGACGATTTATCGAAAAAATAAAGCAAACTCGTACTGCGTATGGTACACACGAGTATGCATGCCAAATTTCAGCTCTCTAACTCTTATAACTTCTGAGATCGACGCACTCATACGGACGGACGGACGGACGGACGGACAGACGGACAGGGCTATATCGACTCAGCTCGTCACGCTGATCAAGAATATATATACTTTGTGGGGTCTGCCACGCCTCCTTCTGCCCGTTACATACTTTTTCACAAAACCATTATACCCTGATTTCCCATTTTCAATGGGTTCAGGGTATAAAAAGGCTTGATTAGACTTGACAGGAAGTTTAATCAGCTCAGAGAGCAAGTTTGATCAGTATCAGGTATCATTCAGAGCCAGTTTGATCAGTCTCGGGAGTAAGTATGAAAAGTCTCGGAAGCAAGCTAGATCAGTCTTAGGAGTAAGTTTGATCAGTCTCAGCTGATCAGTTTGATCAGGCTTCATATATCGTTCGAGCAGTGACAAGAGCAAGCTGAAGAGTCTCGAGATCAAGTTTGATCAGTCTTCTGAGAACGTTTGATCAATCTCAGCAGCAAGCTTTATCAGTCTTAAGAGCAAATTAGATCAGGCTCAAGAACAAGTTTGATCGCTCTCAGGAGTAAGTTTGATCAGTCTTCATCAGTCTTGAAAGCAAACTCAATTAGTTTTGATTAATCTTGGAAGCAAGCCTAGTCCGTCGGTAATGTTTGAAAATTAAATAATAAATAATGTTTAGGAGAAAATAATACGTTTAATTATACGTAAAACGGAATATTTATACAAGTGAAGCAAAAATACAAATAAGTTAAATTATAGGTAATTATAGATATTTTTATTGTATATAATTAATAGTCTTTCATTTATATTCATATTAGAGTGTATACGTATATGTGCACAGCACAGCTGCTTTTTATTTAAATATAGTTGGACTTGATGGCCGTTCTGCTTACAAATATAATTATACGCTTTGCTAGTGAAACGCCACATGAATCCATGTGGAGTACGGATGCGGTGTTCTAAGCATTTCTTTTTGCATCCAGGCATTAAAAGCGCTTACTCATCATTATCAGGCAACAGTCATCAAGGCAGGCAAACAGCCGCAGCGGCAGATCAGCTGATTCGTGGCAGCGACAGAAAGACAGACATTACCATTAGGCTGACAATTAAGTTTAGACTCGCGCGGAAAGCCGGCAGCCAGCAACTGGGCCACGACTCTTTGAAAGCTGAGATCTAACGATCGTGATTGCCAAACAGAAAACAAGCAGCCAGCCAAAGAGACGACGGGTCTGGCCAGACGTAAAAGCCCAGTTCAGTTCAGTTCAGGCCAGGTCAGCAGGCCAGGCGAGACGTGGACGTAGACGTAGACGTAGACATAGACGGAGAAGAAGACAGCCACAAACAGAAACAGAAACAGAAAACTGAGCCATTTGGGTGCTTGGCAACAAACAACAACAGCTCAGAGACAACAAAACACTTCAATTCGTAATAGACCAAAATTGAGAATACCTCAACTAACTATGCATAAAGCCGCACTGCAAATACTCTGCCGAAATCAAAATCTTGCATAGTAAATACAATACAAAGATGTTGCTCGTTTATAAATTAATCCCATGTTTATAACAAAATACCGAAATGTAATAAATGCTAAACAAAGTTGTTTGTTGTCTACATATTTAAATTTTTCGTTAAACTTAATTATGTTTCAGAAATCACGTTTGAGGTATCGAAGCATAAATTCTAAAGAAAACTTTCTGATTGGCTTCTTCAATTTGAATTGATAAGAACTAATTTTAATCTACCTTGCTGGCTGTTTGAAATAAAGGGTATTCAGACAAAAGATTCGGTGAATGTGCTGACAAATAGATAGATGGATAGATAGAAAGATTGATAGATACACACATATATACATATACAAATATATATATAAATATATGTTTTTATTTATATATACAGAGACAGAGACAGAGACTGTCAGACAGAGAAGCAGATGGTGATGGAAATGGAGAGACAGATTGAGAGACAGACACTTGTTGGAGCGCAGAGCCGTAACGGTTTCTCAAAAAAAGTAAAAAATAAAAAATCAAGTTGGGCGACTTGCAAAAGTGTCTTTCATAAATCAGTCAACGGCTCTGGCTAACAGCTAACAGCTACCAGCTAGCAGCTAGCTACTCCGTCAGCTGTCAGTCGAGAGATCATTTTTGGTCGCTTGGGTTCGGTTCAGCGCGGTAATTATGTCTCTACTCGCTGCAGTACTCATATGTGTGTCATTATGATCCAAGAGCAGGCAACAACAATAACAATGATTATGATGGCGATGATGATAATGATGATGATGATGACAATAATAACAGCTTTAGACACTTGGCAGACTTGGCGGCTCTGGGGTAAAAGTTTGTTGGCCCTCAAGTGCCGCCTGGCTGAGACATTTGGCTGACTTTCCGTTTTTGGCCATATTTGATTTGCTGCTGTTGCCAACCGTTTTGGAACGGGCCAACTGCGACGGCAGCCGTTGCTGCTGCCGCTGCTGCTGCTGAGTCAGCGCTTTTAATTGTTGCCAAAAGCGGAAAAGTTTTGCAAGTGAAAAGTAGGCAATGAAAAAGTCATTTGGAAAATTGACAATCAGCAAACTAAATTTACAAATTCGTTGCTAGCGGAACGCGTAGCCCAGTAAACATTAACAATGGGTCTACAGAGTGAAAACTAAAATAATAAGAAATAATAGTAAAACACAAATAAATATTCACATAAATTAATATTAAAAAAAAAAAAACACAAAAAAAGAAAGATGCAAATTTAAAGAAGATATAATAATATAATAAAAACATAAATAATAAGTCTCCAAAAATAATACTTTATTACTAAAACAAAAATTGTTTAATTATTAATATTGAATAAAAAAAAAGGAATCAATCAATTTAATTATTTATTTATTTGAGAGCTAACTTATGAATAATAAAATTAAAAGGCTTATCATTATGTCTATGGCGGCAAAAGCCTTCAGCTCAAGAGTTGTATCTATAAGTGTATTTGTTTCCTAATAGCATTGTGTGCTGTATTAACAGTGATGAACATGAGTAATAAACAATAAATCGATTATAAATTTAAGCATTACAATAAAAATAGCTCTAATATCAGACATAATTTAAACCACAAACTTTATCTTAATATTATATAAAATCCAATATGCAGTATTATAAAGAAAAGTATTATAAGGGAAAACTTTCGTTTGCGTTTAACAAATAACAGAAATTTTTGCCAATGACTATCACAAAATAAACCTCTTTAACTTTACATTTATTTTCCGGTCAATTTTCTTAAAGTCTTATGCTTGCGAATAACATAAGCTAATCGATGGGGGAAAAGCATAAAAAAGAAAGAGAACGTAGCTAAAGAGTTTGGCGAATTGCAATTTATAGACGCTGCCAGAGCATCGAGAACACGAACGTGTTTACGCCACCAACTTGGCGAGTGAGTACGTGGGTCTGTAAGCTGTAAGCCACAGATACATGCAACTACGAATTGAGTACGTGTATCTGCAAGATACAAACACATGCAAGCATTCTGCTCATTAGCTCGTTGCGGCTGACGTTGCTGTGGCTGCTGTTGCTGTTGCTGCTGTCAGTTGCAACTTCAATTGAAACGCATTTAATTAGTTTGTGCCTAATTTATGCTGCCATCGACATCGCCATCAACATCAACATCAGCTCTCAACATAGAACCTGTCAGCGAGGCGCCTACCCAAAAGGAGCTTACGCGAATTCTCAACTAGAATGTGCGCCATGTGAACTGAATCAAACTTTCCTATATCCTGAATTTATTGCAAATCGGAATTGAGAGTGTATTTATTTATTTATTTATTTATTTTTTTTTTATAATATATGTTACAGGCAGAAGCAGTTGTTGTATCAAGTATATATAACCCTAAACGGGATATATTGTATAACATAGTCAATTTCATTTTCTACATCTTTACATCACTATATTTATACAATAGTTTTTACATCACATCGACAATTAAAAATCGATTTAAATAATAATATACACTAAATTATAAAATATATTTAAAAATAAAATAAAATTTGTACATATTTTTACCCCTATTAAAAGTTTTTTATAAATGGGAAAAAATATGAAATATTTATTTTAATGCTTTACATATACAAAATCCTCCTAGCTTGAGTAAAGAAAATTTCTTTTAGCATTTATATCAGATATATAGAAAAATATAATATAATTTTTGTTATATCAATTAAATTACAAAAAATATACAAATAAAATTCGAATAAATTCGTATCCCTATTAGAGTCGAGTCTCGATAATTTGCACCCTGCTATATAAAATATCGCGATAAATCGAAAAAAGTTCTAACCCCTCGATTAAATTCCTTCTCGATAATTTATATTTTGGGTAAATCGAAAAAAACTGATCCCATTTCCATATCGAATTGTCGAGACACGACTGTATTAGTTAATTTAATTTAATATAAATAATGCAATAATCCAATATACTCCCAATACACGAATGTAGTGTATTTAATTTTCAGCTATTCGTTAGCTAGACATGTTCTCCTATTATGTTTTTTATGGCAGACATTAGAGCAAATCAACGAATGACGGTGACAGTTACTGGTCTGTCATTTAGGTATAGGGGTACGAAATGCTGAAAGACGTGGAAGTGCATTGGCATGCGACATGTGAGAGCGCGGACAGAGGGGCCCGGCTTGTAGGTCAGTTCTCTACATATGCCGGCATTTGCCTTATGGCCGGGTCGGCCTGGGTTGGGTCTGTTCGGCTCTGGTCTGGCTTGGTCATAAGTAGCATAAGGGGCGACATCAACATCGACAAAAGACGCCACAATTAATTTAATTAACGAACGTGCCTCGAACGCCTTCCAATTGACGTTTGTGGCATTTGTTAAATTGTTTAAAGAACACAATGAAACGAAAAGCAGAGAGGCGAAGCAGAGAGCAAAGGCAGAGGCCGAGGCAGAGGCAGAGAGGCGAACAAGATGTGGGCGTCATGATGTCTTTTGCTTTACTTATTTTGATGGCATTGCGGGGCTTCGCAGTAAAATCTACTGAATGCGTTTCTATGATTAACTTTCATTTGATGAAATATTTTCATTTCGGCTTTCGCTTATTTCCCTGCCCCATTGAATTCTATCATCATATAGGGCTTCGCAATTGCGTTCGCCTCGTCTTCCACATTATTGTTGCTAACCGAACTGAGGTCATGGGGCTTGACAATTTTCCAGTTTCTGTCGGCCAACAATATATGTGTATGTATGCACCTTATCTATATATGTATATATGTATTTATCTTGCTATTGACACTGCTGATATTTCTGATTAGTCACAATCGCAGTTAAGCTTACAACTTTAATTTATTGTGCCATTTTAGTTATTGAAATGTGGCTGTATTATTATATTTATATTTCGTATTAAATTTTACACTGTTCGAAATAAAATATATACAATATATATGTCGGAATTAAGTTCGTTGTGCATTGATTGCCGATATTTTTGTTGTAAAGTGTTAAATAATTTTATATATTTTTTTAACTTTTAATTTATTCTCTTCATATTAAGAGGCCTTGGGAATATTATTTTAATTAATTGGGAAAGTCAAAGGACAGAAAGTGTTTTAGCAATTAACTTCTCCTAGTTGTTGTTCCTAATTATTCGCTATTAATATATAAATAAATATACAGGATCATTGAACCAACTCGGTACTTGAGTTCAGGGTATCTTCTAGTCGAGTCTATTGTACTTGTTTTGTCTGCAAATCTTGGATATAATCTAGTAATTTTTAGCTTCACTAATCCTAGTTTAACTATCATTTATGTTAAGCAAAGCTATTAATTAGTATTACACTAGTCATTATTTCCTGCTTACGAGTTTTCTTATAGATTGTTGAAGAAATATATGTATTTATTTATTTATACTTATCGATGTATACATATATATTTATACTATTAGTTTGTATCTTTAGGCTAATGAATTATGGGTTGACTTTTTATGTCAGGCTACCAGGTGGAGGCTGTGTGACGTTGTTGTTGTGGCTGTTGCGCTGCAACTTTGTTGTTGTCGTTGTTGTTGTTGATGACTTTTAGGTGAGGACACTGCGCCCGTGGAATACACGTATTTTGTGCGACGATATCGCCACATGTTGATCTTTAAGCTCTCTTTTATTACTATTATTGTTATTATTATTATTATGAAAATGCAAAAACAAAAACAAAAACGAAGCAGAGAATAAATAAAAAAAATAACAAGGCAGCCGGCAATCGGGCAACCGGACAATGGCAACGGGGCAGCAGACAACTGGCTGAACTGGTTCTCCTGCTCGCCTTGCTTGGGGCTCATTTGCGGCTGGGCCAGGCCAGGCCAGGCCACTACCGGAGTTACACCTACTCCCGCTGGCGAGTTGTGGACTTGGATTCAGCTTTCAGATACAGATACACAGCAACAGCTTCAGCTTCAGCGTCAGCTTTGGCTTTGGCTTTGGCTTTAGATTCAGATACAGTTGTTTGGCTCGACGGGGTGTGTGTTGGGTTGTTTACGTTTAGCGTTCATTCTTTCATTCCACGCTCGTTTGTTTTGATTTTAAAAAAGGTTGGGCTAGAAAAAAACACAAACCAAACCAAAAAAAAAAAAAAAATAAATAAAAATAAAAAAAAAAATAAATCCGAAGAAAAAACTGGATGCCCTTGTTTGTACACAGTTTGGTCTTTAAATGTTTGGTCTTTGTTTTCATCGCGCTTGCTCTCTTTTTCTCTCGCTCTCTCACTCTCTCACTTCTTTGGCTATGCTTTGCATTATTATTTCAAGTTGTCATTGTTGTTGTTCTCAAAACAATCTTTTTCTTCTTCTTCTTCTGGTACCATCATTCTTATTTCGTTTTTTTTTTCCTCGTATGTTATATGGGATAGGGTTTGAGCATGGGTTTTCGGGCTTGGGTATGGAATCGGATCTCTAGGTTTTGCGTAATGAGTCTGTGTGTTGCTTGTCCATCAACCAATTCACCACGTCAGCCAGCAACAGTCCCTCTTCACTTCATTTTTTTTTTTCTTTTTGCTAATTAAGATTCATGACGAGTTAATCTGCGGCAGAGTTAACTTGCAAGGAGAAGGCTCTATATAAAGGGGTCTATATATTTCTTATATATGTATATACATTTATTTGTATGTGGTTCGTTCCCACTTGAGGTTTTTATCTGTGTACTGGTTCCATTTGGGGTATTTTCACATTTCTAGAGTGTCAACAATGGAGCTGAAATTTGTTATTATCTAATTGTCTGTTGTTCCTACTACTACTTAAGCTCCCGCCGCCAATGGCCTCCTGGGAGTATAGAGCATAGCTGCTTCTGCTGCTGCTGCGGTTGTTATCCCCCCATTCCATCGTTCATTTCGGCTCCATGACTAACCGACAGCGCGGGAGCTGCAAACAGAAATAATAAACACCAACAAGTGTCGTAAAAACAAATTAACGGCGCACAAGTAAACACTTGTCCCTGTTCTACTATGGCAATGCGTTGCCCCTAGCCACCCTCTCTCTAGCCAGCGTACCTACTAGCACCGGCATAGCAGCTCTCTAAAGCGGCAGCCAGCCCCTAAGTTTTAAATGAGCAAACATTATTTTAATTTATTGCATTGCCCGGCGAAACCCCGCTACACTAATCCGCACAATAATAACAACAGCTACACCATTTGCTTGTTCCCGTTCGACCCTCTGCTGCTGCTCCCCTCCCAGCTCCCAGCTCCCAGTTGCATTGTTTTGCTCCCCTCGTCCACTTGATCCAGCATGTGGGAAAACAAGGGAAACACAGCATACTGGTCGCTGCTTAACAACGAATTCCTCTGGGCTCAGCCAACGAGCACTTCTCATATTTTCGATTTATATATGTTATGTATTATGTGCCGAGCAGGAAGTGGGGAAAGCGAACCGGGAAGCAAGAATTGTTCGCTGAAAGTAAAGCAATTTAAGAAATCTCCAACTCTACATACAAATAAAAAACAATCAAGTGCAAATATTAGCTAGCTAAGTATATGCTAATGAGATACGAACAGATTCGAGATTTTATGCAGTGTCAGAAAATAAGCGAATAATAATAATAATACAACCACTCAAAGTGCAGCCTATTCAAAAGGCCATTAATTTGAATTGATAATAATTTATTTTTTATGTTTTCAAAAGTAAAAATTCATAATCATTAAATTTTATCTCGATGTGACCAGAGCTTGCTTTGAATATTCAAGGTCATACTGAACTTATTGGATAATCAGCGTTCAGGGATAGTTTACTTGTTCACTGGAACCATGAGCATCAGAATGGCCCATAGGCCAATATGATCGAGGCTGATATTTGTTGGAACAGCCCGAGGATAAGAGGTCCATAGTATAGGAAAATAGCTACCTTTTAAATAGCAACCCCTTTGAGCTACCCCCTGCATAATATTCGCACAAGGTTGTATGAAAAACATTCATAGGTTTTGAAAATAATACTGTAGAAGATATATATCATATAGTTTATAACATTTATTATGAGACTATATGTAAATATATATATATATATATATATATATATATATATATATATTTGTTAAATCATCATACTTCAAAACTCTTCATTTGTGGTAATTTAATTAATTGTGTTTTACAATGAGAAAAAATTAAAAATAATAAAAAATCATTTTAATATCTGTTCAACTATTCAAACAAGTAATAAAATACAATTGATTGATATGTTTATGAAACAAATATAATTACAAAATAAATGAATATGCATGCATATAATCGCATGTATGCTCAGCTGATGTTTGTATAATTGTCTAAACTGAATTTTGTTTTCTTTTTATATTCAATTCAAATTTGAATGACGTGCACATTGCCATTCGAATATCAAATTAATTTGTCAAAAATATAATTAACACGTCGCAATGGACATTCGTTTTGTGTGTGTGTGTGTTTCTTCTCCATTTTTTGGGAGAGGTTGAGTATTCAAATAGTATTTGAAGTGGGTATATGCGGACATAAGTAGTGGCCATATCAGCCCGTTCCCATGACCACGCCTCGAACGTGCCTCGCATAAGCAGCATTAGTACAATTAAATAAATAACAATGTTCCAGCTAAGCAATGAATCACCAAGAGATACCCTGTAAATTGTATATGGCATACGAAATGAAGTCTTAAATATATACTAGAATTACAAAATATATATTTATGTTCGAGTTTTTTATCCAGCTTATACGCCTATGCACTGGACACAGGGCATACTAGAAAAAAGTTATTCAATTCACTCATTGGATGTAATTTAATTTCATTTGCTGTCGTCTGTTAGTGGCTTTTACAAAGTCTATTTGACTTTAATTATAGATTTCGTTTGTAGCCGTCATTTCTGGTCACTTAATTGTGGCCACTTCACACACGAACCTAATTATTCTCGCAAAATGTATAAATTTCCACGGCATTTAATTTGCATATAAAGAGCGGCGCTCTAATGGCTCGTATTTGCATAATTTGGTGAGGTCTGTACGCATATACATATATATATAAATATATATATATATATATACAAATTATATCTACACATATATATAATTCCGCTAAATATCAACATGCGCAAGTTTTAGTTGCATAGAGATACAGTAGCGTTAATATTTGGCTTTAATGGCCTATTTGGCTTCTTTAGCCATCCACACCCACACACGCCCACTCACATACACACCCATACCCACAGCTAGAGCACTGCTAATGCTCCACATTATGGCCTAACGAAGCTATTCTAAATACAAATTATATATTTCTACCAACTTTCATGAATAAATTTCCAAAATTTGTTTGTGGCCATTGTGCGTGAAAAAAATTGGATAAGTTTCTAGGAGAAAGGATGGGCATTATTTACACATTTTAGAGTTTTGAAATTTATGAGATAAGCGTATATATATATTTATATTATTATGTACATAGCTTAATATGTTTATTATGGAAAAACAATATGATGTCTAAATTTTATATTTTGTATTTAAGGGAATAAATTTAAAGCTCAAGAGAATGGCAAATGCCACTTTTTAATTACATTTCTTTAATGCTAAACAATTAAATTATCTAGATTTAGTGCCCTCTATTAATTTACTTATACACTTTTTCTGTCTTTTCAGTTATATATTTATATATACGTATGTATATGTTGTGTATTAACATTTTATATTAATAACTGTTGCTACACATACGACTTTTAAGGTAAGGCACAATTTATCTATTGCTTATTTAAATTATATAATTTACGTAAAAATATTTATGTATATTATATTAAAAGATACAAATTTTTTATACTTCTAAATATTTTTGTAGATTTATTAATACAATATAAAAAAAAAAAAAAAAATTTTGTTTAATGGTATTTTATATTCAGTTAATTTTAACTAATGTCTGAGCGTGTACTTATTAATTTATTTATTTATTTATTATTTATTCAAGTCCACAAGATTCCGCTGCAGTTCAAAAAATCTCATCTCTACAGCCTGCGCATTTCTGGAGTTGTGTTTTATTATCTGAAAAACGATAATAGTATATTTATGCTCCCCTTTAGAAATAGCTACAAAGGATTTTGAAGAGTTTTCAAAAAGAAATATGCTTGATTTACGATTTAGTGTTTGCCATAAAACATGAACTGAAAACAGATTCGCATGTAAATTGAATAACCTGTGCACTCCATTAAGGCGGCATGTGCATGTGAGAGACCCCATACTCATCGCCATCCTCATCCTCATCGTCATCCCTCCATCCCCAGCCCCTTGTTCCGCAAGTCTGGCGATGATGCGTGCTGCACCATCTGGCGGCCTTATGAGTCATGCGAATGCTTCATATGTTTCATGTGCCACAGCCACAGATCTGCGCTCCACATGTTTTCACTTAGAGCCTAATCATTGCCTATGCTCCAACTGGGGTAGCAGGGGTTGCCGGGGTTGCTGATTGCTGGCGATGCTCCAGCTTCAGCTTCAGCATCAACTGCAGCACTGACTGCAGCGTCTGTTGCATTTAACGATGCATTTCAGCTGAAATTTAGTGGCAAAACATTGTTGAGCGCATTAAGTAATTACGATTATGTTGCATTTGTGCTCACTTCACCGTCAGATAAATATGAAATGTAAATGAATTCGATTCATTGGCTACACTGCAAGTCAATGCTAGATGCCCGACCCTCTCCCTATACCCGAAGCAGTTGCAGCAGAGGGTACTCGTTCGATGGGGTCGCTTTATAAGGCATACTGTTCCCACCAAATCATTTCACTTGTTCACATGATATAATAGTGTTCTTTTTTTTCAAAAAATTTATCTACTTAAATGTTTTGTTTCACATGCAACTAAAAGCTGGTGCAACGCACTTTGTTTATCGCCCTGGCAAGAACGAAATGGAAATTATATAAAGATTATTCAATATTCCTTCTCATATTCATGTACTTTAATCTTTTGGCTATATTTCGAGTGTAGATGCCAGAGGACAGCCATTCATTATGGTCGCCATTTATCAAGTGCATAGTATCACGGAACTGCCCTCACTCGTCTCTTTGCTTTTTTCTGGTCAAAACGGGAACTGCGCCAGCTATGGTGGTCAGCGGCAGCAGTTGACCCAACCGTCGCGTTGCCGGGGTCATCCATCAACTTCATGTGAAGCAAAACGGGCAAGTGTGCGTGTAATTTTTGTGAGGCCCGCCGCACACTTATCGAATAACGGTCTTGCTCTAGGGCTCGGGGTATATGGCATGCAGCACCTATATTTGTTTGGCCCAATAAGCTCTTGGCTCTTGAGAGTAGAGCCTTTAGTACCATCCAACCAACCATCCGCCCATCCATCCATCCATCCATCAGCCACATCACTCACTCGCTCAGTCATTCACTCACTCATACATTCGCTTACTTCGTTCACTCGTTCCTCTACTTCCTGTTTTTGCTTGGCACTTCATCAACATCACAGTCAAAATCACAAAACAGTTCTGCGTCCATCCACCCGCAAACAAAAAGAAAATCCCACTCGCTAAGTAGCTCCCCAGTTAGCTACAAGGGGTTAGACGAAATTTACAAATCTCTAAGCTGATTCTCCGACATGAATGTTTTGTAGGTACTTTGAATGCTGACCATTTACTTAACTGTCCAGCTGAAACATGTTATCAAATTTTAATGGATTGCTTAAAACTTGTTCAACAAACTTTTACATAGACTTATCTGGATTCATGCCATGTTTTATAATGTTTGTCACGTTCCAGGCTTGATTTCTGCTTAAGCAATCTATAATTCTTTTACTAAGAAATATTAGCTGTCTATAAGATGAAAGATGGGAAATATTTGTAAGCCTATATACATATATGTATATTCATACTGACCATATACTCGAGAAAGGGCTAGCCGTTCAATAACTATTCAGATGCCCGATCGAAATCCTGTTGGCTTTCCCATTTCGATGTCAGCTTAGGACCATGCACCGCATTTGATTTTCAAAATATATATGCCATGCAGGTCTGAGCTTATGCTGTGCCTCGCATCCTTCTTCTCAGCATAAACTACCCACATCTAGCTTTTGCCACCGCCCCCGCCTCCGTGTCCGCCTCCCACTCCGGCAAACGTTCTATTTCGCAGAATTTCGTATTTGGAATTTGTATCTGCTGTTTGAGAGTCTGCACGTTAATATTTGGATTGCGTGTATTTGTGTTTGTTTTCTGGTCTGTGTTTCCTGCGCTCGGATTGTGGAGGGATTGGCTCTGAATGGGCGAGGGCTGTGTTACCGTGTTGCCAAAAATAAATCCGCTATAAGCCCTTTGCGCAAAAATGCTTCTTTTTTTTATTTTCTTCCTATTTTGCATAAAAACGTTGCGCTTATCCCTTTCGTATTCGCATATTTAAATTTTGTTTCTCTCTCTGATATTTGAAATTCGATTTTTGTACATTTTTCTATTTTGCTTTTTATTTCTTTTTATTTCATTTTATTTCCTGTACTGCTCCTGGTCCCTTCGCCCTTTTTCGATTCCTAATTCGAGCAGGTTTTTTAGTTACATACTTATCATTCAAAAGGTTTTCGTCCATTTGCGTTGCGTGTATTTTTCACGTGTGCCACGTGTCTGTTTATTTATCCTTCAAATTCTCACACACACACAGACACACACATGCTCACACGCATACCCACATACATCCTGCCTGGTTTGTTTGCTTGCGTGTGAAAATTCACAAGTGCGAGTGGATTTTGGGGTCAGGCTGCGTTTCAGGTTTACAACTAGCCGAGCAGAATTTTAAATTTTTTACAACGATTTCAATCGGCAGTTAAATCAGCAATTCGAGACATTACGCAATATATGAAAATACACATACAGTTTTTCCATTTTTCCATCTGACAGCCAATGCGAATTATAAACGAAATCTGTAAAACTTGTTACAGACGTATACAAAATATCACATTTTATTGTTAATTAATATGTCAGCCTTTTCGAAATAACCAATTATGATTATATTGTCTGAAGTGTGAAGCCAGTTGAATTTCATTTCGTTGTACTTAAATTAAGATGTGTTCTTAAATTAAATTAAAAAAAAAAAATGTAATTATTAAAATACATGGCTTTTAATTTCTGTTATATAAATAATTTTATTGCAATTCATAAAAAACTTCAAGTTTTTAATTTTTTTCGAAGTACTTTGTTTTTCATAAACATATAGGACAATTTTTCTGAATATTATTTCATGCTGTTCAATTTCCATTCATATCAGACTTTAAATGTATACCCATATACATATATTGGTATAGAATATAATTGTATATAAATACAGCTTTCTATAATCAACAATGTTCCCTATAACTCCATTGAATTTCATGTTATATGATTCCCTTTGTTCCATTTCTATTTAAAGCCTCTATTAGCTAATACTTTACTATTAGCTACTAATAAATAGCTCTCTTTCTCTATTGTCTCAATTAGCAAGTCTCCCTATAGTTCCGACACACGTTTTAATTGCATACATTAAAGAGAATGAAATATTGAAATTGGTAATAATCAGTTAAAATAGTGTCTAATAAGTTCAAGACTTTTGACTTCCGTCGACAAATCACATGGTATTTCGGAGTCATGACAATGCATGCTAAAGCGAATGCAATTGTTGTCAAGGACCCGACGGGATGCGTGCTGCAGCCAGCGCAAAGGTCAGCCCAAGGACAAGGCGAGACGCCAGCGAAATGCATAAAGAAAAATTGTGCTCTTATTAAAATCGATATTTAGTGGAAGAGATAGAGAGAGAGAGAGAGAGACTAGACTAGGTGATGGGACAGGGAGGTCGGGCATTGTGCTGGGGTATTTGCATTAAATTATGCGACGAGCAGCGGAAATGTTTGCCATCAACTGTGAAGTGGAATGGCGAAGGGGCGTGGGGCGTGGGGAGGCAGGGGAGGTTGGCGAGGCACAGGGCAGGGGCACATGAGGCAAGCAGTAGGGTAACATCAGCCAGACGTGGAAGATGAAGCAGAGCGCAGCATCGTTAAGTGCGCCGGAAACAATTTCACTCTTCAGCACAAGGAAAGCCATAAAAGGAAATAAAAGGAAAGCAAGCAACAAACATCGACTGCGACGCCGACTGAGGCAGTGGTAGCGACTGCGACAGCATCAAGGTATTTGTTAAAGCGAAGCGCCGCAAAACAAATTGTAACAGAAATCCTTCAAACATCTGTGAATAACTCTCGCCTGAAATTCAGTCAAAGTCCCAGTTCCAGACCCGCCATTCACACACACAGTCACACACGTTGCACACATGTGAGTGTGCGCGTATGTAGGTATGTGCGTGCGTGAGTGTGTGTGTGTGTGTATATGCTCGTGTGTATATGCGTGTGTGCACTTGTATTTGTAATTGTTTCCTTTTTGCTTTATGAGTTTTTCATGTATCGCACAAAGTGTCACCCTATTCCAGCCCAGCTGCTGCTTTGCCTCCCTCACTATAGCAGACCCCGCCCATCGCCCACCGTCAACCGCCAACCGCTCCCCACTTTTCCCCTATTAGCGACCGGCTTGCACCTGCGTGGCTGTTCGCCATCCCACCACATACCACGCGCCACCTCAGGCTCGCCCCCTCTCAACCTTTTGGTTCTGCCCAGCGCTCTACTTATGAGGCGCAACTTTTGTGGAGCGCATTTTAATCGTCGTCATTAAGGCGGCAGCGCGTGCAAAATGTCCTTTCATTTCAGTTTTGTTTCTCTTCACTTCTTCTCCATCATCCCGCCAGCAGGATATATTTTATGTTTCTCTTTTTTTCGTATTTTATTCTTGAGTGTTTAGCCATTGCAATCTGTCCAAAAACGACATCAAAGTGCTTCAACACAATGCCAGCAAAGCGGGAGAGCGGACCATGTGTGATGCGCATCAACCTCAGTCGGCTGAGCATGCAAAACTTATTCGGAATATAAAAAAATAGGTATTTCATACAGATGTTGCGATTTATTTCTGTTGCACTTATCAATTAATAAGTTAACTAATAAAAAAAAATTAAGAGCGGAATCTCCCAACGAATTGCGTCAGATGCCAAAAAATCATGATTATATTTATCTTAAAATAAAATTTTGAAATAATTTGGAGGTGGAGAATACTTTATTATCTACTTTTTTTAAGGTACAAAACCCCTTTATAATAATTAAGACTAAATAAAATATTTATTTCCAATCTAAGGGTATTGGTATTTTTATTTGATTTATTTATTTATTAAAATAATAATAATAATAGTAATATTAATAATTAATTTAATCAAACATAAATATAAATACATATGTATATATATTTTATATTTATATTTATGTTAATATTTTATATTTATTTATTTATTATAAATTTTATTGAATACCACTGCTTATCATTTTCGCATTTATCATTTTAAATTCGTCCTAAATTCCACTTGATTTACTTCAGTTAGAGAATTTTTCTATTACTTAAATTATTTTAAAAGTTTCTTAAAGAAAAGCATACTAGCTTAGAGGGAATAACTCGGTCTATCGTGCTCGCAATATGGCATTCAAAATCGTCTAAAATTACGAATAGGTTGTCTCAGTTCGAGCGTATTTATTTTGCTCTGGAATACCCCTGTTTATCGTGCTTGCTTTTTAGCATTTATAATGCGCTCCCCCCACTAAATGCTGACACCTTCAGCCGAGCGGAAAAAATGGTGAAGAAAAATCATTAGACACAGCTGGACGCCAACTGGGCTCGACTAATAACTTTCAATTGCGGTTATGATGGACCCAAGGCACAGAGCCAGAACCAGAACCACAACCAGGCCCAAGCCCAAGCCCAAGCCCAGGCCCAGGCCCGAGCCCAGGCAGGAGTCCAGGCCTTGTCCTTGGCCACCTATTAAATATTTACAAAATGTGTTGTAAGTAGGAAATTGTGTTCGTTCACTTTTCAATGGACCACAAAGTCATTCAACCCAGCAGCACGAAATGTCCCTAAGTTGTCCATCTATTCGTCCTTCTCTCTCCCTCTCTCTCTATCGCCGTCTCTGTCTTTTATTTATTTATTTATTTTATATGCTTGTGCGTCGCTTGCCTCGTTTTGTGCCTCGTTGTGGGCCATTTTCAAAAAGCACAAAACTTATTTTAATTTTAATAGAAATTAATGAGGTAATCTTCTTTCGGTATTCGGCTTCTTCCTCGCCTCCGACTCTTGCTTCTTCGTCCAACCTCCTCCTCATCTGCCTACCCTGTTGTCCGTTGCCCTTT
Source organism: Drosophila arizonae (assembly GCF_054131065.1). Taxonomy (NCBI): domain Eukaryota; kingdom Metazoa; phylum Arthropoda; class Insecta; order Diptera; family Drosophilidae; genus Drosophila; species Drosophila arizonae. The sequence goes on from NC_142924.1 coordinate 20,819,133, forward strand.
CGTTTGCTCCCTTTCAGCAAATGGTTTTCAATTTGAAGCAAAATGGTGAAAACTTTTTGAAAAACCAAAAATGCGGCCGTGGCGCCGTCTTTGTACAGATTTATAATTGTTTGCCATCAACGGGGGGCTGGCTCGTGGACGTGGCAACATTTTCCTTAAATACGTATTTAACTGAGCAGCGGCCCAGTTGAGAATTTGTTGCTAGGCACGAGTCGGCTTTGATTTGAGACTAAAGCACTTTGAAAGGGGCCTCAGCGAAAGCAAGATAAGAATCTTAAAATTAGTTTCCTTATCACGGTTCAAATACGGCTTACTTTACTGTCGCTGCCGATAGGGCCACACTTTACACTTAAATCATAACTTTAAGTTGAATTAAACTGCTTTTATCAGGTCCTGGCTATGACATAAGTGCAAATAAAACTTTGACAATTAGGCCGCGGCACGACTTAGCGGAAACTTTGAGCTAATTATTTAACTCTTCCATAAGAAAGCCAAAGGGATGGCACTTAATTTACCTTCCTTTGCCCTGATCTCCTAGGCAAACATATGAGCAGCCAGCATAGATACTGAGATGTATAGGGTAGAGTTTCCCCTCTTTAACAACGCTTGTATACGGGCTATTAACAACGTTTGATATACATACATATATATACCATGTGATATAGGTTAAGTTGTAACAGGGAATTTAAATATGTATGGTTTTTTTTATTATTTTAGCTAATCAGAAAGCATTTTGAAACAATGTTTTTAGATGGAACTTAGAATTAAACTATTTAATGATTAATAGAATTCATCAGATGCATATATTTTTATTTCTATTTATTTGTTGTTTCTCTCTATTTTTAAATTAGCAACTAATAATCCTGTTGCATAACATTTATTTTTTATTTTCTTTTTATTGATTATTTTTATTTAATTATATTATTGTTACAATTTTTTTTAGTTATTTTTCTAATTTATTACAAAAAGACGTAGGACGTATATTTTTATTCCATTTTTTGCATGATATTTTTATTCTTTATAAAATATATAAAAAAGTTTAAAATAATTATTTAAAGCGAAACCGTAATTTATTGCTTTATAATAATTTTACCAGTTCTTTTCTTGTGCCCATTTTCATTCAGTCAACGATTATTTATAATTAATGAAAACAATAAGGGGTTTAATAAATATTCCAGAAACGTTTTCATTTTGCTTATTTCATTAAATTAAAACGAGCTGTCGGAGAAATCATTTCTCCTCGTTTCATTTTATATAAGATATTACTTTGACCTCTACTGCGATCTATACGACCCAGCCCTCTGTGCTCACTCGTTCTCTCCCTCTCCATATCTTTCGCTCACTCTCTTCTGGGTCCCTATGCGAGTTTCCACTGGTCGAGTATTGACCGAACGCGTAATTTATGCAAATATTCCAATTTGTTGAACTGAAACACTTGGAAGGCGAGAAGCGCTGCCGAAATAATTGCGTCGATTTATATGACGAGAGGCGACAGCAAATGGCGCCTGCTGCTGCTGCTGCAGCTGCTCATTACCCCTTCAGTGCGAAGTATGTCCTGCATCCTGTGGGCCAAGTCCCTTGCTTCTTCCATCAACTGGGTATTTTTCGTACACGAATAAACTTTATGGCGCCATTGTAGCAAAGTGTCGCCGTCGACGTCGCCGTTGGTCCTGCTCCGGGATGACATAATAAACTTGGAGGATATTTGAAATTCGAGTGAATTTGAGGAGCTGTGGCAACACGAACGAACTACGAAAGCTGCGAGGCTTCATTACACGAATATAGCGACACCCAGCCCAGCCCAGCTCTTCCCTGCCCTGCCCTGTCCTGCCCTGCCCCGGCCTGCCTTGCCCGCTTATTAACATAATGAAACAATGAAATAGGGAGGAGAGCAAATCAGCTCCAGCAGCTGAATGCTTGCTTGGTCATAAGGGACCAACATCATCATCGTTGCACGCGGCCACTTGCTCGAGAAGCTGTCAAATGAACGCCATATCTTTGAGCATTATGCTAATAAATTTACAAAAATGAGAAACTTTCGGCTCTAATGAAAAACACCCAAAAAAGAACCAAAAAACAAGGCAAAGTTGCGTACAGATTGAGAAATCAAAAGTAAATACACCTGACTACAAAGCTCAAGTCAAGCCAAGGCAAATTTGATAGGTTATCAGGGCATGACCAAGGGACTTAAGCGAAATAGTTTTTTTTTTTTTTTTATATAAGAAAGCAAAATGTGATTGAACTGGATATACTCTGTAATATGAAAAGTAAATGAGTTAGAGTTAATAACTAATAATTTAATAATTATTTTTATTGGCTTAATTATGGAAAAAATAATAATAATTTATTTAGATATATATTTTATATATTTATATATATATATTTTTTTTTTCATGTCAAGTTGTATATTATTCATTATTTATTTACAAATAAGAACATTGCTGTCGCACGTTACAGACTTCATTTGCCTATAAGGTCAAGTCGTACGACTTATATTTTCAGGGTATATTCAAGTTCTGCTTGGCGTTTACAAAACTTCTACATGCTCCAGGGATGGCGGCCGGGCAGTGGCAATGGCAATTGGTGTTATGCCTGATGGCCAGCTGCTATTTTGGTGCGGAATTACGTAGCACGTGCGAGCTTCCAATCATCGAGCCGTGTGGACGTCGATGCCGGGAGAGCTCGTCAACTGGATTTGATTTGCGCTGCCTTTTCGGTTGCCTTGGTTCACGCCAAACGTCCTGTCTTCCTGATTATAAGGCACAAATTGCCAACGTCGAGGCTTAGGCTCGGCCATTCGTCTCTGCCGCTGCCGCTGCGTCGCGTTGCTTGTTGGCTGCGCAAAATATTTATTTTATTTATGACAGCTCCGTTTTTAGAGGCATTCGGAGAGGCCAGAGAGCCGCACAAATTGCCAAATTCACTTTGAGCCACAACCGTGGCAAACTTTGACTTCCTTCCATTTTGACGCAATCAGTTTAATGCGCAAAATATAATGCGAGCGCCCATCGAACTGGAAATCAATTCTGATTGCCAACTATAGTGTAGACTATAGTCAACCTAGCGCCTGTACCAATGCTTCCGGTATTGTGCAACTCGAACTCGAATATCATTTTTTGATTACTCGACTTTCAAGTCCTATTCCGGCGAGTGACTGGCAATGAAACTACTTTTGCCATTTGTCTGGCTTCAACTCTGTTTAGAAACTGCAAATTGCGAGCACATTCAAAGGTATTTAGAGATACACATACTCGTAAAGGTTATTTAGAAAGGAGCAAAGTATGACAACGATCAATATTAATGCATATTGTAAATATGATAAAGAAGGGGTTTCCTAAGCAATCAATCTAATTTAATAAAACTAATTACAGATTTATTTCTATGCTTTTGAACTATGATCCGCTTATTCGATAAATTTTACTTTAAATATCGAAATTTAAATGTATAGTTTTTTTAATATTTAAATCAATTAAAATCAATCAATAATAATTTTTATATTTCTTATAAATAAATGTAAAATAAAATATTTCTATATATATATTGAATGCTTAACTGTATAAATGCTATATAACTATGTTATATTATTTAAATTAATTTTTAATATTTTGTATATTTGGTATTTCTCTGCAAATAGCTAATGAAGTAGAGATTTATATATAAAATTTACATATACATACATAACATTCCTTGCTAATCTTTGATATCGTGTAAAAAAATGTTCAGCATAAGCAAAGATTTTAGTCCGATCTCTGTGATATATATAGATATCAACCAGTTTATCTAAATGAATAATCCTATTGGACATTAATCGAATTGGAGAATATGTGTATATAATTTCATATATTATTGAGAGATGTTTTCACTAAGATTATTAGGGATTAGATTTGATTAAATTAGTGTCCTTTGATAACTGATTTGATTCAGCGTGAAACTATCTCTTGATATTTCACCTATCCCACTAGCAGCCATGGCAAGGGATCTCTTTAACTTCATTGTGACTTTCTTACGGAGTCATCTGACTCTCAGCTTCCTCCCTTTTATGGGCTTTGGAGTTTTTGTTAATGCTACCACGCCCCCTTTCCCACCCAAATGCAAACTGTTGACGGGGCGGAGCAGTGAGACGTTGTGACGGCTTGGGCGCGCTTTAGCCGCCAAATGCTTTTCGCTTAATGAGTTTTCTACTTGCGGTTTCGAGGAAAATTTGCGCAAAAATGCGCCACTTTACCTACAACATGAAGTGGAGGAGGCTTTTACCTTGACTCCCCCAGCAGCAGGAGGCGGGCATGGCACGGCAAACGGCAGCGGTAGCGGCTGTGTTGCTGCTGTGTTCGTTGTAAATGTTTTAGTGGTTACTGCGTTTAAGTCATTAGAGAAAATTCTTAGCTAAAGTGCGGCTCAATGGGTTGCGACGAGAAACGACGCGAGAGGCGGAGGATGGGAGACAGGTGAGAGGCGGGTGAGGCGCGGGTACTGCTAAGTCTTAGAATTTGGCATCTTTTGTAGCTCTTCAAGGAGTATACACAAACACACACACGTGGGCATACATATATATATAGACATAGACATACCTATATATGTATGTATATGTGGAAAAGGGGGCTTGCAACCGCAAAGGTGGCAAATGCGGCTGCTTCGACTGTAAAATTGCTGGAAGCGTAGCGAATTTTACAGCCTTTCGTGTTGATTATTTTCATCGTAAAAGCCCATTTAAGCATTTATATATATACACACATACATATGTATATATGGCAAATTTTAATTTATTTTAGCTCAAGCAATTAAATGCAAAGAACTTATTAAGTATAAATAATTATGTTTAAACACGTGTGCGTGTGTGTGTGTGTGTGTGTGTGTGACAGCTACACACAACCACATACATATATAAATATACATACATATAAATCCATTTGTGGATTAATTTATGGCAGTGAATTTTACAATTCAATATTAATATTTTAATGTGCCGAAGTGAAGCTAATTGAAATTTGATTAACTAGCTAATTTTGAATAGAAGAAGAAGCCACAGAGCAGATAGCAGAAATAATGCTTAAAGTAATTAAAAGCGGACTAAAACATCAATCGCTCAATGAAATGAAGTGATTATAAATATTCGTATAAATGAAATTTTTGATACAATGGAGGACAAAAGTATTTTGACAACGCATTGCAAACACTCTAACCGCTTATTTATGCGTGCTGAGAGAGGTAACGGTACCCATTATATTTTTCAGAGAGAGCAAACATAAAAAGCTATAAATGACCAAAATATTGCAGTGATAACATAACTCATTATTTTTCTATAATTATATGCATGGCAGATTGTCATTATTTGGGTGGACAAAAGTATTTTGACATTAATATTTATTAAATAAAGTGAGACAAAAACTTAACAATGGTAATAGTAACTAAAATATTAATTAGAATTAAACCCTCCTTTACTATCTGCAAGCGTCTAGGGATCGATCTAACCAAATTTTGTAATGTTTCTATTGAAAAATCCTGCTAAGGTCCTCAAACCTCAGCAATCCGTCTCCTTGGGCGTTCTTGATAAGTCTAAGCTACGTTTTACTTTTGCGTAAGCCTACACATTCTCTATAATATTGAGATCAGAGTGCTGAGGTGGCCAATCATATGTATTGACTTCAATATTCCCAGAAAATTCAGTTAAAATATGGACCTTGTGGCATGGAGCATTGTCCTGCTGCAGTATACATGATTTTCCAATGAGCCGGTAACCGGAATTCGATGAGTGGTCATTCAGGACACGTAAATAATTATCCCTCTTCATTTTTTCATTAATTAATATCAAATTGGAGAGGCTATTGACACATGCGAGCCCCCAGAGCATTACCGATTCTTCAGCACGTGGGTACATACGCCTCTTTTTTTGCGAATATTCTTTGGCAACCTGTTATAAATCGCTTTTTTTAAATCCAGGATACCCAAAGGAACTATCGTCCATCCATAATACTTTTCCACAGAAGAATTGCGGCTTGCCTATGAAGGTTTTAGCAAATCGATACCTTTTTAGTTTATTTTATAGTGATATTAAGAGTATTGGAACATCTATAACGTAGAAAAATTTGCCTTCTTTCGCCGACTTGTGATAGTATTTCTGCTTATTGATAATTTATGATTATTTTTGGGCTTAATCGACATGACTTTTATGAAAATGCGCACATTTTCTTTAAGATTTGTTAATATGATGCGACCTTCTACAGGTTTTTTTGAATGAATTTTCCGATCTGGCCTTCTTGTTTGAGTGAATCAGTTTTTTATTTTTTGTTAATTTAGTTGTAAATTGCGCATAGAGGTGCATTTTATAAGGCTGTAAGGTTTTCCACGGAAATACCTGCACAATTCTTCGTTTGCGACTAATTTTTTAATGATTTCACTTAATCACGTTGTTTGCCCATAAGTTACCGAAAACTATTATCAAATAATGGCTATAATTAAAGAGGACACCAAAAATAACTTAAAAGGAAAAAATATGTATTTTTGAATCCAAGCAAATTACCGAAAATGAATTTGAAAGGGAATGTCAAAATACTTTTGTCCACCTAAATAATGATAATCCGCCATGCAAATAATTATAGAAAAATAATGAGTCATGTCATCAATGCAATATTATGGTCACTTAAAGCCTAGTATGTTTGCTCTCTCTAAAAAATATAATGGGTACCGTTACTTCTCTCAGCACGCAGAAATAAGCGGTTAAAGTTTTTGCAATGCGTTGTCAAAATACTTTTGTCCTCCATTGTATGTGCAGTTTTTTATATTATTTATTTATTTATTTTTTTCATACATATTTCTCTTTTGAGTAGTGAATTATAAAGAATATTAAAGAATATTATATTAAGGCAATTATGTATTATGTTGAAATAATAATTACACTGTGCAAATCCAAATCGTATTACATTTAATATACTCATATATATATATATATATATATATATATATATATATGTGTATATGTATAGCAATCCAAAACCAAAAATTGATTTAATATCGAAAATATCAAACAGATGTGATTTCACTCAACTTCTGAAGGCAGAAAGTAGCTTGAAGTTCCAGTTAATTAGCAGCAGCTGATTCCACTCTTGAGTTGCTGCCGCACAGTGTGGAAATAGAAAGAGAGAGAGAGAGAGATATTGAGCAAATGAGTGAGTGTTTCGTGCTCTTGAGTAATTTTTGCTGTATATTCTCTTAAATTGAACCCACTCAATGCTCTTAAGTGACAAATACGCTGAGCGCACGCTCACCTCTCACTCACTCTCTCCCTCTCACTGACTCTGGCTCTGGCTGTGTCTCTCAATTTGTGTGCCTTTGAGTCAGTCTACGCAGCAGACCGACTGGGTATGAGTCTCTGCCTTTATGTGTGAAGTGTCAGAAAACTTGGCAATGTTTCCATTTTACCTATCTCCGAATATGCGGCTAGTAGCCCGACTAACTCACAATGTGCCTAAAGTGTTGTAAATATATAATGATTTATGCACGAATATACCCCTATAGCTGCTCGCTTATTACTAGGCAAATAATGAATTCGCACATAAATCTAATATAGGTCTGCATATATATGTATGTATGAGTATATATTTATATACACATCGACATAATGAAACTAACTAGACAGCGTGTCGTTTATTATTTTGCGTGTTTACTTTTCGTTTTTGTTTCTTTTTGTCACTTTTGCCAGACGGCTTAAATTTTATGTGCAAATATTAAATTTAGCACACATTTAACAATAAATGATGCAAATAGCTAAAAAAAAAAAAAAAAAAAAAATAATAATAAAAAAAAAAAAACATAATAATAAAGTAAAAGAAAAATCGTTAACAAGCAATTATTATGAGTTTGTGCAGTGTACTCAAATCAAAATTGAATATATAGGAAAATTTTAATATAAATATTTGATTTGATGGTAAACTATTTTTAAGCTATTTATGATTTGCGAATGTAGTTCACTGCCTATAATAACAAATAAAAATAAAAAAATACGATTTTTATTATTAATTTTAAAGTATAGAAAATATAAGGAAGACTGTTGCAAAAATGTATGCTGAATTTGGGCTTACAATTATAATAATAAAATTAATAAACTTGAAAATGAAAAACAGTAAATCTACATATAAAATAATTGAAAAACAAGTAAGAAAGCTCCAGTCGAGACTGCTCGACTAGGAGATACCCTGAACCCTCCAAGCTGATATTCTAATCATTCTGCACTTCTTTTATGCACACATACATACACATGCATCCACGCATTTTAACAAAAACCGAAATTTTATAAATTGCATATAAGCATACATTAAAAATTTGGAGACTCTAGCAATAAAGGTGTAGAAGATATAATTTTATAACTGGTTTTCGATAAGGTTTTTTATCGATAAAAAAAGATCGGGATGAGTTATCGATTTTTAATGATAAACTTGATATGCGCGCTGTAATTACGGACATTTTAAAAAAAATTTGAAGTCTCTAGCTCTTATATCTTCTGAAATCGACGCGTTCATACATACGGACGGACGGACGGACAGACAGACGGACAGGGCCAAATCGACTCAGCTCGTCGCCCTGATCAAGAATATATATACTTTGTGGGGTCTGCCACGCCTCCTTCTGCCTGTTACATACTTTTAACAAAACCATTATACCCTGATTTCCCATTTTCAATGGGTTCAGGGTATAATAAGTATAAAGTTTTTATAAAAATAAAAAAAAATTCATAAAAAATAAATAATACTATTTTAATAAATATACAAAAATAATAATGATAATAGATATAAAAATTTTAATCAATTTTGGAGGGTTAAGAGTTAGGGTACTTTCGACTAGATGTAGCCCTAAAGTTTATAGATTCGATTAGATGCGCAATGCCAATTTTTCGCAGTTTGCGTATTTGCTTTATGCCTAAGGAACTAATTTGAATCCAATAATATTTGGTAATCATTTGAGTGTTGTTGCAAAATGAACTTTAAAAATTCCACTATCATTTGTTTGCTTTATGTTGACAAGACTAAAACTATTTATTCGTTTACATTGGACAACAATTTCAATGTAATTAAAATCCAGTTTAATTAACTTGAGTAAATTAAGTTCTAGCTTTTTCAGTTGAGCTTTCTAGTACAAAACATTTAGTGTTAATTAAAGCACATATATTTTATGTATATATTGCCCGTGAATATATTTTCCAGTCAAGTTGCAGATTATAAAACATCAACATTTCTTATTACACTCCCAAGCTGGCATTGCAACTTCTCTCTCTCTCTCTCTCTCTCTTTCTCTCGTGTCATAAAAGTGAAATGAGTATATTGGATATTGCGAAATGTCCGTCTTTTTGTCCGCCCAACTGTTCGTTCGAGATTATAGAAGCTCAAGTTTTCATACTGCACTCCCAAGCAAGCATCGTCAAACTGATCGATTTATTCTCCGCTCTCTCTTTCTCTCCCTCTCACTCACTTTCTGCCTCTTTATTTCTTTCTCTCTTTTATGTTGTCGTGTGGCAATTTTCAATTGACAAATCGTGACCATTTTGTAACGTATTTCAGCAATTACAATCGGTCAACTGTCTTTTCTTGTTCCACTTAAGCTTACGCACACGCATACACGCACACACACACATACACACACTCTCATACATATACGTACTTATAAATAATCTAACTAAATATGTACACTGCAATTAGTACAAATGTCTATTGTAAATATTTGAATGTGCGCGCGCAGCTTATCAGCCGCAAAAATACGAAGAGTCTCTGAACTGAAAGGAAAATGAGTGTGAATGCGACCGGGTGTGCCTTTACCCGTGTGTGTGTGTGTGTGTACTTAGGTTATATATAAATATGAGCATATATACTATACATGTACATATATACATAAATCTATGCATATAGAGTATGACATCTGCGCGACTGTAGCGATAAGATGAGACTCGTGGATTCGGAACTTTGAAGACAGCACGGGGCCGTCGCAGTCAGTCGTGTCGGAAAGCTTTGATAGTTGATGTTTTTGTTTGTACGCCGCTGCGTCTGGCAGCGAAAATTGCTGTTTTTTCTTTTTCTAGTTTTTGAAAATTTTAACCGACTCTCCCACCAGAAAGAAAACCCCTTCACCCATGTTAGTTTTTATTTTATTTTACTTTGGTATGGGTCTATGAAAAGGTGCGATAATTTGTTATTTAGCTAAAGAAAAGGGTTTGCTGGCTGTCAACAAGGGCGCTGCCTTATGTTTGAACTAGTTTTTTAATGTTTTCCGATGTAACACTAGAACTTACTTCATTTGCATAACATTTAAAATAGAATTTGTATATGTCTTCCAGTAGATAGTAATAATGTTCCATACGATATACGATTTTATTTGTACAACAAATCGAATTTGATCCAGATTTCTATCAGGAATTTTGACATATTGTTTTACGAAACAGTTAAAAGTTAAACAAAATGTTTTTGTATATTTTCTTTTCTATTTCTTTGTCCCATTCGTTCTGCAGCAATTTCTGTGTTTGTCAAATTTGTATATAAAATATTATATAAATAAAACTGAAATAATGATATGTTAATCTGACGGATATGTGAAGTGATGTAACTTTTAATATAAGTTTATCGATAAATCATGCGAATAAACTAGAAAGGAAAAAAGATATATGTCCTATTGCTCAAATTGAGAAATTTTAGCTTAACTAATTTTTATACCCTGAACCCATTTTCAATGGGAAATCAGGGTATAATGGTTTTGTTGAAATGTATGTAACAGGGAGAAGGAGGCGTGGCAGACCCCACAAAGTATATATATTCTTGATCAGGGTGACGAGCTGAGTTGATTTGGCCCTGTCCGTCTGTCTGTCCGTCTGTCCGTCTGTCCGTATGTATGAACGCGTCGATTTCAGAAGATATAAGAGCTAGAGACTTCAAATTTTTTTAAAATGTCCGTAATTACAGCGCGCATATCAAGTTTATCATTAAAATTCGATAACTCATCCCGATCTTTTTTTATCGATAAAAAACCTTATCAACAACCAGTTATAAAATTATATCTTCTACACCTTTATTGCTAGAGTCTCCAAATTTTTAATGTATGCTTATATGCAATTTATACAATTTCGGTTTTTGTTAAAATTTATCCCCCACCCTTAAATTCACCCCCTCACCCTCACTTTTGTAAAAAGCGTATTTCAAATACTAGAGACTTGTGCTTTGGCAATAACATGCATATCTATGTTATAATTATAATCTGAAAGTTTCATGAAGATCGTACGTCCACAAAAAAAGTTATTAAGCAATTAAGTTCTCATAGTAAGCGCACACTGCAGCCCATGCGTGTTTATGCGTGGGTGCTTGTGTGTGTATGTGTTTGTGTATGTGTGTGTGTATGTGTTTGTGTATGTGTGTGTGTATGTGTATGTGTGTGTGTATGCGTTTGTGTATGTATGCGTGTGTGTGTGTGTGTATGTGTGTCTGTATGCGTGTGTGTATATGTATGCCTGTGTGTGTGTGTGCGTGTTTCTTGTGTAAGCTGAAAGACGCGAAAAATTATTGAAATATCTATTGCTCCAAGGGTTCAGGGGATCTCGTAGTCGAGCAGTCTCGACTAGAGCTTTCTTACTTGTTTTTTATACCCTGAACCCATTGAAAATGGGAAATCAGGGTATAATGGTTTTGTTGAAATGTATGTAACAGGCAGAAGGAGGCGTGGCAGACCCCACAAAGTATATATATTCTTGATCAGGGCGACGAGCTGAGTTGATTTGGCCCTGTCCGTCTGTCTGTCCGTCTGTCCGTCTGTCCGTCCGTCCGTCTGTCCGTCTGTCCGTCTGTCCGTCTGTCCGTATGTATGAACGCGTCGATTTCAGAAGATATAAGAGCTAGAGACTTCAAATTTTTTTTAGAATGTCCGTAATTACAGCGCGCATATCAAGTTTATCATTAAAAATCGATAACTCATCCCGATCTTTTTTTTATCGATAAAAAACCTTATCGAAAACCAGTTATAAAATTATATCTTCTACACCTTTAATTCTAGAGTCTCCAAATTTTTAATGTATGCTTATATGCAATTTATACAATTTCGGTTTTTGTCAAAATTAACCCCCCACCTCTAAATTCACCCCCTCACCCTCACTTTTGTAAAAAGAGTATTTCAAATACTAGAGACTTGTGCTTTGGCAATTACATGCATATGCATGTTATAATCATAATCTAAAAGTTTCATGAAGATCGTACGTCCACAAAAAAAGTTATTAAACAATTAAGTTCTCATAGTAAGCGCACACTGCAGCCCATGCGTGTTTATGCGTGGGTGCTTGTGTGTGTATGTGTTTGTGTATGTGTGTGTGTGTGTATGCGTTTGTGTGTGTATGCGTGTGTGTGTGTGTATGTGTGTCTGTATGCGTGTGTGTGTATGTGTGCCTGTGTGTGCGTACGTGCCTGTGTGTGTGTGTGTGTGCGTGTTTCTTGTGTAAGCTGAAAGACGCGAAAAATTATTGAAATATCTATTGCTCCAAGGGTTCAGGGGATCTCGTAGTCGGGCAGTCTCGACTAGAGCTTTCTTACTTGTTTTAAATTTATTTATTTAATAAAATTCTACTTAAAAAAAAAAATAATTTTAAACCTGTCGATAGTTTGGATACTAACAGCTTTTATAGAAATGCAGTCATGAATGATAATATATTAATACTCGTATTTAAAAATATTTGCTATACATATTTATATTTATATAAAGTTTAGTTAGTTAATAAGATTTTGATTTATTCTCTTATAGCATTCCATATGTACAACATATGCTATTCATGCAGTTTGTATTGTTTTTCAACTGGCAATCACTTATCGTTTCTCAAAGAATACATAAACATACATTTATATATGTATGTGTGTTTTATATATATATAAATTACTTTTCATGTCTTCGAGTTGTTCTTATCATGCTCGTAATTAACGTGTTCTATTTTTAGATGTCGTCTTTTAGTTGAGCGCTACGTTTCAGTCTATTATCAATTGAATCATCAATTGACTTTTCAGTTTGATGTGGCTGTTGTTGTTGTCGTCGGACTCGTCAACGAGTGAAACGAGTGCGAGTGCGCACAAAGAGATTATCAAGCTAAAAAATCAACAGTAGCTGCCTCTGCCTCTCATCTGAGTATTGCGGCAATATAAAGACAACTGCTGCTGATGTTGCTGTTGCTGTTGCCGTTGCTGTTGCCGTTGCTGCTGCTATTACTGCTCTTGCTGTGGCAGCATCTGTTGTTGATTGTTATTTTTGCTGTTGATTTAATAAATTAAAACCCGTAAATTAACTGTGAAGGCAAAACGACGCGCGACAAATCAAATAAATAAATAAATGGCAAGCAAAAGCTAAAGACTCCAACAACAACAACAGCAGCGGCAGCAGCAGAAACAGAAGGGGATAGAGAGAAAGAGAGAGAAAAGAGACAGACAGAGAGACAGAGAGAAGTAGAATTTGCAAATTGATGCTGGGCTGAACATTAATTGAACAATTCTAAAAAATCATTGTATGCTTTGAACTCTATCTATTTCGGGCTTGCCCTAGACTTTGTTTAGTTCGGAGTAGATTGCGTTGCGGAACTAGTGAAACAAACTAGTCTTTTTTATTGTATTTTATTTTGTTTTATTTTATTGGTGTCTTCAACAATTAAGTAAATAAATCAATTGTTGAAACCATGAAAATTATAAATGAATCATTATAGATATACATCTAGTTTCACTTCAATATATAGCTAATAGATATACTTATTCTTATATTTATAATCATACTTATACTTATGCTTAGACTGGCACTTAAAGTAATTCTTATACCCAAAGTTTCATGTATTTACTGATACTTATATTTATACTAATGACTTAATTTTACCTATACTTATGTTTATAAATATACTTTCACTTATGGAACTATATATATACTTGGGCGTACAATTATATTTACAATAGATCTTATACTTATACATTCAATTTTTACTTATATTCATACTATTCTTTTATAAGTAAAACCTTATAATTATATTTCTATTTATACATATATATTCATGCTCATTATTTAGAATTAAAATTTTACTTTTACTAAAATTGATGCTCATACTAATATATGTATATATTTTACTTACGCATATACATATTCATACGTAGTATTTTTGTACTTATAGCAGAACCTATACGAATACTTATATGCATATATAATTCCGTATTACGTATGAGTGAGCATAGTCGTACATTTACTTTCAGTCATACTTAAATGTTTTATAATGCAATAAATATAAAATTTAATTTTGTAATTCTATTTAGGCCGATTCCAACACTGCTAATAAAAGCTTTATCACTCTATATAGTTCTAATTATATTTCTAATTACTCCTTTACTTCTAATACTTAAATGAAAATCATAACATAAATTTGGCTTATACACATTTCTAATTATGCTTGAGTAGCACCTCAAATTATTCTGATTCGTATTCATATATGTGCTATGAAAGAATACTTTCCAGTCATCCTTGAGGGCTTTTACATTTATCAGAGTATTTCCCCGCCCCGTTGATTTGTGTAAAGTCCGCTCACTTTTCAGCTACTATTTGCATTGTTATTGCTGCTTGCTGCTTGCGGCATCCCCATGAATTTCAAAGAGATGGAACATTTGTGCGGCTTCCCATAGTTGGTGTTACACTAACTAATATTTAGGGGCTAAGACCGAAAATTAGCACACGTGTGCAGGCGGCTCGGCTGACTCAATGATAAAGCCACTAAGCCAAAGGTATGCGACCCATGGGCAATTGAACGCACACACGCACACACACATGTTAGCATTTGAATATATGGATATACCCACATGCATATATATACATGCACACATATATGCCCATCAATATCCCACCCACAGCCCTTCGGCGAGTTGCCTGTTTATTTAGCCACAGCTGGCAGCCCGATGACGACGAAGACTTATCAATGGGTCCCATCTGTGTTAATGATGCCATGGCGCTCTGATAACCGTTAGGTATCAGGCCGTACCGGCACGTGTGCCCTGTCTGCCAATCCATGTGTGTGTGCTAGTGTGTGTTCCTGTGTGGGGTGTGGCAGTTATTTCGTATGCTCCCATTCCTCCTCCCCACCACCACTTGGTGTTTGTATAATATCAGCTGTGATAAAACCTTTGGAAAACTTGAGTCCATCGGGCAGTCAATCGTCAGCTTTGCTACAAAGTCGTTAACCCCTTTTGGTAGGTAATGCAGCATGATTGATTTATCACTAGGGTCGACCAGGGTCCATCCGCGAGCTGCTGCAGTTCACAAGGGGCCCATAACTTAATTGACTAGAGTGCGACTGTGACTGCGACGGCGACTGCGACGGCGGAGTGGGGGGGCCTTGAACGGTGTTTACTGAATCACATCATTTCACTATTTTCATATTGATCGATCGTTTTTACGAGACCTCAAAATACCTTTAATAATGACTCCAGTGCTTATTTGCTGAAGGGGGAGCTTCCACCGAAGCTATTAGATAGAGACATATGGATGTCTTTGTTGTGTGAGCTTTTAGGGGGGTCATGGAGGATAGGAATTGTAATCAAATAGATAAATAGATGTATTTAGTTTATTTACTTAATATACATATACCCCTACTATATGTTTATTGCTAGATTATCTTCAGTTTATGGCCCAACAATATCGTCAGTGTTCTTTCAGCTATGGATAAGTCTGCAAATCTCAACTAATAATCAAATAATGGATATATTGTATTTAGCTAATGTATATATCTACATAAATGTGTAAGCTTGTCATATAAATATCACTAGAATAACTTTGGTCTATCGTCAAGCAGCAATTCTCTCAACTATCGATTATTAATTATCGAAAATTGTCACTCCACTCCACTAATTATCAAATTGCGACTATCGACAAACTATCATCACATCTCATTACATTATTATAGATCGGCATATCTTTTCTTTGTCTATCAACAGTCGTTTCAATCTATCGCCTATCGATACATCGATGTTGCAATTCCCTGCTCTTAGCTCGTAGAGCGTACTCGAACATAAATACTTGAGTGTGTTGCACTGGGACATGTGTTGCCGGGCGCCATAAAGCGCCACACACATGTCATACATACACACATATATTGTATAGCCTATAGCCTTTTCCTTCCCTGTCTCCTCCTCTTGCTCCGTCTTCTACTCATCTATCGGCCCCCATTTGTAGGACGCTTGGGGCAATCTGAAGTGCGGCACTTCAATTCCAATTCGACAGCAGCCAATTGCAAATCGCAGATGAGACAAGAACAAGGCTCGGGGCGCACTCCAAATGGCAGTTTTTGTTTTGAAGATGTCCTGCGTGTTGTTTTTGTTTTTGTTGCTGCTCCTGTTGTCGCCTGTTTCTGTCAGCTTGCCTTATCCACTTGGGACACGAGGCAGCTGCAGTGAGGGGGTCGCTACGGGGCATAAACTGACATACAGTGCAGCTTTTGTTGCTGATGTTGTTGTTATTGTTGTTATTGCTGGCGGTGCTCCAAGGCCCCTTCACATATCCTGTGCAGAAATTGAAAAACTACTAGAGCTAACTTCAATTGAGACGTGCTGCTGCTCGTCCGAGCCTGGCCTGGCTTGTCCGAGCCACGGAACGGACACTATGATTGAAATTCCGAGCACTGCTCGAGGCGCCGCATCCCCGCCAGCCCAAGGGAACAATCCGATAAACACTTGAATACAAAACCGTTTGATGAGTGAACGAACAGCGAACGGACAGCTCTTGTAGGCTCTAGATGCTCGCATTACAACTAATTACGACGAGGATGAGAACGGAGACGGGGAAGGGCCCAGGGACGGGGACAGAGACAGCGACAGGGCGCAACGAAATCAATATCGAAATTGTGCGCGCTACGCCTTTCAGTGAGGCCATTTCGCCATTTCGTTTCGTTGGCCATATGCTCGAGCCGGGTCGAGTCGGGTCGAGCCGTGTTAGTCTTAATTACAGATGAAGATGCGCTTCGATAAGGCTACAAAGCGAACGGCCTGGAAGCTGGCCGCCGCCAAAGGAAAAACAAATAAATATTTACAGTGCGCACTCGCATTTAATTGCCCTGCGGTTGGGTCGCCACTCGCTGACCACACAGCCCTATGGCATATGGCGTTGAAATGTGAGTAGCGGCTCACTTTGGTGGTTGCCACGTGAGTTGCAATGGACAGACGGTCGATGGAAGGTCAAATCAGCTGGCCAAAAAGACGAAACCATTAAGAGATCCCTTGCTCAGTTAGAGCATGCCCATGTTACAGCTGATATTTTGCAGTTGCCGGAATGTAAGTGAACACGTATATCAATTTGGGGTTGGCTCTTCGAAAATGAAATATGAATTATGGGATTTTCAGCTGATTAAATGGCGCCATCTTCGAATAGATCTAAAATAGTCGTAGGGTAAAAGTTAACGGAATTTGGCAATTACATGTGTATTTTATAAATATTTGCTTACTCATTGATTTAATTTATTTATTTTCTTTATTTCAAATGATTTGAAACCAATTTCCAATTTACCATCTCATGAATATATAAGTATATTATGAGTATATTATGTATGGTATGGTATTAGTGAGTCTGGTAGTATTTTAGTATATAAGTTAGTTGATTTTCACAAATACCTGAATGTGTGGCAAATATTCGATACTAGACCATTCACAGTCTTTATTCTCTAGCGCGAAAATAGAGTTACATTACTGTAGATTCTCTCTTAAGATTAACCTGATTATATATTTATTTATGCCAACTGCGATTTTAAGGAACCGCAACAATATTCTATGTCTTCCGCTCTTTCAATTTGCTCGCTGTTCAGATACTCCACAGTTACAGTCCGTCACATGAAACGAGGAAAGTCTGAAAATATTGATTTCTAAACGAAATGGACTGTTTTTGAAAAGAATAATATTATATAATATTTAAATATAGTAAAAACAAGTAAGAAGGCTCCAGTCGAGACTGCTCGACTAGGAGATACCCTGAACCCTCCAAACTGATATTCTAATCATTCTGGACTTCTTTTATGCACACATACATACACATGCACGTATAAGCACGCGCTTTGCAAACTGCGCAGCTAGCAGCGGCTGCGCTTGGGCTGCACTGCAGTGTGGGCAATATAACGAGAATTTATTTGTTGAATAATTTCTTTTGTAGACATACGATCTTAATGAAACTTTTAGAGCGTAATCATATGGCTTAAATGTGTGTACATTTCAAAGCACAAGTCTCTAGTACTTGAAATGCGTTTTTTACAAATTGGGGGCGAAGGGGGCGTGGTATCCAAAATCTGTAAATTACAAAATCTTTGTATCCATTAACTTTATATACAACGCAAATTTGAAGTCTCCAGGTCTAAAAGTGTTCAAAATAAGCTGAAAAAACATTGTCGATTTTTCGATTATTCTCGATAAAAAAGTTATCGGATGAGTTATCGAAAAAATAAAGCAAACTTGTACTGCCTATGGTATACACGAGTATGCTTGCCAAATTTCAGCTCTCTAGCTCTTATATCTTCTGAGATCCTTTTGCTCATACGGACGGACGGACGGACGGACGGACGGACGGACGGACAGACGGACAGGGCTATATCGACTCAGCTCGTCGTCCTGATCAAGAATATATATACTTTATGGGGTCTGCGATGATTCCTTCTGCCTGTTACATACTTTTCACAAAACCATTATACCCTGATTTCCCATTTTCAATGGGTTCAGGGTATAAAAAGAATATACTCATTTCACTTTGGTGAATAAGTATAATAATAATCATAAAATTATATAATATTTATAATACAAAAATAATAATCCTAATCTTATAACTTCTAATCAAATTGAAAGTATATTGGTTCTACTACAGTCCTATTCGAAGTATTCACAAAATGTCATTCAGTTGAGCTAGAGAGTTGTCATCTTTCAGTAGCTTGAAAACTGCAATTTGTTTTGCTTACGTTTGGGCTTTGCACATGAAATGTTATAAGAGACAATATTTTCATTTCGAATAATGGCTCAGCACCTTGCTGTGTACTCCGCTTCCATTATCGCACACACACACACAGCCAAAAGGCAAAAGGGAAACGCTGAAGAAGAGAATAAAACATGACGCAATAAAGACGTTTACATTGGCCTGAGACATGGGGTTAAGTCTGTGTCCTTTTCGTTAAGGATGCGCCTCACTGTTGCTGATTCTTTTTGTTTGTTTACTTTTTATTTACATGCGGCGCAAGTAATTTTTATATTTGCACAATAAATGTGGCAGCCTAATTGAGTTAGAGGCGTTTCGTGTGTGTGTGTGTGTGTGTGTAAATACGGTAAAAGTGACAAGAGTCCTTGAGCAGCACACAGTTGCCTCCTCCATTTGTTTGTCTTCGCTCTGTCCCAGCAAAAGTCTCAAGCCAAAGAAAAATAATCTGCAAAATGTTTCACTAACAACTCAAGTGAGCTCTGAAATATTCAAGTTAACTTTGCAATCTGTTAAGCCGCTTAGGTTTTTGATGCACATTCAAAAATCATTTGAAAATGTTCATATATGAATCAAAAGTAATCCTAATCGCAAAATACTGTTAAAAAATTTTCATTTAAATTTTGTTTTTTAATGTGCTATATTTGCATTGATGTTTTATGGAATATGTTTAGGATAGAGCTGAATATATTTTGTATATATAAACTGTGCAAACGAGAGAGAGAGAGAGGTAGATAGAGGGAGATAGATAAGGAAGGAAGGAAGTAGAGAGGGAGGTAGACAAAGAGAAAAAGAGAGAGAGCGAGAGAGAGAGAGAGAGAGAGAATTGGTACAAGGAATTGACAACTTTTAAAAGAAAGAACTTTAGCTCAAATCAAATTCATAAAGTATTTTCCTAAACAAGGTACATATATGGATTAATTTCAGGTTACCTAATAGGAATTTTTAGTCAATTGGCATTTTGTTTAATTTAAAACAGATTGTGACTAAAATGTAAAATTATAAAAAAATAAAAATGTCCTATATCAAGTTCTATCAGAACCAGAAAAAGAGAACGCGTGCAATAAAAATTCATATGTGTCATAATTTTAAAATAAGCTAGAAACTTACCAAACACCAAGAATTATATTGAAAATTGACCTAACTAAATACTAGAAAGCCAAGACACGCACTGATTACTTTGAGTAACACAAAACGCCACAACGATTTTTAATAAGAGTATCAAAAACCATAACAAATCAAGTGTGATCCATAACGTCACAGCTGTTAATGGTCTATGGCCTATTTATAGTGACATTGACAATTTATCGTCTAGGTGGAGCAACGTTTGTGGTTAGCAAATATGCATAAGACGAGCCTCGTGCTCCACTTGCTGGCCGGTGTGCATCTTGGATATACGGTCTACTATGAGTACTTATATGTGCAGATGCCATACCTAGCCATTTATTTTGGAGTGCTGCCGTCCGTGGGTGGCAAATTCAAGTACCTGACCTTTCTCAACGGAGTGCTGCAGTGCATTTACTATCTGATCGCCATTCTGCACGATCTGCTGAGGCTGCGCCGACTGCGCCAGCTGCGGGACTATCTGCTGGCCAGCCTTGTGCTGCCGCTGGCCCTAACTGTGAGCTTGACCTTCTGGACGCTGTGCGTCATCGATGGCGAGTCGATATTTCCGTCCTTCATTCAGGTGATCTATCCCGAGTGGCTCAACTGGACCATGCACTGCGGTGTCTCGATCTATCCGTTCCTGGATCTGTACATCAGTGCGCATCAGTATCCGAAACGTAGCCATGGACTTTCGGCCCTCACGACTGCCCTCCTGCTTTATCTAATTTGGATGTATTACGTGGTTTACTCCACGGGCAAGTGGATCTATCCGTTCCTAGGTGCACTGTTGCCAGTGACACGGATTTGCTTCTTCGCTGTGGTCATAGTGGCGGCCTTTGGCTACTACCTGGTCGGCGAGCGTATAAACTGTGCGCTCTGGAAGTGCTCCAAGGAGAGTGGGCCCTAAGGAATGGTTCCTAATAAAGCAATTTCCGTTTCTCCAATTCATGTTGACTGCTTTGGGGGGTTGGGGGTATTAAATTTGCATAGAAATGCGCTGAAGTCGACTCGCTGCTCGAGGGCCAACGGAAATTGAAGGCAATAATAATGACAATTGACTTGTCAAAATGTTACGAGTGCGAGAGCTCGAGTAAAGTAAAAACCAAGCCCAAAAACCAAATGCGAAGCGGACTGTGCTGTCCGTGCCAAGGGTTGGCCTGCACTTTTGTCAAGGTTTGAGGTTTGCTTCTTTTCTTTTGCGGTCGTCGAAGCGTGGAATTAACTCAAATCGATTCGCTGCACTCGAACTCAAGGGACGTGGCGATGCTTAGGGTTATAAACGTAGAATCCACTTTAGAGTTTTTCAGTTTTTCAATTGTTACAGTCGAGTCGGTTACCGAAAACCTTGACCATGACAAGTGTATGATAATTGTATAGTGTGAGTGTGTGCATTTGTGTGTGCTCAGAGTGTATATATAAAATTATATAATTTGTTCCCATAGATTCTGATAAGGCACTATTGAAAGATAAAATTCAACGGGCCCCGATATGTAGCTGAATTACAAAACATTCACATATGAATTTTTCATTTATTAGCGTAGGTAGAGTTAATACTAACCTAATTTATCTAAATGTTAAAAAGAATTCCATTTGAATACGATTTTAATTTACTTTTAGGGACCTCTTTACATAGTGTTGATTTTATACTTTCGATAAATTCAATTTGTTACACACTTTAAAGAATCTCTTTATTTCTAATGGTCCACGTACTCAAAAAAAAAAAAAAAAAAAAAAAAAAAAAAAAATTGAGCTCCGCTGATTAAATCTAACTAATTGATTTAATCTTTAATAAAAATATAAAATAAAATAAAATAAAATAAAATAAATAAATAAAAATATATAAATATATATAATAAAATAAAATAAATTAAAAAAAAGTCCTCCATAAGTTGAGAGCTCCTTCAACTGATAATCGAAATATGTTCTACGGCAGTTAGAGCTAAACAAATCGATTAACATGAACTGATTGTTGCGAATGCATTTCTCATATTCGATGCGATTAGTCAACCCCCTTTGCTTTCTTGTTGTTGTTGTTTTTGTGAGCGAACGCCAATTCGGATATTCACTTCGATACAGATTTAGATACATAAATCATTGGCCGGCAGCTGTTTTTGGGTCACGTGTAGAGCTCGCTCGGGAGTCGAAATTCAGCTGTGAATTGCTGAGAAACAGCTGAAAAGGTTGGCTAGAGCAAACCCCGAGCATGCGTCCCTCAATCCTTTCAGCTTCAGTTCGAGGCTCGTTTGGGTTTCAACGGAAAATGGGAAATGGTAAATGGAAAACATGCGGCGCACCCACACGCGGCACTTGTGCTAAAAATATTTCAATATTGAATGGGAACAGCTGAAATGCATTCGCACACACATACAAACACACACATAGAGAAAGAGAGAGAGAAGGTCGCATGCCTGGGATTTGTTTATGGCAGGCCGGAACCAGTCGAACGTTACCGGAAACGTGTTTCATATGTCAGAGGAAATGCTGTTAGCTGCCTGCGTCTGCGCCTGCGCTCGCTCATGAATGGGCATTGGCAAGGACATGGCAAGGCAACGGGACTCGGGACACGGGACTCGGTGCTGAGAACGATGAGAAGAGAAGCACTCAGGTACTCGAGCCCAGCATGCAAATGAACCGACAAAAGAAACACTGGGAACGAGGGCATCAATTGAGTCATATGGCATCGGGCGCATGCCTGCCTCAGGGGCTGCTGAGAGGATGTGCCAGGATCTGTGTCAGCTGTCGATCGTGCAGTCGCTCGACCCCTGGTCTGGCTCAGTCTGGCCTCGCATTGTTCACTTCCACGCACGATTGATTCAATTGGCGTGCTACCCCTCCCCTCCCCACCTCCTGTAGCTACACATGAACGAGTCAGCCGTTGCGGTCTGTATGTCGGATAGCTTTTATTTCATATGTGTGTGTATGTATATGTGTATATATATTTTTTATTTGGATCTCTCCGCCCCGGCCCGCCTCGCCTCGCTCCGTTCTCAATAATTTGTGCAAATATTTTGTGAGCCGCTGGCAAACAATGGGATGCTCCTTTGTGTCTTCCTGCTCGCCGCACACAAATTGTCAATTTGTCACCCGCGTGAATTGCAGAGCCGTCCGCATGGCATGCAGCAAACAGTTACAACAATTGCCCGATGCGAGTATCTTTCAGCCATCGTGCCGGAAAATTGTTTATTTATTGTTATTCATCGCCAACGTCGACCTCGTCGCCGTCGCCGTTGCCGTCGTCGGCTCTCACAATGCAATTTCACGTTTAATTGCGTGCGTCTGTTCTACCAAACGATATTATAACTCTGAAACTCGCAGCGGAGCGAACAAAAAATGCAGGCTGTTTGTTTTACCAATCACACACAAGTACACACAAACACATACACATACAGGTAACATTTTAATGATACGGCCAAACAATGCCCAGACTTGCGCGAGTGAGCCGTACGCATATAAGTAGATAATGATATTTCATACCCTGCCACAAGTTGTACATAGGAGCGTATCAAATATTTATCTGCTTTAAGAGTTTGTTCGCATAGCCAAAGAATCGAGTCTATATATGCTACATAGAATGAATATATAGTACATTGATAGAAAACAAGAGCTTATTTAATAGTAATCAATGCTATCTGCTGTAGGGTTATATATTTTACTATTTCATTATTTCGTTATAGATTATAGAGATTAATTAAACATTTTGCTGAGGAATTGATAAGTGCAGAAGTTTGAAAGTGATCAGAGCTCTCAGTATATATATAGATATACAATAGAATCCGGTTATAACGGCACTCAAGGGACTGTCGTTATGCTCGGAACGCGCTCATAAAAATTTGCCTGGGGACCAGAATTTTACGGCTATAGAGCCGTACAGACGATATAAGCGAAGTCGTAATAACCGGATTCTACTGTATATTCATTTATTAATTGCATTTAGGCAGAATTTAGTAGTATATAAAATATATAAATATCTAGGCATATGTAAATAACTATGCATAAAGACATTTTTGATAATTGCTCATATTTCAGCAGGAGTAAATATTCCAATATAAATATTTTAGATATTTAAAATATAATAAATATTTAAATATCTATATATAATATAATTAATAAATATAAATTAAGAAAATTATATTATATATTATGTTTAAATTTGTAGAATGTAGATGATACATATAATTTAAAAACATTTAATTTGTTAGCTATTGCTTAAGGTAGAAAAAGAAAACTACAAGTAGAACTCAACTTAGAACCTTCTTGAAAATGTCAGCTGAGGTTTGACTGCAAGAATATTCTGCTCAGATTTGCAACAAATAGTTTAATGAGACGAGTCAATTTGAGCAAAAGTCTTTCAGACGACTCTTTCATATCTCAATGAGCGGAAGTTTCATTTCAAAGATATTCAATTCCGTTTTGCTTGAGCTGAATTCGTGAACGTTGCCTGTAATCAGTCTTGAAGCGTCTCCTGCTGTTGTTGCTGCTGCTGCTGGTATTCCTTCAAAGACAACGAATCCCCTAGTGCACCCGTTGCATCATTCATCGGCCCCCTATCTCGCATAACCCCCCAGTCTCCTCTATCCGCCCATCGCATTGTCTTCTGTCAGCATTGATTAAACTTTCTGTCTGCGCTTGTCTCGCACGACGCGTCGCTGCTCCCCGTTGCATGCGTGAAATTTCGCCCATGTTGCACAAATTGATGTTGCATGCCGCTGACATTGTTTTTGCTATTGTTGTTGTTGTTGTTTTTGCAGTTGCCTGTGCTTTTGTTGTTTCGCTTGCTGCTGCGCTGGTGGCATGTTCGCGAAAAGTCATGCGATTTCCTCCGACGTGCGCAATTAGGGTGGGGATAGCCGACCCCTGACAAGACGACCCTCCTTGTCGGTCACCCTACTCACAGGGGGAAACTTGTTTTCAATTTTTTACGTCTTTTCTTCTTCTTTTACGTTTTTTTCTGTAACTTCAGTTAAGTATTCAACTGCTGGCGCACACTATTAACCCAATTAACTGCAAAAGTTTAGCAGCTCTGATTAGAATCAGCTGCAAACATGATGACTACAAAGCGTTACGACACAACAGCTCCAAACATTGGCGAACTCATGTTTATGCTTAATCACCTCGATAAGGTTACAAAATGTACAAAAAGAAACAAAAATTACAAATGACTTGAACACAGAGATAACAGAGAGCATTTAATGCGCTTGTCAATTAAATATTATTTTTAAATTATATAAAAAAGTTAATATACTACAAGATAATAATAATAAAATAAAATAAAATATAATAAATTAATTTAAATTGAAATATAATAATATCATATTAAGTTGGTATAACCATAATCCCATCAGTATGTTTTCATTTATATAAAATATTAGCTCAGTTATTTATAAAGAAATTAAATCTTAATAGCTAAAAAATCAACATATAAGAAATTTATATATTTAATATTTGATATGAAATGCGTCGCAAACCAAACTCTTTTCAATTAATAGAATAAATGAAATATCTGCCACTCTACGATTCTGGTACACATGCAAAATGTCCAATTTGCATAGATTCCTTTCAGCTGCCAGCTGAACGGCAGGATTAAAGATTCTAAACTATATAATATTTAAATGGAAAGGCAGGCAGCGCCATTTGCCCTTGTCGTTGAGCACGTTTGAGAGTGATGCGAATTTTTTCGCATACATTTGTGAGCAGAAAAAGAAAAATTTGTAAACATCGTTGAGTGGGAATTCTGTGG
This sequence comes from Drosophila arizonae, assembly GCF_054131065.1. Classification (NCBI taxonomy): domain Eukaryota; kingdom Metazoa; phylum Arthropoda; class Insecta; order Diptera; family Drosophilidae; genus Drosophila; species Drosophila arizonae. Next base: position 20,844,940 of record NC_142924.1, read on the forward strand.
GTGTGTGCGAAAGAGAGAGAGAGAGAGAGGGAGAGAGAGAGATGGAGGAGTAGGCAACATGTGTTGGCCGTGCGAAGGGATTGGAGCGTGGCGTATCACGATTGCGGCAATCAACAAATGGAGCGGCAACCTCATTAGTCAAAAGGAGGGAACAAAGCGCCGCAAAGAGGAATCACAACACAACCTACGAAGCCCCCCTCGCATAGCACAGCACACAACACAGGATAGCATAGCAGAGCTCAGCTCAGCTCAGTTCAGCTGCCAACCATTTGTACAGCTCCTCAGCGCGGTTGTCGGCCTGCAAAGAGGATGTGCGGCATATGTGGCCACATTAGTCAGTGGGTCGCTGAGTGGGTGAGCATGAGCATTCACTTACAGATACAGTAACACACATACACACACACACACACAAGCACACACGCATTCACTGTACCCACGTGCGTGCTCGCGAAATGGTCTCGTTGGGGTAAACGCAGCGGAAATTGTAAATTTTTTACTCGCAAAGCGAAAAAAATAAATCATATGCGTGAAATGTTTGCGATGCCAACGAATATACCTCCGCGATGGCACACAACGGACTAACAGGACAGCAGCAGCAGCAGGTGCACAGTGGCACAAAGTCTCTACAAAGAAGCCAAAACTACATTGGGCCTCAACTCAATATTTCAGAAATGTTCTCAATTGTTAGTTTATGATTTGACCAATTATTTTTTTTTTATGAATTAATTTAATTTTAATTTAATATTTAATTCAATTTAAACATAAGTTCGGAAAGCTGGCAATCACAGAATTAAATGCTAAAGCGAAGCAAGAAGATATTGGGTTTATTTGCAGGGAAATTTTAAGGGGATATTTGAATAGTTTTAGGATGCTCTAGTCTGATACATTTCCCAACTGCAGTAGATGAGCAAACAGACTTTTCTGCTGCAATACTTAATATGTAGTATTTCAGGATATTTTTGGCCTAAAAGTATGCAACACAAAATTGAAAATATGTGAATTTTGCGAGAATTATGCATATTTCTAGAATACAAGATGTTTCTTCTGATTCAAATTGCTTGCAATTAGATGTTTTAATAGATTACATCATTTAATATTTTGTCAATGACTGGAATAAAGACAGCAATAATTAATAGAAATAATTAACAGAAATAATTAACTACAAATAAAAAATCTGCATCAACAAATCAATTATAGAATTTATTATTATTCGCCTTGTAGCTTTCATAAATAACTAAAACAAATAGTTAAACAATTTATTCAATATTTATTCATGTATATTTAGTCATCAACTAGAAATATCATAGTGACATTCTCTCTACACAAACCTTTCGATGCAACCAATCAGAGATAAGTGATTATATTATCAATATGTCAGATTATCAAGCTTAGCTCACTGTGCTGACTACCAAATGCACAGAATGACAACACAGTCCATGTTTTAGGACTGTTGAATAGAAAGAAATGGCAAATAGGAAGAACTAAAAGGCAAAAAAATCTCGTAACACAGTCACAGACACAATTACGCTTTGCTGCTCCTGCTGGCTGTGAGCAGCAAACGCCAACACATGCCACATTCCCTGCCAGCTAAGGCACACATCACAGGGTATCCTCGGCGAGGAGCGACACATGGCTGTCTGGTGCCTTGGGCCTGGTGCCTTGTGCCTGGTGCCCTGTGCCTGGGATCGGGCAACGCGCTGAAATATATATTTACATATTCACAAATGCAAACAATCCACGTTTGGTGTGGCGAAAATAAAAACGTCATGTTGTTTGAGCCTCCGCCTCATGATGAAGAAAGATGCGAACGGTAAATTGCTGTGTCGCTTGAGCGAGTGTGAGTCTGTGGAGCGGCTGGGCGTGGCAGCGAAAGAGGCTGGGCTCGCTATGGCGTAAGCTGTAGCCAACATTTCCAGTTGCCACTTTGTAAAAGACGAGATGACAAAAAAAAAAAATAAAATGTTTAAATTCGGAATAGACGAAGAAGAAGCAACAGCAACAGAAGGTAAAGAAGGAAATTTCCACAGCTATGAAATCCATAAGCAGCAAGTGTTTCCTTCGGGAATAGATAAGGGGGATAAAGGCGTTGGAGTAGTGGTTAAAGGTGGTGGAGCAGGAGCAGGAGCAGGAGAAGGAGGCGGAGTAGCAACAGCAGCAGCAGCTTGTGGTTTGAGCAGGATGAGCCGCTGATGGTTGCTTTGCTCCTTGCTTGCTTGCCTGTCTGTCAGCTGCTGCCCTCTCACACCGCACACATACAATCATACACACAGACACACACACTTACACACATATCTCAACGCTTTGCATAAAGTAATTTCGAGTGACAAGCGCGCATTGTTGGCATTTTTGGTGGCACAAGCAGCGCCGCTTCAAAGTTCCGCTTGTGCTCATGCTTATAAGAAATTCTATTTCTGTGATTGTCACACACACACACACAGACACAACCCACACACATATATTCCCACACTCTCATAGGTATATAAATTATGTGCGAAAACTTTTTGGTTAGCCACTGTCGCCGCACAGGTGCGACCAAGTTCGCCGTAGGCCCCGAGGGGCCATCGGGTAAACAAGTGACATTTTTAATTATGTCGCATTTGAAATGATGTAAAATATACTCCACACACACACTGACACACACACACGTATATACATCGTGTTTTCTCGCATTGTTTACACGGCCGTCGCTTATTTATTTAAATGCATTTCGCGCGCCCTGTCACAGAAACCGCCCACCCACCACCGCCTTGTCACCCTCCGCACCACCACCTTGAACGCACCTGTGCACCACCTTCATCATCTGTAGCCGTATTTCAATTTATTGCCTGTCCTAACCTGATGGCAATTTAAATAATGTCCTGCCGGAATTGCCAACTGCCTCAACCTGACCCCCAGCCGGCTTCATTTCGACGCCTCTCCTACAGCCACGCCCATTCATTTGAAATTGTCAGTTTTGGTCGCAGCTGGCAAAACGGAAACTGAATTCCAAATACTTATTTATTTAGGCTTTTACTAGAAAGTTTTCAAAGCAAAGCAAACTACGTACATAAACAATGTCAATTGAACGATATAGAAATAATTAATGTTCTAATTATAGTTGACATCGAATATGGTAAATCTATTAAACTAGTATATATACTATTATATATAAACTACATAGTGTATTTTCTGCCAAAATGAAAATGCACGTTTTAAGCTTTAAAGTTAATTTTAGTTGCTCAATAAAAATATTTACTAAACGTGAATTAAAAAAGTATTTAGTTTTATGCGGGTATTTAATTAAAGCATTAAATGAAAGTTGCATAAATTTAAAAATATTTAAGAATTAAAAATTTCTGTGTATGGAAAAGCTGTAAAAATAGCAAAGGAATTTAAGGATGATCATTATTGATGGCAGTGTAAACTAGTCAACAGGGATCGGAACATTATTCTCTTCACAAATATTCCACATTGATAGCTATAAAATATATATAATAAAATATATCTGTCCTAGATGGAGATTTGGTCCTTATACCAAAGGGCCAAACCGTAAAGCGTATGTCCTATTAGCTGGACAACATTTTTTTGCCATATAATTATCTGATTGAACTTCACTAGTTTGGCTTAAATTGAGAAATTGGCTTTGGGCGAGACACACAATTGTGGCACAGTGAAAAGGCTATGGACTCATTTCAGTTCTATGTTTTTGTATGTTTTGTTTGCCTTGTTCGGTTGCAATGAATGAAACGTGTTGCGATAGGAAAAATAGCTAGGCTAAAGGCAAAGTTGGGGCCTACTAGTTTTTGTTTTCTCTTTTTTTTCTCTCTCTGCTGAACTTTTCAACTCGGCGAAACCTGACACTTGAAATGGAGCCAGGGCCCAATGCCAACATTAGCAATTGCTGCGGGCCTACCAAACACACTGGGCACACATACAGGCACACGCACACACTTACAATGGAGGACAAAAGTATTTTGACAACGCATTGCAAAAACTCTAACCGCGTTTTTCTGCGTGTTGAGAGAGGTAACGGTACCCATTATATTTTTCAGAGAGAGCAAACATAAAAAGCTATAAATGACCAAAATATTGCAGTGATAACATAAATCAATATTTTTCTATAATTATTTGCATGGCAGATTGTCATTATTTAGGTGGACAAAAGTATTTTGACATTCCTTCTTAAATTCATTTTCGGTAATTCGCTTGGATTAAAAAATACATATTTTTATTTATTAAGTTATTTTTGGTGTCTTCTTTAATAATAGCCATTATTTTATCATAGTTTTCGGTAAATTATGGGCAAACAACGTGATTAAGTGAAATCATTAAAAAATTAGTCGCGAACGAAGAATAATGCAGGTATTTCCGAGGAAAACCTTACAGCCTTATAAAATGCACCTCTATGAGCAATTTATAACTAAATTAACAAACAATAAAAAAATTATTCACTAAAACAAGAAAGCCAGATCGAAAAATTCATTCCAAAAACCTGTAGAAGGCCGCATCATATTGACAAATCTTAAAGAAAATGTGCGGATTTTTCTAAAAGTCATGTCGATCAAACTTAAAAATAATCATAAATTATCAATAAGCAGAAAAACTATCACAAGTCGGCAAAAGAATGCCAATTTTTCTACGTTATAGATCTTCCAATACTCTTAATATCACTATAAAATAAACTAAAAAGGTATCGATTTGCAAAAACCTTCATAGGCAAGCCACAATTCTTCTGGGGAAAAGTATTATGGATGGATGATGGTTCCTTTGAGTATCCTGGATAAAAAAAAGCGATTTATAGCAAGTTGCCAAAGAATATTCGCAAAAAAGGGGCCTATGTACTAACGTGGTGAAGAATCGGTAATGCCCTGGGGGCTCGCATGTGTCAATAGCCTCTCCAATTCGATATTAATTAATGAAAAAATGAAGAGGGATAATTATTTATGTGTCCTGAATGACCACTTATCGAATTCCGGTCACTGGCTCATTGGAAAATCATGTATACTGCAGCAGGACAATGCTCCATGCCACAAGGTCCATATTATAACTGAATTTTCTGTGAATATTGAAGTCAATACACATGATTGGCCACCTCAGCGTTCTGATCTCAATATTATAGAGAATGTGTAGGCTTACGCAAAAGTAAAACGTAGATTAGACTTATCAAGAACGCCCAAGGAGAGGGATTCATGAGGTTTGAGGACTTTAGCAGGATTTTTCAATAGAAACATTACAAAATTTGGTTAGATCGATCTCTAGACGCTTGCAGATATTAAAGCAGGGTTTAATTCTTATTAATATTTTAGTTACTATTACCATTGTTAAGTTTTTGTCTCACTTTATTTAATAAATATTAATGTCAAAATACTTTTGTCCACCCAAATAATGATAATCCGCCATGCAAATAATTATAGAAAAATAATGAGTTATGTTATCACTGCAATATTTTGGTCATTTATAGCTTTTTATGTTTGCTCTCTCTGAAAAATATAATGGGTACCGTTACCTCTCTCAGCACGCATAAATAAGCGGTTAGAGTGTTTGCAATGCGTTGTCAAAATACTTTTGTCCTCCATTGTACAGTGGTCCAAAGAATGCTCAACTTTAATTATCAAAAAATTGTTTTCATGTGCGACTACTACAAAGTGTGTGGGCTTGCCAAGTTGTTGCCTGTTTTAGTTTCAGTTTTAGTTTCGGTTTTGTTTTTAGTGCCAGGCGGCAGCAACAGCAACACCAACAACAAAAGCAGCAGCAGCAACAAAAGCAGCAACAAAGTTGGCACAAAGTAATAAGTGCACGCCAAGGGAATTTAAATTAAGTTACAAACTTTGCATATTAAGCGCCTTATATACCCGCCCCGCCCCTGTAGTATCCACCGCCAGCCTAGCAAAACTAAACAAACTCGCTTGCAAATACAAACACAAAGCTCGAATGAAATTTACCAATACTCGCAGTTACCCTTTCATAACCCGCACACAACCACATAATGGGCAACACTGTTGGGTCTGCAAACACATACACACACACGTGTAATGGTCCGACAACAACAACAAGAATGATGTGTAATCATGGCACGACTAATGTATACTCTGTACCAAAATTCTCTAAAATCAAAAATTTGCACATGCAAATTTCTTCAATTTATAAATTGATGTATGTATACATATATACGTTTATATTCATATATTACATTTTTGAATAGTCTCTAAAAGTAACTCCCTCGAATTAACTAATATTGTTGCAGAATAATCAAGAAAAAAAATTAAATTTTTAATCACTCTTTCTCTTCTTATTTTAGCTAGAAGATTCAGTTTTATAGTTTATTTATATTTATGTATTTTTTAAAACTCTGTAAAAGTTGGGCTTTGGTTTTATATTTTTATAGCCAGAAGTTTTTTTAAAATTTTTTTTAATATTTTATAAACATAAATTTTTTTACATTAACATTTTTTTTTTTTTTTTTTTAAAGAACTTTTAATACAAATATTTATACATATATGTACATCGACAATTTGTTATATATAAAATACATACATATACATATGTGTATTTAGGAGTGATTTCATACCTCTTTTGTACAACTTACAGGGTATTAGAAAACATTATGCTCCAAGTTTTTTGGACTGTTCACTTGAAGGCTCTCGTTTGGTGCGGAATGCAGCTTTTGGGCATCGTTTGGCATTGGGTCGAGTGAGTTGAGTGGGTCGGTCAACTGTGCTGAGTGGGCCAAGAACTGAATTCAGCAACGAGCGGGCTCGCATGATTCTCATATTAATGCCAGGTCTGCTAGTTAGTCGGTAACATTCGTTTTCCGTTTTTGTGTGTGATTTTTTTTTATTTGTATGAATAGCTTCTGGGTTGAAGCCTGTTAAAAATGATGTTTTGACTTGTATTCAAAGCTGGTAATTGCAAACTTTGCTTTTTATTTGGCCGCTGGGCGAAAATGCCAGAACAGATTTCAAGTTGTTTTGTGACTGAGATTGGGTTTTTTTTCCTTTTTCGGATGGGGTTTAATAGTAACCGCAGCAACACATTTTATTATCAAATGACATTTAATGGCATTCCGTGGTTATTCTTCAGCGGGGCGTGGCCGGTACTCTAGCGGCCAACCCACAGCAGACACGCTCCAAAATTTTATGATGTGTAAATGGCAAATGAAAGGAGACAATCGTCGAGGCTGACCATTCCGTTCCGTTTCGTTCCGTTTCGTTTGATATTGAAATCAGACCATAAAATATAATGTGATATTATATGCACGTAAGCGTTCGGTTTCAACATTTTTGGCTGCCAAGCGCAGGAATACATCAGGAATGGGGATGTGGAAACAGGTCGTAAAAGACAAGCAACAACAACAACAACAACAACAACTTGAGAATGCTTCGCACTATCCAAGAGCAGCTGATTTCAGCTCCGTTGTCCTTTACGACTGCGATAGGCCCGCCAAAGCGCTTTCCCAATTCCCAATTGCCGTTCGCAAATGCTGCTTCAATTTTTGCCTTTGATATGGCGCTTGTTATGGCAGAGTGTGAGGCACATTAAAACCGCACACGTTTCGTTTTTATTATTGCTGCAGAAATATATCGCTGCCATCGAAGTGTTGTGTAGGTGTACAGCAAGACGCCCGATGTCCTAGTCTGTTCCTGGCAGTTGCCATCAATGACGTTGCGTCGTCGACGACCGACGGGCGATAAAAATAATCAAGTGCAATCAACTGTTAACAATTTATGACATTTATTACAGTTTTAATGTCAAGCGCTTAACTTTGTTGCCATCGGACTGTTTCATCAAAAGGCCCTTCAAGTAAGCTACTTTGATTGTAAAAGCTCTCAAGTTCAACTGACAGATAAATATTATTTTTACAATATTTATAAAAACTAATGTGCCAAAATTTTACGTAGTTTCATCATATTCAAAGATTCAAGCACTCCTTGAATAATTTTCAAGTTAGAAAAAAAAATATATATTTTCAATATGTTTACTTAAATAATAATAATACATATATGTCTATTAAAATTCTTTGAAAAAAACAAATTTTTTTGAACAATTAACATCGTTTTTAGGTAAGCTCAAATGGTCCGTTTCTTTGACTTTGTTTACAAGCAACAAGAAACGCTATGAATTTTAAATAAATATTTCTATCTAGCTTACACACAAATTTATATAGTCGAGAGGAATGAAACAGAAAATCGTTGAAATAAAATTTAACAATAGTTGAGAAATAAATTTATATCTTATTAATATGTGTAGATATTTTTTTTTTTTTTTTCAATAATTTAATTTAAAACAAAAAAGTGTTATGGAATTGTATTTGTGTAGCATTTATTTGAAGTACTGACAAAGTATTTAATTTTAATTAAAAAAAAAAATCGCAGTTCTTACTTTCTTTATGCAAGTGTAAAAAAACCCCATTAACAAGCACTTGAAATGAAATTTCGATACATATTTTATTTAATTAAATGCTTTTCGCTCTCTTTTTTTTTTAATAACAGTAAATTTTTGCCACCAAAGACTTCATATATACATATATGTAATTTACATATATATGTATATGTAATTTATTTTCAGTATTTGAATGATTGACAAACAAAATTGTTATAAAATCGAAGGAACGTGTACTGTAAATACAGTCTATGTATAGGTGTACGTGTGTATGTATGCAGCTAAGTGTGTCTGTGTTGGTAATTATTGGCATGTGCCACGTCTAACGGTGCACAATTTGAATATTAAATGGAAAATGCTGGGCGAGGCAAAGTCGGTAATGTGGAAAAGTCAAGTAAGCGTTTGCAATATGCATTTGAAAACGTTGGGGGATATATAATTTTTTAATTGACGCCCTTCCGGGTGTTACATGGGCTAAAATTGAACTCCAAGGATAGCTCAAAGCGATGGGAACTCGAACACGCTGCAAAGGATGAGCTGTCTAAGTGAATTGGCATGTTGTGTAGGGGAGGGGAGGAGGGCAATTGGCAGTGGCAAATTAAACATCAATAATTGAAAAACTTGAGCCAAATTTGCTGCGTAACTTGAAACTAATTGCCAATTAAAAGTTAAATGAATCACATCAAAAATTTATAAGCTCATGCGCTGTTGGGCAACAGTTACAGCCACAGTTGGATGATCCAAAAACAACGAGGACCATATTGCCGGATTCTCAACAATTTGAATATATGTCTATCTATATATATATACATATATATATATATACATATACATATATATGGAAATGGCCTATTACATGTAGCTGCTTCTTCTGGCTATGTGAAACTGTTTAACACAGAGTAAGAAGAAGAAGAAGCGACTGACGAACTCGCAGCTAATGAAATGAGGACGGAACTTTGCATATGATTTATGATTTTCTATTACGATATTTTGATTAAGCTTGTCAAATTATGTTATAGATGTTAAACGAAACTTTGAAATAACTGCTGCTTATTTATGGGATAGAGAATGTAAAAGAAAGTAGAAGACTTTATACAGGAGGAGGATATACAGTTTCTTAGCTGCGATATTGAAAACGTTGCGAAAATGGATGACAAAGTTTTGGCCGTGTTTCACAAATTGAAACTGACTGAGAGTAGTTCATATTTCGATAAGCATTTCGACTGTGCAACAACAATATTTGTTGCCACCGCTGCTGTCCAATTTTTGCTGCTATACAATGCATACAGGGAAACAGGCAGCAGAGGCAAAGCCAGAGGCAGAGGCAAAAGAAAAACTGTTTCGGCGTGTACATTTCAAAAGAGAAACGGAGCGGAGTTCTTTGTAAACGTGTTTAAAACTAGAGCTCAATGCGAGCCATACAAACAATGTCTGGCATTGTGTTGAGAGTCAGGCGCAAAAAAGTGATGGAAAAGGGCGCTGTGGAGTGGGAGTAGGAATCGGAACCGGGGTAGCATTAGGAGTCGTAGCAGTAGCAGTAGCTGTAGCTGTAGCTCGCAAAAAGAACGACACTGTGCGCACTTTTGTGCGTTTTGCATGAGTGCCAAAGAATCGAGAGGAGTCCCTGACTAGAATACGAACTATGTGAACTACGTGCACCTCGCCCATGTGAAACAATGCGAGCAAACAATGTAGAGCCGACAAAAACCTCGGGCAAATAGCCATACACCCTAGACACACGCACACACACACACCCCACACACAGACAATGGCAATAACAATGGACAAGTCCTAGTGCTAGTAAATATGCAGTCCAAGTATGTCTGTGAGTAAACACTAGCAAAGTGAACCTGAACCTCACGTCCAAAGCTCGCAGCTTCCTCGCTGTGTTCTTTGAAAAGTTTATTCCGTTATCTGCATCAGATGTCAGAGCAAGTGGAGGATGCTTCAAGTTTGACGATGAGCAGCCAGCCGAAAATGCATGCATACTCTGCTCTTATATTAGTTATAAAGCTATGGCTGAGCAAAACTCATTCCGCATATATTATGTATGTATGTGTGTAGGCTTAGCCCTAAAAGTTACTGTTAATTGAATTACGCCCTCTGAGAGCAGAGCAAATTCTTCTTATTTATTGATTAATTACCTTTGGACCATACATATTTTAATATTTATTGCGAGACGCGTTTAAAACAAGCTTGTATAGATTTTAACTTAATTGAAAAACATCTTTATTTTCTGAATTTCTTTTTGTGAAATTGCGATTCCATTATATGTGCTATAATATTTTTATAGACAATCCAAAAAGTTTGGGAAAAAGAGAAATTGTAATAGAAATATACAATCACATATAATTTCGTGATTTATTATATTCGTAATAATAATAAAAATCTAATCAAAATTAACTCGATTATTTAAGTTTTGGTTGCCTTTCCTAATCTATTTGTATCTATACAGTCCCTCTTTATAAAGGCATTGCTTTACAATTCGGATATTGAACACACCTCTTGTTAGATATAAAGTAATGTTAGTTATTCTTATTTGATACATAGCACATTATCGTATATTATCGAGGCTTCTGATATTGTCATCAGTGATCAGGGGAAGTATCAATCAAATTACATGGCCAAAGTCTGATTAGTCTTATCTGTGCAAGCAAATGTTGGTCCGAGCTTATCGCATATCAATCCTAATAGCAGCTGTCGCAGCAGCGTTATCACCGAATCATGCCCCCGAGAGTTCGATGTCAATATGTAAGCATTTCTATTAGCCGGCTATCTGGAGTTATCCTAACCATTGCGAAAAACCCGTCCCATCCCCAAGAAACTCGGTTGCCGGTTCATTTGGGCAAAAGCTTTCCATTTTCCTTCATACTTTTCTCTCTATTATTATTATTATTTTTTCTTTTTGCTACCCCATTTCCTTTTTTCCGTTTGACCTAGACATGTGTAAGTAAGCACATGTGCTGGTGTGTGTATATGTGCATGTGTTACATAAGTATTTGTGCCCTGTTTGCAAAATACGCACATTTTTACCCAATTGACATTTCAGCTAATAGCCTTTGCTATCAGCGGCACGGAAGTGCTGGGCGGGACTGAAACCGACTCGAGGCAGAAACCTTTCCCAGTTTCCTGTTTCTCGATTGTTGGTTGTTGTCCTGCCTTCCCAACGGCAAGCGACCAACAAACAAAGGCCCTCGCTGCCACTGTCTGCCTCTGTATGTGTTTCTATGTTCCCTCTCTCTCTCTCTTTCTCTCTCCCGCTCGCGCCATTTCTTTGCCTCTCTTTCTGTTTCCTGACATTTCGCTAATGGTGTGTGCGCTATAAAGCCGGCTAATGCCCGTAGAACCCTTTCACTCTGCCTTCGCTCATTCTCTCTCTGTCACTCTCACTCTCTATGGCTCTCTATGGCCCTATAATTGCTGTCCTTCGTCTGGGCATGCGAAAAAATAAGTTGTAAGTATTGAACACCGCCTACCCTCGGTGCCTTTCATAAAAGGCAACAATGGTTCAGCAAAGCAGAGGTCCTCAAAGGCTTTAGAGAGCACAAAAAAAAACGAAAATAATTGAATGGAAAAGTAACAGTTTGCTGCATTTATATACATATTATAGATATATGTATGTAGCTCGGCTGATGGATGGATGGTGAGCTAGAGCTGCTCAGGATCCGAACGGAACCCCGGCGAGTGTTGTCATGGCCAATGATGTGTATGCTACAATAATTGCGGGTTTTCCGCAGGCAGGCGACAATTGAAACGGTTAATTGTCAACTCAGTTTGGCAAACAGCAGCAATTGAAATTTGACACATTGTTAATCATGGGCATTTTTTAGGAAATTTCTAAATATTTCTACCAAATAGCATTATATACTTTCAAATAGTCTTTTATAGTAGTGCAAATCATGAGTATTCTATGGAATTCGTATATACAAATATGTATATAATGTATATAAATATTATTCTAGACAAACCAGCTCTCAGAATTTAGGCGCAGGTTTGTTTCTCATTCCACTAAAGCCTCTTTAAGCATTTTGACCAAAGCCCCAAAGGCAATCAGGGAAACTCAATTACGAGTAGCTGCCAAAGAGTGTACTAGATAAGGGGCCAAGAAACCGGGACTACGGACAGTACCAAGACGTAACGCAACAGTTAAATGGGTCATTTGGTCTATTTATCATTTTTGACTGGGCCTGTTTTGAGCAGCAGTTGGTCATTCAATTTGTGCCCTGTAACTGGCAGCAATCAATCAAAATGCGCAAATCGCAAAAAACAAAAAAAAAAAAAGAAAAGGGGGAAAAAAGGGAAAAGCACAAATAGACCGGATCAGGGCCTGGCTATCAACCCTTTTGTTTGTTGGGTACTACAATCTAAACACGTGAAATTGGGTAATCGTTTGTGCGTCCAAACAGGACAGACAGGACAGAGTCAATTCAGGAACAGCTCAAAGTTGTAAGTCCTTAAATCGATACGGGCAAGACAAATGGACCCATTTGCCAGCAGCTGGCCCCGCAGCCATTAAAATGTTTGTATGTACATATATATTTGCCTGCCAAATAAATAAATTTGCGTCCACTGGATGCTGTAACTCAATTGAAAAATGCCATTGTAATTGAAGCATTGATAAAAATATGAAAATATTAAATAAATTGTATATGCAGATATCTCAACGTTTACATGAATAGTTAATCTGATTTGATCTTGGGAAATGCCGCCTGTTAACCTGTAGCTCGATTGTATCTCCCTTTCCCTGTCTCTGTCTCTATCTCTATCTCTGTCTCTTTCTCTCTCTCTCTCTCTTTCAATGTTACTCTACAGACTCTTCATTTAGCTCAGGTGATTTACACTTTTTGTGTGGGTTGAATTGTCTCGCCTCGTTGCATGAATAATGCATTGCAATTTAAAAGCATTCTGTAAGTTTCAATCGTAACATTTTCATCATAGCCATCATTATTATCATTGCCATTCTTGTTCCAATTGTTATTCTCATCATGTTGTTTCAACGTTTTGAATTACAAATTTATGCATCAAGTTCTGTCTAGTTGTAACTTTGCTGCTCCGCGCCTTCATTTATGAAAATACCAAATGCGAAATGCAAACTTCAACAATTTTGTGTTTTTCCATGGAATTTTATTTTCCCTCGGACCAAAATGAATGGAAAACAAAAATATCTATGATTTAAATTTATACTAACTGCAATTATCAAACTTTGTACCAACGAAAACAAAAAGAAGCTGAATATGAGAGTCTATATACGAGTATATTGTTATATAATAATTTATGAAGCGCTATAAAAAAGGCCAGAAAATTTTTGGGGTACCTTAAATCTGTATAAAAAGGTTTTTGCGGCAAATTTACGTTTTAAGCAAATTAATTTAAAGTAAATGTGTTAGGTTCGAATATTTGATCTATGAAAATTAAACGTTAATAAAACGGAAACTAAAGACCGATTCGTTATAGCAGATAACGTTATAGCAGATGATTAGCATTTGGGACGAAATGACGAATCAAGAGAAGATTCAAACAGAAGCTGACACCATGAGGAATCCTATTCATTTTAATGAAACTACTAACGTCAGCCTTTGATATAAAACATATATTGATACATCAACTTTTTCTTTAACTTGGATATTAAGACTCAACCATCCGCTCATAGAAATAGTTCAATTTAATTCCATTTGGTCAACCAGAGCGCATATGAAGCGTGAATATGAACTTAACGCTAAATAAAGCAAAACCACAGACAACTGTTATCCATTTGCCAAATTGAACATTTTCTTGTGAAACTTTTGTTTTATATTTATATACATATTTCATTTTAACACGCCGACGAGGCGGCGCCTTGTGGAAAGAAAATAATAAATTCGAAGCAAGCAAATAACATTTAGATGACGATTTTGGGTCCAATGCTCGAAATGATATTATACTTAGTTATTAAAAACAGCACGAACAGCAAAATATCGAAGGCTCAATCTAAGGAAATTTTCTGTGGATCAGATGGAAAGTTGAGAATTATTTTGTTACAGATAGAAAAAGCTAACTTGTCTTGATGATCCCTTCTGTTTCCTGGCAGAATGACCCTCAACTTGTTCCTTCGATTTTTTGCCACATTTTGGCAACTTTCGTCTGTCATATAAACAGCAGTATATGCTGCAGCAAATTGTCAAAAACATGCCCATGATTAGGATTAGGCCAATGCGCACAAGCCAAGTGGCATGCTCGTAGTCTGTACCCAACCAGGAGGCTTGGTAGACTTGATCTATGGCTTGTATATAGCGTACGTAAGCGCGTATGAGCAGGCCATTCGGATGCTGCCAGAAGGGCATTGGCTCTATTTCCTGCCATTTGAAGTTCGCCAGTTCATGTAGCTCCTGAACGTTTTTGCCTATTGGCAGCTTCCGGAATACACCGTCCTTAACATGCAAAATTGTGGGCAACTCATGCAAGGAAAAGCGCCTGATCACGGTTTCCGAATACTCCAGCTTCATGCTGGCAACAATCATGTCGCTCTTCTCCAGCTGCTTCTCGTGAGCGAACTTGCTCCATGCACGCTCAAACTTAATGCAAGCCATTATCAGCGGCACACAGAAGCCGATCATCCATTCGCCCTTGAGCGTCAGATCCCACGAGCTCTCATCCAATATATATTTCTCGTTTCTTGGATTCTCACTCCACACACAAGGCTGCAGTTCGCCGACAACGTCGCAGGCTACCAATAGGGCAGCTAAGTACAACGTTTTTTGCCAGATTTTCATGTTATTCGGTTATTCAAAAAGATTCGATAATTCAAAAAAAAAAAATAAAATAAAATAAATTGTATAATATATGTATATACATAAATGTAAATACATATGTAATATGTGAAGCAGAAGGAATAAAGTGAGTTTGCAAGGCCTCCTCATTACAGAAAGGGATGACAAGTGCTCAATGCTTGAACTTTGGTAAACATGAACAATTTAGTGTTAGTTGTATTGATTAATAATATTTTATTAACTGAAAATATTTAGCTAAATTCAGAAGACAATTTTGACAATGAAGAGGTAAAAGTACTACTATATTTAATTTATTTTATTTCTTATTCTTTTATTTTATATTATTGTATTTATTATTATTTTTTTTTTATATTATTTTATTTATTATTATTTGTTTTTTATTTATTAATTTTTTTTATATCTGTGTTGGGTTTTTTCAGTTTTAAATAATTATACACATACCAGACATTTAAAAAGCACAGAGCTTTAGGAATCTTAAAATATTAAGAATGCATAGAATCGGGTCGAAGGCTCCTTAAAACACCTCATACAGCGCGAGCAGGATTATTAGGATTAAGAGTACACCATTTTGGGATTTGAATAGCAAGCGAGTTGATGAATAGCAACGGGATTGGGAAATAAGATTTCTGAGTTCAAAATGTTGAACTATGGGATGGTGCTATCTTTAGCTGTAGAGGGATACGTGCGCATGGCCGACTAACTGGAGAGCAAATGACTATTCGATGCACTGGCAACCTGCGGCCAGGTAGCGCGAGGCCAAATTGCTGCCACAGAGACCCATGTCAATGGCGACCTGAGACCTGAGACCTGTGCTCTGCGCCCCGCGCCCTGAACTCTGACCCAAGGCCCAGATGCATTGTTTGAGAAACGCTTCGCATTTTCAATATATAGGTATTGTCAGTATTATGATGGATTTTCTGCACATGCCAGAGTTAGGGTCATATTTGGCTCTAGATTTTCCCACGGTTACAGAAGCGCGCTAAACCTGCAGCCATCACCTGTGTCCTTTCACGTTGAGGATACCTGCAATTCTCGGATAGACCGTGACCATTCGCAGCGCTTAAGGCAACCAAAGGAAGGTAAATACTTATATTTAATTTTGTCAAATATTCCCAGACATCTCACGCGCGCTTTTCATGCTCTCTATTCTTCTTGCTCCGTCTGATTCAATTTTCATACACAGAAGCCCCTGAACTTAGGATCTTTACATCTTAGGATATATTGGTTTATTT
The DNA here is from genome assembly GCF_054131065.1 of Drosophila arizonae. Taxonomy (NCBI): domain Eukaryota; kingdom Metazoa; phylum Arthropoda; class Insecta; order Diptera; family Drosophilidae; genus Drosophila; species Drosophila arizonae. Next base: position 20,861,297 of record NC_142924.1, read on the forward strand.
TTCTACTCATTCACGAAGGGGATTTGAGCAATGTCCGTCTCGATCCCCCGTTAGGAGCGTGAAAATGGATGTGCAACTAACTTGGTTTTTAATATATCTAAATAAGAAGGCGCGGTGGACTCTATAAAGTATGTCCCCTAAATCTGAGATGTATATCTGAAGATATATGTCGGGCCCTGGGTATCTCTTAGTTGGGCAGTCACAATTACTTTATGTTAGAGGATATCACTTTTTTTTGCGACCTTTTCCATGTTGACTGGAGCAGTCTTTCTAAAGAAAAAAAAAAAAAAGGAAGGCAATAATAATAGGTGTTGAGGCAGCATTTTCATGTCTAAGATACATTCGTAAGCCAAACAAACTTACCAAGAACAACAAAACGCGGCCAAATTTTCATAGTGAAGCGCAAATACCAGCACCACACCAATTAAATGTAATATTGCTTGTATTACTGTTAGGAATAATCTGTTAAAAAAAAAAAAATAAGAAAAATATGATTAGAAGGATTATTGCCGAATACCCAGATACCGTCTAAAATATTTTAAATTCTTAGTGTGAACGGGAAATTAAAAAAATATGTTATATATGATTGAAACGATAAGTCAAAAGGTATTCAACATGGTTATTTTCCAAGCAAAATTTTCATAAATTAATTTTGATATATCATAGAACATATTTTTGAACATCATATTAGCAAATTTGAAACAAAACATAATACTCTTCTTTCTTTTAAATTAATAATTATTATGTATGTAGTATGTTTTAATAAACCCACTTCTATATATTATTATACATATGCATGAGCCATAGAATTATATTAAATAATAAGTACATATATCGGAATTTTTTTGATGCACTGAATTTAATGTTCGTATATACCCATTAGGCAGGGAACCATTCTGAGCGAGCATCAAATAAAATATCGCCCCATTAGTGGCGTAAATTATATTCACTGCTGAACACGAATGAATGAATGTGAAGCACGTGAGTCTCGCAAATAATGTTATTCCAGATAGGCATGCCGCAAACGCGTATTTTGGCTTCGTTTTAATTAAAGCGGAACCCAAAGCTATGCACCACGCACTACGCACTACGCACCACGCACTACGCACTACGCACCACGCACCACGCACCGCGAGCCACGAACCACAGCCTACGAGCCATGCACCACAGGGCGACAGCCGACAAATGACAACCGCAGTGCAGTATGGAAACATGGTGCTAATTACAAATCGCATTCATCAATTTAATGTCACATACCACCATAATTTAAACCTCACAGACCGGATGTCGCAAGAATGGCCGCCACTCAGGAAACTGGTGAACTGTTCCACAATAAACAACATGAATCAAATTCTACTGCAATTTCAAATATTTCATTGTATTACCAAATATTGTATCACAATAAGTTTGTAGTTGATCAATTTTCCATTGGAAGAATTTTGAAAATTAAAATACAAGTATGAAAGATCTAGTAGAGGATCACCGACTAAGAATGGTTTTTAAGACTGTTGCACAACTCCTATGTTAGCGGTACTATTTAGCAAATTGCAGACGTAAGAAAAAATATTAGCGCTTCTAAGTTATTTTCAAATGTGTTATACATAAACTAAATTAGTTAATTATCGTCTGGAATTTATGCATATGTATAACGCCAAATATAAATTCGTCTTGACAGGAGCATATGTCTTACGGTATACTAGAATCAATATTTTACATATGTATTTCAAATACTACCAACGACTAAAAAACAATAATAATAATCATAATATTAGTTCCATAACTAAAATTTATTCATACAGTACACGTAACCATATCTAAACCGAATTAAGCCGAATTTCTTCCTCCTTTTTCTAAATAAATAAAAATCATTAGAACTAGTCAATAAATAATACGTCAAAATAATTAACTGCATATATATATTTAATAGTGCCATATTTGAGAATATCTTTTATTTATATTCAATATATTTGCACCTAAAGTCTAAATGGATATTGGATTATTTGTGGTCCCTATCCATATCATTCAGGTCAAAATGATGATGTCGACAATATAACTGATGCAAATAATACAACTGATGTAGATTAGTGTGTTAGTGCGGAGGCAATTGTTTGTTTTTAATATTATTTAATCTTAACGAGCACATACGGGACTTGAGGGTCTAGTTTAAATGAATTATTATTGTTTTCGGTTTAAGTTAATGAAAAAGAATTTTAGTTATAGGAGTTTAAAACTTTTGGTTTGTTTGGTTTAATAAATTTGTTCTTGTTTGATCTCTAACAATCTGTTGCTTTTAATTTAATCTTATAATGGTTGCCATTTAATCCATTAAGAAGTCATAACTAATATAAGTATTATAATAGATAATAAACAAGAAAATTAATATTTGAAGGAAGTGCTCGATATATCGATATTATCGATTTTTCTCTAAAATATCGTAAATATCGATACTACGAAATATCGATTTTTTATTACTTTATTTGTGACTAAAAATTAGGTACCTATGGCCTAGATATGGTATACGCGTTTATAGATATATAGTTTATAGATACACTTCGCGTCATCAGGTTAGCGCCCCCCTTACACTCATTTTCTTTTACGTTTTTCTCTTTGCCTATTGCACGCAACTTCTTGGTTTTTTTTTTATTTCATTATCATCATATGAGATGTCTCTCATACCAAAAAAAATCGCGAGTGAAAACCCGTTATGTTTTATTTTCTATTCTTTTCTATTTTCGCAAAAAATGTGTGCACTTATTTTGCGTCATCAGATTAGCGCCCCCAAATGCAATTGTAATTATCTTGCTTATTTTGGCAATTACACTCACCAAATTTTTTGTGAAGCTCAAAGCATTCAATATATTTATAGTATGGGTAAAGAAACAGTTTTATCTTTGGTTGAAAATCAAAGATTGAGGCATACTTTGAATCTAGACTATGCAACCATAAAATTGCTGAAAAAACAGGAAAAAACAGAAAACTAAGTGGCAATTTTCTTACAAATAGGGAAAACTATGGAAAAAACTATATAAGCGGCAACAATCAAGCGATTTCAAAAGGAAATAGAAGAGCATTAGTTCGGGAAGCTTTGAATTCCCATGAATCGACCACGAAGATTAGGGATAAAATCGGTGTTAAGACGAGCTTATCAACGGTCCAAAGAGCAATAAGGAAAGTTAATTACCTAAAGAAACAGAATGTAAAAAAAAAGACACCAGTCGATATGCTGAGAAAAGAAATACGCATTAATTTTGGCCGGGCGAACATGACGTGGTCTATCCAATGGCAGCATGTTGGCTTTTCTGATGAGAAAAATTTAATTTGGAAAAAACTGATGGCTAAATTTATTATATCCATGACCTACGTATAGAAGAACATTATTTGGAACGGTTTCCAAGCCGTTGCGGCGGCGGGGTGGTGTGGCATTGATGTAGGGTGCAATATCTTACTACAGCGCTTGTAAGCTCCAATTTTTGACATCGCGCATGAACGCATAGGACTATAACACCGTGTTTAAAACTGCGGTTCCGCATTTCTATAACCTGTCTGAAAACCGGCATTAGATTTCCCAGCATGATAATGATCCAAATCCAAATCCAAATCCCTGAAGTCCTGGATTCAGGGCCAAAAAATTGATCTCATGGAGTGGCCACCATACTCACTCGACCTTAATATCATTGGAAACGTCTGGGGATGGTTGGTCAGGAAGTATATGAGTCCGGAAAGCATTATAGTGCAAAGACAGAGTTAATCGAAGGTACTGAACACGCTTGGCCAACCATATCCTTGAATAATATTGAACAACTTTATAATTCCACTCCTAATCGAATTTTTGAAGTAATTTCAAACAAAAAACGGCACTACGCACTACTAATATTACTTAAAAATAATAATAGCTTAAAATACGGTGTTTTTTTTGGTCATTAACTTAAATAAATTGAATTTAGCGCAGGGGGCGCTAATCTGATGACCAAATTTTTGTTACATGTTTTTTTGTACATTTTACAAAAAGAATTATTTAAAAATAATCCTTATTGTTACAGTAGCCATTCTTTTTGTATTTTAAAGATAAATAAATGGAGTATAATATAAATATATCATTCAGGTCAAAATGATGATGTCGACAATATAACTGATGCAAATAATACAACTGATGTAGATTAGTGTGTTAGTGCGGAGGCAATTGTTTGTTTTTAATATTATTTAATCTTAACGAGCACATACGGGACTTGAGGGTCTAGTTTAAATGAATTATTATTGTTTTCGGTTTAAGTTAATGAAAAAGAATTTTAGTTATAGGAGTTTAAAACTTTTGGTTTGTTTGGTTTAATAAATTTGTTCTTGTTTGATCTCTAACAATCTGTTGCTTTTAATTTAATCTTATAATGGTTGCCATTTAATCCATTAAGAAGTCATAACTAATATAAGTATTATAATAGATAATAAACAAGAAAATTAATATTTGAAGGAAGTGCTCGATATATCGATATTATCGATTTTTCTCTAAAATATCGTAAATATCGATACTACGAAATATCGATTTTTTATTACTTTATTTGTGACTAAAAATTAGGTACCTATGGCCTAGATATGGTATACGCGTTTATAGATATATAGTTTATAGATACACTTCGCGTCATCAGGTTAGCGCCCCCCTTACACTCATTTTCTTTTACGTTTTTCTCTTTGCCTATTGCACGCAACTTCTTGGTTTTTTTTTTATTTCATTATCATCATATGAGATGTCTCTCATACCAAAAAAAATCGCGAGTGAAAACCCGTTATGTTTTATTTTCTATTCTTTTCTATTTTCGCAAAAAATGTGTGCACTTATTTTGCGTCATCAGATTAGCGCCCCCAAATGCAATTGTAATTATCTTGCTTATTTTGGCAATTACACTCACCAAATTTTTTGTGAAGCTCAAAGCATTCAATATATTTATAGTATGGGTAAAGAAACAGTTTTATCTTTGGTTGAAAATCAAAGATTGAGGCATACTTTGAATCTAGACTATGCAACCATAAAATTGCTGAAAAAACAGGAAAAAACAGAAAACTAAGTGGCAATTTTCTTACAAATAGGGAAAACTATGGAAAAAACTATATAAGCGGCAACAATCAAGCGATTTCAAAAGGAAATAGAAGAGCATTAGTTCGGGAAGCTTTGAATTCCCATGAATCGACCACGAAGATTAGGGATAAAATCGGTGTTAAGACGAGCTTATCAACGGTCCAAAGAGCAATAAGGAAAGTTAATTACCTAAAGAAACAGAATGTAAAAAAAAAGACACCAGTCGATATGCTGAGAAAAGAAATACGCATTAATTTTGGCCGGGCGAACATGACGTGGTCTATCCAATGGCAGCATGTTGGCTTTTCTGATGAGAAAAATTTAATTTGGAAAAAACTGATGGCTAAATTTATTATATCCATGACCTACGTATAGAAGAACATTATTTGGAACGGTTTCCAAGCCGTTGCGGCGGCGGGGTGGTGTGGCATTGATGTAGGGTGCAATATCTTACTACAGCGCTTGTAAGCTCCAATTTTTGACATCGCGCATGAACGCATAGGACTATAACACCGTGTTTAAAACTGCGGTTCCGCATTTCTATAACCTGTCTGAAAACCGGCATTAGATTTCCCAGCATGATAATGATCCAAATCCAAATCCAAATCCCTGAAGTCCTGGATTCAGGGCCAAAAAATTGATCTCATGGAGTGGCCACCATACTCACTCGACCTTAATATCATTGGAAACGTCTGGGGATGGTTGGTCAGGAAGTATATGAGTCCGGAAAGCATTATAGTGCAAAGACAGAGTTAATCGAAGGTACTGAACACGCTTGGCCAACCATATCCTTGAATAATATTGAACAACTTTATAATTCCACTCCTAATCGAATTTTTGAAGTAATTTCAAACAAAAAACGGCACTACGCACTACTAATATTACTTAAAAATAATAATAGCTTAAAATACGGTGTTTTTTTTGGTCATTAACTTAAATAAATTGAATTTAGCGCAGGGGGCGCTAATCTGATGACCAAATTTTTGTTACATGTTTTTTTGTACATTTTACAAAAAGAATTATTTAAAAATAATCCTTATTGTTACAGTAGCCATTCTTTTTGTATTTTAAAGATAAATAAATGGAGTATAATATAAAAAAATTTCAAAGATGGAGCTCTGATAGTTTAGATTTTATTTAGCTTTGAGGTTGAGTGTAAAGGGGGGCGCTAACCTGATGACGCGCAGTGTATATATATATATATAGTAGTATAGATATATAGTAGCTTGCACATACTATCCACTTAAAGTCTCGAGCCTTAAGAATGGCAGTATATTTTGCGTTCACACATATAGACGGACGGAAGGAGAGACGCAGGACGGACATAGCATACCAACGAAATTCCTAGCTCGTTTCTTAAATGAGCATACAAATGCGATATAGTTTAATGTAGATAATGCTTCTACAAGATACTTCAGCTCAAGCGCAGTTAGTAGAACGCAATCTTATGCATGCGTATGTATGGGGACATAGAAGAAACGTAGAATTATTGGAAGATTAGCTCTTTGCGAAGATCAGGCGACCTACAAGTCGAGCAGCCTCGTTTAAGGCACTCAGAATTGGTATTATTAGAGAATTAGTCAGAAATAAAAATACATGATCAATTCAAAAGGTTCATTTCCACAAGTCATTTATGCATTTTACAAATATCCAACAGCTCTCAACACCAGGAAATAGTAATACTCTAACAGCTGCCCAAATACATTGGATTAACAGATCTATTACGGTTTTCATTAATGTTAGACATTGTATTATTAGACTTATTAGCAACACAATTAGTTTAATTATAGCGAAAAGCTTCTTAATTATTAGCAGCAATATATTGCCACGTTTCTCCACCATAACAGATATACATTCCTTTATTCCTGCGATTAGTTGGCCAAGTGGGCTGTTTTCATATAGGCACTTTATAAATTCATATAATGCTAGCCCAATATATTTAAATAAGTGCATAATTGCGAGTATCAGGCACTTAAATATCATCAACGTAAAAATGGCTGCTACAAGCTTTAAAAAAAATTGACCATCCATTGCCAATGATTTTCCTTTTGCATCGCAATGAACACTTAGTAATACCAGCGCAAATAGAACCAAGAAAGCCATTTCGATTGAATTCTGTAGCTTTCAATAGATGTTTATTTAAGACTGTCGCACAACTTCGATGTTACTATTTAAATGTTACTATTTAAATATATGTTACTATTTAAAGAATCGAGATTTGCTATACTTATGTAACTTTGCATAGCAAATTGCAGACTTGCGAAAAAAATACTAGCGTTTCTAACTAAGTTGGGTGTCATTTTCTCAGGTGTTATACATAAATACGATTACTTAATTATCGTCTGACATTTATGCATATATATAACGGAAAAAATAAATGCGTCTTGACAGGACCATGTGTCTTACGGTATTCTTGAATCAATATTTCACATAATTCAAATACTACTAACAAACAAGGAACAATAATAATAATCATAATATTAGTTCCATGACTTAAATTTAGCTGTGACTATGCTTGTCTAACCGTTTTTCATACGGAACACGTAACCACATCTAATTCGAATTAGATCGATACTGGTAGCGTATGCCTCAGGAGCTATAAAAACGAATTTTCCCCCTTTTTGCCAGCTGCAGTACAATATTTTTGAGCATGAGAGTTTTATTTGTAGCTCTACTTTTTGCAATTGTTACATCCGAGACTCATATTAAAAAAACTCCGCATTCGGAATTGAGTAATGGCGCGCAACATCATCATCAAAGTCGTCCTCTTAGGCGCAATACTCAATTAAAACCCGACAACGACAGAAAACTAATCATTTCCGGTTCAAATGAATTCGATTCTGACAACATTCCGAATATCCCAGTTCATCGTCGAATAAGATATAGACCACCAAAACGAAAACGACCACCAAGACGACGAACAACACGACGAACAACACGACGAAAAACACGACGAACATCACGCAAACCAAAACGGCGAAAAACCAAAACCACTACAACAACAACAACCACAACGACAACTACAACTACAACTACAACTACAACCCCAACAACAACAAAAAAAAAAAAAAGAAGAAAAAGAAGAAAAAAAAAAAAGGATAAACCGACCGATTATACAACTGATGTAGATAATACAACGGATGAATATGAAACTACTGATGTAAATGATACAACTAATGTAAAGGATACAACTGATGTAAATGATACAACTGATGCTGATAATACAACTAATGTAAAGGATACAATTGATGTAAATGACACAACTGAAGCTGATACACCAAAACCCACGACAAAATCATTCTCTGAAGAGTTCGCAAGTTTTGAAAATAGAACCGGAACAACGGAATCATGGAAAAGACCATCTGAGCCTCCACCGCAAGATATAGAAGAGCCTTTAGTGAGCCAGATGTCCGATATATTACTGGACTTTATTGGTGGAGGTGGTGGAAACTGCTTTTCTGATATCATAGAGGATCAACTGAGTAGGTCTATTGATTTACTAGATGTTTTAGATATGTGCACGGATAAAGAAGAGCCATCTCTAAAAAGTACAGAGGACTACCTTAGACGTGAAGTTCAAAAAATAGTGCAAACAATAAACCGGTTTATGATTAAGTGTAAGATACGGAAGTTCACTTTTGTATGTTTCCCACCTACATTGATAGCGCTTGGCTTTTTAATTTATGTAAATATTAAAATATCGCATCATCTGTTCTGGAAGAACATAAAACTTTATAGCCGATGCAAACGACGTGTAGTGATTGAGCTTTTTACCTTGTCACTTCAGATCGGCGGCGATGTGGCCGTTTGCACATATTTAACCATATTTAGACAAAAATTATTCGGTTAAAAAATTTAAAAGTGTATTTATAATTTAAATAATAATGTGAAATATTTTTAATCAGATGCATATGACTGTAAAAAAGAATTTTAAAATGCAAAATTGAAACAATTAAGAAAGATTTAAAACTCGTTTCCGAATCTATGTTTTTGAATAACTTCACAGCTTATATCTAGCCTAAACTTATAAAAATTATTGTAATTAAACTTTTAGAATGTAATAATTTCTGTCAAATGTTATATATATAGCAACCTACAAGTTCCTAAATACACGTTTTCAGATTTGTAGGAAAGAGAATGGAAATTGTATTGTAAAATAATTTAATATTAATAATAATATTAATTAAATTCGGCACGGGTTTGAATCGATAGCGTTTAATAATAACAAAAATGTTATCAAGTTTATTTAACTAAGTCAATATTAACCCTCTAAGACCCAAGAGTGACTCTAGGCACTTATTTTATTTTTAATTTAAAAAAAAATAACTAAGAGCTTTTAGTTAATTTGGTTAAATGGTAGGACTGTTAAAAACACTTGCCAAAATGCCCTGAAAAAGTTTCAAAGCTTTCGGACACAATAATCGGTACTTTTAATAAACATATGATCGAGTCATATGTTATTTGGCGTCAAAAATTTCAGCTGCTGCATATTGTCTTTTGAAGTGTTGATAAAAGCGAATTTATAAAACCTATTGAACTCAATATTTTTTTCGTGAAAGGTAAGGTAATTTACTATATAAATGAAGTTTAAAATGTGCGAATATGTTGAAATTGTGCTTTGTAGTATCATGAAAGTGATAAGAGCCTTGAGGCACTCTTGGGGCTCCACGGCAAAATTAGTTGTCAGCAGCTATTTCACAGCTGCTTGCATTTCTTGTGTGATTTGTGTGTGATTTTTATTTATTGTTGATTTCTGTTAATAGAAATTGTATAATGGCTTTGAAAGTTCGCTATAAATGGTCTGATTTGACGGATGAACAACTGCTGGAGTTGTTCGAATCAGTTCCGTCGGATGTGGATATGTCGAGTTTATCAAGTGATGGAGCAACACATATAGCGTTACCATCTTCTGGTGGCTTTAATGGGCTTAGTAAGCGTCAGCCAACATTCTTATTCGCTTGACGAAAACCGTTGAAAGTTTCAAACATCATATAATATATTTAGACAATTTTTACACATCGCTGCCTTTAATGGTATACCTTCGGGCAAAAGGGATTTATAGTTTGAGAACTGTTCGAGTAAATCGGATACCAAACTGCAAACTCCCAAACTATAGTGAAATCAAGGAAAAGTCAAGAGGTTTTTCAGTTGAGTACGTGGGTCCCTCACATGAAGTAGAAATTAGTAACGTACTGTGGAAAGACCACAAAGCCGTTCGGTTGTTATCGACCAATGTGGGCGTTAAGCCGTTTAAGAGGTCACATGCACAAGAAGAAATAGCAAAGACAGCTCGTTACGATAGAAAGTCGAAGCGCCATGTAGAAGTTGACTGTCTACAAGTTATTAGAGAGTATATATCACATAATATGCAGTCGCCAATTTCTCAGCGATCCTTACAGCCACAACTGAAACAAGGCACTATGGTCAAAAAGCCTGATATTTTGGCATAAAGTCTTTTTTTTTATGTATTCATAACTGAAAATTTAACTTATTTTTTGATTATAGACACATTAGATAAGAAAAAAACGTTTTTAAAAAAATTTTCAAATTAGTCATTTAAATTTGGCGCGCAACTAAAGTCAGCGGTTTCAATGCAAGCTTAAATTATTGGTATGCAACCTTAAAATTTATTAAGCTTTGTCATTGTTTTGAGCGTGATTGTTTAAAGAAAAAGAATATTGTAATCATGGAAAGTAAAAGCACAGGTATTTAAAATTAATGTTCAGTGTTAGTTTGTCAAGATTGTGAATGTTTAGCTGTGTATGTGCAATTGTTGTTGGTGTCTTTTTACAGGTGAAATTTAACAAATAGAGCCGTGTTTCGTGGTGTATTACTTGTTCTGAGCGCGCTTGAGCGCGCAACTAAAAACGACATGTTCAAGATTAATGTTTATATATTCGGAATTAATAAGTTTCCTCTGCCCCTTTTTGTTCCTTTTTGAATAAATTGACATGTTGCAGCCAAATATGAGTTTCGGCGCTTAACGTTGCTGGAAGTTTGGGACAACAACAAGCGCGATGATGGTGCACTTATCATATGGCTATTGGAAAAAGTAAACAAATCTGATCTCAGTGCTGCTCAGGTGGATATATTTACTGAAAAAATCAGGATTTTTCTGAATCATGTCAAAAAATATTTTCCGCAGTGCAATCGAATGTTGCAAAGATTTAAGGCTCGACACGCAAGGTGGCTTTCGCAGTCAATTAATTTGACGTTAGATGAAAATGTGACGGATCTGGCATCTTCATCTGCAATGGGTAGACCGAAGCTAAACTATTCAGATGCTGGAGAGCGCCTAAAAAGAAAGTTAGCATGTGACCTAGCATCGGATAATAATTTTAAAAATATATAAAATATTACTCGAAAAAAAAAGTTTGGATGTTCAAATCGCCCCCTTAAAGGATTATTTATATAAAAAGGGGGACAAAGAAGTTGTCATTAAATATGCTACGCAAATGACACTTATTGATGGCAAGGTGCTTAAAACCTTAACTGGAACGACATCCACTCAGTGCTGCCCAATATGTGTTGTAAAACCAACAGAGCTTCTGGAAACCACAGATTTTTATTCAGGAAACTTTGCCCAAGACCTGAAAGTCTTCAATACGGCGCGAGTCCATTGCATGCCTGGATTCGTTTTGTTGAATTCGTCCTAAATGTGTCATATAGGCTCGAAATTCGAAAGTGGCATATTAAGCAGGCTGACAAAATGGAAGTAATGTCTCGAAAAAAGAATATTCAAGACATGATGTGGAAACAAATGGGTCTCAATATAAACATGCCCAAGCAAAACGGTAGTGGCAATTGTAATGACAGAAACACAGCCAGAAGAGCCTTCTCTAATACCCGTTTGTTTTCATCAGTAACAAACTTTGATCAAGCCCTTCTACACAATTTCTTCGTGATTTTGATTAACATTTCGTCTTACTATTCTGCAGATGTTGACAAATTTAAGGAATTTTGTAAGAGCACATTTTCAATGTACTTTAGTATATATCCTTGGTACCCAATGTCTCCGACTGTCCACAAAATATTAGTTCACGGCTGGCAAATTATGAACTCATCCTTAGTTCCGGTGGGATGTTTAGGCGAAAATGCTTGAGAAGCTCGGAACAAATATTACAAAAGTGACAGAAAATCACATGCAAGAAAAAATAGCCGACTAAACACCATGGCTGATGTGTTTTATAGTGCAATGGATTCATCAGATCCGCTTATATAAAGCATATGTCTGAATAAAAGACAAAATCAAATCAAAAAGAAAAATCTTCCACAAGATGTCATATATCTTCTAAAGGCAGTATCTCCGCCGACCCAGAAAACTATTAATTTCGATCCGGAAACTTCAGATTCGGATTCTGATTTATATCACGAATCTGACTGTGAAGAGCAATATAACATTATTTTAGACAACAAGGAAGAAAAAAAAATGTATTAAAAAAAAAAAAAATATTTTAATTAATTAAAAATATTTTAATTTTATTTTAATGTGCTAGGGCAGGTGGCTGAAGACATGGGCCGATTAAAAAAAAACAAAATCCGAAATTCTATAAAAATTTAGCAAAAATATGTACCAAATTTCAAGGCTCTAACTTTAAAATTGGACTTTATGCCAAAAAATCCGACTTTCTGACCATAGTGCAAGGTCAAAAATGAAATCACCCAATAATGGACTTAAGGTGTGACCTTCTGAATCATTTTCCAGAGTGGTTGGATCGCAATACGGGAAAAATGTGGTGTAAGCACTGCAAAACTTCACAAACGCAGTGCATTTGCACAAAATGCAAACTGCATGTATGCTGCTCGGCCAGCAAAAATTGTTTTGCAGTGTATCATCGATACAAATAAAATGTATTAAATAAATAAAATAAAACAAAAATTTAAAAAAATCAATTTATGTGTAAACTATTTTTTTACCCTCTAAGGCCCAAGAGTGCCTTGAAGCACTTATTTACATTTCTCACCTTCCAGGTAAACGAAAGCTTCTATATTTTTTCTGAGTTCATATTTGAGTTCAGGAGCCCCTATTTACTTTAAAAAAATTATTCTAATTAATTTCTGAATTTATTATAGAAAGTAGTCTTAGGGGGTTAAATCATAATTTCGAGTCTCTAGCTGACGATTTTTGAATTGCCCATTAAAAGGTGTACCAGTATTTAACTATTAAGACGGTATCCTTTTAAGTACTTTTACTCATTTTTTAATGAATTATTTTAAATTGTTATGTATTCATTATGTATAGATTTTTTTTGAGCATTTGCATGTTTAACTTCCGGGTGAATATGTGCATATAACAACATCGCTATTTTATACAATATTTGGGCCGAATGTTTCTTAAATCTGGATTGGATTTTCATGTTTTTTTTTTTTTGGTTATGCAAGCTCATTTTGAATTACTTTCAAAATGAAAACATTATTTTAAATATCCCTCTCCTCTTGCGCGCAATCGCCTTAAAAATAAAGTTTGTCAAATCGTTTCGGCGAAAATCATTAGCATATAATAAGCAGTAGCTCCTAAATAACTGGTATCAGTCATCATCTCCGCCTAAAAATCACATGTTTTTGCCACGTAATCTACATTTTCAAATGTGCTTTGAATTTTACAATACATTATAGTATAAAAATCATCCAATTGAGCTTTTAGCGTATCAACGTTTTTCTTTACTCGATATAGCTTTAGAGATACTTGATAAGTACAAATATCGAAACCAAAATATCGAGTATGAAATATCGGTATCGGCGTACGAACATACTGGATATTAGAAATATCGATCTTTTTTAGTGTCCCTAGTTGTAGCGCCTCTTTAAAAGTTTCTATTTAGAATCAGTTTTAAAATTATACCTCCTAACGCTAGAGTTTCTAAATTTTACATTTAGATTTAGATACATTTGGATTTTTGTTATATTTTCGATAAAAAAATTTATCCAACTTTTTTTGACTATCAGCTTAAACTGGCTATATTGCGAATGAGAGTCATTAAATTCGATTAAATACCTCAACATTTCTTAAATAAAATTAAACAATTAACCACTCAAACGAGTATTGCCCAATAAATATTATTAGTTCATCAAAATGAAACATTCAGTTTGTATTAAGAGCACTTTTATTAGTTTTACTTAAGATCCAAATTAGCTGATGGAAAAACACTACTCATTAATGAGCAATACATAATATCGGATACAAAGGTTAACGCTGAACCTAGTAAACCTCGGGCACTTGGTAATTTACAAGTATCAGCTATTGTCGCATTTAAAAATAATATATTTTGCGTTATATCAATCGCTAATTTGTTGGCTTCATGATATTTCTCTACATTCCTTTGTAAGTTTTCATGGTTTTCCGACAGTTTTCGCTTAATTTCGGTGGCCGATTTCTGTATGATGACAAAATCAAATCGTCCTACCGGCGTTTTTGGACAGTCTCGCATTTTGGTTAAAAATTTGTCTGCTCTTTTTATTAGGACGTCGATCACAGTCTTATGACAGCCTGAGGATCTAAGCTTTTTATTTCCCTTCAACATTTTGAACAATGTTTTGTGCTTCAATAGGTCTATCTTTATAGAAACTTCAGGTATAAGAAACGCAGGGAAATCCATACTTTTTGCTAAATGTCGTTTACGCGAGCCATCTACACGAACAACCAAAAACAATGTTGCAAACAAAATCAGCAATGCCAACTGTCCACCCATTTCTACGCGAGGTCCGAATTTCAATGATCGCATATTACGAAACTTGTTTAATACCATGCTAAAAAATAAAATTATAATAATTTTAAATTAGTAAGATATGGTAAATTTAGATTTAGATGTGGTTCAAAGTGAATTGCATTATATATCACATTATTCATATTCTCTACTGAGTAAAGAATAATGAGAAGTCTGTAACAGAGGCATACACCGAACTAGATATATCAAGTAAAACTGAGTTAGTCGTGACGACTAGACGGTACCCAGAATCCTACGCAGATCTAAAATTCTACTTAATTCACACTTCTTTATTACAGACATTCAATGTGTAACATATATAATATATATTATTAAGCATCTAATATGTCAGCAATAAATTTATAATTTATCTCAATATATTTTGTGTGAAAATCATAAGTACACTTTTCAAAATACATATATGATCAAATGCTATAAGAGTAATAAGATATACTGAAGTAATTTCCGATTTATTTACATATTTTAATTTTTTTTTGTATTTTATTTTAGAATAACGTGTCAGATATTGTTATACAACCTATTAGTTCTTGTATAAGATTAGAATATGGAGGAAATAAACTTCGTATTTCCTTATAGGTGCACAATATCAGTGGTATTTTAAAGTTGAATTTTCCATTAAGGGCTGCCTCGATTATCTCGGTGCCCATGTCAATGATTGTGAGCGCATTTGTTAGCATAATGGCTGCGCAGCGTGTCTGTTCATAAGTGCATGGTGTCTTAGTTTTCTCAATAGCCTGGACAAAACGTATCAAATATTTTGTCACTTTGTCATTGATGTCACCCGTGCAGTTCTTCGCACGGTTACGAAATGCAGTTACTGCTTCTCCTAGAGGCTTGACAGATTTCTGAAAACACCTGTATACATTGGGCTGCGTAAAGCTCAGTATAAGCGAAGTGGTAAAGCCAGTCGGGTATTCCAACGTCAAGCACGTAGCATGGTGCAAGCCCACAGCAAGAATAATTAGAGCAAATAGCTTATGCATGGATGTGATTCACGACTGTACAAATAAATTGAATGCAAAAATATTTATTACATATATATATATATATTTGATCTATAATATGCTTTCTCGTCCATTCAATTACATCCGCTACGCAAAGTACATATAATTAAATTAAGTTACTTCATGGAACATATTAGTAAGGAATTGATTAGAATATGCTCTTTAAAATGTTTATGAAAATTACAATAAAAATTCTGTACGTATTCTATTTGGAGAAAATGTATTCAACAATATAATAATATTATTACAAGACAAATAAAAGAGCTTTAAACGAGACTGATCGACCACGAGATGCCCATAATTCTTCGAGGAATTGATATTTAAATTTTCAATTTGTTTAATTCTTATAATATATTTTTGAATAAACGTTGAGAAAAGGATATTATTATTATTATTATATTTGTAACTGTACGTTTTACGCCAACAATATTAATTTCAATATAGACGAATACTAATTTAATATAGACGAATCACAAGCTGAATCAGCATCGTGCACATTTGGCCAACTGTTGGCCATGCCAACTGGCCGTAATAAGTATATCATACATGCAACATTAAGCTGCACGGAATAGTCCAGAGCCAACAATTTGTTGGCCAAGTCAACACGTAAGCAGAATCCCAGTCTGTATGAAAGGATTGCCAGTTTGCTGAATGTGTGTGCGTGTTGGTGTGTGTATGCTGACCTCAGTATATTTTGCAAATGTCAGAGTCAAATCCGGGCATTTATCATGATTCAAATGAATTATTGAAGTATATATCTTTGGCATTCCCTATTGGACTATCGAAACACAGCTCTCGCAAACACACAAACACACACACACGCACATACACAGTTGACTATTCTCCTTTGTAGTAAATGGGTTAGGTCAACGGTTGTTTGTTGGGTCACAATGCCAATGTGATTTGTTGATTTACTTAATATCTGGCACTGTGCTTAAATATCAGACACTCTCTCCTAATGCTCTTAGAGGTTATGTTCAAGCAAGTAAAGTCCGATTAATACTTTCTATCACTCCTCACTGACTGGCATAGAACACGTATTACAATTACTTCTCCATTTAAATTAGAAATTGTACTATCTAGATTCCTAACTTGTACATGCCATCAATTTAAAATTTGCTGGATGCCATCTGGAGTTTTTGCTCCATCAATATAATCTAATCTATAATCTATTATATGCAATAATGAAATGAGGTAGCTTTAAAAAATTGCATGTAGATCAATTTATTCACAAAGTAAATTCAAGTATTAACTGTTATGAGATATGCTTAAAAAAATGGAAATAATCAAATCAAGAGCTTGCTCTATTTAGTGTCTGTGTGAGCTTCAAATGTCACAAGTAAGATTTCGATGGTGCTAAGGTGGACGATACGAATAAATGGTCCTTTAACATTTCACAGTCGGTCGCTTTCAATAAGATTTACGATTTATGCGATCTTTAAGAGAACTAATATTCGAATGTTGTCAGCTACTAAGCTAAACTAAGTTCACGCATTCAAATGAGCGTGAGCTATAAAGTTAATACATTTATTACAGGAACCTCACAGTAAATTGGATGCTGCCACTTTTTCTGGTATTATTTAAGCTGCAGATAATCGATTTTGATCGATAGTAAGAATGTACGACGATTTATCGGACAAAAAACTTTGATACAAATTTTGTATGGTATGTAGGAATAAACATTTAAGTTTTTATTAGAATATTTAGTATATTTATGTATATATACTATATGTGGTAATTTACGCCAACTTTCACCTTTCAAATAAAACATAACAGCCTCAAAGAATTGCACATAAATTAATTTATTCACAAGGTAATTTTAATAAACACTTTATATATTTAACCCAATTTCTATGGTTGCGAGACATGCATTAAAAAAGATGAAAGAAATTAACCCAAGAACTTTTTTAAAATATTTCTTGATCGATTCAGGACCCATGTATATTTCTTCATATACTTATCTTCGCATTTATTCAAATCGTCAATACCAATTGTATCCAATAGAATTTCAGTTGTTCTAATGTGGATGATATTCATCATAAACTTATTGGCCCAGCTGCATTCTGATGGAACCCCACAATTTTTGATTAACTTTCTGTTTTCGGGTATTAGTTTCTTTTTTATTTTGTTTCTAAGCTCATCTAACTTCTCACTATTTCCTTTACACTTTTTAATGGACAAATCCAAGTTTTGTAACACTTCCTTATAAGTCTTAAAGAAGTTCATTGTTAACTTGGTCATATTGGCAAGAGAAAAGTCTTCAGAGAATTCATTTAATGAATTTTGTGAAAGAACCTAAAAGTTTTTATTATATTTGTATATTCGAATTAAACTGATTTAAATATTTAATAGCTTACGTTAAAGACACTGAGACAGAGAAAAGAAAGAACAAATAGCAATAAATAGCCCTTTGACATTTTACAGTCGCTCGCTTTCAATACGCTTCACGATTTATACGATCTTCGAGAAAACTAATATTTGAATGATGTCAAGCACTAAGCTAAACTAAACGCATTCGATACATTTGTGAACCTTGTAATTGGATTTATCACACATAAAATGCACTTAACTTGCAAATGCTGATGTGAAAACTGTAAATAAATAAATCTATGTTTTTTTGCCGTTCAACCTAAGTTGAAAAAACAATATGAAGCCTTCGATTAGTATTACTAATAAGTATATAAAGAAATAACATGTGTTATTGGTTATCATTAGTATTAGCTCGTATTGGGTATGATATACATATAAATATGGCATCTTTCGAATTACATTCTTCTTAACACATAGCTCATATCGTTAACCTGTTCAAGAATATATGTATGAATATACTTTATGGGATCTGACACGTCTCTGAATTCTCAATTACAGTTTTCGGACGGATACTCTGATGCACAGACGGATTTTGCTATACCATGATTTGGTGAGAAATGAAATTGCATAAATGCAGTGCATAATTCATTGTGTAACAAGTACATCCACGTCATCAGCGATTATGATGTCCACTTTAAAAATGCCCAATCTCACGGTAAGAAAGCTGAAGTAACATCATCCAGAAATCAAAATTTATATTGATGATTAACCCAATTAACGATATAAATTTATTTATAGACAGCAAATTCAATATCGACTGATATCGTCATACTCCCTACGCCCTTATTGTTAGACTACACACACAATATACTTTACATACCATGCAAGTAGAACCATTTCAATAGTGGTTAGTAAATATTTTATCCATGTCATGCTATCTCAATACTTTCTCGAACTATTTAAATTGCCGGCTATTGGCTAATTGTGAACACGAAGGGACAGAAGCTTTTGTTACCAAATTACTTAATCTGCATGCGAAGACAATTATCAATCAACAAGATATTACACGTTAATCGCTTTAAACAATGCCCAGGCAAACAATTGTGGTAGTGGAATGTCCTGGCACGCAATTGGCATTTACTGTCTTAGGCAAGTTTTCGGCCCGGGGAAATTATCATAGGCCCGACCAGCAGCATTTAATGAGCGGCCCCAAATCGAAGACAACAAACGATTTTTCGAAGAGGCAATCAGTCAACACTGCAGCTCGAGCAACTCGAAGAGCTGTGTCACCCGCATCTGCCCCATCCCCAGAACGTGTCCAATTTTACTAATTAGAGCAAATATTTGTCTACTTGATAAATTTGGTGGGTGGCAGTAGGTTTCCACCCACACAGCACCGCCCGGTCATTACCAGCACGCACAGCGGAGCGTT
The DNA here is from genome assembly GCF_054131065.1 of Drosophila arizonae. Taxonomy (NCBI): domain Eukaryota; kingdom Metazoa; phylum Arthropoda; class Insecta; order Diptera; family Drosophilidae; genus Drosophila; species Drosophila arizonae. The sequence goes on from NC_142924.1 coordinate 20,880,836, forward strand.
TTGGTCCCCTGCCTCCCAAAGCTTCTAAGCAAGCCCCGTCGCCTTGCCAAGAATTTAATTACGCGCCCATTCAATGGGGACGAAAAATCAGTCAGCCCCATACCAACCCCCTCATTCCCTTCAGCAAAGGTTATTCAAGCAACAGCTCCAGCTATTTGTTAGCTAGAAATCACTTTTATGTGCCTGACAGGAATTTCCAGAACTCAACAGTATTGCTCCTATTCGGTCTGGTCCTTTTGCCATGGAATCAATTCTCTTTAAATAGTTCGCAAGTTCTGAGTTTTCGAAATAATAACAAAACACTCTTTAATATCCTTCAGCCAATCTCTACTATTCGGGAATAATAAAAAGAAATCTTATATTCTGATGCATTATTTCAATAGTCAATAATTAAAAATGAGAATGGTTATTCCAAAGGACGATGAACAAGAAAAACTTTCACTATGTAGGAAAAAGTCAAAGTTGTAGTGTGTTACAACTTTAACTCCATCTAATTTGATTTGCAGCATTTTATTGAACTCAAATAATAATATATAATAGATGTAGTGCTTCAAGTCATTATCTCTAATGCTCCGAGAACTTTTTAAACACCAATCTGGCATTATTGTATGTCCTTCTCAACATATGCAACACTTTCTCCATACATGGCTTAGGGTTTGAATAATCAAATGTGTCAAATATGCCACCAATAGTCAGCGCATTAATAGTTTCCATTATTGAAGTTGCTTCGTCGCTACAGCCTAAGCTCCCCCACTTGCGACAGTCTGCTGCAACTTTTAAAGAACTTTGCATAATAACATCAAGTCTTGTTATCACCGGCTTTATCTTTTCAGCCGATTCAGCACATTCAGAAATAGCGCTCTTAATTTCTCGCAATTTCTCCGAATAATCAGAAAAAAATGTTGGTGTTAGTTTTTGTAAAAATGCCACAACATTTGGTCTATTGAATACATTGGCGTTTGTTGGATAGATCTAAAGGTGATTATTGTTCTTTATTTAGGATTTGAGCTGATTTATATATTTATAAACTTACGTTAAAGACAGAGACACAGAAAAATATAGCTAATAAATGACCCATTGTGCAGAATCTCAATTTATATATGATTTAAATATTATCTTTAAGAAAACTAAAATTCGAACTATTTCAAACATTAACTAAACGCTTTCAATACATTGGATAGCCTTGTAATTGGATTTTTCACACATTTCGAAATTATGTGAAGCTAAAATTAATTACAGCGTGTATAATTCACCATATCTACAAAATATATTTTTAAGTCACATATAAAAATAAATACAATATTTCTGTCTATTGACTTATATAATATTATTGAATTGATTTTATTTGTAGAAAAAATTCACGTTGTCGAGCAAAATATCATTATTGGTATATTCGTTTGGTATAATTTACAATTCAGATGATGTCAATAGCAACTTTGGGAGTGAGCTTATTAAAATGTATGTACTTAATATTGCTAAGAACCATACCGGCTATATAAATATATTAAATCAGTTGTTAAATTCAAGATCTTATCTTTTCATAACTAAAAGATTCCAAGTGAGCGACTTAAATGGTATAATGGTATTGTGTAAATGTAGGGAAGTTTTTCTCCAAAAATATATAAGCGTTTTTTCAATGACCCATCCAATTTTATCGATAACAATCGATAATTGATTTCGTTTTTAATCCTAACTTTAATACGTTTACTTCCAATTTGATAAAACGTATTTCAAGTACTAGAAACTTGTGCTTTGGCATAGACACACATATAATGTATCGCTCCGAAGACTACTTATTAAAGAATTCAGTCCCCATAGTATAGTTCATATTACCATGCAAAGAAAAGTTGAATTATTGGAATATCAGCTCTTTGCACGGTTCGGTGGATCTCATAGTCGAGCAGTCTCGACTACAGGCATCTTGCTTATAATTATCAAATTATAAAAAATCATAAAACACTGTAAAGCTTTTGGCAAACTATGCCGACACATTCCAATACATACGTTTACATATATACACGTGCGCAGCCCACGTCTTAAATAGAATAGTAAACATCTATAAGGGATTAGTCAGAGCATTTACCGGTTCGCTGATTACTAAATAATAAAAAATGAAAAATAAATAAATAGTAACAAAGTAGGCACAAAAAATGAAATAAAACGCACATAAATTTGTTTAAATATTTTTGGCAAATGAGAGAAGATGAATGATGTTCAGCATGTGATATGTGTGTGATCCACGCTCCTTACATTAAGTTATAGCATGATTCCTCTATTTTAGCTGCTGTCAACTAAGCTACCCAATTAGTTCCGTATGCTTGAAGATGACGAAGATGTCTGCGATTCACTATATTATATGGCTGGTATTATGGACAGTGTTTGTTGATCGGCTCACGACTCGGAAAGCACAAGAGTTTTTCACATGTTTAGCAATTTGTATAAATTATTGTTAGACTTATGAGAAGTATTTAAATTTCAACTAAAAAGACGATTTAGTGTATTCAGAATTAGGACAAGGAACCTCTAAAACTATACAATGATATTCTTTTGTAGGAATTATAAGAAGAATCGTATTAATTAAAATCTTTTCATATACGTTATAATATTTGAAGAGCACTTCTAGAGGACGTCCAAAGGGAGTTCTTTAGAAATGTCGCCTCTGGCAATACAAACACAGCTCACAAATGAAGTTGATTGCTCTTTGCTGAAATTGGGACACTTTCTAGATGAAAGGATTATTAAGAGATTTTCTAAGAGAATCAAAAGTTTTGCTATTTGCGACAGACTCAATAATTCTCGCATTTTATGGCTCAAGTTTTATTCGTATTGTTTTGTGTGCTTTGTTCCTCCCTACGCCTCAGTCACTCTCTCTCTCTCTCTCTCGCACTCTATCTCTGTGTAGTTTGTAAACTTTGCACTTCGTGCCATAAAATTATATAAAATATATCCTCTCGCAGCCGCTCTGTCGTTTGAGCTGCTGTCAATGTCGTTTGCTGCCAAAAAGTTGAAAGGATACAATTTGTGGTACCATCAAAACAATGCCCGAAGAGCCAGAAAAAAAGGAGTAGATACGCTAGCAGAGGCACAAAACAAATGTGCACTATGCCCTCATTTAAGATAAGATAAGAAACGACTTTTGTATGTAGAGAAGGAACTTTAGATGTGTTTTTACTATTTTTCTCTCTTATTTACTATTTTGTTTATTTATGTCATACAATAGGAGTTTAATTTGGTTCGAGAAGCGCTAGATATTAACTAAGCTAAGCATATAGGTGTATATATATACAAGCGATACCCTGTTTATTTGATAACTGAAGCTCAAATGCTTCAAGCTTCAAATTTTTCCAATTAAAATAATTATAATTATAAAGCAAATGACAGACTACTTGAGAAATTGATTCCAAATTATTTTGGCAATAATATTATTATTAATATTATATTATATTTTTACTTTTACAGAACAATTTGTGTATGCGAAATGGGTTTGATATTTATAGCATTTATATAGTTGAAAGATGTTACGTTCCAACATTTAAGGTTAAGCATAAAAAAATTGACTGAGCTTAGAAGGTTTACCAATTTTGAAAGCAAATGCTCATCTGCTCTGTTGTAAGCATAGCAATTATGCAGTTATATTGTTTCAGATTGTGGGCTACTACTTATAAAAAGTACAGACAAATTGTCCAAGACATCCGGCACAACGAGGCTAATGAGGGGCGAACGAAAACGTGGTCAAAATTGTTGCACTGATTGTAAATTAAATGCTGAGAAGCACCACCGACAAATTTAAAAAACATTACGAGTAATGGGTGTGAAAGATTTATAAATATCAATTCTCAGCTGGGGACAGTTGAAATAATTTGCGCAGATTAAAGAAATGAGACCTCTAACAGAGAGTTGTACATACATATGTACACGAAAATTAGAATATATATTAGATGTATATATTCCACTTACTAAATAATGCAAACATTTTAAGCTCATCCAATTTTTGCCTGTCACTGACGACAAATACGTAAATGACAAGCGAAAAGACATCTTAATGAGTACATATGTATATATGCATATACATATGATTTACCTATATGCCGAACCGATATATTCCCACAGTCTGTCCACTGAAAATAATTTCTTACCTCATCGAGAACGTTGATCTCGCGTGCCAGAATCCGAGCCACGTACCACGTACCACACCACGGAGCACAACTTGTGCTCATAGTGGGTTTATTTAATTTTAAAAATGATCTGTGTGCGACAAGCAATTTTGTTTTCTAGCGAACTACACCGAATAAGCTGCCATACAAGAGATCTATGCAGGTATACATATACACAAATACATACATATATGTCTATGCAAAAAGAAATGTTTAAATATATTTAAAATGAAAAATAAAACAGTGTAAAAGTAAAAAGGTTTCTTTAATTATTCAAATATTTGACTGTCAAGCTATTTACTTGGTATTCCCCAAAACTTTTAGCGTTCAACAATTGTGCAGATATGTGACTCTGTCAACAAAAGAATTAACAATGCTTAGGAAGTTCAAACTATTTTCAGCCAGAGAGTGTACAAAAAATAAAGTTTTTAAATATTTATGATCAGAATTAGTTGAATAAAAATAAAATAATAACAATTATATGTGTAGTAAAAATTTCATATTATATATTTTTTTTCTATTTTAATTAATTTTAATACTTTTGTATATATTATTATTATTTATTTGTTTAAAAATAAAATATAAAATGTTTACAATATTATAAAAGTCTATATATTTACACATATATAATATAAACAGTTTGTGACCAGATTATTAACTGTTCTCTACTATTCGCCCTTGTCGATTTGTAAATATGTATGAACCTTGTACTTGCAGCAGTCTGCCTATTGAGAGTTTTTTGTAAATACTTTGTAAGTTTTCAAAGTTGAATATTTGTTTACAATACCAAAATGTTGTTGCTGACATGCTCACAACGCCAAATGGGCAAACATCACAATACCAAATTTCAATGTAAAAGCGAGAGTGCTTGATACGACGAATATGCAATGCTCTTTCTAGCGCTCTCCAACTAATTGGTTAATATGTGAAATTCATTTCAACAAATGATCGACGGCTAAGTTTACAATGAGCAACAATTAAGTTGGGAGTAAAAAAGAGGATTTACTTGAATCATGTAAGTGTATAGAACGTAAGCACATATTTACATTGTTGCATGCGTACATACATATGTACATATATGTACTTGGCTATGTGCTTTGCAGTGTCACTTGGAACATGGCCTGCCTGTTTTCTGTTTTCTATTTTCATTTGTTTATTATTATTATTTTTTTTTTTAATTTTATTTCTTTTTTAGAAACTTTTCCATTCAAGCTGCAAAATGTCAAGAGAAACATCAAAATGCCTGCTGAAAATTTGTTTACAGATCAGAGCCCTTTACATAAAACCGATTCCTTAATTTTAAAGTTTTAAGAATTTATTTGACTATATATTTTTAAGTACCTAAATTACACTTTCGTTATCAAAAAAATGATAAACAAATAATTTCTAAACTGTAAAAACAATATAAGTTCAATAAATATTTTCATTTTTTATTAAAATGTATAAGTATTTGTTATATTCATATTCATTTTTATTTTTATTATTGTTTTATTCAAAATATCATTTTTTTTTAACTTTATTCTATATTTCTCTCATTTTTTTATCTTCTATATTAATCTAAATTTATCTTATTTATTTTATATTCATATTATATTTATTATTCGATTTACGAGTTTACCCTTTTATAAAATTTATAATTATTACATTTATTAGTTGTACGTGAATACCTAAGCAGAATATTTACTTCAATTCCTTGAATAATTTTCTTTGTTTGCTTTCAAGTTCAAATAAAAACCCAGACAAAGTTTGAATGGTCGAAATTTATTGTGCTGAAATCAAATTGAAGAAGAAGGCTTGTGCAACTGTGGAAATGTACAAATGTATTTGGATATAAATGTATGTATGTATGCACATATATGCATGTGTCTATTCGCTTTTACTAAGAAAAATGTGTTGAAGGTCAATTCGAATAACAGCTGAGCGAGCTTCACATACATACATACATATACTTATGCTACATAAGCATATGCATATGTGTGCACATATGTATGTATAGAGGCGAGAATGAATGCATATGCATGTCCATGTATGTGTGTGTGTTTGTGACTCTTGTCATATGCTTTTCGTTTATTTGTTTGCTTGTTGAGGCTGCTGTTGATGTTGCCATTTCGCTTGTATTTTTTTGGCACAAAAGGCAACGTGCATTAAAATTGATAGCCTTTGACACGACGGCGGAGTGCGCGGGCAGCAGCAGACAGTCAAGCAAAAGACGAAATGGAATTGACAGTCGCTGTGAGAGATGGCTTCAAAAGCTTTGCCTTTTATAATGTACGCATACATGCACACTTACGTACTTGCTTCTATATGAATGTATAAATGAATGAGTGTATGAGAGTGTGAGAGTGTGAGTGTATGGTATGCTTTGCACTTTGCTTTTTGTCGTCGCCTTTGCTCTGGCAGCAGCTGCTGCTGTTGTTGTTGTTGTTGTTCGCTGTTCGCTGCGGTGCCAATATGTCTGCCATAGCACACATCAAATTGTGTCCGTATACCTGTGTGTGTATGCGTGTAGCTGTCTGCTTGCTGGCTGTATACTCAGATAACTGCCAAAACAACAATAGCAACAATTACCTCAGCGAAACAACAAACAAAAGCATTAAGATAACAAAACGACATGAAACTTCGTGTCTAGCATAATTTGCAAAAAGTAAAAAATAAATAAAGAGGCAAAAAAACTATGAAAATATGTTAAATAGAGCCAAAACAATTAAGTTGGCTGAATCAGTCACACAACCAAACGCACACAGGCACATGCATCATAAATATGTAGCATCTATTCGGAAAATAAGCTTCAGAGTTAAAAAATAATTTTACCAGTCGAGATTTTGAATGGAACAGGTGAAAATGATATAATATACTGAATACTAAAAAATTCGCTATTTCTCTCTCCTTTTCTATCTCTTTCTCTTTTTCTTTCAATCACTCGCTCCCTTTCTCATTTTCATTCGATTTGTTCTTCTCTTTCTCTTTCTCCTTCTCTTCATCTCTTTAATTTATGTTCGCTTTTGCTTTAGTTTAATCGTTTTTTTCTGCTTATCTTTTTCCTTATCTTTCTCTGCATCTCATTATCTTTCCCTTTCTCTCCGTATTATTCTATTTCTGCTTATATTTTTCCATATCTTGCTCTTTTATGAATCTTTTCATGTCTCTTTATTTTCTTTCTCCATCTTTATCTTTTTTTATTACCATCAATTTATCACTCTATTTGCGGTATTATTTTCTGTATTGCTCTTTTCCGAGTTTCCCTATTTCGCCCTCTATCCTTCCTATACCACACGCTTCTTATTCTCTATCTCTTTCCCTCTTCCATTCGTGTCAATTTTTAGTTGTATCTGCCCCTCTTTTTTTCTCTTCATCTCTCACCCTTTCACTTTCTTTCTCTCTAATTAGACTAACTACTTTATATTTAATAGAGTATACGAACATATATGATTTTTATATAGCATGGGACTCTAGCTCTGATTGCTTTGATTAAGTTATTTTCGATGTGATAGTGAGACTTCCAAAAATAAATATCTGAAAATCATTATCAAAGAAATGCTTAGGAAGGTTCATATCAGTCAATGTTCAAAGTAGCATACGAAAATCGAAATAACTGAACCCCAATTAAGTTCAATCTAATCGTTAGAGATTAGATTTCATATCAATGTCAATAGAATCGAAGTTATCGTTGTCGTGTAGCTGAATTTAGTTCATTTTCTAACATCCAACATTAAACTTGAACTACAAATGACGCCACAAATACGCCCCCTATCGGCCAATTTGCAACGCGTTGCCATTGAGGAGCTGAACGAAGTGCCCGAACGTCTAGATGCGGATATAGAAACATTACGCACCTGGCTCAAACAGCAACCACATCTACGCGCACGCAGCGACGATCAGTTCCTGGTGGCCTTTCTGCGCGGCTGCAAGTTTAGCCTGGAGAAGGCCAAGTCTAAGCTGGATAAATTTTATACGCTGCGCACTCGCTATCCGGACTTTTATACGATACGTGATGTGGACAGCCAGCGCCTACACGAGCTACTGCGCCTGGGGTGAGTGGCTGTTCCAGATGGAAGCGAATACTGTGAGCCGGATCTACATATCTTAACCCTTCCTCAGCGTCGGCTTACGTTTGCCACGTCCGCTGCACGATGACGGGCCACGGATCATTTATGTGCGACCCGGCTCCTATGCAGCGGACAAGTACACCTTTGAGGAGATAATGGGCGTGTCGCACGCCCTGAGCGCGTTGAGTCTACAACATGATGACTACGCCGTCATCTATGGCTGCCTGCTGATCCTCGACTTTAGCGGCTATACGGCGGCCCATCTACTACAGCTCACGCCGAGCATTGTAAAAAAGATGTCCGTCTTTGCCGAGGAAGCCATGCCCATTCGGGACAAGGGCAGGCACATGATCAACACGAATGCCGTCTTCGAAAGGGGTTTCAATATGATGCACTCCCTACTCCCTGCCAAGGAGCAGAGTCGGGTATAGATACATGCATACATAATATATCTGTCTCGCCCTCTAACAGCAGCTTCTGGTTCTGCTTTAAACAGATCTCAGTGCACGGCAGCAATTTGGAATCACTTTACAAACACATACCGCAAAAGTATTTGCCCACACACCTGGGCGGGGAGCAGGGCACGATTGAAGAACTCAAGCAGCAGACATGGGATATCTTTATGGAGCAACGGGAATACCTCAGGACGGAGGCTGACTATGGAGTGGACGAAACGCTGAGGCCTGCCGGACAGAGCTGCGATTATGAAAGCATCTTTGGTGTTGATGGATCGTTTCGCAAATTAGACTTTGATTAAATCAAAGGTCAATGCACAGAAAGAAGACTTTCCTTTGTCTCATCTAATTATTTTTTAAGACGTCCTTGAGTTCCTCTTGAATCTATTTTTCAAATTTAATAAAACTTTCTTCTAAAGGCGATGCATATCAACAACTTTTATATTATTTATAAAGTAAGTATAGTATAGCCAACAGCTAACGAAAGAGTATATTAAAATATCTTATACACTCGTCTGATAAAATATTTTTTGGAAGTGGACATGCTTCTTTTTCATGAAAACGCTTTCCATTTCGTCAGCTTCACTTTCTATGGAACGACTCTTTTAAGGTTTGTAGTCTATATGTATATCAATATATGTAAAAGGGTATTTGATTTTCGGCATTGGATTCCATCAATTTTTTTATTATTGTATGCATTTTTATTCGGATTCGGAATGAGTGGATATACGGCGCCCACGCAAAGAATTCAGCTCATGTTTATGGGAATTGCATGTTTCTATTTGCTTTCTGCTCAGATGAGTATATACTTAATGGTCCGATTTATGGCCAAAGTCTTCAATGAAATCGTAAGAATTCGGCCATTCACCTGGCATAACGCCCACATCGGGGCGCCACCTGCTGTCGGAATATGTGAATCGAATTCATATTCGATAACTGAATCGATATACATCCATGCAGAGCTTTAGAACTAACCATATATGTACATCAAAGCAGTACCAAAAATCAATTGAAAACTTTCTTTTGCGTACATAAAAGTTCAGTGTTAGAATGTTATTAGGGATTTATTAATTTGTACAGCTTATGTTTTCCCAACTTAGTTTTTCTGTGTCTGCAACGAATCTACTTTGTTCTTTGTCTTTGTTTGTTGTTTTTTTTTTTTTTCTATTTCCATTTCACAGACAAATTATTTGTGTGTATAGATTTTCACACTCGAAAATCGCAACAGCATTTCGTACATATAGAATTGGATCGATCCGATCCGATTAATATTTATGTCTAATAATTTATACTGAAGAGCCGTGGCGCAAGAGACATGAACAAATTGGCTTCGTTTCTTCTCACTAGCTGAAAATCGAGGCCTTGCCTAACCAGACCCAGTTAACATCAATAAACTGTAATATAAATGTGTAGTTCCAATTGATAAATCTAAAGCTGAACGACCCATCGATCGTGTCAATTTGCATACCGAATTCAGACTGTCGTAAATTTATTGTTTCACGACTGATTACGGTCGATGGCGAGTGCTATAAATCGAATGTGAAAGGTTTTGTTTTTTGAAGATTTACGACTCATTGATTGATTTTGATATTTGGAATGAGATTAGCGCTCGGGATAAATGGAGATGTGTCGGCATACCCAATGACAGCCAACACGGTGCTTTAACGCATTTCCTTAAACTGTCTTTCGAAAGTGTTGTAAAATTATCTTGAAGGTTGTTAATCAAACACCCAGTCTATAATATTTCAATACAATGATTTGAAATAATCAAATTTGTTTCATTTCACCTTCATGGTGAGTTTTGTATGTCACCGTTCATAATGTAATCAATAGAGCTTTTCAAGTTTTTAGACAAACCTATTATCCATTGAATTGTCAATTATATTTCTCGTAGCGTAAGTGGCTCTATAAGTAGAAACTAATTCGCCTCATTTGGATTTAAATCGTAAATTATATATAATGACGTTAAAAGCTGCTGTAGGGTTGACGGTGCTCTTCGTGGCACTGTTTGGTGTCAATGCGCTCAACGACTGTGAGGAGAATCCGAAGTTATTTTGCGTCCTCCAGGCAATGTTCAATCCACTTAAGTCCTTTATGTGTCTGCAGACTACAGCTGGATCTTTTGAACAGACTACCAACAGGTATTATTTATCTATTGTCCAATGCAACAAGGAAATACCACCCAATCTGGCCATTGATGTCTTTGAAAATATCATGAGAGACATCCTGACAGCTAGCACCAAAATCAAATATGCTTGCAACTTAAATACATTGGACATAATCAAGGAGAGTTTTTGGTGTTCCTCGAAGATTATCTATGAATACATCCGTCTGAGATTTCTGCTTGGCACGGCGGAATCTACTGGGAGCAGAAGTGAACAGTTCAATAATTGTGTAGCACCTCACGTCAAAGAGTATATTGAAAGTTTTCCAGCTACTCACTCACAGTTGAATGCCTGTATTTTCAAAAAAAATAAAAATGCATAATGAGAAAAATGCTCAAATATTATAATTAATGTACACATACATATGTACGTAATCTGATCATTTCTTATTGCTTTGAATATAAAGCTTGAACTGAATGAGGATAATGGTTCTTATCTGTTTTATTGGCTTCTTGAACTAGAAAAGAAGCGAATACGGAGTATCGTGTAATCAATCGTGTCTCCCGAATCACTTACACACGTCGCACTAAATCTGAGAATCACATAGAAAAGCAGAAGTTTAAGAAATAACAGCTGCTTATCAAATTTAATTATTTAAACTACAAGCGCCTCAAAATGACAATAATAAATAAAGTCACTCTCAGAATATACGACAAATTGAATTTACTGCCCGACTATGCAAATTCGCAGAATCTATAAACAAACTCATATTAGAATACTATATGACTAAATAGTGTGACAAAGGGAATATAGAATGGAATGGAATAGAACAGATTTGGAATTGAAAATTGAAATGGAAATGGAAATGAATATAGTGGAATAAAATATAATAGAATTTACATTTGGGTGTTGGTTAGATTCGTTTTGTGAGCCGCAGCTGCTCAGTTTTGATTTATGGTCACAAATATTTACTTGTCGTATTTAAATATGCGAAGAAGCTTTTTCATTAAAATCATAGAAATAGAAACTAAATAAATATTGTTTGTGACAACAAGGCAATGTGGCTCGCTCTCTCACTTTGTTTACTTGTTGGCCAAGGTTATAAATCAAATTGTCAAAATAATGCCAAGAACAGCAGGTGAAACCAGTTAGGCGGCTCCTAAATACCCTTTGCAAACCTTCCGCTTCAAAAATCAGCTGAATAGCTCATCTATCATATCAATTTTATTATTGTTATTATTATTATTTATTATTTATTTTTTAACAAGTTTAATAGCAGATTTAAACATAATAAATAATAAGTATTAAAGTATTTTTAATACAAGTGTTAAGATTATGATTAAGCTCTTTTATGCTAAATGCAAATTTAATTATCTAATTTTTTAATGTATTCATATTTATGTTTTTTCATTAATTCTAAAATCTTTTATTTCTACAATGATTTTTAGTAATTAATTTATTTTTTTTTATTTTTAATATATTTTTACAAAATTATTAATATTCTTTTTCTTTGCATTTCTTTTATATTTTCTCGCTAAAGAAAAAGAAAAAAAAGAAAAGAAAATAATATTGGCTATTATCACTATATTAAAATTTACAGATTGATTGAATTTATAAAACCAATAGCGTATGTGTTAGCAAAATAAATATGACCCATCAGAATTATAGAGCATAGCGAATATATATAGAATTTATTGATGATTTACGCTTATCGCATATCGCGAATCCGCGACTCGCGTTAAGTTCTTAAACAAATATTGAACGGTGGCAAACAGTGTGGGGAATTGGTTCCGCTGGTTCCATTGGTTCCATTTGGGTCCAATTGGTTCCAATCGGCTCTGCTGACTATTCCCCACTAACGGCTTATGCGGCGCCCTGCAACGACAAACTCTTAGACAAATTGATTTTCGGCTACCCTGTTTATTTATTTAAAATTCTTATTTATTATTATTGTGTTCTTTGGCATTTTTGTTGTTCTTCTTTTCTTTCTCCTCTTATATTTTTCGATTGTTTTTGGTTTTTGTTGCTTGACTCGTGCTGACGTCAACGGACGTGAGCCTCAGCACACGGACAGGGGCGCGTGCCAATGGGGCAGCCAGAGGTACATACATACTTATATGTATATGTACATATTAGTATGTATAATCGCCAAAATGCTAAAGAAAACATCATCCGTCGCATTGCCGATTTGTCTGTCAGTTGTGCTGGGCTTGTTTCGGCATTGACCTTGAGGCAAATCGAAAACTGAAAATCGAAAATCGTTGAAAATTTCATTTTGACTTTTGGCATAAATAACAACTTTTACAAAAGCCAACAAATCAGCTGTGCCAAAAATAATCAGCTCAAACGAATACTTGAACACATCGAGAATATGTACAAGTACAGTACCCGGCAAATAGAGACAACTGCGGCCAAAATTAATCAACTTTAGTTTACTTGAACTAAGGAAGGAATTATAAAATCAATTTTTCGATAACTAATTAACCATGCAGTAGCTTAAATCGTATAAAGTATTGAATGTTGACCCTTTCAGTAGAAATGAAATGGATATAACATTTAATTTTATATCACGGCATTTAATTTTATATAATCACGGCAGGTTTAACATCGCCTTTAAGTACCTCAGGTTAGGCATGATATTCGGACAGCTGAAAACTAGAGCTGGAAGAATGTTTAGCTCATGTACGCCCTCCTCTGTGATGAGCAACATACTGTTATGAAGTTAAAAATAATGAAAATCACTTTAGTTTAAACATCTCTCAAGCATAATCTATCAACACTCCCATCTGTTTTACATAAACTTGTATTTCTAAAGTTGTCAATTAATACGCATACTAAAATTGCATTGCTGTATCAAATTTATTTTGAATGCTTATAATTTAAGAATTAAAACCCTATTGTTAAAAAAATAGCACAAAAAACGACTTATCTAGTGGAGACTGTTTGGCTATGAAATCTATATCGACTCAGTTCGTTGCCTTAAAGAACACTATATATATACTGTATTGAGTCTGCCCACCTCCTTCTGCCTGTTACATACATTTTAACAAAAGCATTTTACGCCGATTTCCCATTTTCAATCGGTTTATGGCATGAAAATATTTGGGCTCTATTATACCATTATATCCAATACCTGAGACGAATTTGCTTTGAATGAGCCTAAGAGTTTTCAGCATATTGGATAACTTATCATAATCTCTAATCAAATCGTTTATAAAATTATGCATTTAGTTATCTAGTTTTAAATAATATAGATAGATACAATGCGCAAATTTTGTTTGGACTACCCGCTAGCAAAAGGGGAAATTCGTTGAGCACCGCGTGGGGTCAGCCACCTAACTTTTCTCATACATTTCCTAATACACATTTCATTAAATTGTCTTTCAAAATCGATGTAAAATGTTCTTAAGGGCTGTTTATTTCAATAACCTTCATGGTGTCATATGTGTTACCGTTCATAATTGTATCAGTTGAGCTTTTTAAGTTATTAGACAAACTTATTATCCATGGAATTGACAATTGTTTCTCGTTGCGTAATTCGCTATATAAGTAGAAGCCGATTTGCACATTTTCATTTAGTCGATTTAAAGGCTGCATAATGATGTCTAAAAATCCACTAGTGCTGTCCGTGGTTGTCGTGGCACTGTTTGGTGTCAGTGTGTTCTGCAAGTGTGAAAATGACTCGACTGGATTTTGTGTCACCCAAGCACTGCTCCACCCGATTAGGTCCGTGCGGTGTTTTGTGAACTTAAGCACACCGTTTCTAAATGTTACAAACTCGAATTTTATTGAACTTACCCAGTGCAGCAAGGAACTTGCACCTAATCCGGCCACTAGGGATTTTATAGGTCTCGTTGAAAAAATCCTAAATGCTTTGAATAATGTTATTAATTCTTGCGGCAGAAGACAAAATGGCGAACTTGCACCTGGTTTCTGGTGTGGCACGAGGTCTGTGTATAAATACCTCAATTTGCGAAAGCTGCTTAAGAAGGCGGAAAAAGCTGCCGCAAGAATTGAACAATTCAATAGTTGCGTTTCAAAACACATTTCAAGCTATGTACAAGAGTTTCCCAAATTTCGACTTGCCGTGAATTATTGTATTTTCCATAAATAACAAAAAAGAGTAATTAAGAAATTTGCTCGAATATAATAAAAATGTATACCATACGAATGAATACTACCTCATTTATTATTTCGCATATGATTGACTCAATGTGTACAACGAATTGTATCCCAAAGACACACAAAAGCCCATTTCCCAATTGCACATATATGATATATATATTAACAAATTTCGTTTGGGCTTGGCCGCTATCAAAAGTGGGTATTTGATGAACACCGCGTGGGGTCAGCCAACTAGCATTTCTCGTAGACTCATTTCCATATGTTCCGACCGCTGACAGGCCCCACGGTGCGCAATGTCAGGTAATTATATTTTTGACAAGGGCCCAGATACATTTGTACTTTTTATTTTATTTATTTTATTATTTTTATTTTTTTTATACCCTGAACCCATTTTCAATGGGAAATCAGGGTATAATGGTTTTGTTGAAATGTATGTAACAGGGAGAAGGAGGCGTGGCAGACCCCACAAAGTATATATATTCTTGATCAGGGTGACGAGCTGAGTTGATTTGGCCCTGTCCGTCTGTCTGTCCGTCTGTCCGTCTGTCCGTCTGTCCGTCTGTCCGTCTGTCCGTATGTATGAACGCGTCGATTTCAGAAGATATAAGAGCTAGAGACTTCAAATTTTTTTTAAAATGTCCGTAATTACAGCGCGCATATCAAGTTTATCATTAAAATTCGATAACTCATCCCGATCTTTTTTTATCGATAAAAAACCTTATCGAAAACCAGTTATAAAATTATATCTTCTACACCTTTATTGCTAGAGTCTCCAAATTTTTAATGTATGCTTATATGCAATTTATACAATTTCGGTTTTTGTTAAAATTTACCCCCCACCCTTAAATTCACCCCCTCACCCTCACTTTTGTAAAAAGCGTATTTCAAATACTAGAGACTTGTGCTTTGGCAATTACATGCATATTCATGTTATAATCATAATCTGAAAGTTTCATGAAGATCGTACGTCCATAAAAAAAGTTATTAAACAATTAAGTTCTCATAGTAAGCGCACACTGCAGCCCATGCGTGTTTATGGGTGGGTGCTTGTGTGTGTATGTGTGTGTATGTGTTTGTGTATGTGTGTGTGTATGTGTATGTGTGTGTGTATGCGTTTGTGTATGTATGCGTGTGTGTGTGTGTATGTGTGTCTGTATGCGTGTGTGTGTATGTATGCCTGTGTGTGCGTACGTGCCTGTGTGTGTGTGTGTGTGCGTGTTTCTTGTGTAAGCTGAAAGACGCGAAAAATTATTGAAATATCTATTGCTCCAAGGGTTCAGGGGATCTCGTAGTCGAGCAGTCTCGACTAGAGCTTTCTTACTTGTTTATTTTTATTTTATTGTCTGTGTGTGTGCCCCAAGTGTCCCGCTGCTGCTTGCGAATCGCGCGCGTCTCTAGAGGCAAATGATTTAGTGCCTTGTAAAATAGATTATTTTGCTACTGTAGTTCCACGCAAATATGTCAAACAGAATATTTTAAAAATACAATCAATAAATAAAAGTTTAAAATAAAAACTAGCTTCGATATCACTTATTCTTCCTTGATGAACTAAAGTCAGTCAGTGCTTAACACAAATTGGTTTTTATGCTGTCGAATATCAATTTGGCCCACTGTATTTACACATATGTGCATATGTGTGTGCGTGTGTTTGCCATTTGGCAACGTCGACCCACTTAATTGCCAATCGGTTGTCAGTGGACGTGGACGGTACGCTGTGATCGCTTTGCCCATTAGATCATTATTTTTTATTTATTCGAATTTTATTTTTATTTATTTATTTTTTTTTTATTCAATAACAGATTTCCGTCAAAACAAACAGAAGGTAAAAATGTGTTAAGATGGGCGAAATTCAGAGGAAAACAAGAAAAGTGCGTCAGCATGCAAATTTTGTTTTTCGGTTTGTATGCCCTGCACATATTTAAAATGACTCGAATGGGGTATGATACACGGATTATGATATGATCGTGATCAATTGTAGATCTTACAGTTTGATTTGAACGAACTATTAATAGCTTGAGCTCGAGATCCTGAAATTGCTTTATTGTTCGCAATGAACAATAAAACGAGGCATATGAAATATTAAAAGCAAATTCTTCATAAAATTTTAATATTTATTTGTCTAGCCTATTGTCTAGTCTATATTTATTGTATGTACATATTATTTCTACAATAGAGTCTATGTCGACGTTTTGATTCATATATTTCATGTTCAATTTAAGCTCGCGTACTTCATTTAGCAAATTTCATATCCCTATCATTAAAATACTATTATTATTCATTTTTGTTCGTTCATATTCACATATTACAATGGATGGGTATTCTGTAGTCGGGCACAGCCGCCTAGAACACTTTTGCTTAGTTGAAAATCTTTTCTGTTGCCATTCGTCACTTTTCAGCTGTGTGCTTTATATTCTATTCTTCAATTTTGTTGAGTTGTTTTCCCCCATTTTATGCGTCTGTTTATTTGCCTAGCGGCTGCAGAGGATTTTAACCTCAGCGTCTTTTAGGCACATGCAACTGTTGTTATGATCTGCCCAAATCGTATTGCTATATACTTATGTATCATTATCTGTATCATTATCATGATACATGATCATGATCATGATCATTATCATTATCATTATCATTATCATTATCATTATCATTATCATTATCTGTATCTGTATCTGTATCTGTATCTGTATCTGTATCTGTATCTGTATCTGTATCTGTATCTGTATCTGATCTGTATCTGTAATCTGATCTGTATTGTATCTGTATCTGTATCTGTATCTGTATCTGTATCTGTATCTGTATCTGTATCTGTATCTGTATCTGTATCTGTATCTGTATCTGTATCTGTATCGTATCTGTATCTGTTATCTGTATCTGTATCTGTATCTGTATCTGTATCTGTATCTGTATCTGTATCTGTATCTGTATCTGTATCTGTATCTGTATCTGTATCTGTATCTGTATCTGTATCTGTATCTGTATCTGTATCTGTATCTGTATCTGTATCTGTATCTGTATCTGTATTCTGTATCTGTATCTGTACTGTATCTGTATCTGTATCTGTATCTGTATCTGTATCTGTATCTGTATCTGTATCTGTATCTGTATCTGTTGTATCTGTATCTGTATCTGTATCTGTATCTGTATCTGTATCTGTATCTGTATCTGTATCTGTATCTGTATCTGTATCTGTATCTGTATCTGTATCTGTATCTGTATCTGTATCTGTATCTGTATCTGTATCGTATCTGTATCTGTATCTGTATCTGTATCTGTATCTGTATCTGTATCTGGATCTGTATCTGTATCTGTAATCTGTATCTGTATCTGTATCTGTATCTGTATCTGTATCTGTATCTGTATCTGTATCTGTAATCTGTATCTGTATCTGTATCTGTATCTGTATCTGTATCTGTATCTGTATCTGTATCTGTATCTGTATCTGTATCTGTATCTGTATCTGTATCTGTATCTGTATCTGTAATCTGTATCTGTATCTGTATCTTGTATCTGTTGTATCTGTATCTGTATCTGTATCTGTATCTGTATCTGTATCTGTATCTGTATCTGTATCTGTATCTGTATCTGTATCTGTATTTGTATCTATATATGCATCAGTGTCTGTATCTGCTTATGTTCATATATTTCTAAGCCAATTCGTATCTACTATATCTGTATTCAATATACTTCTGCTGTTGGCTATATTCTGCTAATCGTGGTCGTGTTTATTTGATTTGTCTGTGTCTCTGTCTAGTCATCTACCGTTTAGTTGCTTTCGGTGCTTAGTAGCTTGGACTTGGGTGACTCATAGCTTTGCCTGGGGTTAAACTAAATTCATTGCGACTGTCACGTAGCCCCCATGAGGCGAATGACTATGGCTATACCGAGTGCGATTAGCGAAGAACTTTGGAACGAACCAGCTACGATTAGGCAGATAATGATAAATATTTATTTGTATTTGTTTGTTTCTGTTTTCCTTTTCTTTATTTCATTTTGTATGATGAATGATTGATTGATTGTTGCTCGCTAGACCCAAAAGTTTTCACAGGTCACAATATACAGTTAGTAAAAAATTAAATTAGGTTCTCGATAAAAATACAAAACACTAAATTGAGTTCATTTGGTAGTCACTTTTTTAATGTAAAACAATTGCAACTAATTATTTTGCCAACTGAGAAAGGAAAATTCAATTATTTATAACAATTTGACAAGCTTTTTTCTTGTATTTTTCATTTCGATTCCCGCTAAATAATTAACAATGCCGGCTTTTACCTAACTACCCATACCGCGCACTCTCTCACTCACTCGCGCTGTCTTTTTTCTATAACTCTCTATCTATCTCTCTCGGTCTTTCTCTCTATCGGCGCATGGCAACAGTCGCGCATTGAATAAGTTTACCTCACCTTTGTCATGCTGTGCTCGCTCTCAGTTTGCTGACGTATTGAGGTAATTTTATGATTTGCTCAAGCGTTGCGCTTTATTATTGCGAAAGAGTTTCACTCCACTAATACCCTGTGTATTACTTATGTATCTGTGATCGCATCATCCTTGGTCTTTATACCAGGAGCCTTTGCTAATTGCAAAATTTTTGCAAACAGTGCCATTAAATGGGTTCGCAGTTTCAAAAGATGGCGACTGGAATGGCGTCGACTGAAAAACTAACTGTTACGGCGACATTACAAGCAACGGTTAAGGCAATGGCGGCGGCGAAATGTTGATCACCGTTTGATTTAGCTGTTGGCGCAGTCACCGTTGCTGCTGCTAGCGCTGCCCCTGGCTCTGCTACCGCTTAGCAACAGCAACAGCAACAGCAACAGCAACGAGCAAACTTCATCAATTCGCAGTGCTCGCGATTCGCCTTTGTCTTATGCTTTGACTCTGTGACGTCGGCTGACGCCAAGGAGGAAATGAATGTCAATTACTCACGTACAAATACATATGTAGATATGCGCATGCATATGTAAATGCATATGAGCATGTGTGTGTGTGTGTTGCTGCCGGCCCCTGACGACAGCCAACGGCGGCGTCTGTCGGTCGCTCGGTCCGTCTGTCGCTCGATTGCAGCAATCGCACGTTTTTGGCTTTTGATTTTGTTTCTTTACTTTTCTGTTCATTTTTTTTTTTTTGTTTTTTTTTTTTTTTTGTCTTTTCTGCTGCCTTGGTTTATCAGACGCAGCGAAATGAAAGTAGCAGCCGCAACATTTGCATAGGCGCCACAAAGAGACGTTAACCTTTCGCGTTTGTCGCCAGTTGGCCCCAGATACAGCTGCAGAGATACTGAGATACACAGAGAGATACAGAAAGAGCGAGAGAGATAGAGAGACAGCTACAGATATTCATTTTCGCTGGCTTTGATTGATTGTTACCTTCATTGATCGTATGCTAATTAATTTCAACATTTGTTTTATTTTCCTTTTGATTGTTTTTTTCTTTTCCAGTTTGTTAATATTGAGTTTGGCTCAGCCATATCATTGAACTCTGCTAAATTTATGCAGTGCATAACCCAAAACTGGGCCATAAAACACATTCAAAACGCATTGCGGGATAAATGCTAGTGGATACTCTGTAAATGAGTTTACGTAAATAACAATAAAAAAAAATGGCATGAGATCTAAAATGATTTGAGCAATTAGTAGAGTACCTGGTGACGAAACTGTAACTCTTTATATTTATCAAAAACTCTTTATATATATCAAAGATAATTTGTAAGACTATCTTCAATCATTTATAAAGTACCTTTTATATAAATATATTTGATTATTTATTTTATATAAAAATATATTTTAAATAAATATAAATTATCGATCGATTTTTAATTTTTATAAACAAAAAGTATCTTGTAACACAAGCAAATATACACATTAGGATAATTCTAAAAAAAACATTTGCTCTTAAACTTATTGATTACATTTTAAAGGTATGTTTGTCGATCAGTATTGTTTTAGCAATATATATTTTTCAGCTTAATAATTACAGGGTATAGTCTGAAATCTGTACGTCCAGCTAATTTATCGGTATTCCAGACCTTTCCAACAATTTGGCAGTGTGCAGCTGTTCGCTGTTAAATTGTTACATCAGTGCAAACTCAAATCGATATTTACATACGTAATCCAAATAAATAAACAAACAACAATTTAGTGAACAATACTACTACTTATATGCAAATAATGATCATTTTATTTTTTTTTTTTATATTTTTATTTTTTTTATTTTTGTTTACTTACAGCCAAAATGCTGACGCAAAAGGCGACGCTTCGCAGATTTTGATGCGCTGCAAAGACGAAAAACAAGAAAACAAATTCTACGTATGCATATACACATATATATAAATGTATATATATACATATACATATATATAAATATATATATTTCCGATTTTTCGCACGATTTCAAATGCTCTCAGTCACATTTTGTATGATAATTGACTCTACATATATTGTAGATACATACATAAATATATGTATATATATATATGTATGTATTTATATGTATATAGATCTCTGAAACTTTAGCTGTTATCAAAGCTAATTGCATTAATTGTTCGATAATTATTTGTTCTTCCAATTAATAGCTGAAAGGAACTTTTGTAAATGTCGAGTAAATATCAAAACTGCAAACGTCAAATGTGACAAAAACAAATTTAATCAGATAATCCGCTCGAACCGGAAATAACTCGTGATTAGAACAAACAATTTACGGTTCGAATTCAATTTCGATGCGATCTGATGCAATGTGAGCTTTATGTTTGACCTAATCAATAATGATAGTAATTTATTTATTATATATATTTTGTTTTGTATGTATGTAAATACGTATATTTGTATGTTTCACCATATATATATATATATATATATATATACGTTTATATGCATGAATGGGCAGCTGTGTATAGAGAGCACTAATTGTAAGATAAACTCAATAATATGAAAACAATTTCAGGCAAATATTAAGATTAACAGATTTTTTATTAACTTAAATGCAGTTTGGTTATTAGATAAGAAACTTCAGGGTTTTAAAAAGAAAAGCAAACAGCATTTAGTAGTTTATGAAGAATAGTAGTGTATGTGAAGGTAAATAAGCAAATATATAGTATAAATATTTATTTATTTCTTTACATGTCTATATCGACATCTTTTATTTTTTTTTGAAGTTTTCAAATTTATAACTTGTTGACGAATAACCCAATAATAAAAAAAAATTTGGTTTTACAAACACTTTAACAATTATGACGAAAAAAGGGGTCATATCTGTAAATTTCATTTAGCACAAGTTTTTAAATAATTTCACTAAGAATTACTATTATAAGTTATAAAAAGTCTTATAGAATTTGCATTTGAAACCTTCAATCAAAATGTTGCAATAAATTATTTTAAAATGACCAAAAATGCGAAAGGAGGAAGAAATATGCATACATATTTATATAGATATACATGCATGTCTAGCATTCTTAACTAGATTCGATTCTTAACTAGAATTTTTCATTTATCGCTAAGACCCATCAACTGCCTCTCTATGCGATTTTCAGTTTCACTTAACAATTAAACGAATCACTCCCAAGGAAGCTGTTGACTTTAATTACAAGTATGCTCGACTGTGATCAAGAATTGTGCTGTGCATGCTCGAGCATTCAGTGACACGTTCGCAAGCAACTACTATGAGCCACCCAATGAGTGCCTGTGTGTAATTAGTGCCGGGTGTCAGTCAGAGCCTGGCGACACGTGATTTCGACGTCATATGCAGCGGACCCCTGCTTAAACTTTGGAGCTACCTTTGAGGGTGCCGGCTGCCGGCTGCCGGCTGTTGGCTGTCGACTGTCGGCTGTCGGCTTTGATTACCATACGAATTCCGCACGTGAGCTCGTGGTCGTCTTCCTTGTTCGTTACGTCACAGCTCATCCAGCTGACGACGGCGTGAATTGTATGTGTTGTGACGCCACGACCTCCACATGGACCTTAGACAGCTAGCTCAGCTGCTAGCTGAGCTGCTAGCTACGTCGCGTCCGTGTCCGTGTTCGTGTCCGTGTCCGTGTCATTTGGTCAACGTGTCTGTCATCATAGTTGCGGGCCTTTTCGCTACGTGACTGCAGCAGCATGAAAATTCAGTTTTAATAACCATTTAATTCCGAATATGCTTACACATGGCATATATATAATTTCATCAGCAATTTGCATACATAATGACACGACAAACGTAAGCGAAGTGAAATTCTTATTAGAATAAACAAATCTTGCGCTATCAGTAGAGCGATCTAGTTACCAAGCTGAAGCTATCAATGAACTAGGTCTATATTTATATATTTACATTTACATATATATAAATATTATTATAGATCAAATTCAATTTGTAACAGAAATAGTTACAAATATACTGCACTTTCCGGTTAGAGTCCAATTTGAATAATGTTATTCACTAAAAAACTAGAAGAGGTATAAAAGATCAAATAAAACGTAGCCAACTCGGTTCAGTCAATACTCTTCCTGGCAAAAAAAAAGAACTTTACTGTCGAGCATTACCGATTGCAGCATACTCATTCACGGCCCAAACACAAAACTAATATGCTCTTTACATTTTCATGAATGAGTATAGAAACTATACAAGTTGAAGATAGTCTGGTTGAAAAATTTGGAATTATATCACACCTGCGGCACAAGTGTCACCATTTGCTTGGATCGCTTAGATAATTTCTGTGCTCCATAAACTTAATACTTAAACAGCATTACGGAGTGTTCAAAAAATTGGGATGGCAATGGCCCGGTTAACAGCGCAGAGCAGCGCAGATGCATCAAGTGTAAAGCTCACAAAATTGCCACCATAAAAAAAGAGACACAAATGCTTCACTCCAGAGTGAAAACTTTCGCCCATATACACAGAGAGAGAGAGAGAGAGAGAGAGAGAGAGGAAGCAAATGATAGAGAGATAGACTCACGCACACACACTTGCTGATAGAAGATGGCAAATAGTGCGATTCGTTGCCATAAAATTGGAAATTATGATGATCAAGGCGCCTTCGGCCAGGGAAGGGCACACCCAGCCCAGCTGGGTGGCATAGTCCGGAAAAAATATAGAAAAAAGAGCAGAAAAATTAAAAAATAAATAGCAAAAAAAAAACACGCAGAAAATAATAAAACTAAAGCCCTGGCTACGCACTGCAAACGGGTGCGCCACAGCAACAGCTAAGGCTAGAGATACAGCTACAGTTACATCCACATCCACATCCATATCCACATCTACATCTACATCCACATCTACATCTGTGATATGGAGCAAGGCAAGCCATGCAGTGGCAACGGCAAGGCGAGGCAAAGTTTGGGAGTCGTAAAAAGCGCCCGCGTCTGGCGTTTAAATTTATGACTAGTTGAGGCGCGAGTGACGCTGATAGATGATAAACCTCCTCCTATACCATATATATATACTCCATACATAAGTGTGTTTGTGTGTTCATGGAGCTGCTGCTGTTGCTGCCACAGTCGTTATTATGGCAGTCGTAAAGCTGCAAAGTGGACGCTGCTGAACGTTGAGCGCTTGTCCAACTGGAACAAAGTCATCAAAAATTAGCTCGACTAGAGCGCCTCTTGCGACACACTCGACATTATCGCAAGCAACTGCCAGATGCGAAAACTCATTCTCATTACACGCATTGACAGCCCTCATTTATTTATCAATTTCCATTTGCCTACCAGAGCTCGCACTGTTCGCAATTAGTCCGGGCAATTTGAATAAAGTATACGAAAGACGAATTACTTATCTAGAGGGACTTTTATGCTATGCTTTGGATTTATAATGTACACATTAGTCTCTGATAACCCTATCTTAAATAATTTGAATTGGCTTAGTTATAGACATTGTTTTTGGATTAGTTAAAAAATCAAAATAAAATAAATAAACAAGCTACATTCTATTTTTTTTTAATTGAGAGTAGAGAGTAATTTGGATTATTGCCCGGGAATTATGTTATTACGCTACCGACTGTAGCACGATAACAATATACATACTATAAATTGTTCATTTAATGAATTTATTATTTTAAAATTAATTTTTTTACTATTTCTTGTTTACTTCAGAATGCATATAAAACATGTTTTACATATTTAAATTAAAAGAGTGTAAATAGCAAAATTAACTTAGGAATCAGTAGTAAATCAAGGTAGTATATTAACCATACCTAACAAAAATTATATATAATCACAAAAAAAAACACCATAATAATGTTACTCACTGTATATTAATCATTTAGTTTTTGTTTATATTTTATTAAATCATTATTTTATCATATAAATTAAATATAGCAAATTTAGCTATAATTAAGCCATTGTATTTCATATATTATTATATAAACAATAATAATTAATATATTATTCTATTTTTAAAAGCTTTAAAATATATATATTTTTTTAATTTGGTTTTTATAAAAAAACATAAATTTATACTATAATGTTCAGCCTGTAATTTATTTATTAAATATAAATAAAATATATTTACTTATCATCTAATTCACTTATCTCTTACACCCTTTACTTATGCTCTTAGGCTTTATAACTTTGGATTTAACTTCCTTTATTCCTTAAGTAAAACTGCTTCCATTTAATCATAGCAATTTATATATGCTCCTGAATCACATATTATTTATAATTACATTAAATTTAATACGATTCGCATCATTCTGTGTGCTTCGCTTGAACTTTCCGGCTTATCTTTACTTCTGATTCTGGGTGCTTTTGTGAATTAGACAGCGACGATGGTAGAATGTGCATATCTAGTACTTTTGTAGTATGCAAAGCTGAACTCTTCCGTTCCCGTTTTCGTTCTAGATCTAGTCCCAATTTCAGATTCAGCCGTTGCTAAAGTCGAGCTAGCAAAGCGGCATATTAACATTTGTTTTTTTGTCTTTTTTTTTTTTCGACGAGACTTGATTTCATTGTTGTTGTTGTTGTTGGGATCGTCGCATGGTTGGCTGCATGAAACGCACCAAAGAGTGACAATGGCCCATGGATGGCAGCCAGGGAACCGTATCCGTATCCAAAGTTGGCTCTGGCCAAACGCGCACAATGGCGCCCAGTTTGGTGAAAAGCTGAGCGCATTTACAAGCTCCACAAAGCCAGGCAGGGGAACACACACACACACACACACACGAAGCCGAAGCACGTCTAGGTTGTATACATAATTCGCTCCATTGTTTCATATGCATTTTTCGTCTTGCCGGGGGTGGGGAGAGGAAACGGTAGACAATACCCTTAGTTGCTAGCAATTAGTTTCAGATACAGATACAGCTACGGCTGCAGGTACAGGTACACATACACATACAGCCACACATACAGTTACAGATACAGCAGCAAACAGACAACGGAGCACAGTTTCACCATTTGCCATTGGCGAAAGTTCCATTTGCCGGGTGAAAGATTGAAGATTAAACATTCTGCGTTAATCCAGATACGTCATAGTGCAGATTATTCAGCGCTCTGATTAGGGCTTAGAACATGCACAACTTTTCAAATCAATTATGTATGCATGCACAAAGGGGAGCTGAATAAGCTCTGCAAGCATAATAATTTGTAAATTTAATTAATAATTAATTAATGAAAAACTAATTGTGTATAAAACAATATTAAATTCAATTTACCATTTTATGGAAAATAAAAATATAATTGAAGATTTTTATATGCATATAATGATTTCCTGTTGTATTGCTTGTTTTTTGGAGTTCGAATTTTTTTTTTTTTTTTTTTTTTTTTTTTTTTTTTTTTTTTTGCTTTATAAGATTTTTACTAAAATAATAAGAGTTTCATTTAAACAAATAAAAATTACTTTATATTTATATATGATTTTTACAATATATTAAAAAAAAATCTATATTTTTAATGGAAATTTAATATGAATATCAATTTGTGCTTCATTTTCACAGCTGGCTGATGTCGCTAGGTTTATTCTTAATTTCAAAAAAATTTCAAACCAAACGCAATAAAAACAATAAGTTAAAGTTTTCAAATAAATCACTATATACTAATATCTCTAAGTTGTAAAACTGTCAAAAAAAATACAGTTATTTGTTTAACTTTTCAATTAATATCTTAAAATTGCTCTTGGCTTGGAATAATTGATATTTTGAGATTGACTTTTGTAAATGTTTGCTTTAGATTTTACTTCAGTCAATCTAAAATTTAGATCTATCTCTTACGGAATATTAAATCCAACAGATCTATCATTAGTTTCGAAGATAATATATAAGTAAAATATAAATATTACATAAATATTTTTTATAAATATGTAATTTGTATATACTATTCAAATAACGCTCAGTTCTTAAGCCTATTTCATTTGCAACTCATTTATATTTTAACTTACTCTCTGGCTTGTGGTCAGATCAGCTGTGCCTGGGTGTTTAATTAAAATGTAGTCTAAGCCAGTCAAGTTGGGCGGACGGCTTTACGGCCAATTCTGTCCATGAAGTTAGGGCCCTGGGCAATGGGCAATAAAAGGCCTGTCGATGGCAAAAGCGTTCAACTTTGCTGCTGATTAAAGCGCAACAGCGAACATGACAGATAGACAGACAGACGACAGATAAACGACAGACAGAGAGACAGCCAGGCAGAGGAACAGGTAGAGTGGGAGCAGAAGACACGTAACACGACACAAAAGAGGGGAGAGAGACGATATAGGCGGGGGAGGAGCGGAGGTCTCTGATCGTTAGTTCAAAGAAGCCCCACAAGTTGAATGAATAACTGCCTCGACATAGGTGGTAAATGGCAAATGCTGGCTAGCCAGCTAAGGGCCATCGCGTAGAGGGGGCCATGAGCGCAGGGGGAGGGGTCGCACCATAACACGGCGTGATACAGGCAATTAAACAATTGTAAACCAATTGATACACACGCTCATTAATTAAATTAAATGATGGAGAAACAAACTAAACGAAGAGAAAAGCAACCACAGCACCACTAAACCACTGAGCCACATGCGTCGGCCATACAATATAACACAGAGAACAAGGGAAGCAGAGGGGGTGGGGCCCTCCCCCCAGTGGTGTCAGTGGAGAGTGAAGAGGCTATACCACAACAATCAATCATGCCAATTAGTTTTAATGGGCCCCCTTCGCACACAGTAGCCGAACAACTCAGATGCAACTCAATGGCTCAGCTCTCTGAATGGCCAGGCCGGGCAGGAGGAGGCTGCGAGCGTGGCTGCAATTAAAGCCCAGAACCGGCTAAAACAGTCTGGCTATGGCTACAGCTATGGCTGCGGCTGCGGCCTGCTCGTTAGCTGGCCCTCGAGCTGGCTGCGAATCTAGGATCCGGGATCTGTTTGCAGCCTCAGCTGTTCCACAGCTGTTGTTGCCTCGGCCTTTTATGTCGGCCATAAAATTTTGCTAAAATTGTCCAACTGCAGCTGATGGCATGTAATCAGCACATTGCTGATGAGCCACAGCAACAACAGCAACAGCAACAGCAGCAGCAGCAACTCCACCTCATGCCCAACGGCAATGGGCGACAATCAAGACACTCAGCGGCATAAATTAAATGTCGGCAATTAAATGCAATTCGCAAACTCAGACCCCATTTAGAGCCCCGCGATGTGCAGCAGAGAGCGGATGACTCACGATGTGGCCAAACAGGAAGACATTCACCTCTGCTCGAATCGAAATGCTGTCTAAACAAAAACTGGGCAGAGTGCCAAACGAGAATTTCCACAGTTTCTTATGCTAAGCATTTTACAGTTATACGCTGGATTATTATGCCTACATATTCTATGGTAAACTGGAGTCCCATCACATATATCTACGTGCTCTATGTCAAATCTCTTTTTTTTGTGACTGAGACAGTTTCCTTTGTTAATTAGAGAATATCGCCTCTCTAAGTGATTCACATGATATAGTGAGTGAAGTCTTTGAAGTCCGCTTTGGGTGATAAATTACCCGGCTCTGTCTTTCTCTCTGTTTCTCTCACTTTTTCTCTTTCTTTCTGTCTCATAGTCTTTCCCTCTCTCTCTCACAGTCTATCTCTTCTGTTTCTCTACAGAGCTCTCCCGCTCTCACTCTAACTTTCTCAGTTCATCTTTCTCGCTCTCTCTCTCTCTTTTCATCCATCTGTGTTCCTCTTTCTTTCTCTCTGGCTCTCTATACATTCGTAGTATTATTTTTCCCTCTCTGCTTCTTTCTCTCTTCACCTTTCTCCAATTCTATCTTAATTTTTCGCAGCCCCTCTTCAAAACCAACAATCCTTTTCGCCCTACTCTCACGCTTACTCTGTGACTAAACTCTCCCCCTCTCTCTCTCTCTCTCTCTTTATCTCTCACTACCCCTTCTCTATTCTTCTCTCTTTCTCTTCTCCCTCTCTATTTACTCTATCAGTCAAAACGTTACACTCTTTCTCTATCTTTTATTCCCACACTTTTCTGTTTATTTTTCTATCTCTTGACTCTTCGCAAGATAGCTCGATCCATCCATCAATCCTTCCCACCTCTAATTTATTGAACCCATATATTTTAATTAAAACTGTCTCATCTCTTACAAAGTTTTTTTTTTTTTTCAAATCAGACTGCTGCTGTTCTTCGATAAGTCTATCAATTATTTTTAGCCCACTTGTCGTATCTATAGAGGCGAACAACCAGGTCGAGAAACACCTATTAAGTTTAACTTCTCGCTGACCGATAAGAACTAACAAGGCAGAGAGTTCAAGCAACTTTAACGAATAAAAACAACAAAGTTAGAGCAGCTAAAAAGTGTTGTCAATGAAAGTGCATTCCGATAACAGACTATCGATCACTGAACTCGAATCGAACACAAGTCGTGCACACAGTTGACCAAAATTGGCTCAAATGTGTTATAACTTTTTTGGCCAAGAATCTGCAGCGAATTGGAGTACAGTGAACCCAGTCCAGTGCTCAGCACTGAAAATTATTTATGGAGGTGCAATGTACTCGATGATTTGATAACCTGTTGATCGTGACACGCTAAGTAAACACAAACGCACAGGGGGCGGACCGGAGGGGGAGGTAAATAGAAGGCCTTGATTCGGACGACACAGTTCAGTTAAGCTTGATTCAATATTTTTACAGCTGTCGCGCTGTATTAATTGGAAATTAATTTCTTGTCAACAGAAGAGAGAACCAGATGCACTTGCCCAGGTAGTCGACCCCATAGAAAGTATATTCAAATGGATTATGCTAAGAAATATATCGAAAAAGCACTTGCTGATAATTATGATAATAATAGTAATAAGAGTAATACTAATGACTCTTGCTAGAAACGAAAATCTGCAGCAATTTTCCAATTGTTGGAGACTGCAACAGTGCCTGACTTTCCATGGGCTTTTCCTCAGCTAGATGTTTTCTAAGTAATCAATTTGATCGTTTCTTGACTCGTCGTTTTTATTCACTCTTTCTCTCTCTGTCTCTCTCTCTCTCTCTCTCTTTCTCTGTCTCTTTCTCTGATTTTTAGTAGGTTTATTCACCGTTGTCGCTGTTAGTTGAAGTTGTCGCTGTTGTTTGTTAGTCTAAGTCGATTGCCGGCCAGCGATTTGTTGCCAAGCGCAGCTTTCCTATATACTCACATACATACACATATAGCAGCAGATATATATATGTATATATATATATATATATATATGTGGCTTTTTTGTTCGTCTTATTTTCTTATGGGTTGTTATTGCTAATGCCTTGGCTTGGTTGTTTGCTGGTCTGTTTGCTCGCTCGCCGACTTGTTGCTGCTGTTGCTTTTGCTGTTGCTGTTGCTGTTGCTGCCTCGTAATCAACGCTAACGATCGCTTGCCATTGCCAAGCTGCGCTACACCGAGTGGGAGTTGTGGGCTACATTGATACTTCATATCAGTTGCTCATGGCTACTACTATATATCAAATGAAATGCGCGTTAAGTTTATAAATACTGGAGTAAAATTTGATTCAAGAGATTTATCTATTATAGACTCATATACCATACCAGGGCAAGTATTAAAATACTACAACCTACATCAAATACTGCGCGAAATCCTTTATTTCCTTACTCTATGTCACAATGAGTAGAAAATATATTTTCATACTTAAATATTAACTGTAAAGTCTTCATTTCATTTTATTAATGTTTTATAACCATTCTATTCTCAACTTTTTTTTTTCAAAATATATTTTTCTAAAATAGTATTAAATGTCTTCATAATATTAGTATTTAAATATTGAGATCAAATTCCGTTTCATCTTCTAACCTAGCTTAACTTATATTTTACAGAAATATAATTTTATATTCTGAAATTTAAACTTATATTGAGAAATATTTAAAATTCATTATATTGAGATATATTCATATTGGCAAATATTGGAAAATATTTCAATTTTTCATTAATTTTTTCAATTTATCATTAATGAAATATTTTAAAAATGAATTTTAATTAACATACAAATTGAAAATGAAAATCAATAAAAGTTTTTCAAAATTCCTTGAAATTTAAATTTATTTGAGAATTATTAACACACTGATATTAAATAATGATATTAAAAAATATTTCGAGATATATACAAATTTACAAATGCCTAAGGGAGCAGTTCTCAAATTCATTTTAATTAATATACAAATTGAAATTGAAAATCATTAGGAAAAGCTTTTAAATATGTTGAGGTTTATTGAAATTTCAATTCTTTGAGAATTAGTTGAATACATTTATATTGAAGAATAGTGAGCGATATAAAAATTAAAATTGAAAATCATTCAAATTAACGTGCTAGGAAACATGTTTCCGAATTAGTTTTATTGAATATTAAAATTGAAAATCATTAATAAAATCTCTGCAAAATTAATTT
Organism: Drosophila arizonae; assembly: GCF_054131065.1. Lineage (NCBI taxonomy): Eukaryota > Metazoa > Arthropoda > Insecta > Diptera > Drosophilidae > Drosophila > Drosophila arizonae. The sequence goes on from NC_142924.1 coordinate 20,912,494, forward strand.
TTGAGATATACAAAGCAGGCAGATCTTTCGCTTAAATTATTTATATACAACCAGCTGATATCTGATGGTACCGCATTCGGTATGTCGGCCAGGCCGAATCAAACCATATTCATGTCTTTAACAAAGTTGTGTGCAGCTTTTCGTTGTTGGCATCATTGTTGTCGTTGTCGTTGTTGTTGGGTAACAACAACAGCTGATGTCTGTCGTCAGATAATGATGAATAACTGTGCTGTTGCGACTGTAACACACACACACACACATACGTATATACACGTACAGAAACTGCTTCGGTTAAAGGGGAAAATGGGTGAAATTCAAAATAAATCGCTGGCAAAGCAAAGTCGAGCCTCAACAACCGAAGCAGCGAACCAACTAAACAACTAAACAACCGGGCTACCTGTGTCCGTGTTTGTGCCTGTGTCTGTGTATCTGTATCTAAAGCGCCTTAGTTGCATTTGACACCCAGCGGCCATAATTCACCGGCCTCCACTCTGGACTCGCCATTAGGGGCGTGCCACGGCGAGGCGAGAGAGTTGGACTGAGGGAGCTGTAGACTTGGGGAGCGGGGTAACTGCTGATAATTTGGTCACGAAACAAGTTTCTCGAGCCGAGCCAGTTAACTAACAAGCGAGCATATAGTCGTAACAAGAGGCTCGATAAGATGTGCCACATAAATCGATGAGTCATTTGACAGGTTCCTGTTAACCTACTCAGCCCCAATCCTCTTCAACCGTCACCCGCCACCGCCGCCGCCGCCGCCACCGCCCCTGCCTCCTGCTGCAGCTCTTCTCGAAAGTGTTGGCCTTATCACCGAAAAACTTGACTGAGCCATTGTTGCTGTGGCCCATTTGCATATCTCTGGGTCGAGCATGTTTCGCCTCTAGTCTGTGCGCACACATTTAATGACCGTTGCTCCAGATACGCCTCGCGTCCCCCTTACTTTTCCAACTAGATCTGGGCCGGACTGCATTTCTCTAATTGGAAATTTCGTAGTGCTGTTTATTATTTGGCTTTGTCTTATCAGATTTGCAAGCAGCATAAAAGTTAGTTTCCTTTTTTTTTTCTTTGTTTGTCTTGTATTGTTTTTGTTTTTATTGTTTTTAATGTGAAACGTGACGAAATCAAATGATTTACTTAGCTCAGCATTTCAAATGACTTTTGCACAGATTTTAGAAAGTTTGCGCAGCCACTCGATGGGAGAGTTTCGAGAAGTGATTTATAGGAAATGGAGTTCTATATAACAAATGTGTATCACATTCATTTGAAAAGCTTTCTCTGACTTCACAGTGAAGCTGGCTTCAATTCACATTTCATTTTGATGAGGCTAATCCATCTAAATTCTATATAAATATATACTATATAAATTTTTTATTATTATTTATTATTCACATTAGCTTATGAGTTATAATATTTTACAATTTTAATGTCTTTTCAGCTATGGTAAATTACCTTTTTATGACTTGTTTTGGAGTAGTTAAAAGTAAGTAAAAACTAAAATTATTGTAAAAAGCTTATACTTTATTAGTCATTATATTAGTCTATATATCTAGCCTGCCGAACACTTGTTAAATTTTTGCCGCATAGAGAGGATTTCATATCATTTAAAAAATTTTTTTTCTGTTTTGTTAAACTTTGTAACATTGTTATATATTTCTTACAAAGCCTTTCTGTTGCTTAAGTTTTTGATTTGAATGCTGAATGGCATTTATAAATTTTGAATGATGTTTATAGGTATTTCTATATTTAAACACAAAAAATACTCTACGAAATATATATTTATGTAATTTAATTTAAATTCTTATTTATTTTTATAAATTTTTCAAGTTTAAACTTTACTTTACAATCTTTAATTTACAAAAAATCCATAGATTCGTGGAGAATTTGTATCGACAAAACGTTTATTTATTTATTTTTTTTCCCCCTTCAAGATTTCCCAATTCAAATTATATTATTAAAGTAATTGATTCGATCGTTATTTCATTTCCATACTCATATTTCGCTTCATTATTCATTAAAAAAAAAAACTGGGAGAATCAATGCCTGAAATTCATTTCATAATCCAATTATTTATTCTGAAAGACTGAAAGAGTTTAGTCACAATTAATGTGACTCTTTGCCTGGGCTTAACCGCATAATTATCAACTTATCAAGACTTCCGAGTCATTCAATATGACGCCGAAAAATGGTATAATCGGCCGGGCCTTGGCAACAGCAGCTGGTCGCTGCAGATGAGTCAATACGCAAGTTTCCAGAGTATGGCGAGTTGGAGAAATTAGATCACAGCCCCATGGCTGATGTTTGATGGCTGGTGAAATAACCTAGAGCCCAGAAGTAAGTGAGAACTGAGAGCCCAGCGAACAACCAGCTCAGCGGTTGTGCAAATATATGGCTAAGTATAGATGTGTCATTCTGTCTTATATAAACAGCCAGAGTATGCGCGACTAGCAAATATGCTGTAATCATGCAAATTGATTATCAGACTAAGTTATATGAGGGAATCCTTGGGTATCAGAAGTAACATATGATAGATAATGGCCTATGATAGGCATGTTTTATATACACTACATAATCTATATCAGACTTACTTATATGAGGGAATCCTTCGGTATCAGAAGTAACATATGATATATAATTGCCTATGATAGGCATGTTTTATATACACTACATAATCTATATACTCTAAGACTGTTCATATACTCTATGGACTTTATACTCTATATACCTTAAACACTTCATATACTCTCAATATTCGGTTTATACTCTATAGACTATATATGTAATTTTAATTAACTAATTTTGTATATCCTATATGTCAATAGCTTCACCTGAGTACTCCATATACTCTATATATCTTTTACATTCTCCTTCGTACTCTATAGACTATTCACTCTGTAAACTTCTGTATATATTATAATCTATATAATATATAGACCGTATTACTCCATACTCTCTATTCTCTCTATATTGTATATCTACTATATATTCTATTCTCAAATCTTTCTTTGCTTCAAATGGAGCACACCGCTTTGCTAGTTGTTTTTTTACAGGGTATACGAGTCGCGTGACGACGGCCATATACTGTTTACCGAGTGACTTAAGTACGAATAGTTTAAGGTCAACTATGGCTTTAGTCATAACTGTATAACTGTTGCCTGTACCCAGGGGCCTGCTGCGGGACGGGGAGGTGAGGGAATGGGGGGCGTTTGCGCGGCAGTGGGAGGGGCGACGTGGCTGTTGCCAACTTGTCTGTGGCAGCCAATCGATTTTCCTAAGCACGACGTGGACTTTAGCTAATGCCAACTAACTAGCCAAGCTCTGTCGGTCCGTTGGCCGTGCCCCGCCCACCCGCTGCCCCGCCTCCTCCACGGCGAGCGAGTGACGGTGACTAACAGTACTTTGCTAGTCAGCATTGTAGTTGTAGCTGTTGCTATTGCTGTTGCTGTTGCTGAGCTTCTATAGGTAATTATCTGTTGAGCCTTCAACAGTCGTTGCTCGCGTGCTGTGCGCAGTTGCCGCTACCTCTCCCCCGCTTGTCATGCCCCCTAACCCAACACCGTCTCCATCGAGCTGCTCTGTTGCTGTGTTGCCGACCCAACCGGTCGATGAGTAATCATCAATCATGCGATATCATTAAATGTGCTTCGTCTCACAATCGCACTGAGCGCACACGATCTAAATCGCATTTGATCTGCTCAAATTCACTCAACAAGCGTGGAACGGCTAGCAAATACCCTAATATTTCCGAGAAAGTGAAGCTTACCTACTTAAAATCAGAAATTTAAAGAATAAGAGCAAATCTAGTTGAAGAGAAATCCATCAAAGCTAAGAGAGATTCGAAGTGGAATACTAAGAGTTACTTTGGATTTGTTAAAATAGAAATGGAACAGTGAAATGGAACGCTATGAATGCTAACACGATAGTAGACTGAAATATGTTAAGACAGCCCAATGATATTGTGAAATTAATATGGAATAGTGAAATGGAACTTAGGGTCTGCAAACAACGGAATGGCAATGGTATGGCCTAGTCAAGAGAATAACGTTGTCGTGTAATGTCATAGTAATGCAGTGGAATTTAAGTGGAACAATGGAATGCAACACATTAAGGCATGGAAAGGAATTCAAACTTTGCGATGAAAATGGTATAGTGGAATTGAAGACTTTTCAGCAGCCATGCATATAGCTTATATATAATATTGTACTCTATTAAATCATCCAAATGGAACAGTAGAATGAATCACACTAAAAAGAATTGCGAGCTTGCTCGCATAGAATATTATGCTATATTATAAAAATGAAATGGAACAGTGGAATGAACCACTTTAAAGAGGCAAATATGTGACTACATAGAACTCTCTTAATACTATTCATATAGAATACTGATAAATATGTGAGAATTTCTGTATTTATTTTTACATCTTTCAAGGTGAATGCTAAGCAAGTACTAGAAATTTGTTGCCATCTCAATCGATCAGTTGCTGTGCCATGTGTAGAGTATACAATGTAGCATAGAAAACCGCAAGCGCAAACTGTAAACCCAGTCCCCCATTTGCCTAGGCCCCTGCCCATCGCCCGTTGCCCATCGCTGGGCCCCGGCACTAGCGCAAGCCCCAGCCCAGGCCCAGGCCCCAACCCGATCCAACCCGATCCCCATGCTGGGGTACAGAAAATCACACGCTGCCGTCAGCTTGTCTGGCGCGTTTTGCTGTTCGTTTTGCTGATGTGAGGGGCCTGCTGGGGGCTGCCCCTGTTGCCCCACTGTTGCTGTTGCTGTTGCCGCGGGCCGTGTAATTGCAAGCGAAACAAAAAAAAAAAAAAGTATAAGAAAAAAATGAAATGAAAATAAAAATAAAAAAAAATAAATAAAAAGGTGGCACAAATGTCGTTTCCCTGTCCCTGGCACACACACCCGAAACCGTATTCGAATCCAAATCCGAATCTGAATCCGAATACGAACTTGGACCCCATCTGCCCCGCCTCGACCGCAAACGTTGCCGCTGTCGCCCACCGGGAGCTCAAGCTCTTGGCACCGACGGCACCTACTGCATTACATTGTTGTTGTTGTTGTTGCTGTTGTTTTTGTTGCTGCTGCTGCTGCTGCTGCTGTTGCTGCTTACGTAAGCGCCAAAGGCGGTAAAATGAAATGAAATGAAATTGTTGTAATGGACGATTTTCATTGCGGCATTACACGCCAACAGCTCTTACATAGTCATTCGCACTAGAGGTGCGCCCGGGGCCCACAAATTAGCGAAATCCAACTAAATACAAAATAAGCGAAATTCACAAGAGGATTTCCAGTTAAAATATGTGCAATTTATTTCTTAAATATATTAATTTATTTTATTTGTTTTTTAATTCTTTTCAATTTATGTCAACAGTTTTATATATTTATTTTATATATATTTATTTGCTTCTTTTTTTTTAGCAATATTCTCTTACATTGTTTATTTTTCAAGTATATGATTAAAAAAATAATAAATTTAACCATTATTTGTAATTTTATTTCAAGTTAAAAAAAATCAATTATTATCATTATTATACTAGATTATAATTTTTTTCTAAACATTATTTAATATTAATAAAATTGTGTAAATATTAATTTTTCCAGCCTGTAAATACAAATAAATCTTAACTTATCTAAATTTTATTAATTTTTTTATTTAATTTTTTTTTAATCATAGTTGTGTATTTTTAAGATAATTTTATTTATCAATTTATTTTATTATTATTTAATATCCTTTTAGTTTATTTTATCTTATTTTTTAAATACTATTTTAATTTTATATCACTTAAATTTTATATTTGCTTGTGAATTAAATTTATTTATCATTTATTCAATTAGTTTATTGTTTTTTATTTTATGAATGTATATTTTGTTGTATATTTATTTGATTTATTTCTTTATCTTTTTTAACTTTTCAATAGAAATATGTACTTGAGAAAATTAAATTACTTTTATATAATTACATAAATTAATTTTTTTATTTTATATTTATATATTAATTTTTATTAATATTAATACTAATTAGTTATTACATTTTACCAATTTTTTATCCAATGAATTGCAATGTATATAAATAAATTTATATGTACATAAATTTATTATAAATAATAGATATATAGAAATATAACTTTTTTTGATATACTTGGTACCAAATCCTTTAAATTTTGAACCTTTATAAATTAAAATTTTAATTTCTCAACAAATATGAAGCCTCAGACGAATGCTTGTCGTGCTTTACGTGTCACGTGCTCGTCACGCGCTCATCTCTGGCTCGTAACGTATTCACCGCATTCGCTTTGAATGTATTGTGCACAGTCGTTTGCCCATTTTGGGCCTCATCTGCTCCCCACCCGCTGCTGGATAGATGTTGGCCCCCCCACCCTGGTTTCGGAACAGGCCCCGTTCGGGTTGCTCCACTGTTTTGTGTATATTTGTTCTATAATTACGGCCTATTTGCGCTCTATTCTCCGTACACATGAAAATTTAATGGACCTCTGGCCCCGGCCTAACGCTTAAGCTGGACATTTCCAAAGAAACGCCCATCCGCCCGGCCGCCCAGCCGCTCAGCCGCCCGTGCGCCTCTCCGTCGTACAACTGGCTTGGTGTGTGGTCTTAGACGCTGTCTCTTGGCTTTCAGATTTAGTCATTTGGATCAAGCATTAGGCAGCACTTCAAAGGCCCCGAGCGTCATCTACGTGTACCTGCCTGGCACTTACATATGTATTTTAGATGAAGGTTCATTGCGGGTCTCGAGACGCTGCCGCTACCACAGTCGCTTCTTCTTCTTGCCAGCTTTTTTTATTTATTTATATATATATATTATTTTTTTGTTGCTGATTTTCCGCAAACGCTTTCTTTGTACTTAGTTGGCACTTTCTTTTCTTCACTGGCTCCTCGTGTGTGGTCGACGGGGTCTAATGGGTTATAAGACGTTGGGTCGTTGCGGTACGGTGCCGTGCAATGCAATTTGCAGCTCATTGCGGTGATCCAGTGGCAGCTCGACATGAGCCACTGTTAATGAGCACTCTTGGCACTCTTCTCACAAGGTTTCCGCGTCTTCGACGGCTCCATTCGCGGCAGTAGAACAACATCGTTTGAGCTTCTGACTTCAGTGTGAGCCGGGTCGAGTTGTCACCATAGTCACACATGAAATTTAGAGGCTCACCACAATTCATTTGGAGGCTTAAGCAGTTGAAATGTCGTTGTGGAACGAATGGAAATGGAGCATGACAATGAAATATATTGATCAAATTATAAACATATATCTTGAATGTGTATGAATCAAGATATATACCACTAGGCCAGCAACACTGATTTCAGTTTTCCTAATGTACTGTAGTATTAAGTGGAATGAGTGGAATTGAAATACAGTTTTTGTTTTATTTAATTTATCAAATAAAATCTAAAATATTCCGAAAAGACTTAATAAATTGCCGGTACATAATTAGTTGCCTCAACCAAGCTATGTTCCATATTGCATTTCGTTCCCTCGCATTGGTATCTTCATTAAAATTGCAAACAAAAGTGTGTCTGAGCACAATATATTAGTTGCATCAATCGGTCTGTGTTTCATATTCCATTTCGTTCCCTCGCATTGAAATCTTCATTAAAATTGCAAGCAAAAATTTGACATTGGCTGTGTGTTTCATATTCCATTTCGTTCCCTCGCATTGAAATCTTCATTAAAATTGCAAGCAAAAGTGTGCCTGGGCACAATATATAATTAGTTGCCTCAATCTGATTGTGTTCCATATCCCATTTCGTTCCCTCGCATTGAAATCTTCATTAAAATTGCAAGCAAAAATGTGCCTGGCCACAATATATAAGTAGTTGCTTTTAAAGCCAAAGAGCTGTGTTCCATATTCCATTTCGTTCCCTCGCATTGAAATCTTCATTAAAATTGCAAGCAGAAGTATGCCTGGGCACAATTTATAATTAGTTGTTTTTTTTGACTGTGTTCCATATTCCATTTCGTTCCCTCGCATTGAAATCTTCATTAAAATTGCAAGCAGAAGTGTGCCTGGGCTCACGTCATTCAAACCCACTTGCTCTCAACTTTTCTTATTATAAATTTACTAAATGTGTGTGTGTACATACAAATGCAAGCATATGCATGTGCGTGTGTGTGTGTGTGTGTGTTCGAACAAAGCAAACTCGTAAATCTACAATTCTGGCTTAATAGAACTTTTGTTCAGTTTTAATGCGGCTAACAGATTTTGCCTTTGTAATTGTTGCACTTGCTCGGGGCCGTTTCCATCCATCGAGTATAAAATTTAATTTATGCAGTTAAATGTGGCTCAGTGTGTGTTTAATTCGTGCTCTGTGCATGTGTGTATGTGTGTGTGTGTGTGTGTTTTCCATAACTATTGCATTTTATACAGCAATTAGCGTAGGTAGCGATGCTTTGTGCGCATTTTGATCGTAGTTAAGATTAGTTTCCATGTTCGTAGTATTAGCTGAAAAATTTTAATACGGCTAATATCGTGACATGGCCAATGCGGAAAATGCCTTACTAATTATTCCACTTTTTTCTCGTATCGTTTCGCGCTTATACCATTATTATACTTTTTTTTGCATTAATTTTCATTTAACAAATGATCGAGTAAAATTCTGTTGAAATTTTTCACAGAAATTGAAAAATAACAACAACAAAATTGAAACTTAAACAAAGGCAATTTCAAATGCGGTTTTTAATGGATTATAGAGGTGTATATATGTAAAAATATATGAGAGATATAAATGTATATATACATGTATATTATTTTTTCGAAGAACTGAAATTAACGTATATATATAATTATTTATTTTTCTATCTGTAATTATTATTTTAAATTTTCTTGATGAATTATTTAAGAATTATTTCATTACCCTGAGTATACCCTTTAAAAGGAAGGTTAATGAACAAAACTTTAACCTTTTCATATTCCAATCGCTCGACCTCCATCATTATTTAGGGTTAGGGTAACTATTAGTCGTTCATTTTTATATGGAAGAGTCTTTCATCTATCTCTTCATTTTTGATGTGGTTAGAGTATCTGTCAGTCGTTCCGTTTCTGTATCTTTAACCTTTCCTTACTCCATCAATACAGCTTTCATTTGTATGTGGTTAGGGTATCTGTTAGTCGTTCAGTTATAGCTTGTTGGTATTGTATTTATGTAAGTTTTATGGGCGAATAAATCAAGAGCAGCAGCGTGTTTCGTTTCTTGATTTCTTGCAATGGATGGCGAAGTGGTGCTTCTGCTTCTGCTGCTTCTTCTTCTTCTTCTGCATTTGCTGCGTTGCCACAAATCTTGGCTCCCATTCAAATGCATTTCGAATTGATGGACGAGCGCCAATGTTGGCAGCAGGCGTTGACAATCAATTGGGCTGCCGTTCGAGCAGAGACAGAGAGTGTGTGTGAGAGAGAGAGAGAGAGAGAGGGAGATGGGGCGATGTGGCGTTGGGGCAGGGAGATGCAGAGAAAAAGTCATGAACTGATGCAATTCGAAATGAAAGTTGCCAAATCGAGTGCAAAACTTGCGTCAAATCGAAACAAATTAGAAAACTGTGTGAAAAGCCACTGAACGAATGTGCGAACGTAAAGCCAACAGCGGCAGCATGAAAATTGTATTCGAAAGATACAAAACAAAACACAAGAAACGGAAAACAGAAAACCAGAAAACGAGATGAAATAATATGAAATTTTACGATGCGATTTTCATTTCAATTTGAGTCGCGATTTGTTTTGCCAATTGCAATTTGTGTCTCTAGTTGCTGTTGATGTATTTGTGTCTCTGTATCTGTAGCTGTTGATGTATCTGTATCTCTGTATCTGTATCTGCAAGTAGCTGACGGACTGCGAGGGACCCCAGCCAAAAGATCAAAAGATATTGCTGCAGTCTGGCGGTCGGCCCAATCGGACTGAACTAAACATTTTTCGCCGTGTTTTCACTCTTCCTCTCTGTATCTCTCCCTCTCTCTCTCACTCTCTTTTTAACAGCCCCACTCATTTTGTGTTTCTTTGTTGATGTTTGTTTATAATTTTTTTTTTCCTTCTCAAAATAATCATTTTATTTTGGTTCGCGCTTGACTTGTCTATAAATTATCCAGGCACAGAAACAATTTTTCTTATCGGCAACAACAAAATTTAAAAAATAAATAAATAAAAATTAAATGAGTTAGGCATAGATAAGAATTTTATTTTTGTCTACTTAAATTTAAATACATTCTTTAATATTTCTGTATGATACAGTCTGTCAAGAATGAGTTGGCACACTGAAAAAAAATTGAATTTTTTGACTTTGGATGCAAATATCTAAGTCAATAATGCATAAAAATTATTTTTTTCAAATAGGAATATGTTTAATATTATTTCATTAATTTAAATATAAAAATAGAAAGCATAACATTCAATATGTAAAAAAAAAATCAACAAAAACAAAGAATACTCATAAATAACAGTGTCAATAATGTGTTGGCACACTTACAATCTATGAATCTTAACTTAAAATTAAAGCTAAAATATGATTAATTAACATAATTTTAATATTTTGTGTGGCCTCCCTGGGCATTTAAAACATGTTGAAGGCGTTTTTTCATAGAAGCTATAAGGTTTTTAATTAAATCAAGAGGGATTTTTTCCCATTCCTCAATTATAGCTGATTTGAGTTGTGTGCGGCTCTTAGGATTCCTTTTTCCAACTTTCTTTTTCAAGTATGCCCACACATGCTCAATCGGGTTAAGGTCAGGGCTCTGGGGGGGTGTGTCAATCACTTTGCCACAGTTGTACAGCAGCCAAGTGCGAACAGTGAGTTCTTTATGCTTCGGATCGTTGTCCTGATAAAATTTAAAATTTGGCTTGTTGCCATTCAGAAAGCCGAATTTAGCCGCACTTGCTCTCAAATTTGCTCTCAAAATTTGGAGGTACTGCTCTGCATTCATTGTGCTTTCAATGAATGCAATTTCTCCGACTTTAAAAGCAGCCTATTTTCTTTTTCGGCCCGGTTTATAACGTTATAAACCGTTCTCCTGGGCACAGAAAACATGTCCATCAATTCTGGAACGGATTTGCCCATCTCGTGGTTGTAATAGATGAGCTGCACCATCTCAAAGCTTAATCGCTTTCCAGGCATTTTAAAAAAATATTAAATTTGTGCTTAAATGCGTAACTAGCGAAAATTGACAATCAAATGGCAAGAAATGTAAAAGAAAACGTTCATAGATGCATAAAATATCAACAGATAACAGTAAAATACCGTTACTTCTAAGAATTAGAGCAAAGCAGATGTGCAAAGCGCTCAGTGCCAACACATTATTGACACTGTTATTTATGAGTATTCTTTGTTTTTGTTGGTTTTTTTTTTACATATTGAATGTTATGCTTTCTATTTTTATATTTAAATTAATGAAATAATATTAAACATATTCCTATTTGAAAAAAATAATTTTTATGCATTATTGACTTAGATATTTGCATCCAAAGTCAAAAAATTCAATTTTTTTTCAGTGTGTCAACTCATTCTTGACAGACTGTATATGTATTTTCCACATTTGCTAATACACACACTCATACACACCTATACAACTACATACATATACAAACATGTATAAACGCTTCTACTGAGTAGATTTGCAGTTCCAGCTGCTGCTTCCAAATTGGAATATATTTATATACTCTCCCTCTCACTCCCACTCAGCACAGCAGCCAAACGACAAGCCTTTGGCCTCTCGCCCAATCACAGCTTCTCTGTGTCCCTCTCTCTGCTCATTCTGCAATTCGTTTATTGATCCACTGTTAAAAATGAAATACAAAATGAAAAAAATAAAAAACAATGTGACTTAATTTAAAAATTGTTACAATTTCGAGTAAATTACACATGAGCCAATTTTTGCCCATTGCATGCGCCCAATTAATGCGCACGTATGCATGTGTGTGTGTGTGTAAGTGAGTGTACTTATGTAGCTGCTCTCGCTCGCTCGCTCACGTTCGATCTGCAGCCTGTGTGTGCGTGTACATGTGTGTGTGTTTCTGCGTTTGCTGTGAAGTATACGAACGCGCGTATGCAAATTGTTGTGAGGCAGGTCGCAAATAGCGCAGCGACTTTTTCTAGCGTAAATTGTTCAAGAGCATGGCTACAGCTACAGCTATAGCTTTAGCTAAATAAGTAGCTAAATAGCTGCATACACACACACACAAACATACTGGCATATATGCATGTATATGTATGTATATAAGCAAGCTATCGGTCGTTGCGCCATACACAAGCGCTCGCACACACACACACACACACACACATAGTATATACATATGTCGTGTATAAGTGTGCTTGCACTATAAGAGGAAAAACTATAATAAAATCAATGTATAGATGCAGATACGACAAAACATCGTGCCACATGCTGCCACTAGATGCATGCATGTTAGTTAGTATGCAACGCTGCCCCCCTGCCACACGCCCCAGGCCCCAAGCCAGCGCACAGTATTTATTGTTTGCCGTAAACAAATGTGTTGTTTTTTTTCCTTCTACATACATACATATACCTACATATATTTTTTTATTTTCAGCTCAGCTGCGCTGTTTGCGCTCTGTGTGTGTACACACATAAATTTGTATATATTATATGCACACAGGCATAAACAACACGAACTACACTACCTCAACTCGTTTGCTATTCATCGTCGCTCTCCCGTTTGCTCGCACACTCTGAGTGAGCACTATTCCACTGAGCGCAGTGCTCAGTGACGATCGCTGAAGAGCGCACAATTAACTCTTTGCCTCAATATAAAATACACTCAAGAGCTCATATTTCTAAACGCTCTCTTCTCGGTTCCCACGTTATCATTTTACTCTTAGCATTATCAGTCACAGCTGTGCGTAGCAACGCTCTAAGATTGAGTGATTGTCTGTCAACATGACTGCGCTCTTATACTCATATACACTTATGTACAGAGAACTCAATTTTATCATTCGCTCTAGCTGAATTGCTCTTTGTTTGCGTTCTCTTATAACCTAGTTCACTCCAAATCAATTACTCTTTGCTCTCAGCTAGATCACTCATATTCTTGCTCTCTTGCTCTCTCTCGCACTCGCTCTCGCTCTCTCTCACTCAACACACACTCTCGCATAGGCACGTTTTGTCGCTCAGCTGTTTCGTTACCCCCGTTACACTCACTGACAACACATCAGATCACTCGACCCAGCGAAACGCGAACGTGACTTGGCTCGCCTGCTTCGCTTCTATTTAATTTTTTTTCCATTTCTTATACACAGTGCTTGTTGTTGTTGTTGATGTTTTTTCGCTCATCGCTTTTGCTGTTGCTGGCCGCTCCTTTGTTCGGCAGATCGTTTGCCAGCCTCTGCCACCGTCGCCCCACCCCCAACAACACACTAGCGCAAACTTTATATACATATGTGTTTTCTTCTCTTCTTCTTGTTGTTGTTTCATTGTTTCTGTCTTTGTCTTCGCTGCGGCTTCGCATGGGGGCTGTGCCGCAGCGGATTATTTGAGTGTTGTCTTGATTCGCTTGCTACCGCCGCTGCTGCTGCTGCTGTTGTTGTTGTTGTTGGTATTATTATTGTGCTTTGTTTTTCACTTTTTGCTTTGTAGATGCACAGATACGGATACAATTCATAGGCCTGACTTCGTAAGTGTATGGATGTGTATGTGTGTGTGTGTGATGGTTGGTTTGCTTGCTTTTTAGTTTTGTTTATCGCTGCTTTCCTCATTTTACGCTTATTTGTTTTGAAATCAAATTAAACGACGCATAACAAATCAAGGGGAAAGAAACGAAACGATAAAAAGCGAAAACACTTACATGCACGCACACACAAATACCTACATGTGTATATACATACATATATTAACATGTACATATGTATGTAAGTCATAAGCTTTTACTTGTGAGCTATAAAGATTTGAAGCGCCTGGAAAACATCCAAGTTTTCTAGCCATTTGATGACTCAATTTTCTGGCAACGAGCCCCCCTTATACGAAGTGAATAAACAAACTTCCAACTGGTCGCACAATTTGCATTCGCTTGCAAATTAATTTATAATATATAAAATAATATATTAGAATATATACGACATATTTGTATGTACATATTTGTATTTATGTACATATATACACATTTATTATTTTGAATATTTTTAATTCGAGCTTTAAATGGTTATATTCAACATTCAGCAAATTATCAGTTATTAAGCTTAAATTTAACAATTATTTCCAGTTTATAATAGCATTAATCCAAGCTAAAATGGAAATAATAAAAAAAAAAATTTAAAAAAAAAAAAAAAAAAAAAAACTTTATATAAGTTGTTGTTTTTAAGAATCTTAAGTATTTTTTGTATAGCAATAAACACATTCGATAAGGCAGTGTATCGAATGGCTTGAATATTTATTTATATACATACATACATACATACATACATACATACATACATATATATATACATATAGACAAGTTTACATTTCAATGGGAACTAATATTATTATTATTTATTATAATAATATAGTACTTATACACAACAAAAATTAACTAGTAGATTGATAAAAAAAAGTCACAATAAAGTTAACTTTAAAATTTATAATTAAATATTGTAAGTATTTATGTTTATTAATATAAACAAATTACAAAAAAAAAAAGAAAAGAAAAATTAAAAATAAAGCACTTTATAAGAAAACAATATTTTAAAAAGTATATAAATTAAAATAATATATTACACTAAATAAAATTAACTTACAAATTTAAATCAATAAAAATATCGATATTGAAGGAATCAAATATTTAAAGTATTCATATAATAGGTTAAAAAAAAAAAATACAAAGCAAACTAAAAATAAAGTAATTTAAAAACAATATTTGTAAAATATACAATTATAATATTTTTAAATATACATAAATTACAATAATAAGAAGAAAATAGAAAATTTTATTGTAAATTAAAAATAGTAAACAAATAATTTAAAAATTCAGCCATGAAATGAAAAGGATAGAAGAAAGTGAAAGTGAAAGAGAAGGAATGTTTTCTAGTGAGTTGTGCTGGGAATTTATTTGGCAACTTGCGAGCAGGACGGGGTCAAAGGACACTGCACAGCGTGTCGTATGCGTAATATACGCTTATTGTCCTTCCTAACGACGACATTTGTTTGGCTTAATTGTCAATAAATAATTGTGAAAAGTGCGCACTGTTTGGCCATTAGAGAGCGATGTTTGTTGTTGTTGATAGTTGTTGTTATTGTTGTTGTAAGCGAAAACACATACACACACACTCACAAAAATTCGCACATCATTTTTCAAGCTCAGCAGCGATAACAACAGCTGCAAAAATACGAATCATACGAAAATGCTGGCACAACAGCCAGCAACCCCTCTAAAGAGCGAGAGAGAGAGAGAGGCAGAGAGAGAGAGAGAGGCAGAGAGAGAGAGAGAGACCGAGAGAGTAATGATGATGATGAGCTGGAGTTGAAGTTGGTGTAGCGGTTGGGGTAGGGGTCGAGGTACGGGGTAGTCCCGCTGCCAGGCAACGTTTATCCTTTCACCATGGCCGATCAACCGCAAGTTACAAATGTCAAATGTTGTTTTTGTCGAAAAGGCTTTCGCAATGCGCCACCTCCTTCGCGGACAACCCTCGTATGTGCCACGCCTGCCACCGCCCCCCGGGCCGCACCAGGCTCTAGCCCGGTTTGCAAAAGGTGCCATGACGCATCATTTCTATTATTTGGCAAAAATAAAAAGGAGTAAGAAAACTGCAATCGAGCGTCGCCGACTGCAAAATACTCATTCACGGCCAAAACGATGCGAGGTACAATGCACACCAATATATTCTCTATATCTAATATAGATACAAATTTCTAATCTCTGGCATTAATAATCGGATTTGTGTAAATTCCACTATAATTTCGGATCCGATTTTGATATCTTCTTTTCGATCAATCCTTAATGAATTTTAACAGTAAATCACGTGTCAAAGTTGGGCTTAGCCACGCCCCTAATGATCATAAATATGTTCATCATATCTTATTGATTCTCGACTGTCAACCCGAATATATGTTCCAAATTTGAACTGTCTATCATTTCAACTGCCATGATTTCTGAGATCCCGTTTCCGGGATGCATTTTTAATATTATAAAAATCAAAAATAAGAGTTATAATTTGATTTTTATATAAAAATTGTTCTGTAATAATTATTTTTCAATTTTAATAATTAATATTAATTTTTTTTTAATTTATCAAAAAAAAATTTTTTTCTTTAATTTATTGCTAAAAAAAATTATAATCGTTACGGTCCCTGATTTTTATGTATTTTCCGATTCACCACGCCCAAAGAGTATATGTTCCAAATTTCAAGTCTTTAGCTTCATAGGGACACTTCGCAAAACTAATATACTCAACTCTCCTTCGTGAATGAGTATAAAACCAAAGAAGAAGAGGAACAGGAAGAAATATCTACGTATTACGATTTGAAACGTCGCTGACATTGACTGACATTGATGACAATGATGACGCACAAAGTAGCTGAGAGCAGCATCCCCCCGCACCACTCTCTGTCTATCTCTCTTTCTCTCTCGCTCCCATAAGGATATTGACTGACTCAAGTGTCTGAGTTCTTAACTCTTTTGATGTTTTTGCATGTGCCATCAGCTGCATTTCGTATCTAAAAAAAAGAGAGAGAGAGAAAAAAAAACAGCTGCAGCATCTGAATTCTGTCATGAAGCATCATTTGTTATCAGAGTTGGTTTTAGCCAAAGAAATAACTATTGATTGATTGATGGATTGATTACCAAGCAGACGTAGAAAACATCAGTGTTAGTAGGAAAACCCAAATTTATTATAGATGATTATCTATGTATAAAGATATCATATTTTTGATATCAGAATATTTTGATTTTGAGTGAATATAAAATAATAG
Organism: Drosophila arizonae; assembly: GCF_054131065.1. NCBI lineage: Eukaryota > Metazoa > Arthropoda > Insecta > Diptera > Drosophilidae > Drosophila > Drosophila arizonae. The sequence continues at coordinate 20,929,391 of NC_142924.1, forward strand.
AATATAATATAAGTTTTAATAACATGTAATATTAAATGTAAGATAATATAGTAAAATGTAATATAAAAATATAATAGAGTAAAATATAATATCATATAATGTAATATGATATAAAATAATAAATATCATATATTCATGAATTGGTTGCTTAAATAATTTTTTTATTTAAATTAAACAATTTCAATGATAAAGTAAAAATAAAATAAAATAAAATATATTTCATTTCCTCATATATTGTAATTAATAATTTGATTAATTAAACAATATTATATATTTTTATATATAATTTAGCCTGTATTTCAGATGAAACAAAAAATATAAAACAAAAAATATCTTTGAACTTTAAAAACTCCCATTTCTCGAGATTATTATTATTTTTAAACACATGCTAGTTAATATTAAAAAAAAAAATAATGTTACAAAATTAAAAAATTACAATTCTATGTTTATATATTTTCAATTGCTCATTCAATTCGCAATATAAATGTTTTATAGAATATTATTAAAAGATCATCCATTTAGATGAGAAAATAAACGGCAATCCAATAAGAACATTCCATTAAGATATGTGTGTACATAAGTGATAAAAATAAAATATATTATAGTCTTTCCTATAATAAAAATTAGAATTGTCTCAAGAATATGAAAATATAATAGGTATATAAAATAAGAAATACCTATTACCTACTTAAAAAATATTATATATTATGTAGAAATATGTAAAAGACTTCTCTCTCGATATCCAATATCGGCTATATATCATTCGGTTTGCCCTGCATGCGATAGATTTGTTTATGCATGGGAATGTGAACTAGTTTGTTCTGGAAGCTCCAATCGATGTCAAAGTCCAGGTGACGTAGGGCGCGTTTCACCTGGAATTGGCCCTTCACAGAATCTCGAATGCAGAGCGGCAGATGGGCGTCGATGTGGAAGAGCGTCTGCTTCCATTGGGTGGGCGGGGCATTCGGGCTCGTGGTGATTGGCTTCAGCTTGGGGAACTGAAAGTCAAAGTAGAGCAGAAACCATTTGGCCAGGGACTGGCGCAAGCTGAACAGCCGGAAGGGCACAGTGAAGCTCAGCTCGTGGAGGCTGAGCGTGCTCAGGTCGAAGCGGCGCAGCAGCTGCCGTTGGGTGAGCACCTGGGTGGCGTCCAGGCAATCGATGACAGGTGTTTGCTGGACGATGCGCCAGGCCAGATGCAAATCCAGGCCGGAGTAACGGGTCCAATAGTCTGACATAGATGGCTGCTTCTCGGGTTGCTCGGCTATGGCCATATAGAGATTGGCCAGCTGCGGGAAGATGCGGCCGCCCGGCTTGAGCCACTTGTCCCGGGCATAGATCACAGCCTCCAGGGTGGAGCTGTACATCAGACAGGCGCTGGAAGTAGAGGAAGGAAGGTGTAGAGTAGCCTACCCGCTGGACATGGGCTTACCCCATCCACTTGGAGACGATGATGTCGACGGGGGGCAGCTGCAGCTGCTGCACATTTCCCTGGATCACCTCGATCACGTGCTCCAACCGATTGTGGCGCACCAGCTGACGCGCCACTTGGCAGACGGCGCTCGACTCCACGGCAATGACCTTGGCCGCGCCCTGCTGGGCTGCCCACAGGGAGAGACAGCCACTGCCGCAGCCCACCTCGAGCACCGTGGCCTGACGAAAGAGCTCCGCGTTGGCTTCGATGGCCGCCTTGAAGCCCAGCATGGTCACCTCGTCGCGCAGGATACCCTCGTGCCCTTGCAGAAACTCTGCATAGGTCGTCGCAGAGATTTCCTCTACTGCAAGTTTTCCATTGCCATCTGTTAGCATATTCGCATTCAAAATTCCAGAAATTGCATTTCAATTGAACATCCGTGTTGAAAGCGTTGCCAGATTGTTGTGCATTTTACATGCAGAATGGACACACATACTAAACACATCGTTAGCTAAACACAACACAAGCAACTGCTCGAAGAGAGAAAAGAGAATAATTGAGCACAATTCTAACGGAATTTGCTTATGGGCATATGAGCGAAAATCCGAGTTTACAGTGGCTGTGCAAAAACCTCGTCGACGTGAGAAGAAGTGTTGACATAATAAAAAAACTGATTATTATTATAATCATTCATTTAATAATAATAATAATAATAATAATAATAATAATAATAATAATAATAATAATAATAATAATAATAATAATAATAAAAAATAATAAAAATATATATAATTAAAGCCATATCAAACTTACATACTCATACATTTATTTGCAAGTGAAACTTCATATACAATTTTATATTGGCAAAAGTTCTTTATTGACACACTGTACATAGGACAAGCATAGAATAACTTTTTTCAGCACAAGAAACTGAGCGAGAGGCATCGCATTCACAATCGGCTGCTCGCATCGGATGCTCTCGTTCTGCCAGCAAGGAAGAGGGAGAAGGCGTAAGCTCAGCTCGGCAGGTAGAGGGCGCTCGCTTTTGTAACTTTGCTATTGTTTTCAATCCTACTCTCAATTTCGCTCTCTCGAATAATGCATATACATATGTAAGTGTGGGTGTGTGTACGTTCAATGCCTTACATTTTCGTCTGCATCTTACTCGTTTTGTGTTTTGTTGCTCAAGATTTCAACTCGCCCATATAAGAAGATCGCTTAAAGGGTATCTAAGCGTAGATGCGATTGGTAATTTTTCTGTGTTGGGGCCTTGTCACAGAGGATAAGTACATATGTATGCATATAAATAAATGTGTGTATGCTTTTATGTATGCGTGCTGCGGGACTGCTGTAACTGTAAAAACATTGCGACTTTTGTTGTTGTTTCTGGTTAGTGACGGTGTGTCATATTGCGTGAGCAACTGAGTATAATATAAGCTAAACAGTTATTGCGTTTATCATACACTAAAAAATTTTTATTTAAATTTTGTGTTGGTTCTCTCTGTAAAAATATGAAACTACAAATTTTGTTAGATAGTCCGAATGTACTACTACTACTACTAAGCATCTTCGCAGGCATCTGGCGGCGTTTCCTTCAGTATACCCCGCTTGCGCAGCTTACGAAGCACATCGTGCACGGCCCCAAAACGATTCATCGTATAGAACTGAATGCCATACACGTCTAGCTTGGCGTCCAACACCTTTAGAATGGTACTTAATGCCAAGTGGACAAAGAATTTGCGCACCTTGACGTCGTCTTTCTCGATTTTTTCTAGCTTGGCGAGTTTTTCCGCTGGCAGCTTGATTTTCGTGATCTTTTCCATTAGCTTGTAGGCTTCCAAAGATTCGGGCACCACCACGCCCACCATTATGGGCGTTACGATGCCGGCGTCGCGAGCGGCTTGAACATACTTGATTATCAGCTCTGCCGAGTAGCACATCTGAGTGATTATAAAATCCGCTCCCTTATCAACCTGTAAAAGTGAAGAGTGAGAAGACGAATGCTGATAAGAGAGCTACGCTGATAAGACATACTACTGAATGAGGTTAACGGAATCAAAACAAAACAGATCGTTTGGGCAATGGGGTGACTAGAAAATACCCTGTAGTTTGTTTCAGACTTGATAAAGATTAATGTAAAGGAGCAACATCAATCAAATCTAGCAAAATACCTAGTTATTCTAGACTCAAAAACAAATATATGTTCTTATTATCCTCGATAAATTGGTCATTCTAAGGGCCAAATGCGACGCCTTTGATTCTATAGAAAAGTCAAAATAAGAGCAGAGTAGTTCAAAGTTGGGGAATATATCGAGCTGGCAAGCCTTTCTAAACTTGAAGAAGTTCATTAATATATTACATGTTCTGTGATATAACCAGAAATGGGGTATTCTGGCTCCATGCATAAGCTACAGGGTAACTCAAGACTCATACCTTTCTTTCAGTTAACACTTACCTTCATCTTTAAGAACGCTATGTTTTGATCCATATCTATTTTTCCTTTATCCAAGCTCACATGGCCCTGCGGATAACCAGGAACGGCAATTGATATATGTTCTGCCAGAGAAGAGAGTAAACGCCTCAGAAATGAAGAGAGTGGGAGAGAGAAAGAGAAGTGTGTGAAGTAGATCAAAATACTCACCCTTGCGGACACGTCGGGCATGCTCGATCAGCTGATACCCATAGAGATAGAATTGGTTGTCGTCCCGCTTGTCGCCTCTGACTGCCAGCAGATTCTTAAAGTTTAGGGAGAGAAATTCGTTGATGCGCTTCTTGGTCTGTTTGTAGACGCTGAAGTGGGGCATGGCCGGTATGTAGGGCTCCAGGTGTCGTATCATCTGCAGCGTTTCCACCCGCTCCAGGGGCGTTACGTTCCAATAGTGCGGCAGCCACACGATGCTGATGAAGCTGGGCAAGATGGGCAGAAAACTGTTGAAGTCCACGCAGGTGAGCTTGCCGTTGCTCTGGGCGGTTATCTCAATGCCATAGAAGAACTCGCGCCGCTCCACCTTGCTCAGCACCACATCCGACACATACGGCTGCTCCCCGGAGTTCGCCACCTGCTCAGGTGTATACCGAAAGCAGGGCTCAATCAGGCCCTGTGACGCATCGCCAGCAAAGCTGTGCATCGCATTTGCGTCCAAGCTATGCATGCTTACTCGCTCAGTTCGCTTTGTCAACTGATTACGTTTATTGAGCCGATAGACGCGATTCTGGACGGCGAATGGCGTTACGTTCCGGAGCAGCGGCGGCAGCAGCGCTGCGTTACGGTTTCGGCTCATCGCGAGTGCCCGTAGCCCCCCTTCTCTGCACGAATATCACGTACTCCTCTTGCACCTACGCTGAATCGTATACATCTTATCGTACTTCTCAACTTGTTTTTCAATGTGTACTGTGGTTTGAACTCGAGACGTAAAGGGGATTTCTATTTCACTCCATTGAGATGTCACAAAGTATTGCATCGTGAAATTAGCATTATATGCATTTACATACCCTGAAGTTGACGGTATAATTGTTGGGCTGAAATGAATGTAGTAGGCAGGAAAAGGCAATTATATATATTTATATTATATTCTTAATCAACAAATGATCGATTTTCCCTCATCTTTCCGTGTGTCTTTCCTTTCTTGGGAATTTCTTATCAACTTTTTATCCATAAGGAAAAGAATGAGATGATAAACCTTGATAGATATAGCATTATTCTCTTAGACTATTTAAAAATTCGAAATAATTTTTACATTTATCAGTAGGTTTTATACTGTAAAATTGATCTTAGAAATTAAAAATTATTTTTCACAGTAATCTGAGATTTTAGATTGTAATAGATTATATCATTATTTATTATTTTCCTATTAAACAGTGAGTATGTAATCGAAATTATTGTTTCTTTTATAGGAACATTTCGATCTGAATAAATCAATTGTATGCGGCATTTAATGTGCTTTAAGTGTGAGGTTATGTTCACATTGAAGAGCAGCACTTCAGCATGAATTTCTAAAAAGTTTCTGCTTTCATCTAATTTGAGGCTGTGGTGCATCGATTACAAATGAGATGTTTCATTAAAAACCATTTTCAAGTAGTTTGCTGCAATTGGGCCAAGACGCGATGCAACAAATCATAACAAACGAAGTCTCTATTCATATTCAGTATTTGAGTTTTACGATAATTTTCCATTTTCAATTTTCCAATTTTCCATTTCGTTGTAGCTGTTGTTGGCGACTGGGGCAAAATGATTTGATGGCGTTAATTACATAAATGCAGTCCATTTAGATTAGAGAGCGAGTGAGACGCGCAGGCAAATCAATTGAGAGGCAACGAGGCTGGGGCATGTGGCAGGCAGATTTAATTGCTCTTCGCAAACGTCCACTTGAAAACATTTGCAGCAAACATTGCCGATGCGATGTCGATGCCGATGCCGATACGAGTTGAGTTTGGGAAGTCGAGCCACTTGGGTTACGCTCCAGAGCCATAATCATAATTTAAATGCCGCTGGCAACACTCAAGAGCCATAAAAAACCAGAAAAAAAAGAAAAAGAAACATGCAGATCGCAGAGCCTGGCCAAAAATACTAAAATAAACAAGCAAGACTCTGGCAGTCGGGCGTTACCGACTGAAGAGTACTCATTCACAGCCCAAACTCTGCCAGATCGGATTTTTTTTTTCGATTTGTCAAGCTTCCAATGGTCATATTTATATTATTTTTTGTACAAATCAATAGGGAATGATAACTATAGTTATTAGCTTTTGACACCCTCAATAGACGTAGCCATATATATACATAGATTTACGACTGTTATAATCGGGTTATATAGTAAAAATTTATATTATATTCATATATTCAAGTCTCTAGCATTTCAAGTGCATTAGTTTCAGAGATACCAGTAATAATACATTTCCGATTCGCCGCGCCCATTATATGCTGCAGTAGCACCGAAATGGTTTCTATTCGTATGGAAGGACAAACGGACGAACATTTTACGAAGCCAATATACTCATTTCACTTTGGTGAAGGTGCACAAAAAGAAAACATGGAAACTTTAATAAAAATCAGAAGACAGCCAAGAGTCGCTCCCTCCCTCTCCCTCTCTCGCGCTCTCCATCTCGCTCCCTCTGTCCCGACGGGCGTCAAGTAGCAATTAAAGATTCGTTTTAGTGCCTCGACTCCGCCTCGAAATTGTGTGTTCCAAATGTCTGCACTTAGGCAGCAACAGCCCGTTGCCTCCATATGGGATATATATTCCAATATATATACTTGTATCTACATATACCTTCATAACGATTTGTTACCTGTTCAAATGTGCTATACGCACAGCGTTGATATATGGCCTTTTGTGCAGATCTCTTGTATTTATGGCCAGCATAAATCATTTGAACGGTCCAATTGGCCAATTCGACTAACTACTCGAATTACTACGTTGGCAACTGGACATTATCTTTAGCCAGAGCTTAAACTGAGCTTAAATCTCTGCAACTAATTTAGATAGCTTTGATCTGGCTTAAAAATTGTTGTTGCGTTTTATTTTATTTTATTATTTTACGAGTTTTTAGTTTTATTTTAAAGTTTCTTAATTTAGCAATGAATAAACATTATAGATTTTGTTTTTCAATTTTGAATTATTATTTTGCCATGATTCAGTATTTTTTATAGCAAAGAAATTATAGGCTTTTCTGTATAAATCTATCTTAAAACCTAAAACTTTAAGCATTATTCAGTTACAACCTTTAAAATAAAGTCTATGAGCATATTATTAATCAATGACTACTATCAATTAATTAGTGAACAGCATCAGTCATATAGCAAATGCTAGGGACAACTTGAAATGACTTCATAATGTACGTAGACTTATGCGAGCTAGTGTATAAATACAAATGTGAACTGAACAGTCTTTACAAGCACAGACATGTTGACGGCTCAAGTGTTCTCTAGAGTCTGGAGTTTGTTTTCGACCTCAGGAGATTCCTGCAGAGACGTTCTCGCCCCTTTGGTAAATCGTGCATGCTTAAACACGCTAGCTTGTCCAATTGATCCTGACTTTGCTTATGTTTATAAGAACCGTCCACATGTTCATGGTTGAGCAGTCTTAATATGTGCATACATATGTAATTATATATTCTTTGTATGTATGTACATAAATCATGTCTTCCTTTCGACTCTAAGCAGAGGAAGTTCAGCTTATGTAAAGAAAATAATGCCGATATCCCATATCTTATAGTATTATTATTATATATTAGAATAGTTAAGTATACATATTTGTATAACTATAAAACTAGTGTATCTTATATTAGTATTGCTATATCTTAAGTTGACTTTACTAATGGGTATTGTCTGTAATAATACCTATAATATTGATTAAGAATATAAAACCAGTATAAATTTTTTGTTTTTTTTTTTTTATTTTCATTTCTTTAATCTTTTATCTCTATTCTGAATTAAATTTCCTTTATATTAGATTTTTATGTATGATAAATTAAGATATTATTATTATTTTTTTATGATTTGCCCACTTGAAATCTAAATCAGATTGCCACATCGAGTGGCATTCCTGGGAGTCTATAATGTTAGGCATTTCAATTAGTTTTTGTTGACTATGAAAATGTTAATGTATGCGCAGCTTGTTGCATATAGATTTTCCTTTCTCTCTCTCACTCTATATATATGTACATGTATTGGTTGGCTTCACAGTTTTTACGTCGAGCCGTTTTCGTGACGACTTTACGACTTTTAATGGTTCCGACGTTAATAAAAATATTTTGTTATTTGTGATAATTTCAGTGATATAAAATTGTTTATGATTATTAGTATTCGCTTAGGCAAACACACACACGCAGAGGGTGCATGGCGAGGGGAACTACATAGGTCTAGACGACCGAGAGGGACCTGCTCGACCAACCGATCCCAAAAACCAAAAAAAAAAAAAAAAAAAAAACGCTGGCGACATTGAGAAAGTGGGCACTAAATCAGCTGCGGAGTTGCCTAATTACAAATTTGATGCAGCTGCAGGCAGACAGAAGTTTTGGGCTTCAACCGGACCTTGAAATATATATATAGTAAGAGAGAGAGAGAGGGATTTATATATGTATGTATGAGTATATTTTAGGCCTATATTAAAATTTGTTTCGGTTAAAGTGCGGCACATGTGGCACAGTTGCTACCCTAAGGATGTCTTGCCATAGCCTCAACACACACACACACATATATATATATATCCAGACATGATCGGAAATACGTTGCATGGAACCTGTTTAAACAGATTTTTCGTTTCATTTCGTTTCGTCTTAGAGACATGATTCTAAAATTAACCAAAGGCGTCGCCTGTGTGGGGTGCACACTGTAGATCGGATCGTGTCATATTGGTCTCTAATAGCACACAAATAAACAGCAGCATAAAAACCATCTGAAATGCGTTTTTCCCTCGTTGTCGTAATTTATGAATTTATGTGCATCCAATATTAAAACAATTGAAAGGAACCAGCGCGTAAACAAAGAAGTGAGAATAGCTCACAAGACTTGGGTGTATTTAGGGCTATCCTTATGTGTGTATGGACAACACAGGTGTTGCCTGCTTCAAGGACAATAAACTCTGTATGTAATACAAAAGGAAATACTAGGAGCATAAGTAGAGGAGATCTGGAATGCGAAAGTATAGTCTGTATAGATAATATTATTTGCTGTTATTAATCAGATCAACTGCTTAGAGAAAATATATTTGTAGTAGTCATAAGAATATAGCGGATGGGTGTAGCCAATTTCTCATTAGTAGCTCACGGTAAAAATAAAACAGATAAAAATCAATATGATCTCTTTTGGAACATCCCAAATAACATTTCATTTATAGGTCTATTTGTGGAGCAGTCGATTCTGTTAAAATTTGACTTTTGTTTTTAAATTCTATACAAAAGTTTGCCAGTTAGAGTGGATATCTCAAGAGAGAGTTACTACAGTTATTTGTTTATCAAATTCTGTTGGCTTAGCTGGAACTATAGCTGGATTTGCTACACCTCGTATTATCCCGAATTATATTATATTATATTATATTATATTATATTATCCCATTCCTAATTTATAATCTAAAGCAGTAGACATAGTATGCCCGATATCAAGATTATCCCCAAGTATCAAGATTATCAAGAAGTAAGAGTTGCGAATTTCCAGTCCTAGCTTAAGCATCAGTGAATTTGTGCTTCTTCTGAGAGCAAGACGGGAAAAGCCAATATACCCTTCTTATTTTTGAAAATGAGTATATACAAAAATATTTTATTAATTACATACTATACCCAATTCGTTATGCCAAACAAAATTATAACACGACAGTACCAAGGAGTAGGAGCTATCAATTTCATGCATCTAACCTCAGTCGAACTGAAAGTAAGATGAGATATATACTCTTCTCACTTTGTGAAGGAGTATAAAGCTAATTATGCAATCAACATTTCGCTTAAAAATTTGTTGGGTAATGAAAATAATTACATAAGTAGCAAGAAGGCTGCTCCAAGTGTAATTAAAAACTTTATGTATTACGTAAATTAGTCGTAAATTAATTATACTCCTAGGGTCTAGCATTAAGAGATGGCTGAACTTCTCACGCGTTGTTGTCAGGGAAAAGTTTTTCTTTAAGAGTTGGAATATGTTTGGACTTTTCAGTATATCGACTTGTAATATGATCTCTATGCATAGAAAGTTAGGAAGTTGGTTTTTATAGGAGCTGAATTGATTCTTGTTTTTGCCTTAAGTATTCCTAAGTATACCTAAAGGATTTACATATATAAGATAAACACTAATAAAAGGAAAGAGAATCAAGTAAATTAAATAATAACAAATAATGGCTACAAATTTAGGTTCTACATGAGAAGTGCAAAGAGGCGAAAAGAATGTGAATTATTGAGAAATTAATCAAGAAGAACGAACCTTTAATAAATCCAGAAAAAGAGTCGAGAAAATATATAGGTTTTTTTCCACATTTTTAATGAAAGGGAATTTGTTTCTACGGCATCTGATGCTGCGAGGCAAAAGAAATTAAAACCATAAAAAAGAGATGAGAACAGAGGCAAGCGGGAATTAAGGCAAGTGAAAGGCGTTCTTTTCACTTTATCAAATAAGAAAATCCTTGAAAATTCGTAAACTATGTTACCTGCTGTGAATTGGGTTCTATTATATTTTCGGACTCTGATTTCATGCTAGATGCACACATATGGTCGAGCCCTGCCTTTGATTGAGTGTCCAGGGGCTGATGATGGATAGGCCTTTGTCTCTAACCCATTAACCGATATGCGAGAGAGAGAGAGAGAGTGATGGGAGAGGGGTGGGGGAGGGAGGTGTAGGAACCCCTTTGGCAGTGGGAACAATGTGAAGACAGGCGCAGCGCCTGTTTAATACATATTTTTCATCAAAATGTCTGAAATGAAAAGCGTCGGGATTAAATTACAAGCCAAGACAAGAACACGTAAATCCGTTGCCCCAAAGGAAATGGAAAATCTTTGATGAAATGCGCCGAGCAGCGAACAGCGAGCAGCAAGCGCCGAGTCCCTAAACCCCCTCCCTCCCAGCTCCCCAGCTCCAGCTCCAGCTCCAGCCCAAAAGACTGCTGGCACGCACAATCTTCTACGCAGGCGAAAGGGGCAAGGCAACGGGGCAGGTGAGAGGAGAGAGGGACAAACGCCCACGCATGAGATACATTTCAGATGCTGTGCACCATAATGTATGAGATACTTTGGCTCTATCTAAATTAAAAAATTCCATGGAGAGCAAGAAAATTATAATGCTCCAGGATGAGCATAGACAGCGAGACATATAGCCAGGCCATAGAGCACAGAGAGAGAGGGAGAAAGAGAGAGAGAGAGAGAGAGAGTGAGGAAGAGCAAGTCAGAGTGAGACGAAATGTAATAAAGACATGAGTTGTGAAATTATTAAGATGATTATGAGAAACGAGAGGAGTCCGCGACTCGAGTGCTGCACAGCATTTTATAATCAGCCCATGGAATATAAAAAGATGTTAACTTAAAAGCAAAACATTCCACGCACTGCCGCTCTAGGAGCAAGAGAAAAGCTCCTCGGGGAGCGATTGTGTTTGAGAGACGCTGACAGACGGCGCTGCCAACATGGCCAACATGAATGCCTGTTTACAAAGAGGCAGAAAATACGGTAGACATATGTAACAGGTATACCAAGGAACATGCAATTATCATGCATTTGGGGAGCGAGTGGAAATACTTATGCTAGAGAAAAAAAAAAATAAATAAATAAGAAATGTGAAACAACTCGAGAGAAAGGCTTTTAGCCATTTCTCTAATATATTGTAAAAGATTTCTCTTTGTGTCCTTTGAAAAAATAAATAGCAAACTTGTGGAGGAGTGCTGCGACTTGAAATGTCATTCAGAATATTACTTTGACTTCTCTTGCAGCACGTAAAGCAAAAGTATTTTAGTTATGAGTATCTGTCATGCTTACAAATTATATTTTTAATTTGTTAGATTGGATGTGAAGCTAAAAAAAAAAAATCATGTTTAAGGTCTGAGTTTTTAGTGGAATTCAGATATTTTTTTTAATCAATGAATTATTTAACATTTTTAACTATATACTATGTAGTGGTTCATCTAGTCCAGAAATATATAAAATGTCAAAAATACTTTAATTGATTTTATCTTTAGTTTTCATTTACTCACTTATACTTATAATAATTATACTCATTTTATAAATTATATGATATATATACAAATCATAAATTAATTATGGCTGTTTTAAGAACTGTTAAGCTGAAAAAATATATATATATATTATTACAAACCAGTTTCAGGAATTCAAGATACTTTATCAAGTGTTGTTAACTCAGCTAAGTTTATACATACTTAAGAAATGTTATCATTTATTTATTTATTTTTTTTTTTTTATATCTTATATCTAGATTTTATATTAGATATCAAAAATATATTTATTAATTTTTTCGTATATTTTCCTTTATTTATAAGTATTTATATTGTTCAGATTTTTTTATACTTTTTATTGTGTCAGAAAATAAATTTGTATGGGGAATTGTCTAACTAGAAAAACACGATTACAAGACCCAATATCCATTAATCATGGAATTTTTCTAATAATACACTCATACTAATATAAAGAAAACTATTTTTTGTTCCACTTCTTCCACTATTGTGCATTCAAAACTGCTAAAAGATAATATCTAGAAAAATATTATATTATATATTAGATATACGTGTACTCCCAGTATCAGCTCTCTGCTGTGCTCTGCTTAAGCCTCCATGGCACTTAGTATGCAATGGAGGCTTGTCGAAGTACTCTCAAGGTACTCGAGGCTTACCTAAGTACATTAGTCACAAGGGAGTAGAAATAGACCTCGTGGAGCTCTTAAGAAGAATGAAAACACTGTACCTAGCATTGTACTGGAATACCCTGTAAAGTAATCTTTAGCTATAACGACTTAATAGTTAATTTCTCTATAACTATTCTCTTTGGAATTACTAAATATTCAAATTTGATCTTTTGATCTGTTCCTGCATTATATATGAAAAGATTATTGTATATATAAATATGTCAATTTGCCGTACTTTTCCGTACCAAGCTGTATTAGGGAATTTCAATCAATTTCGGAATATTTAGAGTTTTGCTGCGCTTAAGGACTGCGTATTATCGAGTAATTTCTAGCCTGTGAAATGAATGGAATATTCCATAAGCTGCTGCACTCGACGCACTTGGGGGTTGATATATATAAATATATGTACTTATATATGTGTATATTTGTATATATATATATTTGTATATATTCTAACGAAATGGGGGTGCATTCGCCATAGTGAGACCAGATGCCGGGCGAAAGGCGAAATTATATTTTTATTTTACCTATGGAGGGCGAATTTTATCGCTTGTTGCCAAGCGCGCTGCAAGGACAAAGGACAAAAGGACCAACACACACTCGTAACTGGGTGAGTGGGCTGCCTCTGCTTTTTCCACTGACTCACTGACTGACTGACTGACTGACGGACTGACGTAGTGGCGGACTGACTGACAGGCTGACTAGCTGAGAGATTGACAGAGGCTCGGAGAGACTCTGTTTCTTTTTCATTTTGGGGGTTGCTGCAGCGCAATCGCATCTGCAGGATGGCTGGAAAAATCTGTTCGGTTAAGGCGTAATGAATGCCAGGCCGGCTGCATGAATGGGTGGCAAACAACCCTCTGAGCGGGCTGGATGACAGGGGGTAGCTGGGGAGGCGGCTCGCAGGCAGAGACAACATGCGGTTGTGGTTGCTGCACCTTTCCAACTACGCACTTTTGGGTTAAGGCTTTTGTATGCTCGGCTCGCAAATCTTTCTGAAATTTGCGTCATCAACAGCAGCAGTGGCAGCGGCAGAGGCAGCAGCAGTGGCAGCGGCAGAGGATCAACCACCCCCTGACAGGGGCTGAATGTATGAATGAACATGCTTGAACATTTGAACGTGCCCGGCACGCATCGCTCTCACTTTTATGCTACCTCTCCCTCTCTCACTCCTCACTCTGTCTCTCTCTCTCACTCTTACCTAGCCACGGGCTGCGCAAATCTCGTATGAGTAACTGACATAATTAGGTCTTAACTGGAAGTCACGCGCGGCCCATTCGTAATCGGAGTCCTGTGGATGATGCGTTCGACTTCGACAAGGACTCTGCTGGCGCGTTTCCATATTCCCAACTTCCTATATGCCGTATTCAAGGTCAACAAATTCATATCGGGTTGCTGCAAATACAATTAACTCAGCTGGCTCGCCGCGACCCACGACTCCTGCTAATGTCCAGCTGTCCAGGGATTCTGTGTATGCGACGATGTTTCACTTTGACAAATACGCAGAACTCGACTCGCATTGTAAATATTATTACCATTATTATTATGGCTATTGATTACTATTGAAGCTGTTATTACATTTGGAGAATGGGCATTTTTGGCTAGACTTTGTTTTGCATATATACACTATCAATATATCAAATATTTTATTAACTTAAATAATATTGTATTTTTGCTTAGTATATTTAGAATCTAATTGAAAATACCATATCAATTTTATTGTATTGGAAATAATATATATTAACTGTATTTTCGAATAGATTCGAAATCTACTCATCGAAAATACTTTTGATATGAATTAATGAAATATTGTATATTGTGTATATTCAATAATTATTCTGTATAAAATATTCAAAAAATCTTGAAACCAACTATTCTCATATCTCTATGAGAATAGTTCATCAGATATAAATAATTGACAAAAAACTTTTTATTTTGGCGTCTGAAAATCAACTTTTTCTCTACAGATTTCCATCTCTCAAAATATTAGAAAAAATTGTTTGGATAAATTGAATATAGTTTTAATTTAAAATAGTATTGCTTACATGTTAGGGACTATTACATTGTTTCAAATTCCAAATTGTTCAACTGTGAAGATTCCGCGCATGAATCTATAATTTAAATTTATTTATTTTTGTTTTACATGCCTGTCAAAGTTTGTATTTCCATTTGTCACATGTCTCTTTGCGTCTCATCACAAGATTTCAGCGGAATTCAGGCAAGGGCGAATGCGAGCTGGCCATAAACATTTACACATTTTATAAACAATCAAAAAGTTGAAGGTGAAAATGCATTTTGTATGGTCCTGCTCTCTGGGGAAATCGTTACGCTAAATCAAACACACACCCACATACACACACACCACACACACACCTAAATCACGTAATTACTTAAATTACAAAAACAAAATTTTCGGTGATTACATATTTTATATTTACACACACACACACACACCCACCCACACACACACACACACAAACACACACTGCGTCAAGGCAAAGTCAAATTCATATTCAAGTTTTCGCCGCGTCCCCGTCAATTCGCTGCTGTCGGATGCGCGTGGGAGTGAGAGGGAGGCGGCAACTAATGGAAGGGGTATGCTACACACACACACACACTCTCTCTCACACACACATACAATGAGGCCTTGAAATTAAGAACGGGTCGCACAAAAGAAACGCAAGTCAGCAGGCGTTCGCTGACACACACACACACACACACACACACGTGCATAAGTAAATTCTTTGTGTGTGTGTCTGTTGTGTGTAATTTAATTATGGGCCTAGCTTGGCCAGCAGCGACGTTGTGCGGCAGCAGCGACGCGTGCGGCGGCGGGTGGCAAATTGCCAAAAATTGTACGCATATCCTGCTGTTTAAAAGTCCTACTCGCTAGCCCCGCCCTCTGCCCCTCTGCCCATTGCCTCCCCCCTCCAGGCGCGTTTTCTATTCATTCTTTCTGTGTCTCGTTTTTTCCAGGTTTTTCTGCCCCTTTTCCTCTCGCATTGTTTGCCTTATTTTGGCTCAAGCTGTGCACATTTTCGGTTTGATTATCGAACGCAATATTTTTTCCGCTTTCGTCGCTTCCTCTTTCCGTTCTTCATTTTTTTCCCTCTCCCCTGTTCCTTTTTTTTTTTGCCATTATTTCTTGTCGGCCCATAATTGACGATTGCGCCATGAGTTGCCACTATTTGTGTGCTCTTCCTCTTGCCCGCTTTCCCCAGTCCGCCTGCTCCCTCATTTCCCCTCCCTTTTCCTTTTAGCTTTTTAGCTTTACAGTTTTAATAAATTCAGCATGGATCGTCAAAGTAAATGAAATAGATTTCAAATTTTAAATACTCGCTTTCGGCGCGAATTCGCAAATTGGAAATTAATTTTCCAATCGGAAATTGCCGAACGTAACGGAAAACGACACAAAAATTCAGCGCAGCTTCAATCTAATTAAACTGACCAAATTAAGAGCCAATCGATAATATTTGTACAGTGATATTTTTTCATGAATTCATTTGAAAGGCTAGCAGGAAATAAATAAAGCATAGAAGGAAGGGCTTGTGAATAATCCTATATTATATTATATTATATAGAGTCCTTTCGCAGTATTAACAGCAGAAGTATTTGGAATACGGTTTTATTTGCTGTATCATTGAAATAATTGTACTTGGTAGTAAATTATTCCCTTGACAACATTTATATAAAATTTTCACCAACTCTACAACAAATTATTTCCTCATTTTGATTGTATATTTTTTTAGTTCTATAACAGAGTACTGAAAAAATGTATTTTTATATGGCTCGTTTGAAAACTTTCTTTATATATTGCAGTTCTTAGTAACGAATTTTAATTTGATTAATAATGAAAACATGGCCGTATGTATGTAGAAAAGTATTCCTCATATTGTATTATTATAGGATTTTGTATGCATCTTCCAAAAATCCCTTACAATATTCTGAGGATTTAATGGGAAACCCTGATCGGATCTGATAAGTTGCTGATTGCCAGATCGATACCTTAGATTGTTGTATAAATACTGAAACTTTCAATATTAAATTGTTTTTTTTTTTTTTTTCATGACTCTATATAAAAATTGAAAATTGACATTTGATATGGTCTCGGGGGAGTTATCTAACATGAAGCAACAAATTTGATTATCGTTTCGATACGATACGCATAAATTTTCGAAGCTGAATACAAAATCGAAACCAATTTCGGATTTGTTGTTGTCATTTTGTGGTTTCTGCGGCTAGCGTTAACAATAGATCATAAGCCGAAAATGGAAAATACATGCATTAATAATAATAATAAAAGTCGTAAAAGAGCAGTAACCGTTAAAGCCATGAAAACCCGTTAAGCGCACGAGCAACACCCACACACACACACACACACACTCATAAATAAAAAATGAAAAAATCAAGAAAAATAAAACCGAGCTGTGATAAAAAAAAATACAAGAAGCAGCACGAAAATAACAAACAGTCGCCAGACCCGAAAATATTGTTAGTACAATGCTTCAGCCCATAAATGGCATTACATATACAATGACAGACACGCACACACACACTCACACCTTTATATACACCTATACACTCACGTATTTTTATGGTATCTCGTATGCGTTAGCTCACTCGTGCGTTTCTCAATTCTCTATTGATTTGTGACGCTGCCTAATCAAAAAAAAAAAAAAAAGTCAAAAAATAAAATACAAATAAATAAAATAAAAGCCGTAGAGAAAAGGTGTACGATATTAAGGAAGAGCCATATAAAATGGGCGACGACTGAGCCCCATAAAGCGAAGCGAAACGTCAAAATGCGCCTCTCAATGCGCACCTATAGCCCCAACTCTTCAAAAATATGTAGACTCCTGCGCCAAAATTTCACATATCATAAAGTATACCCTATAATGGGACAAAGAGTTAAGCTTGCTATATTTGAATAGATCTTGATTTATCTAATATTGTAGAATTGATAGATTTAATTTAAAGAATTATATTTTAATTTTTTAATTGACAATTATTTAAAAGTAAAGTAAGTTGAATATTAATTTAAATAAATTAAAATTTTTAGTAAATGCTAGGTTAGTTAGGTTAGTTAATGTTAGGGCCTTTTTAAAAAGACTCAAGTAGAGTATACTTAAAATATTTTAATATAATCAATCAACCTTAAATCGATTCAACAGACGAGACAAAAGTTGAAATGAACAGGGTATTAGTTCGCTGAATCCTTTATCCTGTTAACGCTATTGTTATTATCAATTATGAATTATCATATCAAATCAAATACTGAAGGGTATTTAATCCCTGTTTAAATACTCATTACATATGTATGTATTACAGGGTATTTCGTAGCCGAGTCTTCACTCTTGAGACTCTGTAGTGACCATGCAACAAATGCTTAAAATTAAATACCAATTGAAATTTAACAAGCTCTTTTGTTATACCAAAAACTAAAATGAACAGGGTATTCGTCAGTCGTGTCTTCCAAGCCAAACGTCTTGTTATTGTCATTACAACAACTCTGGCAATCCATTTGCAATGCCAAACTCGATCTGGGGCGTCAAATGTCAAACGTTTTCATAACCAATTCGAATTGTTGGTCCCGTCGTCGTAGTTGTTGTCTTCTTCTTCACCTCCTTCACCTTCTGCCCCACCTGACCCTCCTTATTCTCCATCCCTTTTCGCTTGATTTTCTTTTTTTCGGTTTATTTTTGTCACACCTTAAAAGAGATGAAACTAGTTTTTACCTTTGCCTCCAATTTTTACTTTTGCCTTCAGCAACATTTCCTGGCTTTTCACTTGATTAATTTTTTGTTTCCTTGTGGAAAATAAGAAAACAAACTTCGGGCAATTTTCTCGATATGATTTATAAGTTAACACTTTCTCGGTGTGTCGATGCAATAGAATTTACATATTTGATGGGTTTGTATGCTTGAGCATCTGGTTAAATTAAATTATATTTTTATTCAGGGGGCCCATGAATAGGATATCTGAGTAAGGATGAAATATAGTTTTTGTTTTTCTCTTTAAATTTAATTTCAAAGTATTGAAATAAGCAATATAATTCTCTAATATATATCTAAAATATAAATATTGCAACAAATAGTATTATAATAAATTATAAAACAGTTCAATATACTAGATTATCTTCGACTCATCCTCTCCCATAACTCAGCAGTTATATTTGATTGAATTATGAATTTTGGTCTATATGTATATGATATTACGCTGCTTTCTAAGAGATCTCGATGTTGAACTTGTTATACCCAATGGGATTCGAAAAAATATACACAGCTCTATTTATACATATAGCTATGTATATTTTCTGTAGTGCTTCAGTCTTTGTTTATTCCTTTTCTTTTACGGTCTGTATGCATTTTGAGTTTTATTTTAGATTTTGAATATTTGTTGTTGTTTGTCTTTTTGTTGTAGTTGCTTTTTTTTTTTTTTTTGTCTTTTTTTTTTTCTTTAGGCTCAGTTGAGTTTTGTGTTTTAGGGCCACTTAGAAGCAAACATCGTTGTCGATTCCAACTGACGGACTGACGCACTGAGTGGATGACGGACTGATTGCATGACGAACTAACGAAACTAACGAATCAACGGACCGAGCGACAGCATACAAACAACAACAGCAACAACAACAGCCTCTTAAAAGGCTAAGAAATACAATAATGGGTCTCGGGCTCGGGTCCCGGACCGGGCCTAAGTTTACTTTGCCTTTTTCACTTTTGATATTTTGACATTTTCATTTGACAGCTGATTGAAGGGCCACATGAAGGCGACGAAGACGTCGCAGCGTCGGCATGGTTCGATTTCGATCGATGTGTTGGTCAGGGCGAGGGCGCGGCATCTCGAGGTTAGCGGTACGACGTGGCGTAGCGTCAAGCGACGAGCTGTTGCTATGCTAGGTCCGTTTGCTGCCGGGCGCGACGGTGTCAAGTGCTGCACAGTGGAGCATAATCGGTTAAATCTGTACTAGGAATCATGTATCAGGAGGAATATCACATTTGTTAGTTAATTACTTGCTATAATCATTAGCGAGCTTGGCTAATTAATTTGCTGAGTTCACTTTTAGGAGCTACCGGTAAAAAAAATGTAATACAAGTGTAAAGCAAAGGATAATTAGCTTTGTCTGTTAAAAATCATTTTAGTAGTAGAAGTGGAAGAGTAGAAATAAGAATAGTAGTAAAATTTACTTTAGAATATAAATAGTAGTAGTTGCTGTAGTATTAGTAATGGTCATTCCCATTGCTATAGCTACAAATTAAACCAATAGAATATTGTTGAAATACCGCCAATAATAGCAGTAAATGTAATAGTAGTTGTCCGGTAGTGGCTTACGAAATAGTATTAAAATTAGCAGTATCTTTTAGTTGTGACAGTAGTAGTTGTAATTGAAGTAATCGAAGTAGTTGAACTACTAGTAAGTTTATGTTCTAAAAAAATTAGAAATAGTTATTGCAGTAGTAAAACTAAAAGCAGTAGTAGAAAAAGTGAAATAGTAGTAGAAAATGTAGTAAAAGTTAAAGTAGTAGTAGCAAAAGTAGTAATAGTAACAGTAGTCGCAGCAAAAGTAATAAAAGTAAAAGTAGTAGTAGCAAAAGTAATAAGAGTAAAAGTAGTAGTAGCAAAAGTAATATGAGTAAAAGTAGTAGTAGCAAAAGTAATATGAGTAAAAGTAATAGTAGCAAAAGTAGAAAATTAGAAGTATTTATAGACAATTTGGCACAAATATGCATAAGTATTAATAATATTACTGTTAGTTGTAGTAGTTTAGCTCGAGGGAATGTAGTACATAGAAGTAGTAAAAGTGAGTAGTGAGAGAAAATGGGTCGAAATGCAAGTTTAGTGTGTAGTTTAGTTTATGTTATAATGTCTTAGATGAAGACGTAAGTTGACATTGCTGAAGAAATACTTTGTTAATATTCATTATTATTTCACAGCATATACATACATGCATACCAGGTAGGTAAGGTAATACTAATTTTTCTCAACTTGTTCAACTATATATTAATATATTATATATCGAATTTAATGAGGGTCCACGTTAACGAGATTCACCAAAAAAAAACCTACTACTTCAACTGGCAAATTTCGCACAATATTATTATTCCACTGTTTTTGTCCACTATTTTAGGCAATGCGCTCCACTGTGCTGGCCAGAGGAGTAGATGGTGTGGGGGCGTTAAGCGTTGCCCATATGAATATGTGACATGTTTGTCGAAGTTGTTTGGCTCTCCTTGTTGTTGTCGTTGTTGTTGCTGCTGTTGTAGTTGTTGTTTCCATTGTTGCTGTTGTTGGTTTGGCTTTTGCCCATTCCACGATGGATATGGAAATGGAGGTTACGTTAGGTGCCGCCTGCTGCAGGCCGCGGCGTTTGCGCCTAATGGCGTCGCCTTACCTTAGCATTTACTTTTAGCGTCAAGTGTCGCGTGTGTTGTTGTTGTTTGGATTGTGTTTTGTTGTGCTGTGTTGCCTGTCTGTGTATATATTGCTATTGCTGTTATTGTTGCTGTTGTTTTTCTTATTTTTGCTGTGTTTGTCTAACTGCACTTGACAGTTGGTGAGCATTAGCCTGATTCAATTCATCTCACTCCCTCTCTCCCTCTCTCTCTTTCTCTCTTTGCACTCTTCATGGAACCCTCGAGAGCCTGCCTATGCGGCCGCTTCATGAAGTTTGACTCGATCTTGGCATTTAATTGCCCAAAGTTGAAGAAATATGACCTATTCCAATTATGTGGCAAACTTTCTTTAATAACCGCCCGCCTGCTCGCCACGATTCGGTGTCCCAACTTATTCACTTTGACGTCTATTTCTCTTGACAGTTATTGCAGAGGACATTTTTCAGTCCAAATGGGGACGATTCGCATGCTAAATGTTGCTTTGCTAGAAGAAGAGAAGAAGACATAAAGATGAGATATATATATTGAGATAAGGGAAGTAAGAGAGACATATGTATAATGATATATATATTGAGAGAGAGAGAGAAAGAGAGCGAGAGGGAGAGAGAGATAGATGGCACACTAGAGAGAGTAGAGTAGCACGATTGAGAGAGATATTTACATATAAGTTATATGGAGAAAGAAGTAGTTGCAGAGACATCCTAAGGTAGAGAGACAGAGAATGAAAGAGAGAAAAAAATTAAAGAGCGAGAGGCAAACGCAAATAGAGCGAATGAATAAAAGAAATAGACAGATATATCAATACAGATATTTATATATACATACGTAGAGAGAGAAGGAGAGATATTGAGAAATATGAGATATTGGGAGTGCGATAGAGGCAAAGATGGAAGTATGAGTGAACGAGCGTTATAAAAGTAAATGAATATCATGAATGATCTTGTAACACTTGAAACTCTCAACAGGGTAGCTCACAGTCGGGTAATTGCTGCCTTTTCAATTTGCAAAGTGTTTAATTACATGAATCTAAAACTTTGCCTGTTATTTACCGGCTTGACTTCTACATATATAAATGTAATAAATGTTTATGTTTATGTGTGGGTGTGTGTGTATAGAATGTAGAATGAAAATCTGGCTGGAATACTCGCCCACTACAGATGGAGTAGAAAACAAATTACATAGCTATTTTCCGCATTTCCACGCTGTGCAACAGCAGCAGGATTCGTGTGCAACGGCTGCTCCTGCTGCTGCAAAATTCTGGAGTGCCATAGGTCGACGCTGGCAACTGAGCCGCCAGGGCCCATACGAACGAGTGCAATCAACAACAGCAGCAACAACAACAATAATGTAAAACTCCAGCTGGGATAGAGGGTTGGGAGTAGTAGTTGGGTTGGCGTCGGGGTTGGGGATGGAGTTGCTTTGCCATGGAGCTGGACGAGCGTTCAAAACGAATTTGCCACAGCACTTGAGCGCTTAACAAGCTGCCAAGAAGGACAGCAGCAGCACGAAGGATGGCGGCGATGCTGGTCATGTAATATTAAACAAGAGCAACAACAACAGCAACAGCAACTGAAGTAGCAGCAGCAGCAGCGATAATAATGACGGCGAAAACAATTGCAACAACGGTAAACAAGAATTCGCTCGACACGCTCAGCACTTGAAGAGCAGCAGCAGCGCGGCGAAAGAGGACGAACAACAAGCAGGCGAAATGAGTAGGTGAGACAGAGCAAGACAAAGAGAGAGGGAGAGAGAAAGATTGTGCTGCTGTGGCACGCAATCACGCGCACTCGCTGCGCTTTAAGGACACAGCCGCAGCTTATATGGGCAGGTAGACAGAGACAGAGAGTGAGAGAGTGTGGGAGAGGGAGGTAGGGTGGTAGGGAGGGTTAGGTGAACACTGGGTGCGCTTTGTTGCTGTGTAATAAGCATTAATGGGGTGCTCACCGTTCAGCTCAACGGGGTGCACACTGCAGCACTCCTGCTGCTCCTGCTCCTGCTTCTGCTCCTGCTCATGCTGCTGCTGGTGCTGGTGCTGGTGCTCACCCATTGCTATGACCGTTACCTATTCATCCCGAATGTTGTTTTTGTTTATCTGTCAACATGCAACGGCGGCTGCACAAACAACA
This sequence comes from Drosophila arizonae, assembly GCF_054131065.1. NCBI lineage: Eukaryota > Metazoa > Arthropoda > Insecta > Diptera > Drosophilidae > Drosophila > Drosophila arizonae. The sequence goes on from NC_142924.1 coordinate 20,952,645, forward strand.
TGCCACGTCAGCCAAACGCTTCCCTGGGACATGCCAGCCCCATCCATGGCTAGAAGATGAACGCGATGCAAGGCGGAGGCGGCACCATGGGCAAAACTGAGTTGCTGCAGCGGATTATGTGCTGAGGCATTATATGCATGAGTTGGAGATAGATGAAAGCGGTATTACATTGGCATAAGATGAGGTTATGTTTTAGGCCTTTAGAGTTGATGATGTGAGATGATATTATAGTTGAAGAGTCTGACCATGATTTGAACTATAGTTATAATATTCATTTAGTTAATTGCGATTTATGATTTAGTAATTGAATGATCGATTTCTTTAGTAAACATATAAATTTTCTATTTCCTATTTTATTCTATCTTTATATACTTTATATTTTCCTTTAACTTATTTACCTCTGACTCTCAATATTTTATGGTAAATTCTATTTAATCATTCCACTGTGTCACAGCAGGACCAGCAGCACTGGCATCATCATCAGTCAGTTCGCAGTTCCCACTTGGCAGTTGCGAATCCATCGCGTTCTTCTTCTTCCTCTTCTTCATCCACTTCTTGAGCATGCCAACCCTAAAAATATTATCATCATATAGCGCTGGCCTATTCCCCCAACCCATTAGAGTAACGCGTTCGTGTTTGGCGATGATTATAATGATATATCTAACAATGATGATGATGATGATGATCAGCTGGAGAATGGGAAAGAGAATGAGAATGAGAATGATGTGAATGACGTTGGCTCAGCCGCGGGGCGTGTGAGAAATCATCTTTTTAATTTTTACAATCAAATGTGTTTGTTATTATTTTCTGTTTCCACTCGGTGGGAGGTAGAGGGAGGAAGGGAGAGACAGAGAGGGAGGCAGCTGGCCAAAATTGTAGCTGTCGAGCTGTTGGGCGAGGAGACGGGGGTGCGAGGTCATTCTATTTGAAGTTCACGAGTTTTTTTTTTTTTTTGGTTTGTGGTTTATTACACGCAAATAAATTAAATTTATGTTTGTTTCCATTTCCATTTCCCTTGCCCTACGCATCGTTCCCACCTCTCTGCTTCTTTCGATTTTCTATTTTAAATGGTTTCTATGCGATTTTTCCCTAAACACTTTTCCCAACTACCCTCGCACACACACGAACACACGAGCACGCTATCCCTCTAGCTCTCTCACTCTCACTCTGCCTCTCTCCCTTCTGCTTTCTTCCTTTTGGCCTGCTGAACTTGTTTGTTGCGTTTTTTGATTGTCCGCAGCTCTTTATTAATTTCATCATTTCGTGTTCGTTGTTGTTGTTGTTGTTGTTGTTGTAATTAACCTTTTGTCTTTTGCCTTTTGGTTGGGCTGCTCATTTGTTCGCCTTGTCCAGTGGCACTTTCCCTTGGCTTGACCTTATCCCCCACTGCCCTGCTCTCTGCCTTGATCCCTCACTCTCACTCTAGCCGGCGAAAAGGTGCATTGTATTTAGCAGGGTTCGAACCCTTACCTTTTTGCCCACTATTATATAGCTCTTGTTGTTGTCGTTGTTGTTGTTGACTTCTCTTTTGTCGGCTCGGATCGCCACACGAAACATTTTTTAGTGGGTAATTATACACTTGACACTTGATGAGGGCGTTCCCCCCACCTACTCCTACGCCAGCTTCTCTCTAAATACCTGCATGTTGTTTGTTTCTTTTTTGTTTCGTCGGTGTACCTGTACAAGCAGGTACCTTTACGTAATTATCACCTTGATAGGTCTAGCTAGGCTGGGGGTTTCCTCTTCTGAAGGAAATCATATTTTAAGTATATTCTCTTCTATCTAATTCTCAGCGAAGAGGCTATACACATATATATACATTGTATGTATATACATTAAATTATAATTTACTTTGGGATTTTCTTTTGTTTTTCTTACATTTTTAGTTGAAAGAAAAATGCTTACAATTAGTATGAAGAAAATCCTATGCACATTTCCAGTGCCCGCTTTTCATCCACTTTTCACCTTTTCTGTGGCAAATCTAGCTTAATTCATTAACATTTCACGCAAGTAATTAAAAGAAATTCGCTTCGAAGCATTTTTCCGCTTAATTTTCCACGCATTAGATAAGTACGTATATATATATACATATATATATATGTGTGTGTGTGTATGTATTCAATGAAAAATCGAAATTTCCTTGAACATTTATAAACACATTCAACATTTTGGATACTCATATAAATTTACATTAACATTTCGCTCGTTCGCCTCGATTGGGCATTAAAACACTGTGGAAAATCGAAAGCGGAGAAAACTCATTAAAATTTTACGAACTTTGGGCGCAGTTTTTCTTATTTTATGAGCGAGTCTTTGTCTAATTTCCTAGCGCCAGCTTTCTTTCGTTCAAGGACCTCAAAAGAAAATTCCAAATTTTGATCACGTTACGTTTTTTAATTGTTCCCCTGCGGCGCGAGCATTTAAACTCCGGCCGTAGGGATGGAGGCAGGGGCGGTGGCGGGGACGGTTGTGGGGAGGGGTGGTCTCTGGGTCTCGTTCTGGCTACCCCATTTACCAGATTTTCCAGCTTGCTCTGCCACTTGTAATTGAGACCTTGGCATGCGTGTGATGAATTCTCCCACTCCTCTGCCACCTACTCCCCTCCCATCCCCTCACCATCTTATTACTCACTTATTTAAATTTCAAACTTTTATTGCGTTTTGTGTTTCTTGGAGTTTTCCACATGATATTTTCTTATTGCTTTTCCCATTTCCACTTCCGTTACTCAATAATTGCATAGGCATTTGTTGTTGTAATTTCTTGTTCTTATTTTTTTCTTTTATTTATTATTTTACGAGGACACTTGAAGCGATATCTCAGCAATTCGAAAATTAGCCTCGAGCAATTTAAATGCCATAAAATATATTAAAATTAGAGAGAGAGAGAGAGAGAGAGTGTGCAATGAAGACACGTCCCGCGGCCCACACCACCCCCGCCGCCACCCCCCTATTCATGGAAATTTCACTATATATGTGTATGTGCTACTCTTTATGGCATACAGCTGCGGGCTAGTCCTTTAAATCCTGGCAGGGATGCAATTATGTTCAAATGAATTGCCTATTAACTGACAAATAGCCCCATTTCAGACAAATGAGTCACTTTTAACGCTGACATAAGCTTATTAGCGATACATGCTCTTTAAACACACACACACAGACACACACATACATGCACTCACCCAGTTATTGCTACTCATTCGGAATGCACTGAGAGAAAGCTTCAGCTACTTTGTTTAATTGCAAGCATACACTTATCTGGAGTAAAAGAGAAAGAGAATATTCGTTAAAGAGTAGCATGATGAAACACTTTTAATTATGGAATTAGATATATAATAGTAATAATAAATTTTACTTCGCTCAGTGTAATTTCGATTGCCATAAACTTTAGTCTGCTTTTACGATTACGATATCTTTGTGTATATGTATGTGTGCTATGCGAAAGTTTAAGCATTGTCAAAATGAATTTAATTTCCCTCAATTACCATATCGAACTTCATGTTTAGTGGATAGTTAAATTGAAATCTCTTTCATTATATGCTGGCCATAAACTTGATATTCACTTATTTGCATTAATGTTTGCTACTTTATGGCATTAGCCTTGCCGCTTATCTACCTCATTAAACTAGCTGCAGTAATTAATTAGCTTGAACAATTTTTTACGTGTGTGGAATATTTGAGTTATGAGATGAAAAATAAAAAATATTTTTTTTTTTTAAATTATAATTCGAATAAATATTACAGCTGAAATGGATTTAAAGTTAGAAATAAAGTATTTTTAGTTACTCGATTTGTAATATAATATAATAATAAAATTTACAGCAATATTTGTAATATAAAATAATAATAAAATTTACAATAATTATTTTAGTATAATATAATAATAATAATTACAATAATTAATATTAATATTTACAATAATAATTGTATTCTAATATAATATTGAAAATTACAATTATAATTATAATATACTATAATAATAATTAAACTCTAAATATTAAATTAAAAGTATACCTAATTTACATCCATATGTTAGGCTACAATAAAAATTAATCTATATAATGAATGTTTGTAGGTATTAAATTTGATTTTAAATATTTAAAAATAAAAAATATTCAATATTTAAAAATGTTTATCAATTATTAATTATATTTTTTACGAATAATAAAATAGTTTGCTAAAGCTAATTAAGTATATATCTTGAAATATACACTTAATTCTCCTAAATAATAAATAGATGCAAAAACTTATTATTGTACCTATACAACTCCACAAAGTTTTGGTTCCAATTGTCATCTATAGCCCAGGCAGGAAGTGCTTATATAATAAATAGGCTAATTATATATCTAGCGAGTGGTAGCAGCTGCTGCTACTGATGCTACTCCTGTTCCTGCTATTCCTGCTCCTGCTGCTGCTCCTGCTGCTGCTGCTTAAGCATGAATGTTAAGCAATTTGCTGCCTTTCAGATTGTGGTATGAGAATTATGCATTATGCACGTGACTTGCCACACGAATGGCACGAAGGCGAAGGAAAGGAGTTGGCAAATGGCCTGTTGTAGGTGGGCAGGGAGAGTGGGCAAACTTTTGTTGTCCCAGTTCGATTCACGTGCGAAATGATTAGATTTTCATGAAAAGCAAACAATGCGCTCAGCGCGTTTAATTGCTTAATTTATTTATTAATAAACAACTGGGCAGTAGGAAGCGAGCAGCTGTTGCTGGTGAGAAGCTGGAAAGGGACAGAAGGCAGGAGGCAGGCGGTAGAGGGGCGAAAAGCTCGCACAACAAATTAGATTTTCATCACAGACACGAAATGTTCGTCAATTTTCCGCATACGCTCAAATGAGTTTTTCTTTCCAGTTGGCGAAAATATGCCTTGAATTACATTCAGGAGCCGCTGCTGCTGTTGTTGTTGCTGCTGCTGCTGCTGCGGGTGTAATGCGAACTGGCGAGTCCTTTGGGAAAATTAACACTCTTTGATTAGGCTGCCTGCCTGTCCGTCTGACGGTCCCTCTGTCTGCTTGCCTGCTTATTACGTATACGCCCTAATGGCAGTCAATCAATGGACACTTGAGCCTTTGCTTCATACTCTCAACTCAGCTTGGGTCCTTATTGTTGTTGCTGTTGTTGTTGTTGTTGCGGCTTCTGTCAGGCAGAAAGTTACGCAATTTTTGCTTATTATTTTCATAATCAATATTCAATTTGGGCGAAACACTTGCCAACACTCGTCAGCCCGGCTGCTCCTGTTGCCTGTCGAAAGTGAGCTTCAAAGGCTGTGCGCAGAGGAGGAGGCACAGTGGTTGCAATAATATATCCTATACATATTTGCGTTGCTTAATATTTAGTATTTATTTATCAAACTCAATTACTAAATATTTAATTTTTACTAAATATTAAAAATGTATATAAACTTTTCATTAATTTTGATGCGTTATTTATTAATTAATATTTCGCTTTAATTTTAGTTTCTAAAATGTTTTTGTGTTTTTTTTTTTATATGGTATTTTAATTAATAAATAATTTAATTTAATATCAAATAATACATATAAGAATATGAATAGTATTTTTTTGCATACTGTATTTTTGTTCAGTATTTTCTTTGATTTCTAACCACTGTGTATGTACGGCATTTTTTTAATTAATTAATGAACAAGTTAATGACGTCTATTTTATGCTCATGAAATATCAATAAAACTATGTTTTATTTGTTTTTTTTTTTTCACCTTTGAAAAGTTTTTATTTTTTTATGTTTCAAACCTTCCCAATCTTTTAACTTTTTATGTACACACTCAATAATTTGTTGATTTTTGCCCACTGTGCGTGCAAAATTTCCCTTGTGGCAGCTTCTCTGTTGCTGCGAGGGAAGGCCGCATCAGGGCTTATAATTAAACATGGAAATCGTGGAAAATGTGGCAAACGTGAGCGCAAGCAATAACAGCAACAACAACAGCAACAGCAACAACAACGATATCTGGGCGTATGGGCGCGGCTGTCAAGAGTCGAGCGCAACGGGACGTTCAAATTGAAAAAGTTATTTTGCATTCGATTATATAGCACTGGAAGAGGCTGCACATCAACGAGCATCGCATTACACCAATACATATATATGTATATGTAAATATATATATATATATCTATGTGTATATGGATATTTATATATATACAGAGGCTGAAACATTTGATTTGCTGTGGCTTGACTTGCCTGCGGCATATTTTTGCAACTCTGCGTAATATTTTGCTCATTTACACATCGTTGCATAGTCAATGGCAATGTGTTGTTCCGGGATTCGGACCGTGGCCTAAGGGCGGGTACATAGAGTTCTCTCTCTCTCTCTTTCTCGCTCCCCCTCTCCACCATACAAAAGTCCGGCTATATAATTGACAATTGGCGTTGAGAACAAACAGTTCCAACCGCTCCCTGTGGAGCCTTTTCATTATGCCAAAAACTTTTGATAGGCAGGCAGCGAATGGAATGTGAATTCCATTGGCTTAGTTAATGCAGTTAGTTAGCTAGTTAGTTAGTTAGTTACAAGGATTAGCATTAATAAACGTTTTACATGCAATTGCGACAGATTATATATGCAGATGGAAACTAATCCAATTGTGAGTCGAGTCTACGGCAAATGTCACATTTAAAGTTCAACTATTTTGCATGGACTTTATAGATTTAAATGAGCTGATTAACAGCTAGGTTCAATGGGTCAGACGAACACGTTTTATGCGAATATTATGCAATGGAATATGTCTTATTGGAAGTTGGAATTATGAATATGTATATAGAGAGTATAGATAGCAGGTTTTATGACATCAAAATTCGAATTTCATAAGAAAATTTAAGTTCTTTCTGAAATTGTGTATTAACTTTTTATTCAAAGTGAAAATATAAATATAAGTTATATAAAAATAATAAAAATTAAGTAGCTTAAGTTAAAGATTGTTAATCTTATTTACAGTTCCTTATGAATATATAATATTATCAAGAGTTACAGGAAACTATATAAAACATAATTCCATGTCTATTTTAAATATTAATATATTTTATATATTTTGTTTTAATATGATAATGTAAAATATATTTGCAATAATTTTTTTAATATTTAAAAAACTTCAAACAACGATAAAATTGGCTATCGAGCTTTTCAGAATTTAATTAATTTAATGCAAGCTCGTTTCTTTTTTAATTAATTAATTAACTACGATAATTGATGCAATTATACAAAATGTCCAACAAGAAAACAACAATATTATATTTACAACATTAATGGAATTTTAAATATAATAATATATATATAATTTAAGTTTGTTTCATTTTGATTGCCTTAATTATCTATCGTAATTTTTAAAGTCATAAAGAAATTTCATTAAAAGACCAAGAGCAAAGTTGTACCTACAATAGAATTGATCTTAAATTGCATAAAGAGATGCTTGATTAATTTAATTTTAATTTGTCAGATTTTTTATTGCTTTCCATTAAATTGCAATTTGTGATACCGTCCGCGGGCGTAAACTTGGAGATTAGAACGCTCAATTTTCTATGGCTGACGGAACCGAAAAACAATGAAATAAATCTCTGGAGAACTACCTAGTGCCCTGCCCCGCCCCTGCCCCTGTCTCTGTCTCTTCCTCCACTGCCATCTACTGCCATTAAAAGTGTCTTGTGTTTGTCTTTCAATAAATTTTAGACACTGCCTGAAAGCAAATTCAACACCCGAGCGCAAGTGTAATTAATATTTCAAAGCGCAACATTTATCAAACAAAAAAAAACAAAAAAAAAAACTAACCAGCATTTTCGAAAGTTTTTGGGGCCCCGGCTACAAACAAAAAGCCAAGTAACAATTAATGGCACACTCCGAGGCCCCGACTGGAAAGCGACAACAAGCCAAGAAAACAATAAACTCCATTCCCAATTTTGGTGTTGGAAACTCTTGAACAAAATGCATGCATACATTTTATGTTTGCTGCCCAAAATATTATTAAGGGCAGACAACAGACCACGGACAGCAGCAACAGACAACAGACAAAAAACAAAAGACGTCAGACAGTAGCCGAAACACGAATATATGATAGACTCCAGCTCCAGCTGCCCACTCCTAAAAAAACTAATATGTATCCGCCACAGTATCTATTGCTTACATAAAACATAAGAGAAGAGAGCATAACAGAGTCTGACAAGTGGAAGAGTAGATGCTCTACTACTAATTACTATCAATCTATATTGTCATATACAAATTCACTGTTAATAATAGTCTTGTGTGTGACTATTCGTTGTTAATAATAATAATAAGTTGAAGAAAATTTTATCTATTTTTTTGCATTGCGCAAGATCCCAAAAATATATATAATTTCCATACAAGGCATTTTAAGAGCAATTTACCAAATAAGGTATAGTAGAGTTATATTATCAGCACTTCAAAGAATTTACATATATGTATAATTTAATAATTTATATTAATTTAGTTGAATCAGTAATCAAAAACTATCAAGAACAATTGATAAATTAATTATAATGTCTTTTAAGGAACTAAAAACTTTCCATTTAAAAAAATTATTTTGCCAATTAATTTTGTAAATAAACTATGAATTTGAATAAAATATCTTGAATAATAGAAGAAAAAAAACATTTATAAATATTTAATAGCTGATTGTAGTAGAAGAGCCTGATAAAATTCTAGATTTTCAATAATAATTTATTATTAATTAAATAATTGTATTTTTCATAAATCCATGATTCTATATACCTGCAATTCAAGTCAATTAATTTATCATCTATACATAAATCTGCATAGTGCAGTCTATGCTACGTGAGGTATGTACGTCACATGTGTCCTGACATATCTGAAGTGCTCTCTTGTAGGGTATTTAAACATCAAGCAAAGGGCTGGAAGGGCTAGTCAGCTTAAAGTGGCAACGGAGCAGTACGACTCTAAGAGGCGGGGCAGCTAAAGAGTAAAGCAGGGACGGTGCTAGGGTAGGGGCACGGCTCGACTTCGGCGACGGCGACGGCGACGGCCTGTCGAACCCGTTGAAGCCCAACTGTGATTTGTGTAGCAATCATAAATTGACCAAAAGGGTGAGGTTTGCTGGTCTGCTTGTTGTAGTTTTTACTGTAGTTGCTTCGCTATTAACTTCGCTTTCAAAATGATTTACGAGCTTGAACATATTTTTGTAAATACTCTACATTCGCCAATGATTGGGTTGTTAGGGCTTAAGAGTAGCTGCAGCTTAATTTAGTTTAAAAATGAATAAAAGGTAAGAAAATAATATGTTATACAAACTAATTCGATTGAAGAATTAATTTTAGTATTAAAAACTCTATTTATTACTTATTTATTATTATAAAATAATAGGTATAGGTAATTAAAAATATGTATGAAAAGTAAGTTAATATGATTTTATATTAGCAAACGACTTTTATATTTGTTTATATTAATAGGTAGTTGTATTTTGTATTAAATTTATTAAGCTTTTAGTTACATATTAAACCTTGCTTAGCATAAAATTAATAGAAAATTTAACAAAAATATCTAAAGTGAGAAAACCCTTATTTTACTCCCTCTTAGCTAAATCTTGTTTTTAATATTTTCTACAACACAAAAACATTTTGAGTGAATATATTTTTAAATTCTTTCAGAAATAAATATTAGAAATCTTCCAAAGATTTCATCATATTAGAATTTCTAGTTTCAAATAACTTTGATAATCTCAGTTCTTTGCTATATTTAAAATAAACATGGACACAATCAGATTAATTTATGAACTGCTTTATTTTTGTCTAAAATCTCCGTCGTTGTCGCATGTTGAAAATATTAAATATATTTCATCAGCCCAAAAGTCTTGCTTGTGATTTCCATAAATTTTTGGGCTTATCAAAATAAAAACATGAAAATGTTAAATTCATTTCATCAGCTAATAAATTCGTTTTTTTACTAAATTTGTATTATATTTAACTACATTTTCTTTTAATTTATAGTCCCATTGCTTCAATCTGAAATTATAACTACTTAGAATGGTAAAAACAATTTTGTTTAGTCAGCAGAGTAAACATGGGACAATTTTTATTCAAAGTTTGTTTTGTTTGACGCCATAATGATTCATTCAAACTAGTTCAGAACTAGTTCCAGACTAGTTTTGCATTTTGTTTAAGCCAACATTTAAAATTTAATGTTTCTTTTATAGCTGCAATAAGAACAAAACTGCCAAAGCAATAGACTTGACTGAATTAAAAAACAACAAAGTAAACTTCATATATATATGTATATAATTATTTATATAAGTATCAATGTATATATGTATATGTTTATACAATAACAACAGCAAATCAGTTTCATTATTGTCAGCTGGTCATTTGTCTACCTCTGTGTCTGCTTTATATTCCGTTTAGCCAGTCCGTACGTCCGTCCGTTCCGTCTAACTCTTGCTTCTCTCTCGCTCTCACTCCCTGTGTATATGTATGTATGTACGTCGTGTGGTACGTGGTACTCGTATATCTTTAATGGCATATTCATCAGTCACTCTTGATAAAATCGGTGTACACACACACACACACACATACATAAACACACATACAGACACACAGTTGGACACTATCTTTGGCGTCTGGGGTTTGAGTCCGTCTGCGGACGGAGTAAGTCGCACAGTCATTTAGTTAAGTGGCAGTTGATTGGAACCAGTCGCAGTCATCATCATCATCATCATCGTCATCCACATCAACATCATCAGCAATATCATCGTCATCATCAGCGCTGTCATCATGATGTTCATTATGATTATTACGTACCCAAAGCCTATTTGAATTTTGTTGCTGTTGTCTTTCCTCGTCTTGTTTTCTTCTACAGATTTATTTTGTATTTTTTTGATTTTATACTCTTCTGCTTGACAGGTGTTGTAAGTTTGTCAAGGATTGTGTACCATAGGAACATATAGATATAGATCAATATAATATAGATTCCTAATATACTAAAGGATATAATAATGATAATTTATTTACACCTATCATAGCAAATAAATGATTAATGTTTATATCCGATAATATATTCGAAATCCATATTATAGATTTCACTGCCTTCAAATAAGCCATTGTTCAAAATCATGTTTAGTAGCTTTACCAAATTTTTTGCATAAATATATGAACTTATCAATCTTAGCAAATGCCTATTTTGATATTTAGATTACTTAAATGAATTTCGCTAAAAATGGGTTGAATATTAGAATATTTCTGTGCTCTTGCTTATATCTAAATAGTATTCCTTTCTAACTCTCCTACATATCCGAAAGTCCTTAGTAAATCGGGCAAGTAACTCACTTATCTCCCCCATAAGCAATCAGCATCCTATTGAGAGTGTATTTAGTCTTCGTCTAGCCCATTTTACTCTGCTCTTTCATGTTTTTAATATCATCTCAGTCTCATTTGGGTACCGCTCTGAGGTTTTGGTCTCTGCAGCGACTGTGCCTACAGTCTATGTGTTTTTTTTTTGTTAGTGTCTTGAATCGCTGTCATTAATGAGTTACAGATATTACACTTTTATAGCTGGCAGACACGCTTATCCACTCTCCATTCTAATCGTGTTTGACTCTGACTCCGACTCCGACTTCGACTCTCTGTCCGCCCGATTGTGGTCGTCGTCTTGCCCTATCAACCACTTGGCCGGCTCCTCCAGTTTTACTGGCTACTGTTTGGTTAATGATGCCTTCTGCCTCGTCTGTTATTTTCCAATATTTTTCGTCTGCCCCTTTGTCTCGTCAACTCTTTTCTTTTTTTTTATATTTTTTTTTTTAGCTCTACAATCGATTTTGTGGCTACTGTTTTCTTTTTTCTTTCCCCCCTCCACTCGCTATCTCAGTTTAGCTCTTTCTCTTTCTCTATGTAGAGCTCATCCAATTTGAAATTTCTTGTTGTGCTTGTTGTATTCGCCTTGAGCCATACGCTTGTCTTTCTAATAGGCTTCGGCTCTACGTCTTGCTCTGCCCGAACTTTCTGGCTGATTGATTTTCAAGCTTTGGTATCTGGTTACGAGCAGTCTTGAGCAGTGTTCTAGTCTCTTCAGTCAGCTTGTGGCTGATTCCTTTAAATTACTTTAATTGATGGCAGCTAGCCGCAGCAGACTCGGCCACAGACTCCACATCTCAGACAGAATCTTCGGCTCAATGGCTGCCTTTCAACACAATCTGTCGTGCATCAGCTGAATGCTGAATGCTGGATTTATTCGTCCATCCAACAGCCAGATCGACTTTGCTCTGGGGTCAGTCAGATCGTTTAGTAAATCTTGTCCAACTTGTTGACGGGCTCTGATTCGAGTTCTGATGCGCATTTCTGACTTGTGATTTGTGATTTGCAGCGCATGATTTGTCACGATCAAAGAAAAATATTATTAGCTATGGAAATGCTTGAAAAACTAGAAATAGCAAGACATAGCCAGAGGCTGAAGTGAGGAATTGCATCTGTGTGCAGATCAATATACATACAGAAATTCTATATAGAAATATATATATATATATATATATATATATATATATATATATATATATAAATATATATATATATATATATATATATATATATATATATATATATATGTATTTTAATAGCTGTATAAACCTTACATATAATATAATATTATAGAAAATAAGGAAAATATTTCTATAAATTAAATTATTTATCATACATAATATAATCGATTAATATACAAAATCTAAAAAATTTAGCGTGAGAAGGAAAAGGAGAGATATAGGGAAAAAGAGTATAATTATTTACAATGATTAAAATATTTTATAATTTTTGTAGAAAATTGATATACTTGATAGAGTGAGAGTGAAGATAAAGCGAAATATAGAGAGAGAGAGCAAGAAAGGTAGACCTGGAATATACAGCCAAGCCACCGAGACAAAGCCTGGAATGTACAAGAATCTTCCTTGAATCTTGCTTGATCCAGAAGTCGGTAAGGCAAGAGCAAAAGTTAATAACAGCCCTGAGGGCGATCGGGGTGACAAATGAAAGGGATAAATGGGAACTGGAACGGGAACTCAAACTTGAATAGCTACTGGAAGTGTGGAAGTGTGGAAGTTGAGTTGATAGAAACATGTGCGAACTGTACCTGAAGACCTGGGGCGAGCAGTCCTTGGCAAGGACAAAGCCAAGGGGAAGCCGGTGCGCATATTGAAACCGGAAATAGTCGGACCAAGTGCCAAGGCAACCGACTGACGCACTGACACACATTTCGCCAACAAAGGACGCTCAACAATAAAGGAGTCGAATTCATAAAAAACAAACACACAAAAATGAAAAAAGCAAAAAAAAAAAATAATAAAAAATAAAAATTGAAGCGAAAGCGAATAAAAAGCTCAAATGAAAGGCTTTGTCCAGGGCCTAACTAACCACCCTTAATGCCCGAAGGACATGCAGGACATGCTCCAGGCTGCCTGGCAACAGGCATCACGCTGACGTTGGCTGACGGCTGCTGCACACACACTCATACACACACAAAGGACACCGCATAAAGTAGAGATCATAATAATGCGAAAACTTGAAACCAAGGATACCTGCCAGTTACCTCTCTCTCTCTCTTTCTATCTTTCTCTCTCGCTCACACAGTCCACACAGTCTCTGTGTTTCTCTCCTTTAAGCACAAGAGGAATGCGCAGGGAGATTGCATCATAAATTCTAAGAATATGAAGCCAAAAGTGAATCATACGATGGAGCGCAAAACGAAAGAGATGGCCAAAGCGAGAGGAAGAGAGGGTGAGAGAGCGAGCGAGTGGAAAAGGAGAATAAATAAAAATTAACTTATTTGCATATTTCAGTGAGCGGGCGAAAGGATATGCTGGACACACACACACTCACACACACGTACACACACACAGGGATATGGGTCTGGACATTCATGTAGCTGAAATTAAATAAAAACCAAACTCACTCGCGCCAGGATGTGCGCAAGGATGTGCGTGCAGCGGCTTAACCAAGCGTATGAACATTGCAAAATCCTCGCACGCAATACTTTTTTTTCTTTATTTTTTATATATGCTTTTTTTTTTGCGCAGGATGAGTTCGTAGCGCAACGTAACCCTCTGCACTAAGCGCAGCTCTAGCTCCGTTGATTGGGCTGGCATCGTCCAATGAATGCGCTACTAGCGGATAAGCAAAGTTATATTCAGTTAAATATAATTAAATATAAAAAATATAATTTTATTTTACACACTTTTACCCTATTTAAGCTTTATAAAACAAATATGGAGTATTTATAGATTTATAGCACTTAAAATTTTAAATAATTTGTTAATGAATTCAAAATTATTTTGCAACATAGTTTATTTTAAATTTTAAAAAATTATTATTTAACAAGTAAGAAGGCTCCAGTCGAGACTGCTCGACTAGGAGATACCCAGAACCCTCCAAGCTGATATTCTAATCATTCTGCACTTCTTTTATGCACACATACATACACATGCATTAACACGCACGCATAAGCCTGCGCTCTGCTAACTGCGCAGTAAGCAGCGGCTGCGCTTGGGCTGCGCTGCTGTGTGGGCAATATTATGAGAATTTATTTGTCGAATAATTTCTTTTGTAGACATACGATCTTCATGAAACTTTCAGAGTGTAATCATATGATGAATATGTGTGTACATTCCAAAGCACAAGGCTCTAGTATTTGAAATGCGTTTTTTACAAATTGGGGGCGAATGGGGCGTGGTATCCAAAATCTGTAAATTACAAAATCTTTGTATTGATTAACTTTATATATAACACAAATTTGAAGACTCCAGGTCTAAAAATGTTCAAATTAGGCTAAAAAAACAAAATCAATTTTTCGATTATTCTCGATAAAAAAGTTATCGGACGATTTATCGAAAAAATAAAGCAAACTCGTACTGCGTATGGTACACAGGAGTATGCATGCCAAATTTCAGCTCGCTAGCTCTTATAACTTCTGAGATCGACGCACTCATACGGACGGACGGACGGACGGACGGACGGACGGACGGACGGACGGACGGACGGACGGACGGACGGACGGACGGACGGACGGACGGACGGACAGACGGACAGGGCTATATCGACTCAGCTCGTCACGCTGATCAAGAATATATATACTTTGTGGGGTCTGCCACGCCTCCTTCTGCCCGTTACATACTTTTTCACAAAACCATTATACCCTGATTTCCCATTTTCAATGGGTTCAGGGTATAAAAATATTTTTTAACCATAAACCATTATTTTTTATGATTGAAAACGTTTTTATATTTATGATAATAAATAATACATACATTATATATACTTACGTATATTAAATATATACTGCATACATATATCAAAAATGTCGTCGTACAATAAAGCGAATATGCTCGACTGTAGGGTACTCTACTCTTCGCTGGCTGTTGCTGCTGTACGCTGGGTGTTGAATGTTGGCTGTTGCCTGTTGGGTGATGGTTGTTGTGTGTTGGGTGTGCGTGGTGTTGGTTGGCTGAGCTGAGCAGAAGCAAATAAAAACTGTGAGTGTGGTGGCGTGATTAAGTGATGGACGTGTATGGACACATGCAGCGTTATATTTAGCATACAAAAACCCGAACAGGCTCTGCCTCTCAGCTGTGCACACACACATCTACATATGCAAATACGTGTGTTTGTGTGTGTGTGTGCACTGCTGGCGGGTCCTTGCGCTTTTAATCATAAATAACAAAGGACACATGGCGCGTAGCTTCTCGTATAGCATTTAGCTTGCAAACCAACTAAAGGGCTGGGCTGGCCGAGAATCAAGCCAGAAGCGAGCTTCATGTTGACCAAGGATATGCGTCGTGTATTTGTGTGTGTGTGTGTGTGTGTGTGTGTCTGTTGATAATCCTCCAACCACTGACCAGCCACCCAACCGCTGCTGGCTCCCCCACATTCATTTCCGCCTCATGGACGCCAAACATGCCACTCGCTGCGATTCATAGGCTGACCTGGCCCCAGGACATGACCAAGCAGAGGCAGAGGCAATTCGGTTTTGTCCTGCCAGAGCTAAACAACTGCGCAGTAGCTGTCTCTCAGCATTTGGCTTTGGCTCCGGCTCCGGCTGCGGCTCCGTCTCCGTCTCCGGCTACAGCTCCAGCTCCATCCGCTGTGCACTGTGTGCGGAATTTTGATATTAATAGCTTTGGACAGTTTTATAAACGCCTTTCGGGGTTAACATGCTCAAGTGGTATTCATATTTTCCACTGACCGACCTGTCACTATTGTGTGTGTCAGCAAACTGGGAAAATAAAAACCAGAGTCCACTGAAGCGGGCAGTACTTGGTTTAGATTTACTTGCCATGGACATGGCCGCAGCTGTAGCTTGAGTTGACTGCACAATCGATTGATGTGCGGGCTTTAAGAGTGATCTACGGTAATGAGATCATCATATATGAGTGGATGGAGAGGGGGAACGGTGGGAAGAAGAGGTAGAAATAAAGAACGGGTGAGAGATATATAGAGAGAAAGAGACAGACAAGTTTACATCAATGATCGATCAAGAAAATTAATGATCTTTTCAAGCAGAAATGCTGTCTAATATGTCTTAAGCTCAGTTAATCTCCATTGGGGAAATCGGTTCATAAATCTAGTATGATTTCTTGATCAAAAAAGTTCCAGATTAAAAATATACCAAATTTTTCAGAAGTGATGTTAATTTAATTACATCTGGAAATAATAATAACTATCATATATAGAACATAAACATGATATTCAATCAACAAGTATTTAATAGAAGAAATAAAATAGTTCCTCTATAGTTCTGCTCAGTTGTCTAACGGAATTTGGCTATAAGTTTGTATTCCTTAGTCAAAAATATATCATTAAACTTGTACCAGTGATCTATATCTCCATTTACATCTACATGAATGCATACATGCATAAGTGCAAATACGAATTGGGGCAATTGAAAAATAGAACTCAAGCTAATAAAAAAAATTATTCAACAACTCTAGAGATTTATGATCTATACATGTCAGTGCATAATTATGAATATTCTACAGAGTTTCTCGATATTTCCAAGGAACTAGACTCTATCTCCCATCTGACATGTTCAGCTTAAGGAAGCTTTGCTTTGCCAGGCATTTGGAAACTGTACCCGCAGCATGGAAACGCTTGATTGAATTGAAACGCTGAATTACAATAGCAGCAAAGCAGTGTTGACATGCACGATAAAATCGAAAGGTAATAGTTGGTCCAAGGACGATAATCAAGGCTACATCTTGGGGGTTGAACAACAACAACCACAGCAACAGCAACAGGACCTTTAAGAGGGTTGAACATTATTTGGAAAAAACATGGAAAAGATAAACGCAGTTTCCCGAATTGCGTCTCAGAAGTGAAACTCAAAGTGGTGTCTTTTGGCTTGGCTTTTCCTTGGGAAAAACTGCAAGCTTTACGACCTAACGGTACAGTTATGGAACGCAGCAGCAGCAGCAGCAAGAACAGCAGCAGTGGCAGTGGCACTAGCAGCAACCACCCAGGGCAGGCCTCCTGGCTTTGCGTCCTGCGCAGCATAAATTACGCATTGCCCGTATATATGCTGGATTTTTTATGCCATTTGCTGGCTGCGACGCAGTTCGTGTTGTTACTTATGATTTATGCGTCGTGATGACACAGGACGAACAGGACTCGCGGCTGTACAGTTGCAGCCCGGCTCGATCCGCGCCGCCCCGCCCCTTTCCCGCCACTCGCTGTAAATTACACGCAAATTGCACGCAACACGCGAAGCCAGCAAAACTTTGCATGGTGAATATGACAGGCCGTCGTACACCCTACGCGGCTCAACTACAGTGGATACTCCTCCCCTCCTCCCCCTACTCAAACACACACATACACACTGCCGTCACATTAAGTCATGCGTCATCCTTGACGGGCGACACATGCGTGTAAGCCGCGACTATCGCTCCAGTGCAGGAGGCACTTTGAATATCTTTATGCATGCCATAAATACGTTCTTAAATGCTAATCCTTAAATGCGAGCGGCTCCTTCCTCGCTCAATCCTTCCCTCTGGCCTAGGCGGCCATGACTCAGCCTTTGGAGTCGAGCTCGAGCTCCAGCTGCAGCCACTTATCTAGCTGGTCAGGCTCGCCCAATGTTGCGGTTGCGGCTCCGGCTCCGGCTGCGGTCGCTAACGGTGCCCGAGGAGGTTCCGCTACGCTTCCAGCTGCTGGGGTCAACAACAGCCTGATATGTTGTTAGATTAGCGAAATAATCGCATATAAAGTGACTGGTTAATTAACTATTCAACTATCTCAGTTGCTCTATTGTTACACTTTTTAATTAAGTTGCCTGGAGACTTTCGAAGAACCCATAGAACTTTATAGAATTCAATGAGAAAATATAATAAATAGCAATTATAACACCAATACTAAATTAGTTTGAAATTTATAATGAAAGCCAAACCAAATTGGTGAAGTCCTATTGCAAAATAAAGGATATATATATTGGATAGGATTTAAGATACATCGAAAATCTGAACTCGAAGCTCACTCGAACTCTCCACTTTTCTCTCTCCCCTCCTCTCTCTCACTCTTTCTCATTCTGTCTTCATTTCTCTTGGTATTTCACTGTACTCTCCCAATGTCTGTCTTTCTTTGGTCTCCACCCTCAGCCTTTTCTCTCAATCTCTGTTCTTGTTTGCCCTCTCCCTCTCTATCTCTGTCTGTCGATCTCCTTGTATTACTCTCTCTGCCTTTCTCTGCATCGCTGCCCTCTTTTCGCTTTCTCTCACCCTCTCTTTTTGTCACTCTCTACCTAATAGCGTATATCAGTCCACCTCAATTTGTATCCCTCCCACACTTTAACTCGTTTTTTACTTGCAGGTGTTGTTCTACGCAATTTCGGACTTTCTGCTGCATTAAATAAAAACCCTGGCCATTTATATATACATGTATTGTATATAAATATGCAGGTAAGTACACAAAGGGTCTATCTGCATATATTTACATTAATAACAATATTTATTCATTTGATGTCAAAGCCTTTGCTTGCCTTCCATTGGGTTTTAACTTTTGTTTCCAATCCATAATTTTAAATTTTGGCAACGAATTCGGTATTATATTCGTTACGCTACTTTTCTTTTTTTTTTTCTTTTTCTTTTTTTTTTTTTTTTTGTTGCTTCAATTTTAAATTTCAACATATTTCCCGGGTTTCCCGTTAGCAGCTGGTTGCGCATTTTTTCGCCCATTGTTTTTGACATTTTTATGGCAGCAAAAATACCTGAAAAAAAAATAACAATTTAACAAATATATGTTTTGCTTGCTGTGTGTGTGTAAGGATGTGTGGGTGTGTGAGAGTGTGTGTGTGGCAGCGTATGGGCTGCTGTCCGCAGTTCACTTTTTAATCACTTTTCATGAGCTTTTAATTACAAGACCGTCCCCAGGAGCGAAGACCAACACACATAGAGAGACAGAGAGAGAGAGAGAGAGAGACTGAGAGAGAGAGAGAGAGGAAGAGAGTGAGCGAGACGTGTCTGCCCCTCTGGAAGTATGTCCAAAATTTATGAAAAACCAAACGCATAAAATGCTTAACAAGCTTTTCGCAAAAAATGGAAGAAACATTCCGAAAGTCTGCCTGGAAAATACCCTGTAAAATAGGACATATACAAAATATATGCAATTTCAATTAAAATTTAAGGAGTGGGTGGAAAATGATGTAAATAGAAAATATTATTACTTTTTTTAATATATTTTATTTTGTTTTTGTTTTTTTTTTTGTTAATATATAATTTGTAATATATTATTTGATTATTACATTTTTTAAATATAAATAATAATATTTTTTGTATTTAAGAACATATATATGTGCAGCTATATAATAATAATAGTAAAACGAATACAAATTCTTATAGCCTATTCATATATAAGGAATATATGTAATAGGCATATATATTTGAATTCTCCGTCTCATTTCCGTAATAATAATGTGTGAAAGGATATTAATTATGAAACAAGCAAGCGGCAGGAAGTGCTGGCAATAAAAACAGCAAGCGACAGCCAACACCATGCGTGACCAACAACAGCAACAATACCAATATTCATTACAACAACAGCAACAATAACAACAATAACAACAACTGGCAAAGAACAGAACCAATTTTGTATATATATTGTATTTTATGCCAGTGGCCACATGGCCTCTGCCCAACGGGGCCAACGGGCTGAGCCAGGGGGCCGTGGGGGCGTGGGGGCGTGGCCAGCGTGTATGGCACAACGGAAACGGCAGCAACATGTGCAACATGTCGAACGGAAGTGTCGGCCATATTACATACACATACACACGCACACACACACATAAATAGGCTCACGTCTGTCAGAGGACGAGAAGGAGAGTCATTAGGAGCTGGGCCAAGTAGATTTTTATGTAATGTTGCTTGGTTATTGCTTTCATACATTTATTTTATTTCATTTACCACACACCGCACACCCACGCACACATACGCATACACACGCTCCCACCCACACACGCACAAACACAACAAATTTCATATTTTAACTGCTCAGTTTTATTACAAAAAAAGTTTAGAGTATGCGAAGTACATCAGCTTGTCTTGGGGCATGTGTACATCAGGTAAAAAGAAAAGCCCATGAGTGTAATATCATGTGTGAAACAAACTGACGATAAAACATAATGACAAAAAGAACAGAGGAACAAATGGAATTGAAGCGGGGCTAATCCATCAGAGTCTATTGCCTTCCATTTAATAATGGGAGCAAGTGGAATTGAAATGGGGTATATAAAGAGTAAACTGAAGCGCAGTTTTCCCTTTGAAACAAATGGAAACGAAGCCACAGTTATAATTGGATAGCATTGTTACCGAATTAAATAAGGTTCACTCACTTTGGATCATTTCAATCATAAACAAGTAAGAAAACTCTAGTCGAGAGTGCTCGACTAGATACTACCCTGAACCCAACAAATAAAAATGCTCATTTAGTATGGCTGAAATTTCAATTTCGATGTATCTAAAAATATAAATAAAATACCAAACTCATTTAATAAAATATAAAAATATTTTGAAACAATTAAAAAAAATTAACATCAGTTGCATCGATCGGGATTCGAACCGCGACTCCTCGGTCGAGCGTCATGCTGCTAACACACTAGGCCACCTCACTCCTGCTAGTGGCGCTGGCAAAACTCAAATAGATTCACTGCTGCAGCGCCATCTACCAAAACTAAACGAAACTAACTGCTGATGTGATTCTAAGAATCTGCTAGAATAACCAAACTATTAAAAACGCACATAAAGTACAGTTAAAATTTCAATTTCGGTGTATTTAAAAATATAAATTAAATAGAAAACGTATTTATGAAAATATAAAAATATTTTGAAACAATTTAAAAAAAATCAACATCAGCGTTGCACCGATCGGGATTCGAACCGCGACTTCTTGATCGAGCGTCATGCATCTAACACACTAGGCCACCCCACTCCTGCTGGTGGCGCTGGCAAAACTCAAATAGATTCACTGCTGCTGCGCCATCTACCAAAACTAAACGAAACTAACAGCTGATGTGATGTTTTTGTTGTAGCTGCTGCACATGCGTTTGTTAATTGGCCAAATATTTGATTATTTTTTATTAATTTTTGACTGAACGGAATTTAATGAAACTTTCAGCATATGATCTACATATTATATTGAATATTTGAGAAATTTAAAAAAAGAAAAATCATTCACAATTACCTATAGTGGCTTCTGATTTGAACTTGAATGTTTTTACTCGATAAAAACATAACGGGATGATTTTTCGAATTTTAAAAGCAAACTCGACGTCCGCGCTGTATATACGGTCATTTAAAAAAAAAATCAAGTCTCTAGCTCTTATATCTTCGGAAATCGACGCGTTCAAACATACGGACAGACGGACAGACGGACAGACGGACAGACGGACGGACGGACAGACGGACAGACGGACAGACAGACAGACGGACAGGGCCAAATCGACTCAGCTCGTCGCCCTGATCAAGAATATATATACTTTGTGGGGTCTGCCACGCCTCCTTCTGCCTGTTACATACATTTCAACAAAACCATTATACCCTGATTTCCCATTTTCAATGGGTTCAGGGTATAAAAACAAATGAAAATGAAAGACTATGAGTTAAATTTAAATGAAACACAATCTTCGCTTGAGACAAATGGAATAGTATTGAAATTTACAGTTACTGTACAGTTACTGTTACAGAATTTCCGAAATTTCAATTGTGTAAATAAATGAAAATGAGAGCCAACATTTGTGCTGTATACCTTCATATAAAATGGATTATGGGGAACGAGTGGAATTGAAACGGAATTTCTACAAATAGTCAGCGAAATAATTAATGCTTTGACAATTGCGAATAATTTGTGTGCTTAGGCAAAGTAAGGTATTCGCAATTCGCATTCCTCATAGAATCAATGAAACGTTCTGGGAATGGGGCAGCAGCAGGAGCAGCAGCAGGACCTCGACCTGCAACAGGATCGGCAAAAGGGAGCAACTCGCCTGTCAATGACAGCGTCGACGTTGACGTTGACGTTGATGTCGTCCATCAGACGACTCTCTGACTCGATGTGTGTGTGCGTGCGTGTGTGTCCGTCAGTCGGTTGAGCACGTTGCCGCTTCACGTGACACTGACAAGGATGCCAAGGATGCCAGGGATGCCAGCAGCACTGCAGAACCTGAAACAGGACCTGCCCATGGCCCATGTTCGTTCGCCCACGTTGCGGCTGCCTTCTGCGTGTAATTGCCGTTGTAATGTCGCCCGAACGCGAATATAATTGCTAAAATGTTGCCGACTAACGGACGGACAGACAGACGGACACACAGATGGACTGATGGGCAGACGAACAGACAGATAGACGGACAAACGTTGGGAATGGCCAGTCGACAGTCGACAGAGAGTCGAGCAGTCCACACAGACGACACTTTTCCATTTGAATTTAATTTTAATTTACGCCCAACGGCCGTTTTTTGGTACCCCGGAAATTGGCAATGGGCCCCGGCTGAAATGCACGAGCATTCCGTGCATACCCCACCAGCCAGCCGAGACACGACAGATAGAGTGAGAGAGGGAGGCAGAGGGAGGAGTCCTTGCGAGCCTCCTCCTGCCTGCCTGAACAAATTCGAGAGCTCTGTCCGCACCGTTGAGTTAATGAGAGAACCGCCGGCAGACATTCGGTTGAAATTGTAAAAGGAAGTCTAATTGAAGCAGATTCCCCCATAGCTCCACGTAGTGCCCCCGCTTCCAATTAGTCGATCAAATTTCCAACTACCAAAATTTAAAAACCAGTTAAACAACTTGACTCAACTATAAATGGAATAGCACCCTTATATACAGACTATCCCTAATACAAAAAAACATCTCAAAATGGAATAGCCCTACCATATAGCTATCTCTAATTAAATAACAACTATTTAAAAGTTAAACTAATATTTGAACTAAAGTTAATATTAAATACCCCAACTCAGACAAAGATGAAACCCATTTAAATAATAACTATGTAAAAGTTAAGGTGTTATGTGAGCTGAACTTAAAATGGAAAACCCTCATTCATATGTGGACTATCCCTAATAAAGCAATAACTAGCTAACTGAACTAAACTCAGCTGTAAATGAAGTACCCCTACTCATAGAGAGTATATCTCCAATTACATAATAACCATTTAAAAGTTGAGCTGAACTTCAAATGGAATACCCTCATTTAAATAGTGACTAGCCCTGATACAGTCAAAAATTGTCACTCAACTTACCCTCATTAATGAATCAGAAAAACGAATAAATTTAAAATACTTGCACACATTTCAGGCCATCCTAATATAGGCCTCACTCAAACTTAAACTGACTCCAAAACAATAAAAACTATAAACAGAAATATAGTGCAACTTTTCCACTTAACTTAAAATGGACTACCCTCATTTAAATAGAGATCGCTTCCAATTAAGAAACAACTACGAAATCGAGCTCAGCTTAAGATTTGAATACCCTCATTTAAGTAGAAGAATGGCTCTAATCAAAAACCACTTTCCTCACAATTTTCCACACTGTCACAAATTAGCTCGTTGCTTCTGCATAGCCCACATACCCTTTAGTTCACCTCATTTATGATCGGCTCTTAGGCTTTCGTAGTTTTCCGCTGTCCCTAAAAAGTCGTGCACATTTTTACGCCGACTCATTCATTTGGTAATCACAATTAACAGAGAAATAAAATTAGAAGTGATTTAACAGTTTAAAAAGAAATAGCAGTAATATGAAAATGCATATACCCTACCTTACTTTATAGTGAATATTTAAAATTGAGATATGCCGTTACATATTGAAATGATTTTTTTAAAAGTTCTTAAAGTAACATCAGTGCAAGTTTATATTCTGTTCACTTTTATACAAACCCCAGTTCGTATTGCATTTTCCTTTGTGTCTCATCCTTAAACATTTCACACGCTCTCCTTGGCAATCTTTTGTCATATCTTTGTATAGCTGTAAACTGTGTTTACTCCCTTCTTGAAAAGCCTTTCTTTTTTTTTTTTTTTTGGTTGCTTGGTGCCTCATCCCCAACCGGAATACCCGTGACATCGCCTGCTGAAAGGGTATTCAACTGTCTCAAAAGATCGCACAGAGACACCTCTGTAAATCTCAGTAAGAGAACCCATCAATTTATTCATGTATTCATGCAAAGTTGAGGAAAATTTGTTTTCAAATTTGATAAAACTGTTAACCACGCTATGTTAATTTCATTAGCGTGTCTCTCAGCGTTTCTTGTTTTAGTGACCGGCTTTTATATTTAACATATTAATTGCGCTAATTAGCTGTCCACTTAGCGTATATTTATCGGATTTCCAGACTCGATTTGGATATGGCTTGGACTTGAGCTTGGGCCTGGGATTGTCTGACAGACAGACAGCAAGACAAACAAACAGATCCCATGAGCTGACGTCATGCGCCTTTGATCAGCGATGTCGCCACATTAATAAATCAATTTTAATTAAGTTAGGCGACAGTTTTTTACCTTTTTCATTTTTAATTTTTGCTAAAATTTTAGTCGATGATGCATTTTGTTTTTATTTACCTGGCAAACTACAAATATTAGTCGTCTGATTGAATTTTTGAATGCTCTTTGAGAGATTTCTCACCAGTGCACTCCAAGGGGGAAATCTTAGAAGAGAGACTCTTCCCTAAATAATTTCCCATACACAAAGTCTGGTTCGATTTGACTTTTACATTTACCGTTTCAATTGAAACGGCCTTAGATCATTTACATATACACTTGGTTATATATTTCCTAAGTTAAATCTACAAGTCGCATACGTCTCAAAATATATATTAAATGGATCCATTTTATAACTTACAACTTGTGTAATTTAGCTAAAAATTTCGCCAACTCAGTTGCTCAAATTATTTTATTTTTATTTATGTATTAAATTTCATTTCTAGAGGAAATATGTAATAATAATCTGCAAGAATTTTAATTTAATATATAATAAAAGTATAAAGATGAAAATTATTAAAAATATGATTATTCTTATATTATCTAGGTCACTAATTTTCCAGTCATATATAAATATATATAGATATGTCATTTTTGTTGTAGGTATAACTTAAATAGAAAAAATGTTATTGATATAAATATATAATTTGTTTAATTAATTAATAATTAATATATAATTTGTTTAATTTGAAATCAGTCAAATATTTACTACATAAATTTATCAACTATATAACAAAGCCCTTATAAATTTGCCATACTCATAGTCAGATACAAAAAACCACCCTTAAAGCAGAGATTTCTATATCATTCTCGTTAATATACAAATACAAATCAGACATACACATGCATATAATATATGTATATAATATGCATACAAAAATAAATAAATAAAGTAGTAGTCGGTGAAGGTAAATCAATTAGTAATGCTAATTTAGTTAACTAAATTATATAGATGCGGATTAGTACATTTGATATTATTGCCAAGATAGCGCCTCAACAGCTCATTTCGCTCTTGCAGCAGGGTGTTCCGTTGTCGCTGTATTTCATTTGCCTCCTCCAAGGTGACTCTTATGGCGCGCAGCTCCTCCACACGCTCAGCCTCCAGAGCTTGCAGTAATCTCCTACTCTCCATATCGATATCTGGCTGCTCCTCTTTGATGCGGCTAGAGACCAACTCCTCAAAGTTAGGCTCATCCAGTAGTATCTCAGATGAGCTGACATCAGGCTCCTCTGTTTTGATCTCAAAGAGCTGCTGGCTCTCCTCCTCCTCGGGCGGCTCTTCGTATGTAATCGTTATGTTACGCGGTTCGGGCAACGTACCTGAATAGATCTCGTCCATGGCGCTAAAGTACTCCCAGTTCGGATCATCGTCTTTCTTCTGACGCTTGATGTTGAAGTAGGTGCGGCTCATGTTGCGAAACTTGCGATCCAGCATTATGTAGTTGGCCTTAAAGCCATGCTGTTCAAACTCTCTCACAACATGTTGCCAGATCTCTGCTCGCTTCTTGTGACGTTCTCGGAAGTCTCGCTTGTACTTCAGGTAGAGGCGCAGCAACAGCTTCGTCTCCTTGTTTGACCATTTGCCTGCCGAGAGCAAGAGGGAGTGAAATAGGATGAGCGCACGATACAAAATTGTATATATTTATGCACATTTCTTTTTTAAACTCACGCGTCATATTAATGCAGTCAAAATCAAATTGAAGACAACAAGAAAAATCAACTCCAAGCGAAAAGTTGATCAAGCAACAGCTGACATCTGGCGTTCGAATGAATGATAAATATCGATGCAAAACTGAGAGCGAAGAAATATATATCGATACCCGCTATACCGATAGTCGCAAATTAGGGTTGATTTCTGCACAGTGACTCACAGCTAATTTCAAGCAACCCCAAACTAAAAGAAATTACCAAGCTTAAATGCAATGTTGCAGTCTAACCTCCTAACATATAAGTATGTATTTATTTACATATTTTATAAAAACCTTAAATTAACACGAATTCAAAGAAAAATGAGCTAAAAGCTGATTTTTAATAATAAAAAAAATTGCTCTAATAATGTAATTGTAAATGGTTGCAAAAGCTGTAACATTTTATTTTATTTGTTGTATGTTAGTTTTTATTTATTATTCATTAGTAATTATTTATTATTTATTATTTATTATTTATTATTTATTATTTATTATTTATTATTTATTATTTATTATGTATTATTTATTATTTATTATATATTATATATTATATATTATTTATTATTTATTATTTATTATTTATTATTTATTATTTATTATTTATTATTTATTATTTATTTTTATTATTATTATTAATTATTTATTATTTATTATTTTATTTATTATTAATTATTAATTATTTATTATTTATTGTTTATTATTTTTTATTTATTATTTATTATTTATTATTCATTAGTTATTATTTATTATTTATTAATTAATAATTATTATTTATTATTTATTATTTATCATTTATTGTCTATTATTTATTTATTATATAATATTTATTATTTTTTTATATTTTTATTTATTTAATATTTAATCACATTTACATTTTGGTTTTACCTGATGATTGAAATAGGTTGTGAGCCACTGTGAAATGCATCAGCATTGCCTTTTTTATTTGCGATGTGATTTTGAGATATGTATGTATGTAAGCATGTATGTATGTTGTGTAGCACTCACACAAATAAACACTAATTGATGATGTGTATACACTGTAATACTGTCATACTGTTCTACTGTTATAATTTTGCAACGTTCATTGCTATGCCTCGCTCTCCGTGTGACATTGTTGGTGTAGTTAATACAGTTTGCTTGGCTGCTATTTATAAATATTTTTGTATGGCACGCACACAGATACATGTGTATGTATTTATATATATGTGTATGTTGAGCTGCACACACACACAGGAGTCGAAACTGTTAATTTTTTGTTTTTTGTTGGCTATCTTCTTTTGCTCATTCAATCTTTGCAGTGTATTTTACGAATCCCTTTTGCCCTGCATTTCTCTTGCAAACTCTGGCCACGTTTGCGGTTTCCTTCTGCGGAGTGCTTCATCGCCTTCTGGCGGCAGCTCGTACTGCTCGTTCTCGAACTGCGCGAGCTTCTGCAGCCGCCAGCTCATGCGCTCCTCCAGCTCCTCGTGGCTCAGCGTTGTGCTGCGACTCGTCGAGGGCCTTGCATAGCACTCAGACATGTCTGGAGCGGATTCAATCGACAGATCCTCGCTTGGTCGTGGACTACTGATCGATGGATGATGGCCGTCGGATATGCTTGCAGGATGCACCTCGTCGCTCAACTGACTGGGCTCCTCAGGCAAATGCTCCTCTGTATCCTCTATCGACTGTCGATGGCTTTGCTCGCTGTCAGATATGTTTGCAGGATATCCAAGATGCACATCGTCGCTCGACTGTGGAGTATTGAGCAGTAAGTCGTCTGCGGACTTGTATTGATAGAGTTTCGCAGACAAATGCTCCTCAGATTCCTCCCTCGACTGTAGATCATTTTGCCCAGCATCGCCTGCATCCGTTTGTCGAAAGAACTCTTCAAAGAAATCTTCGCCTGGCTGCTGCTCCATCGTAGCATCGCCTCCGCCCATCTCTTGCTTGCTCTGCCCTGGCGAATCCTCGCTTGGCTGCTCTTTAGCCAATCCATCGCCGTCACCCAACTCCCGCTCGTGTGGCTTAGACTGCTGCTCCATCTGCAGATCCTCTCCGCCGGCTATAGCGCCAGCCGTCCTCAACAGGGAGTTGACCACATCCTGCTCCACCATCTTCGACACGATATTTATCTTCATCTGCTCCCTCTCCTTCTGTTTCAGCATGTTGACCACGTGCGACGCCGTCTTGCACTGAATCAGACTAGAAATGCGATCTACCATTTTGTTGATGAACTCAATATCTAGCATATTTCTATAAATTTCTAGAAATATAATAAATGTTCTCTATATGCTTGTGCCTGTGCTTATTTCGTTTGTTTAATGCCAATAAATATGCTTTCGTTGCGCCTCCTGCTCAGTTCTCTAAGGCTACTATGTTTCCCTATAAAATTCCATTAACTTCTCGAGCTCTCTGCTCTCCACATCATAAAAGTATATCTCAATCTAATAGATAATCTAATCTATTATAAATTCAATTCCAAGTATCTGCCACTCGTCAGCTAACGGCTTGATATATTTTCTAATTGCAAGCCAAATTAACTAAATTACTCAATAAGCAGTTCATCGGCTTGCGCATTGGAGTCTGTGTTAGAGCCAACGGCTTCAGCTGCTCCACCTGCTTCAACAGCTCTCGAAATGCCAAGGTTCGTTTTTCCATTTTTTCTTCTTTTTGTCGTATTGGCCAACCGTGAGCAATTTACAGTTAAAGCTAACTAACTGAAAAATATCAAAAGTTAAGCAAACAAACTTTGTCTGGACTTGGAGTCGCTGTTGCAGATGGAGCTGCAGTTGCTGCTCGGAGCTGCTGGTCCAAGGGGTGCGGGGAGGTGTTTGGCACCTGGTTAATGCTTTGCTAGCTGTTTGTTTGCTTTTTGGCTTTTTGGGCTCGTTTCTGTCGCATAGACAGGCCTCTCTCTCTCTCTCTGTGTCTCTGTCTCCCTCTGTCGCTTGCTGTGTCTTGGTTTTAGTTGGGCAATGGGCAACACACCTAGATTTCGTAGAAGACAAAATATATATGTATATATATATAAATTTGGGTGCGTTAGTCAAACACTGATAAAATCATAAGCCAAAGATGAGAGACAGCACACACCAAGGCACACACACTCACATATATTCGGCTCGTACGTGTCTCTTTTGGGCCAGACATTAGGACAAAGCCGTCTCAACTATATTAGGCCAATTATGTTGCACAAAGACAACAAGTGAGAACAGTGCAAACGGGTGTGATTGACTGTCTAATACTCGCATTCAATATAGAAAATAATGAAATCAATTAAATATGGATCAAACTTTATACACTATATCTGTAGAGGAAATTAATAATGTATTACTTGAAGCTACATAGCTGTACCAGAAAGAAGAGTATGTATAGTTTTCAGTGAGATATAGAAATGATCCGATCTCTGATTATTATGATCCATATATAATATTGTATATCATATATTTATTCATTATATTTTATTATATCTTAGACATATAGAGAATATAAATCAGATTTTATAAACTTGAAGTTATTATTAAGAGTTTTTATTGAGATATATTGATAATCAATCAAATCTTGAAGTCGTAACTTTTAGTAAGATTAATAGACTGGAAAATATAGATTTTGCATCTTTTTCTAAATTTCCCAATCTGATATAAGAAAAGTGCATGTATTTCTTATGCGGAATCTAAGCATCAAATGCCTCTCAAAAAACTCTAAAATGGAGTACTCTAACCCCTACCCACATGCACTCAACAAATCTTCCACTCAATCAAATCAAGGAAAGACGGTTGAGAGTACGCTCTAGACACTACACTAAAACCAATATACCTTTTTTACCTGCGCGTTGCGTAGTATACGGAAAACACATTTACATGTACTGTCAGCTGCCACGCCCACCAGCCCCTGCCATCGCCGTGGCCCTCGCCCATAGACCATATCGCGATGCATGGCCCCGTTGAAACGTGCAACCGCATAAACGTGAACGCATTCAACCCGACAAGAGCTGAGCCCAGTTTCCTAGGGTGTTGCTGCCTCTGCTTCACCTTAGTTTTCCCTTACCTTGCGCTCTTTGTCATTATTATCGCACACTTTTCTATGCGTATCTACCTTCGTGTATTATCTATTCTCTAACATCGTATTTTGCTTCTTTCCTTTGAGTTTAGTTTTCTTTACAATTTTCTGTCGTCTCGACGTAATTAATTTCGAGCATTTGAATTCGAGATATTTGGCGATAGCAACGTCTATAATGAATTTTCCGTATCCCTTGACACGTACAGCACACCTGTCAATGGGTCCTCAGACGAGAGGATCTAGATGCCGTTGTCTTCTTTTATGGGTCAATGAGCTCGACTTGTTGATAATTAGGCTTAGCATATGGACAGGTAACACGGCCCAACTAATCCCTCAGGTGCTTGCATATAATCAGATATTCATATCGGAATACCTTAAGAATAGTTTGAAAATATTTACACGATGCGTGTGTTTGTGCGTTGAGTGATTGAGCAATTGAGTGAGAGATGATTGATGGCACAGTTCAAAGTGTGAAGCAAGAGATAATTGAGACTCTGCAGTAGCTCTTTTCTATAGAGCCGAGGCAAGTCTGATAAATATTCAATCTTACAATCAGGAATGAATAATGAAGTGAGACTTAATAATATAAAAAATAAAATAATAATAATATAATTTAAATATGGAAACCTTATATTCCAAGTGCTTTAAATTCACATTTTATTCGCATTGAATGAACCTTATTTAATAGACCTATTTAATCAATATTTTTCTAGAATTCCGCATTTATTCAGCTTAGCATTTGGTAATTTCAATTTTTTTCTCAGCTTTCTACCCTGTTCTATAGAATTGATAAATGCGTGCTATAAACCGGGCTGAAATGCTTGAAATTTATCAAGACTTGAGGTGGAGGAGGCTAGCGCAGGGACTGGGAAGCATCATTTGCAGTGTGGAGTGGAAATAGAAAATGACTTTCGACACGGTTATCAATAACCGGCTATCGATATTTTATGAAAATTGATACGGCACACACACAGACTCGATGCCAGTCAGCCCAAATAAATAAATATATAAATAATAATGGGTATTATTATTACAGTTTACATTCAGGCCAAATAGTTTTTTTCTCTCCCTGTTTCTCGGCTTGTCCTGTGCGCAGTCCTTTGGCAATGCCACTCATAAGCGCACTAATCCGTCAAAATTTATTGCCGAACAAAGAGGGAGCGAGAAAGAGAGAGCGATAGAGAGAGATACAGAGAGAAGAAGATGAGCAGCAGCAGCAGCAGTATGGGGCGTGTGTGGGCGTGGCAGGCGCCTTCGTCCTGGCAATTGATAACGTGCGTGTGAAATTTATCAAATAAATTGAGGCCATAAATGTCAAAGCTGCGCATGATTCATAGACCCAGTTGTGGCTCACGCTCAACCGAAAACGAATGTGAGCGATGCTGCTTATTAGACAGCTTCCGTTTGCCAATCAAGTGGGCCACCCACAGATCTGTCCACCCTCGCGCTAACTCCCCTCACACCCTTTGCCCACCTCCTGCCTCGGGCCATAAGTCAATTTCGCCTGTCCTGACAAATTTCTCGGTCAAATTTCGCGAGTGTTTGCAATTTATTAAAAAGCCATCAGAAATTAAGCTTCAACATTTCACATGTCTGTGCTGCTTCCTAAATGAGATGAGCTGACGATACCCTGTAGATAGAAATTGCCTAGGGGTTTTTACCTATCTTTGTGGCATTTATGCAAACTCTTCCCCAATCGATTATGTGAGGGAAATAGGGGGAGTAGACTTGAGTGTAAGTCTGAGGTATGTACAATTGGGTTCAATGCCCACTTAGATACCCTGTAATCAGAATTTATGGGTACTTAATTTTAAAACTGCCACATTTCACATCTTTGTGCAGAATTTTGAATGAGTTGTGCTTGCGGTAGCCTGTAGACATAAGAGGTATGCTTATTGGTTAACAATTAGTATACCCTATACAAATTAAATTTACATATACATATATACAAATGTACACTGCAAAATTAAAACTTATCTATGAACAATATGAGAAGAGAGTGTTAAAGAAAGGAAGGGAGAAGATAGAACTTCATTTGTCTTCAATTTGAAATTCGAATTAGACTATATATACCAAATGAATGAAATGTTAATATAAATTAACCCTGTACTAATATATTTAAATAAAATTATTAAAGAGAGTTTAAAGATCAATATAATTACTGATATTACGAAAGATGCGAGCTACTCACACGGTGAGCTTAAGATAGCTAGAGCTAAAGAACGAGAGAGCTAAATGGTATCAAATACATATCTATCATAAATGTTTATAAAGAGAAAGAGAGAGAGCAGAATAGAAACTCAAAACGATGCACTTTTACATATTTTATATTGTTGTCATCTACACTCAAGAATACCCATAGTTATCTAATAAATACTCAATAGAACGAAAGACTCTATACTCTCAGAATCTAGAGTATCCCTGCGTCGAGCACTCTTAGCTCAGTGTCAAAATACCACAATATTTGATCTTTACTGCATACAGTCAGAAAGCGTGTCGAAAAGGTATAGGCTACCTCTGTACGAACCTCCAATCTGAATTTCCATTTCAGGCTCTGGGTTGGGGCGGGGGCTCGCGAGGCGCAGTACAGCGTGTCTATCATTATTTTCTGAATTCTGATTCGTTTGTTATTTTTTTTTTTTTTTTTTTTTTGCACTTCCCGATTGCATAAAAACGAGCAGAACGTATTTTAACGCTATTATTAAATTTGGCTTTCTGTTTATTTATTTATTTTCTTTTTTTGTATTTATTTATTTTTTGTTTTGATGCGGGTGGAACGTGGATAATGACAATGCATTGTGCTCCGTGCTCTGTGTCCCGCAATACAAAAGAAACCGTTTTTATGAACACACAAGAGTACAAATGCACGCTCACAATTGCATTTATTTCGAGTGCACTGAGCGAAAAGGCCAGTCACATTGTCACTAAGCTAATGTTGAAATGGTTGCTTTTTCATATCTTTGATACATTTTCCATATAAATAAATTTAGAAAAAAAAGAGATGAATTTGTAAGAATCAATAATTTGATTATTATTATTAAAAGATTTTATTGCATTAATATTTAAATAGTTATACAAATGGATGCTTATATTTATTATTTTATATATTTACTATGCACACATGAATTTCTATATTTATAAAATATATATTTAGAAAATACAAAAAACTGTTTTGTACAAAATAAAAAGCTAACAATTTTTATAAACTTATTTTTTTATATTATAATTTTGTTTAGTATATAAAGCACGCATTTATTTTAGTAAATATTTAAATAAATTTTTTTTTTAAATATGTGATTATCGTAAAAATATATATTTTAACAAAAGTAATTTCAAATTGTATTTTGACAGTTTTTTCATTTCAATTAAACTCATTTCGTTCATTTTTTTAAATTTTATTCAACTTGTTTCATCACATATTTTCCAGAATTTTTCATGTTACATAACGCTGAAAGTCATAAATTTAATCAGCTCTGATTTCAGTAAACGAGCACGTAGATTGTATAGTTCAATTTCTTGCCAATATATATTATTGAATGTCATAAAATGTCCAACAGACCGTTAACTATTTAAATGACCCACTGTCAAGACCCCATATAAATATCTCTCTCTCTCTCTCACACACTCTCCCTCTCTCAGGCTCTGTTGGTTGGCTCTGCTCGGTCTTGTCGTCCGTTAAGCAAAACAAATAATGTGCTTATGCAGCATCATCAATTAGATCTGAAAACAGAAACCGATTCCAATCATAGACCAACAAATGGTCCAGCAATGCGACAGAGAGCAACCGACGGAGCTCTTAATAAAAGTCAATTGGCAGCCACAAGAATAGGGGAATTGAAGGTTGGGGGTTGTGGGTTGTTGGTTGGTGGTTGGGGTTGGGAGTTGGGGGCTGCGTTAGGGTCTTGAGCACATTTGAAATTTGAATAAAATGTCTTTTTATCGCACTTAAAGGCCATTCAGTAGGCTAAATTATGCCAGAGTGACAGGGTATTACGAGTGCGCAAAACAGACGAAACACGAAACACAAAATGCCAAATCCAAATCTAAAGCTCCCAAAAAACCCCGAACGGACCAAAAACCTCTCGCCATCGCCCGCTCACTCGCCCTCGCCCATAACCGAAAAATCGCAGTCAAATTGGCCATGTTAAACCGCAGACCATTTGCTTGCTTTGGCTATTGTTGATGTTGTTGCAAGTTGTGTATAGTTGACCCCGACTTATCTTCGAAACGTAAACTTGCCACAAATTGGCCGAGAGTTGTTTTTGTTGCTGCGGCATAAGTCCAATTTATTTCTGTTGTTGTATTTTCGTTGTTTTCTTCTTCTTCTTCGACTACTTTTTTATTGCTATTTTTTGTTTGTTACTTCAAAGCAAAACCAAATCGAATTAAACCAAAAATCTTCATAAGCTTT
The DNA here is from genome assembly GCF_054131065.1 of Drosophila arizonae. Taxonomy (NCBI): domain Eukaryota; kingdom Metazoa; phylum Arthropoda; class Insecta; order Diptera; family Drosophilidae; genus Drosophila; species Drosophila arizonae. The sequence goes on from NC_142924.1 coordinate 20,987,731, forward strand.
TTCTCTCTGTGTGACTCTCATTGTATTTATCTTTATGCTCCTCTCTCTCGCTCACTCTCACTGGCTCACTCAGCGCCCCACTGCCTCTCGCAGTTTCTGCTTCTCCTTTCGATCCATTTGTCCATTTATTTGTTGCTGCTGCTGCTGCCGTTATTGCTGTTGTTGTTGCTATTGTTGTTGGTGGGCATGAATTACATTTCTCTTTGCATTCGCTTTGTAGCTGCTGTTTGCCCTTTCCTATGATGTGTAGCAGAGAGTATGATGACTTTGTTGCTGCGTTTGCAATGCATGCAATTGCCATAGATATACAGGTATTGTGATTGTATGTATGTGTATGTATTGTATATATATATGCAAGTCTTTCTTATTACACTTTGTTGTTGTATAACCCGTTATATCATCGTATGCTATGCAATTTGCTTTCTAGGGTATTTACTCTGCGACTAGCTGTGCTTTTAATTTCTTGCTTGTTTTAGTTTTTTTTTTTTTTTTGCTTTTTCTTTTTTTTCTAAATGCTAATTTATGGGCATGTGTTGCCATTTGGTTGCCGTTGGGTAATTTTAGTACCTACCAGCAGCAGCGACAGCAACAGCAACAACAACAATAAGTGGAAACAGGAAATGCAGCAAAGCGAAATAAAAAGTTGAGTAAATTGCATATTTATGAATCTGTCAATTGTTTATACTAAGTTTTGGATGGCTGTTCTTGTTCTTGTTGTTGCTGCTGCTGTTGTTGCTTTTGTTGTTGTTGTTGTTGCTCTTGTTTTTCCCAGAATTTCACATTTTGTTATTTTTATTGCCAGTTTGTTTGCTTGTTTCGGTTCTGCCTCGACCTCCCCTACTTAAATATCTTCTCTACTTCGCTACGCCTCTTCCCCTCATATACCACTATTCACTTTGCTCCTCTTTACGTTATTTTACTTCTCTTTCTGTCTTTCTTTTTTTTTTGCATTTATGCACTCTGGAATCGCCCTAATACATGGCCATAACATATGATAGCATTGCCATTCGATTCGCTTGATGCGCTCCGCTTTGGACTTGCAGTTCCAGTCTATAAAGCAAATGTTGAGAAAAACAACACTGAATGCCATATCCTGTTTATGATCCTATATCAATGACTCGGCAGGGAGTCAAATTTTAAGGGCTTTTTTAATTGATGGAAAGTTTTGTGAGAGTAATACATATACATACATACATATCTATACATATACATATCTATATCTCTTATGCATATCGCTCATGAATTTAAATCAATAATTGTTTCTGGGAAGTCTGTCATAGCATTCCCGAAATAATTAATAATTACGTATATGTTAAATATTATCTACATTATATCTATGTATGTATATGTATATGTATATAAATATTTTATATGTAGCTGAAAATATTAAGATCAAATTAAAACCAAAATTTCCAAAAATCTTACTGTAGAGCAGAAATTTTTCTCACTTAAGAAAATAGCTTTCAGCTGGGAGTAAAGTGTATTTGTTTTTGTTTGTGTATGTGTGTGTGTGTTCATGATCACAATTGCGGGCATATTATTAGAAACCATTCGTTTATGCCTCCCATTTGGCGCAATGTGTGGGCAATAAACTTAAATCAATAAACCGAACAAAACAACTTTCATTGTATCCAATCATCCGTCTGTCCAACTGTCCATCTGTCCGTCTGTCCATCCGGGAGAGGGACCTCGCTTCAGTTGTGTTTGGCTCTGTTTCCCATTTCATGCGAAAGGCATTAAATAAGTCCAGAAGGTATAAACACACACACACACAGGGAGCCATGCAGGCCGGCAAACAAATAGGCCTGGCCAAATGGCTTACCAGAGAAAGAGAGACAGTGATAGAGAAAGAGGCGGAAGAGAGGTAAAGGGGGAGCCACAGTGAAAACAAAAACTGTCGAAATTCCTTCACAGAACATTTATTTCGGTTGCTTTTTCGTTACACACATTGATTTTCGAGGCGGTAACAACAACAACAACAACAACAACAGCAGCAGCAACAATAATAATAACAACAATTTGCTGCAAGCCCAAGTTCAGGAACTGGCATAGAGCGGTGTGAGTAGAGCAGAGTGGGGAAGAGGGCGGGAGCGAAAGGGGGCCGAGTATAAACAACACCATGCAATAAACTTGAGTAAGGTAAATGGCAAACGTATTTTTTTATCATATATATACACAGATACACACACACACACACACACACACACACACACACAGACACTTATACAACTGCATCTTCGTTCAATAAGTACGCTCTGCAGCATGTGTATTTACATGTGTATTTGCATTGGCAAAGAGACACTTGAAACACAAACACACTGAGTGAACTGCACTTCAACATTGTAGCTGCTGTTGCCCAGCATCTTTTATTCTTGTTCTTCTTCTTGTTTTTGTTTTTGCGAACAGCTCTCGAGAGACCCTAAAAATTTTGCAGGTGTGCCAAACGATTGAAACTCTGGCTACCTTAGCACTGCCAAGGGTATTTTGAATTTTGTCATAGTGTTGATATCGAGATAAGAAGATAATTAAATTAGAGCGAGTAGAGAAAATATGGAGACACATTTTTCCTTAAATTGAAAAGAATTACAAAAATTATGTTGAAATTAATGAATAAATGAAAAAGAATAATTTAATAAACTTCTAAACAAGATTTTTTAATAAATATTATTGTATTATATTGTTGAAACAATTAAAAAAATTTTTTATTTAAGTGAACAACTTTCAATGTAACTTGAATAGATCAGAATCTAAATGTAGATACATACAGTCATGGTCAAATTAATAGGTGTGACCCAAAGATTCTAGCATATTTTAGAATAATTACGGTTTGACAACATCTATCAGCACGAAATTTTTTTTGTTAGGTATGGCCACACTATTTGAAAAGGAAATAGGTAAATCTTCCAAAAAAATTTACTCGCTAAAAAGTTTTGGCTGTTATACATTCTCTACCTCAAAATTGACCTGGACACATTAATAGGTGTGTTTAACTTAACAAAAAATTATTAAAATATTAAAGACTTTTTGAGTAAGCAAAGGTAGTATTTTTATTGAATATAATTTGATTGAAGCATCAAAATTTTCATTTGCAACATTTAAATAAAATTAGATGGGTCGTGGAGTTCACTGCAGTGCTGAAGAGAGAAATCTTGTTCTCAAGCTTCGTGAAAAGGGTAAAACTTATAAATGCATTGCCTCACTAATGGGACGATCGGAAAACTTCGTTACAAATGCTCTAAAACCAAAAAAAGATAAAAAGAAGCCGGGTGCCCGGAGGAAAACCACCGTAAGAGAGGATTCCCGGATAGTCACCTTGGCTAAAAGGGATCCTTTTAAGTCTTCGAGAGCGATTGCCATCGAAATGAGCAATGTTGTATCGGCACGAACTATTCGTCGACTTCTATTAAGCTCGAATCTACCTGGGAGAGTTGCTCGCAGGGTTTCTCTATTGCGTAAATCAAATATTCGGATGAGGCTTAATTTTGCTCAAACTCACAAGGCCTGGTGTGGTTTAGAGGGAGAGCGTAAATGGAGGAACATTCTCTGGAGTGATGAAACAAACAAAAATTTCTTTGAGAATGACTCAAATATAAATGTTCGAAGACCTAAAGGCAAAGAATTGGATCCTAGATATACAAAAAAAAGGCGGTTAAGCACGGAGGAGGTGGCATAATGGTTTGAGACTGCTTTTCATGGCATGGTTTTGAAATGCACCATCGACCATTTTCATAATAAACAGATTTCTGTAAAAGGAACTATTGAGTAGTGTTTTATGCTACCATATGCCCACGACAACATACCTCTAAAATAGAAATTCCAACAGGATAACGATTCTAAATAGGACTCTCCAGTAGTTAAGGATTGGTTTCATGAAAATATAATTGAAGTTTATGAGTGGCCAAGTCAGTCTCCAGATCTCAATCCAACTGAGAACCTTTGGGGACACTTGAAAAGGCTAATTTTCAAGACTACCTGCTTCAATTACACCCAATTATTGGAAAATACTCAGGAGGAATGGAGCACCATTCCTGTGGAAAGGTGTAGAAGGTTAATATCGTCTATGCCCCAAAGAATCAGCAAAGTCATTGCGAATAAAAGCGGATATACAGGGTATTAACCATACTTATCCAAATATATTCTAAATATTCTACAATATTTCAGAATTTTTAACTTTTTTTTTTTTAATTTGCTGGGTACACCTATTAACCTGGCCAGCAAAAATTTGAGTTTTTTGTGAAGTATGCCAAAATTATGCTAAAAATTATTATTTTTTAAACTTGTTTTTTGTTGTTGTTATTCTATAATGTGTCTATTTTTTAATATAAATTAAATTTTTTAGTTACATGAAAAAATATAGACGTTATTCTCATTTAAAAAAAAAAAAAATTTCACACCTATTAATTTGACCATGAGTGTATATGTATATATATTATATTTGTAATGAATGATTTTTTATAATAAATGTAGAATTAATTTCTTATTATCGTATTTCTTACAAAGTAATAAAAAAAAGCTTTAAGGAATTAATAAAAGAAATTAATGATAAAATATATAAAATATGTAATAAAGTAAATGAACACTCGAAAAATATTACAAATTCGAATAAAAAATATCAAATATTTTGACCATGAATAAAGAATATTTTTAAATTATAATATTAAAATTTTTTTTAGAAAATTAACCTTTTAAATAATTTCTATTTATTTTACTTCGTATTTTATTTAATCTAACTTGTACCTAAAAAACAAATGAAAATTAAATAAAGTCTATCCAAGTTTATCAAAGTCAACAAAGTTTAACTGCAGCAAACCACATGCTGCACCGAAAGAGGATTGTGAGACACAATAAAATACCCAGTAATTATATTAAAGCAATGTTTAACCTTAGCCATAATTGAATCTAAAAGTAGACATTATTCATTATTAAACAAGACTGTTTGACCATGAAATACCCTGCAATTTTTTCCACAGACGCAACACATTAAAATATAGTTAAGCGGACTTGTATTTAAATGTTTTAAAATAAAGACATTAATAATGAAATACAAGCATGTAAAATGGGCCTCCAGGGTATTCGGCGCTGGGCATAATTACTCCGACATACCGTTAATTGTGAACCACATCCGCAGACATTAGTCGCAATGCGCCAAGAGCGGAAAAAACACTGACCAAAACATTAAACAGAATAGACCAAAATATATATGTAAACGGAAAAAAAAACTTTGAAAAAAACAAAAGACAGAGATGAAAGCCAGGCCGAATTGTAAATACACTAGAGGGGGTTACATTGAGAGAAAATTTGAAATAGAGTTATTAAAGAAATTTATGTGGAATCAAAAGAGAATTATAATATAGAATTAAATATAAATGAATAATTGTCGTATAGAATATATTATTATGTAATAATTCAATACTTCCATAATGAGAACTTCTATATAACTGAATAATATATATAATACAGTATTTCAATATTGAGTTAGCTTTTAGTTTATAAGAGAGAAAAGTGATAGTTCTTATGCCAACAAAAGTTGTTTGCTAAAAATAAATATATAATATATGGTATATGACTAGTAAGTACTAAACTATATTATAGGATATGCTAAAATGTAAATAGATACATAATTCCAGATGATATATAAACAACCTACGTTACATACCCATTAACATAGTTATGATGCCCTTGACACTAAGGCCACTAAACAGAACCAAGTACAACTTGGTAGTTGGGTTGTAAGTACTTGCCAGATAGCGATAGGGAAAGAATCAGCGAGTGAAATTCATTGTGAATTCTCATTAGCAGCAGGTAAACACATTTCTGGAACATTGCTTTTAATTAGTGGAACAGACGGGCCCTGTCACCCCAGACCCCAGCCCAAAAGGTGACCAAACGAAGGGCGAACACCCGGTGCCTTTTTAATTGCGAGAACGTCAAAACATTTACCAGATTAACGCAATCCAGCTCCAAGTGAAGAGGAAGAAAACAAACTACACGTTGCCAAAAAAAAACGGCGGCAGCAGCAGAAGAAGAAGAGAAAAGTCAGGGAGAAAACAAAGCAAACGAAGCGAAAGAAAAACGTAACCTGAAAGTACAGCAAAAAAAAATTACAAATGCCATAGGTCTGTCAATAGCGTGCAGGAACTCTTGGATGGGCGAGGGCGTAGGGGCTGAACTCAAGCTAAGCGGGGGCAGATCCCAGTCATATCTGATAAACCTGCTCTAATTTGTATACACTTAGAGAGAATTGGTCATTGGCAATGGAACGGGGAATGCTGACCAACGAATGGGAAAGCAATATGGGAATGTGAGCAGGAGAAAATGGAATAATGGGAGGATATAAATTGTAATAAAGGATTAACCCCGGATAGATAGTGTAAGCATTTAGTCAAATAAAAGTTTCAGATGCAACTAGATATAGATCTTTAGATATTTTATATATTTATTTTTATAGATCTATTAAGTTAATAAGATATTTCGAAAGATTGGTCGAAAACCTGCTTATATAGAGTTAAATTCAAACTGACTGTAGGTATTCCAACATTGATAATTTCTTAAATACTATATTTTATAAATATAAAAAGTATATAGTCGTATATTGCATTTCATTATTTATTTATTTTTTTTTTTTTTTAGATTTTACTTTACGTAAGATTTTTCAGATTTCTTTCGTTTATTTTGCTTGTGTCTAAATTCATTTCATTAAATCGTTTCTTCTTTTGGGCGTATCTAAAGTGTTTTATATTATTTTTGGCCAGCGTGCATCAAAGAGATACATTTAAAGTCGTTCAGTGCAGATACGCCAAGAGCCAGCGGAAGAGATTGACAGAACGAGAGAGAGAGAGAGGTGGATAGAAAGGGAGAGTTGAATGCAGCGAGAGGTGCTGCGAGAAGAAGGCAACGAATTAACTACAAACGACTACACATTAATGCCAACTTAACAACAGAAGCCGTCCAAGCGGCGGACGAAGGACAGACGGGCAGACGGACAGGCGGTCTGAGCCGGGGAAAAGGATGGGGAAAGGCAGAGAGACAAACAGAGCATTTTTTGTATTTTTTTTTTTTTTTTTTTTTTTTGACAGCAGAAAAAATACAACACCAGAAGCTAATGTGGCAAACAAAACGGATATGCGAACGACTGAAGCTGCAGCTGAGTGAGTGAACGACAGAAAGAGGGAGAAAGAGAGAGAGAGAGAGAGAGAGAGAGAGAGAGAGAGAGAGAGACAGGGCAGATACAAGATACAAGATACAAGATACATGGACATGGTCACGGCATGGTCATGTGTTTTTAAGCCTGACCAATACACAAAATATTTTTTGCATTGCATTGTTTCTTTGTTTTGAACAGTGTGAGTGAGAGAGATAGAGACAGATACAGACAGAGACAGAGAGAGAGGACTGCCTCTTACATTTACATTCTTTGAAAATTAACATATGTATGCGTCCCTTCGGCCTGAAAACTAAGCCCAGTTTGAGAATACAATAGAAGTGTTAGCGAATGCATCAGAATTTAGATGAAAGATATTACCTGATATATGTGCACTACACATCAGATATTGAGCATTAGCCTAACTGTATTAGATATGCTAGATGCTGCTCACTCAAGCTGTTAAGGTGTAGATAATACACAATGATAGATGCATACATATAAGTAGGTATATGTATACCTATGTATGTGCGCATATTTCTGCATATATATTTAATTTATTTTGCCTGTACTTAAGTATTAATTTACTCGTATATTTATTTCTTTATCTAATAAATAAATACATTTACTCTTTAATACGCTTTACAATTTTTAAAAAATTTAATGTTTATTTTTAAAATGATTAAATAATAATAATTTTGTTTTTATTTATTTTATAATTTGTATTCTGTTTTTATTTATTTATTAATTTTTTAATTTAAAATTTTATAAATGATACAATATATATTTGAATCAATTAACACCTTATTTAGTTTTATCATAATTTTATTCCATAATTTATTTTTCATATTCTTACAGCTCCATGCTCTGATTAAAGATTTTTCAGCATCCCCGTCTAGAGGTATCTTCTAACTTTTCTACAATACCCTTTTCACACATTTCTCATGTGCACAGGGCATGAAATATGCTTCAAGACTTAAGTCTTAAGACCTTTGAAATACTCTAAACTATAATACATAGAGACATTTTTAATAAGACGCAAGCAATTTGAGTGCTTAGCAGAAGGTTGATTTACTTTGGAGGACTATGGCTCGGCTTAGCTGCAGTCAATGGCAGAGCCTTGATGCGTGCACGGATTGCTATAGACGCGTATATGAACACATCCCGGCCTAATCCCTGACATCAAAAACAAACCAAGAAAATGCTCTGACAACAGCCAAAAAACCTTCTTCGTCTTCTTTGAACTGCGTTCAATTATAGAAAATTGCGCAAATCCTTCGAAGTTTCAACTACATCCGCAAACACACACACACACACACACACACACACACACGCACACAGTAGTATCTATACAAGTACTTGTATCTTGTATCTTTGAGCTTGTATCTTGTATCTTATTAGCGCTCACAACTTGCTCTGACATTAATCCCCCGCACAGCAGCTACGCCTTCGACTGGCATTTGGCCCTGACTTGTAGCCGAAACTGTGGCAAGTTGTCGCTTGCAACTTGCAACTTGCAACTTTTGCTTGCAACACACACTTCAACTTCAACTTCAACTGAGCTGCACTTAAGCCGATGACGCGGGCGAAACCGAAAACGAAGACAAATCAGAAGCTCAACTTGAAGTGGAAGCCAGCTTTGCTCTGTCCCTTAGCAACAGATTCCCCCATGAACAAAGCATATAGATTATTTATATATTTGTCTATAAGAATAATACAAAATATATTTGGTAGCTATCGAAACTTAAATACCCTAACATTCATAATATGTAATCATTTCTACACAAGATTAAAATAAATAAATTACAAAAATAATGACTAATTCATATAATAATGTCTAAATCTTACTAAATATGAAATATAATGTATAAAATAAATAATTACAAAATAATTAAATAATTGTAATAATAATAAATAAATTATATATAATAACAGTAGTATAAATAAAATGTAAAGAAATAAGAGACAAATCAATATACAATAATAATAAATAATAGTAATAATAATAATGTTTAACGAATTATAGTAATATAAATAAAATGGTAATGATAGAATATCATATAAAATTATAAAACTAATTAACTTACTATGACAAAAAAAAAATTAAAATTAAATAAATAAAATTAGTAGTGAATAATAGAAAACTTAAATATATCGATTTTATTCTATTGATCTGCGCATTTTATTATAATCAATCAACCGTTCTAGTATTAGACTCATAAAAATTACATGATTTGATGTTGGACATAATATGCATTAAAACTAAATTAAATTCTATATGAATAATATGAGTTCATATATGTGTCGTATATGAATCATATATGTTTATATAGAAAATATGCTCGTATATAACATGGTATTGTCGAAGATGGACAACCCTGTACATAGATTATATAGTAATAAGAAAACATTCAGAAGAAACAAAGAAAAATTTCGATAAAAACTTAAGTGTAGTTCATAGCTGAAGTATGTTACATCTAATATATATTATTTCATAGATTAAGAGTATTGTATGCTACAGCAATAGTTAATGGTTGCACTTGGGTTGCCCTTCGTGTTAGGGTATTGCTGCCACACAAGTACCGATTCCAATTCCAATTGCAATTCCGATTTCGATTCCGGTTTCTGTTCTGCCTGGAACAGATTAAATTCCAATTCGAAAATTGTTTTCTCTGCCCATCCTCGCGGGGCTCGCTGCCGATTCCGATTCCAAATCCGAGTCGCCGGCTAATTCCCGCATGCAATGAAAACAATTTCTGCTCTACGAGTATTTTTCTCCAAACAAGCGCGTTGATTTTTATCAAGCTTATTATGTGGGTCGTGGCAGGGGCAGCATGGTTACGGGAGGGTAAGAGTGAGGGCAAGGGCAAGTGGGGGGGGGGGGCGTGGCAATGACAGCCCTTTGTATTCGTTGTTGTTGCTGTTGGTTGATTTTCGGTTCTTAAGCTGCCCAGCAACAATGACAGCAGCGGCAACCGCAGCCAGTTGCATGCCACATATCAGGGCATTGCATGCCCCGCCCCCGCCGCCGCCCCCTGACCGTCTGCCCATGCCCCAGGTGCAGCGCAGCGCGAAATTCCACTCATTTTTAACAAGTTCTCGGTCGCATTTGTTGGCCAACAATGTGAAGGTTAAGCCCAGCCCCCCGCGTCTCACTTCATAACACAAGCTGAAGACAGGGGCACTCGCAGAGGCTCTCTTCCTCTCCTCTCTCTGTCTCTATGGTATCTCATTTTTATGCGTAGCGCTTGAGGTAACTCGAAACGCCGCCAGCAGAAGTTGGAGTAGCTGCCAGCAGCTTGGCCACATTGTCAACGTCAGTTAGCTACTCGCCTTGATCCCCTAGCCCCTATCGCACATCCCCTATACCCTGTATCGTATTCCCCAACAACTACTCCTCCTCCTCCTGGTGCTCGTCGTCTGTTAACCACAATCAGCTGTTGCTGGCCTGTAGACGGGTCTTCAAAGAGAAGCTAACTACCTACGGGGCACTTACAATGTTTTGGCACAATTAAAGCTGCTGCCGATGCTGCCACTCAGCTGACGTGGCACAGTGGGACAAAAGTGTATTTAAAAGATAATTGAAGGGGCAATTTTATATTATAAAACTTATAAATATTTTATATTTCGATAGGTTGTTTGTATTTGGGAAAATAATGGTTCTTTTATAGAGCTATACAATATTTATATGTGATTATCAATATTAGGTTATATATTTAATACTATATAATAATATACATGTACAGTAGATCAGTTTTTTTTTTTTTTTTTTTTTTTTTTTTTTTTTTTTTTGATTTACACTAAAATTTAAATTATCGAGAATTATTTAGAACAACTTTCTTTCAAGGGGATAGAATTTTATTTTTCGATTTATCGCGATTTTCGATTTACCGGGATACAAACATTGAGACTCGACTGTATGCTCATCACTATATTAAATGTGGATTTTTGTATCAGTTTCCTCTTTCATATTCGTTTTATCTTTGCCAACCAATTTTACTATAAGTCAAAAGTTTCTACATAAAATCAAATTTTCATTTAGAATTGTTTGAATGCATATTTCGGTTTATTGACCCACTGTGCATAGTTGTTGCTGCTGTTGTTGTTGTTGTCATTATTGTTTGCTTTCTTGTCACTGTCGTTGGGTATTTTCATTCTTGTACTTTTTTTGCTTGCTGTAACCTTAGAACTTGTGAAGTTGTTGGCTGCGCTGCCTTTCTCGCCGCCTTTGTAAATGGGCATAATACCGGAAACCCGCAACAACGACGACAGCGAGTGCGACAACTAAAGCAACAACTGGAACAACAGCTGAGTACTGGGATTGCGGTTCAGCTGATGAGCGGTTCGATGGTTCAGCGGTTCGCTCTGCTGCCTCTCACACATTCAGAGAACAAAACGCCAAAGTTTTCCCCTCTGGCCTATGCCCAGCTCAGCTTAGTCCAGCCCAGCCCAGCCCAGCCCAGCTCAGCTCAGCCTACTCAACCCCATCCGAAACATGGAAGCTTGAAAAACTTGCCGCTGGTTCCGGTGAAAATCCAGTGGCCTTAAACTTCGACTTAAACAGCCTCGTTTAGCCCAACAATTAATAGAATCCACATCCACTCGACAACTCTACAGCTTACAACATGTCTCCCCAACTGTCCCTCTGCCCGCCTGTCTCTCTGTCTGTCCCATTGTTTGTTTGTCTGCTTGTTTGTTTGCTGTAACTGGCAGCATAATTACCACATATTTTCTGTAAGTGGCACAACGCAAAGTTCCCCATTTAGTCCGAAGTTGTTGCCACTTACCACTTGCCACTTACTTGGCCACTTCCCAGCGACGACTGCACGGGAAATGAGATTCATTCTTTGGCTACTTCTTCCACTACTCCTCGTCTTGTTCTCTATTTTTTTTTTTTTTTTTTGCTTTCGCTATGGTATTTAAAAAATTGCTCGCTACTGAGGTGAGTGAGGCGACATAGACATGCTTATATGGGGTGCTCCCATCCATCCATCTGAGCGGCCGACAGCCGAACTAACTGGGAAGCCCACACACCAAATGAGAATAAATTGGAATTGGAATTGGAATTAAATACGCTGGACAATTCATGTCAGTTTCAGTGGAAGTGCATGTAATACTGATTTTTCATAGAATTGTAATACAGAGATTAAAAGTGTGAGATTCTGTTTCATTTCAATTTATTTATTCACATTGATGATGGCGAGACTTCATTTTGAATTTTGATGACATTTATTGAAACAGCTATTGGAAATGAATGTAATTAACTTAATTTATATATGAAAGAGAAATTTCTAATCAAATAAATAGCAAGAAAACAATTTAGTTATTGATTCGGCAAGTTAATTCATGTATTTCTTGATATTTGTTGTCTTCATATTCTAAATCACTTTGGAGCTACCCACTTATCTAAAACTTAAACCTACACAAAAACTGTAATAAATCGATTTTCAGCTCAATTTACATGACAATTGATGCCCAAGAGATTTCTGGTATTAAAATTATGGCGAGCGACTGAATCTCTATAAAAAATTCAATCAAATGTCTTAACATTGTGAACGAATCTCATATTTAACTCAAACCCACACTGGACTATAATTAATCAAAATCAAATGCATTATGCATGACAATTCATGTCATTTTCAGTGTGAAAATCAGGTGTTTAAGTATAATTTAAAATATTTAATGCCGGTATAAGCAGAAGTATTGAAAAGCTGAAAAGCTGACTAAAGTTTACCAAAACTATATTTAATACAATTTTAGATGTTAAATTAAAATAAGAGCACAGAGTAGGAACTTCTTTATTCTGATATTTAATCTTTGATCATGGCCCAATCAAATCTACGGTAAATGATATTGAAAATCAATATACCTAAAAATTCAATCACTTTTAATTCATACATTTTCAATATATTATAAAAACAAAATCAACTTAACAGAATTTTCATAATAAAAAATAGATTTTGTGTGGGATTAATTAAAAATCGGTGCTTAATTTATGCAAACTACTATAATAACTGGCTTTTGACGGGCCGGACATTTAACGGCAGCTAATTAATGGGAACAAGATGAAAATAGAGTCCGATACTATAATTAAATTGATATTAATTTAAGCCGGAGCCCTATCAAATCGAACTACCGCACAGATCTCAATAACATAATTAATTCTCGCTCAGCTACTACTGTGGAGCCCGAGCCGGGGATTTGGTGGGGCATTTACATAATTTCATAAAATGCAAATTGGCGCCGGTTTAAGATCGAAGATAAAACTCCGCCGCATTAAAAACGAGCCAACAAATTGCAGATCGGAATCTTTTGATGCGTAATTAATAATAAATGCGTGAAAAACAAGGCAGGAAAAAGGGGGAAAAGTCGAGGAAAGCCAAGAGCAAGGGTTGCAGTTAGATACTAGAATAGACTCTTAACTGTCTACAGGTAAGCAGCAGATACTGACTCGACCTCTTTCTCTATCCCTGCGTCTTCCCCTCCCCAGACCTCTCTAGAAACATGTTGTAATACGAGAAGCAAAGAACCATAGAGAACTATAGATAACTATAGAGCCGCGCCTACCCAAAAGGAAGAGCTGGCAACCACAGCCGCGACGAATTCAATAGAAAAAAAAAGAAAAGAAAAGAAATGGAAAAGAAAAACAACAAGTTGTAAAGAAAAGTTGCTTGAAATTGCATTGTTGTTGTCTCCGACTTTTCCAGATACTTCAAAAAAAAAAAGGAAACCCTTGGGATATGTCGAGCCAAAGCCGAAGACCAGTCCAACAGCAACCAGAAAAAAAAAAACTTTCTTTTATACTCGCTCACAAAGTGAAATGTGAGTATATGTGGTTTGTACACAGGGAATTGTTAACTAGAATACGTATATAGTTATGTGAGAACCTAGATTTGTTTGTATATGTTCACGGGAGGCGTGGCGAATTTGTAATTCTATACATCCCTTTTTCGACTTTACTAGCAGTTAGATACTTAAAGCACCAGATTAATATATCAAGATTATATAGATATATCTATAATAGTTAATATATAATAGATTTTGCAAATCAAATCAGATGCTTATACTTCTAGGATCTGTGGCAAAGCTTATTCTTCATAGTAATTTATAGAAAATATAGGAAGTCCAACAAAAAATCCTAGCTGTGCTTCAGATGTTTGATCCTCCTCTTCCTCTTGGTAGTCGTGGCAAATCTGACAAAATCTATATCCTCTACAGTTGCACAGTTTATAATGAAAAGTTCTAGCGTCAAGTGTTTAGATTTTCTAGATCTCAAAGATCTATATATAATATATATGATAATTACTTCACCCAACGGCACCTAAAGTGCTGAAATACTTCAGACATATTTCGATTTCTATGCCTCCTGAACGAGTAATATCAAGTTAGTTAAACACGACTCCGACTCAGCCGTGCTCCAGGGTGAGCTCAAGGCTTGTTTGTTATTATTGTGAAAAGGAAAGGGTGAGAGGGAGAGGGTGAGAGTGAGAGGAAAATAGAGATTGACCCTTTGGAGGGGTGTGCGAACAGCTTTATTGATAGATTGCAATTTCTCAACAACAAACATTGCTCAGAGAGGGGAAAAAAACAAAAGCCCACAAAACTCTTTTGTTCCACGGTGCATTCGGGATTTGTAAAGAAATTAGAAATTTGCGTAACAATTCGTGGATTCGCTCGCTGATTTATAGATATTTAATAAAGCGCTTTCCCAGGACCCATTCTCTATTCTCTATGCTCTTACATATCTTAAGCTTCGCTATCTGCAACATTTTCACGGAATTTGCATGATAAAAGGTGCCCAGTAGGGTGGAGGAAGGAAGAAGGAGGAGGGATGAGAGAGGAGGTTTCCTCTGTGTTGCTTTCTTAACTGTTAATAATAACAAGCGTTGCTGATTATCTCGTCAGTTGGCAGTTGGCTTCATAGAGAGGGACGATATGCGCATATGTGGAAATCCACCCCGCGGCCCCGTCCGGAAATGCAAGTTTTTCACAAATTTCCTTGCTCGTTCTTATTGTTTATTTGTTTATTGTTTGCTCAGGCGCCTTTCGGCGCGCTGCAGAAATTATGACGCAATTTATAGTTTTTATTTTATGTTCTATGATATTTTTTTTTTGTTCGGGGATTTAAGTATAGCATAACCAAGATTTATTTCCGGCTTTGGCAAATTTACACCATATGCCGCAATACGGCGCCGACTCTCCCAGTTTTTCCTTCAG
This sequence comes from Drosophila arizonae, assembly GCF_054131065.1. Lineage (NCBI taxonomy): Eukaryota > Metazoa > Arthropoda > Insecta > Diptera > Drosophilidae > Drosophila > Drosophila arizonae. The sequence continues at coordinate 21,003,089 of NC_142924.1, forward strand.
CTGCCCAAGCACCAAAGTTTCTTATCCAGTCAGCAGAACTGAAAGGCTCGGCCCGATTGTTAAGAAAAACTTTTGTGTTTTACCCTATGTGAAAATGGTTTACAATTTTCCAAAAGGCGGCCGTGTGGAGAGGTCGCGCGAAATGCACGTCAAATATATATATATATATGTGTATAAAACATAAAATACAACCCAAATAAAGTAAAAACGAGGCTTAAATCTTGCCTCGGCTGACGCAAAGTTTGCCCAACAAAAAAGAATCCAGCTTGTGCTATAAAATATATTTAATTGTCCCGAAAAAGCAACTTTTACAGCATGTTGCAGACGGCTCAGAAAGCTTTGAGCGGGTCGTGAAAGCACTTGGGCTGAAAGGCAGCTTTATCACAGCTCATGCAAAAGCTTTTCAATTAGTGGAACTTTGTACTTTACTGAGTGGGGAAAGATGCAAGCACTTCGAATAGATTTACAATATTTTAATATATTTAAATGTCCTCGAAAAGTATTTTCAAAGTAGATTTCGGCTTTTGGGTAAGTCTAATTGCAATCCAAGTTCAACCTTGGTCCTTAGTGATAAATTTGAAAGTGAGAGTCTCTGTCTCCACTATATTCAGACCTAAAATCTTAGTTAAGGAACTCATATGCAAGCAATTATGTAATTTATTAAATCTTAAAAATTAATTTTAAACGAAATTAAAACTTAAAAAAATTTGAAAAAAAAAAAAACATTTAAAAATTCTAAAAACTAAATCCTATATCTCGTACTTCATAAGAGAATTTTTAATTAATAGAGCGCAACAAACTTAAATCTAAATCAGAGAGCTTTCCTTTAATATGTTTACTTGTCTTAAATTTAATAAAAAATTGATCTGCAGCCAACCATTAATTGATTTTATACTGTATTAATCACATTCCATGCGATACTTGCATTTAATGAAGAGAGAACATTCAGCTCAGAGAATGGAAATTTTTGTATGTACTCAACATTATATACATATTTCGGCTATATTTATTACGTGGCCCACTGTAACAAACCTTTTTCAATACAACTTTAAGCCTACATATCAGACTGCAAGCGCATTAAAGCTTTTATGTTGGTTTCATCATATTATTCGCTGTATGAGCTTCTTTTAATGAAGATAAACAGGGAGAAATTGAGGCGGAAAGACCTTTAAGCTTCACATATTAAACAGTAAATCAATTTCAATATCACATTAAGCGCCGCTCCATGCTAAAAGTTCCTTTAATTACACTTGCGTTCGGCTTCCCTCTCGCACACATGAAGCTGTAAATCCTGCAGTTTATAACTTTACCTGATAAAAATCTTCATATGCGCCCCCTGCTGAACACTTTCTCATTTGCATCGTAAAAAAGAGAATCTCCTTCTTATCTTGGCCACATAATTCATGTGTGAAATTCACATAGATGCCTCCACATAGATGCCTGTCCCGCCACACATTACGTAATGGATATGACGAAACAATATTTCAACTCAATAAAATATGAAAAATTACGACAAGATGCCCGAAACTTAGTTTTATCGTCGTCCATAACTCAAAGAACCAATCGGAAGAACTGGTTCTTCCAAGCCCTCTTCCCATGTGTGTGTGTGCTTGTGTAATCCGATACGAGAACATAAAGTGCAAGAGATATGCCACTCGTCGCATATCTATGTAAATATTATTTGGTAAAATTTATGCTGTCTCAATGAAATTCATATATGGATCCAACAAATTTTGGTTTATGTCTCGACTGACCTTCGCCTGACCTGGCTAGAGGCCCAGCGGAGCAAACGCAATTTGTAATATTTCAAGGAAGTAAATAGATCATGAAATGAAATACGCACCATGTAGCACAGTGCTCAAGCATTGTCTCCAATAGACATAAAAAACTATCTCTAATTAGCGTGCGTTGAAAACCTTTTGATTTGTGGGACAACGTCTCAAGCGAAGAGCATCTGGAAGGGGAAACGGAATGGGCATCGAGAATGGGAGTGGGAATGGGAATGGGTATACATAAATCATAAAATGAGCATAAATTACATTCACAAATTATTTGAACTGTAAATATGTTGTCAAGTACATCTATCTTGAAATATCAACTGAAATATCTCATGAGTTTTATTTTTGCATAATAGTTTTCCTTTATTATTTGCTAGAGACCATAAAATGTAGTTACCCGAAAGAAAAAATAATAAGATCTAAGGGCAGTTCTTAGTTCTTATATACATACATATATCTATATATACAGATATACAAGATTTCAATAAATATCTTATATTATTTTTGTGCAAAATATTATGATATCTAGTAGATAATATCTACATATGAGTAAACCAAGCTTTAATTTGTTCAAGTTAAATATTTTTGAAAATATTTTATAAAGGCTCAACAATTTTTATAAACTTCTTACAAATAATTTTATAAAAACTCTAAAAATTCAACAAAAATAGATTTTTTGCTTACAAGAATTTCCCGAAAGTTTCAATTGTTTTCATCTAAAATTTACATAATATATACGAGTATAATATTTTACTATCACTTTTAATTAGAAGCTCAGTATTTGATGTTATGTTCTGTACCATATAACATCTAATTCATATGTAAATTAATTATTCGAACATATAACATAAAACATGTGTCTTTTGATTAATAGACTTGTCGCTTGTCACTTGCTGATGCTCCGCTCATGGGCCTATGATATCATTTTATTTGGCAATATATGGCATTCTATTCCGCTTCCATTTGGGGCATTGTCGAGCCGTCCGGCTGCGTGGATGTCGCAGCTACTTAAGTGTAATAAATATGTTGCCAGCAATTTCAAAATTAAGAAAAAGTATTTCAATTTATTGTGCAGCTGGGCCTACTACACACACACAGCAGCACCCCTTCCCCAGCGCCTCTACATGCAGCAGCATGGGCTGGGCGGACGGAGAGTAGTCGAGTTTGGACGGACGGAGTGCAGCATAAATCATTTTCATATGCGTTGCAAGTTGCAGCGATGCGTTGTGAGTTCGCGTACTTTGCCACATGCTGCCAAATGTTGAGAGGTTTCACACCGCCCCACCCGCTCTGTCCCCTATCTCGCTCACTCTCTCGATCTCTGTCACTCTCACTCTCGGTCTCTCAGCATCGCTGCATTTTCCAAATATACCCGTTCCATTGTCGTACGCCTACGTTCCGTTCCGCATTCGCTACGGATTCGAATTCGAATTCGTATTCGAGTTTCGTTCGTTTTTCTTTTCTTTTCTTTGATTTATGGCCCAGCTTCCAATATAATTATGCTGTATCCAAAATATATATGTATATATTCTTGGGCGCTAGAAAATGTGTTCATGTGTTTTCGAGACTAGCAGCAATAGATTCAAACATTTCTTCCGTCTTCATATTTTCATTTGAAAAATTGTCTCTATACGGATGCCCTAAAACACAAAGGTATTATGAGCTATGATATGGCTCAGGTAATGATTCGGAGTATCCGTGTGGGTATATGTGATATATGATATATGACTATACTGTTAATGGTAAATGGCTATACTATATAAGGCACCAATGGACTGCATGATAGATTATAATATTATATTATATGATACATGATATCTGACTATACTAAAGAAAAGGCATCTATATATATGAGCGATACCTATATTCTTTTAAATATTTTATATGAAGGTAGTATTATTATATAAGGCAAGTATTTAAATTCTGAATGAATCTACGACACATATATATTCTCTAATTCCCTTAACTATATCTAACAGTGTATTACATAGTCGACTTCAGTTCTTAGCTACCTCAGCCCATTTTGAATACAAAGTGGGTTAACTTTGGGAGGCGTTTGCTCTGTGTTATACCATCGCCCGATTCCATTCTATTTTAATTAAAATTTAAGTTACCAAAAAAGAAAAAATATGTGCTGGGATTTATGGGGACAGCCCCGATGCACCAGCCGCAACGCCTAATCGAAGCCTACGAAATTGGGTGCTAGAAATACGAAGATGAAATCGTGCACGAAAAAAAATTCGAAATGTGAAAGAATTTTGGTTTGGGTTTGCCAGAAATTCAGATATTTACATGATCTTGTGGTCTTAAGTATTTATGTAAAGCAACCCAAGAATGTGAAGGAAACATTTTGTACCGAGGGGATTTGTTTAATTTCATATTTAGAGATATTAAATATAGAGAGCATAAATTCATTCTGAAAGAGCTGTCTATGTAAGCAAACGAAATAAACTTGAATTCAATTATTTTTCAAGTGATGAATAGCAGTGCGAGAGTTATAGATACTATTTAATATCATAGTTTCAAAGTAACTTACTGCCAAAAAAAGAAAAGGCATTGAAGTAAATAAAAAGTCGTGTCCATTTTTTCGTTGAATCCACTGTATATCGGAGGACACGAATTCATTCTTCTTGAATATGTCTATAAGGTCTATAAAGCATATTAATACAGAGGTCCTCTGCTTTGCTCTCTCCTTTATGTTCATTCCTTATCTATTTCTTGCCTTCTCTAATTGTATATTTATATTTCCTGCTTTTCTCAGTATCTGTGATTTGCTAATACATAGTCTCAATGGCTTAATACACAATGTTTTATACCTCACTCTCTCTCTCTCTTTTCGTCTTCCTATCACATGTTGATATAGAGTTACTTAATCACAAGTTTCTTCCTACAAGTACTGAGTCGTATTACTTTTATGACCGCAACCCTGTTTACATTTATGTATAAGTACATTCATATGAATATTCAGATCTGATCAGATCAGTTAGTAATCGCTAAATTATTATTATAGTTTTATTACAATGTTGTTTCATGTAATTTTCAAGCAGATCAAAAGATCAAATGAAATGACACGCATCTACCTCTCTCTCTCTCTCTCTCTCTCTCTCTCTCTCTCTCGCACACAGACTCACGTAGGCAGTCTCCTCTTATACTCTTTACACTTCCTTCTTTTCAGCTTCGTTATGTTGCTTGAGCAACAACAAAAGCGAGAAACAACGAATATGAAAAAAATCAACAACAACAAAACATAACCTCAGCATCGCATAAATAAATCTGTCAAGTGTTGCGCATAAATATCTCTGCAACATGTTGTTCGGTTTTTAGTTGTTGCCTCAGGATGTTGTTGTCGTTGTTGTTGTTGTTGGTTTGGCTGTTGCTTTAATTAAATGCTGCAATCAAGTGCGTAGCGCGATATTTCCAATGAAAAATTACAAAAACAAAAACGAAAAGAGAATTAAATGGCAAAGGCAACAGGCGAACGATGGATGGCATGGAAGGAGTGTCGCCCAGGGAGCGGCAAGTGGGAAGCGGAAAGTGAAAAGAAGGGCGCGAGGTGTAGAGGCGGGCGTGCAACGTTCGCCATTTGGCCGCGAGCCCCGCCTCATGTTTGTGCATTGAGAAAATTGTGTCCGTTGCACATTTGTTGACTTTGCCACTTGCCTGCGCCTGCAACGCTGCGCCACGCCCCCTCCAGCGTTCCACATCCCCCTTCAGCCGACACAGCGCACAACTCGTTCTGTGGCTAGCCTCGTCAAAGTGCCGTTTGCCTGGGACCGCATCGCCGAGCGATTCGCACTGCCGGCCCCGCCTACCGCCCACCGCTCCGCTCGCCCAACGCACGGATTGTCCCTCCAAATGCCCTAACGAACGGCCCCAGTGAATTAAATTCATAATTAATGCGTTGCATGCACGCACACACACACACACACACACACGCACAGTCGAACCATGGACACGTAGCAGCTACCGTTGCCTCTTTGTTGCCTGACACGTTTATTAAAACTGATTTTTTTTCTGCACACTATAAAATGAAAGAGGAAGAATGAGTGCATCAGCTAGATGAAGCAGTTTGTTAATATATTTATATAACTAAATTTCTCATTATATACATACATACATACTACATTATAATAAAAGTATGCTTAGTATTCTCCCATTACTTATACTCTCTCACTCCCTTTCTCTCTCTTTCTTTTCTGCATCCCATCCTTCCTTATGCCTACCGCTCTATAGTGTATGCGTCTCTTCGGCTTTCGCCTCGCAAATTTCCGCTCTTTATTTTCGCTTTGCGTTCGCTCTTAGCATATTTCATGCAATTTTTGTGTTGTTTTTGTTTTTGCTTTTCGTTTTTTCGATTGCTGTGTATGTGTGTGTGTTTATTTTGCTCCTTTTGCATTTCACATTTATTTTATTTTTTTTATGGCAACTTTTGATTTGGTGCCAAAAGCACGCGAAGCGAAGTTTGATTCGCATTTGTTCTCGTGCACAATTTGACCTTTCATTAATTATAACGGTATAATTGTGGGGCTAGCCAAATAATGGGGCCCAATCAACAACAATCTAACGACTATTATTTCCAGAGAGCGACATTTCCATATGCATTTACATATAAGCTCGAGAGCAAATAAATCCACGTAGTACGAATCGGAAATAGTTTGTTATAGGCTTTATGTAAATGCAACGATATCGAAATTGTATAAAAATCTCGATTTTAGTTAAAGGGGTGGATTGGCTCTACAAATAATTATACAACTAATATTAATTCAATTGAATTAGAAGTTTTAAATATTCATATGATTGCACATTTTTAACCTATGCATGAATTTCAACTTATTTATTCATTAATGATATTATGAGCCATTAAAGGGTTACCTAATTTAATGTCTACAAAAATTTTAATATAAAATTTAGATAGCCAAGCTCGCCGAAATAAGAAATAATAGACTTTGTTTTTGGAGTGTAAACGAATTTCAATATATTAACAATGCTCTGAAAATTTCATTAGGCTCATAAATTAACATCCGCAGTTTAATCAGCTTATTTTTTATAGCACGGGAGCTCTAGAAAGAACGAGAGCGCAAACGTGTGTGTGACTGTCTGACTGTATTTATAATATATACGAAGCCTAGAGTAACATTTGAACAGAAGCTCTTCTAGTAGGGCAGCCTCTATTTCAGCTATTCCTACGTTTGTTCCCTCTTCACTTAGAAAGTTATGCCTGAACCATAATCAATTATCACCCATCAATATTAAATATACTCATATGTGATAAATATGTGTATTAAAAAACCTGAGCTGTAATATTTTTGTCATTTGTACTTTTAGTTTAGGCAATAAACAAAACCTTTAAACTGAAGGAAAAAAAATATTCTCCACTTCCACATTCAATGAAAACATGCTATCCAATCAGAAATCTTCTTATATTTAGAATTCTCAAATTTACATTAATATTACTTAAGTTAAGTAAATGCTTTTTTTTTTTTTTTTTTTTTTTTTTTTTTTTTTTTTTTGTTCATTTCTTAATTCTATCTACATACATATATTTTTTATAGAATTTACACCCAGTGGATATATATAGCTATTATACAGATTTAAGTCTATCAAAATTCCATTAAAAAATGAAATTTACCTTCCATTTCATTTCGAATAGACGACAGTCGATAATCTGCTCAGTTCAAGTTCTGTTGGAGTATGGAAGATAATACTATATATGTATATATATAATTGCATATTTAAATCTCTAATAAATCTTACTCAGTGCAATTTTTATATATCACCTTCAATAAGCCACTATTAAAACAAAAATCTTTTATCTTTTATTTAATTTGTTTCCTTAAAGGAATAGTCCATCACTACCTCTAAAGCTCTTTGCATCCCAAGTTGTGATGGAATACTTGGTTCAAAGATTGTAAGTAAAATTTAATGGCATATTAAATATGCAACTGCTTTAATGTACTTAATTGAAGGTACGCGTTTTTTACGAGCCCGAAACGCTGCAAAAGGTGTGCAATTATTTATTTGCATAAAGAAAAGCCCAAACGGGAAAAAGGCACGTAAAAATGCATTTAATTATAATTATTGCGCTTCCACTTAGCAGCCCATTCCCTCGAGGCCCCACCTCGTTTGCCAGTCAGCTCATTTTATTTTTGCATTTTATTTTGTTGCTGTGGCAAATACCCTGTAGTATATGATAAAGCACTGTCGGGCATTTACTGCTGACAGTGGCGAGGAGTGTGAAGGCGACAGAGGAGAGGTCAGGTGAGGTATAAATTTTGTGGGCTGGAGAGTATATATACAGCATGTAGATTATGAATATATATATACAATGCAAAATATATATACAATATATAAACAGTCTGAAAGAGAAAGAGTGAGGGACATTGAGAGAGCGAGAGAACATGAAGAGCTATAGCAGAAACCTACTGGCTTTATTATATGACATGATTATATCCTGTGAAATATGACAGTAACACCAATAAAAGAGCATGCAAATCCTAAACAGTGTGAAATAAATATGGAGCGATCGAATTTGAGAAAAAATGAGAAACCGAGATAGTGAAAGGAAAGCAAGCATAGACATAGATAAAAGGTACTTAAATAAGGAATAATCTGAATTTAAAAAGGGTTAAGCGAGTGATTTAAGGCATTCTATGAGCATTACTGATAGAAAATATAAACATCCTGACCGCTTCGAATATACCCTGTAATATGCGGATACTTATCTATCCAGTAACTTATATATAATTGCTTATCAATCAAGACAACAATTTATATTGAACTTGACATAACGTTCGAGATTTTAATTATACCCTGTAATATTTTTCATCCAAAGTGTGGTAGTCTCATAGCTGAACAAAATAGTTTGAAATAGTAGTGAGTATTTATGCTAAAATAAAATAAGATTAGTATTTTGCTCATAGTCATACTCGTACCTACATATACCCCGTATTTGACAGAGTGATAAAATATGACGATTCCTTAAAAGAAGTTGTTTAATTTTGGTTTTAATAAAATGTATGTTAAAGTGCAATATTCATAATATTTATGATAAATGGCTTTTAATACTACGCAGTATCTCGCATTCTATCATCGTCGCAGCGCAAATGAACTGCGGTGAATTATAGTAAATATAAATAATAAAACAAAGTGCAGGCAAATGATAAAGTGCATTAAAACGCACGCGAATGCTGCGCCGGGAGGCGGCCACTGCCACGCCCCCTCGGTCGCATTTAAATTGCATTGCACGCAACAGGACGCACGAGTCGATAAATTTGTTGTTGTTGCTGTTGTTGTTGTTGTTGTCGCTGGCAAGAGTTCTTCTATTGCCAAGTTTGCCACAAGATGTGGCAATGCACACGAGTGCAGCGAGGCACTTATTATCGCAGCTAATTTATGCAACAGGCCTCCGAGTCCCATAAATTGCGCTTATGGCTTAAGGAATTGGCCGCAATCCGGAATAACCTCGTTTATGTCATTGTCCACATATAGTTTATACGACTCTATAGATGTCTACCTTCTGGCGATCGCATTCGCATGTCGTTTCCATCATCATTTTCTCTCCCCCTCTCTCTCACTCTTTTAATATAGTATCGTATTTCATTCGGATTACAGGGTATACGAATGTTGTTGGTGAGGAGACAAAAACTCTAGCAGAGAAAGCGAGGGCAAAATATGAAAAATACACTGAGAAAAGTAGACCATAAGAGAATGAAATAAAATACTTTAGAGAGAGAAAGCGAGAAAGAGAGAGATAAAGAGACTGATATAGGGCGGGAGAGAGGGCAATAGAAGGGGAAGGCGAAGCAAGACTGATATATATGAGATATACATATGTATGTGCAGGACAGGAACAAAAAGAAAGAGGGAAAGAGACTTACTGTCAGATCAATAGCGATTCATTGAACTAGAGACACAGGGAGCGTAAAAAAGGAGAGCCAGTGGAGCAATCAGGTAAAATTCATAGAAGCTCTACTGAATACAAACAAATAGAATTAGAGGGAGAGGAGGATCAATAAAAAGGTTAGATAGACCCACTTTCCCTGTCATAGACACTTTAAAGAATATATACCCTCTTTACAAAAATACAGAGTATACTCCAGTAGTCTTCTGCCTTTGTTTAATCTGTGCCCAAAAAGAGAGCCCACGATTGCTTTTTCAAGAGTGTCAGAAGCATTTAATTGATCATCAAACGAAGCTCATAAATGAAGCTCTGTCTCCGTTCTCGAGAACTGCGAAACGAAGGTAAACAAACAGTAAAACTCTCTCGCTGTCTGGCCATAGCTCGGATCTGGATCCGAAAATGGAGCTGGAAATGGAGTGTGCAGTGGGAGAAGGAGCGGTAGAGAGCTGAAGAGGGAACCCTTGTCGCCCGCTGTGCTTGGCTGGCAGGCAACAGTAGCCAGTGGGTAACAGACCTGGTTTCATGTTGAGCCTCGCCTCTACCACACCGCCCTCCCCACTGTCCTCCGCTTGCTGAAGTTGGGCTTGGAACAGCATCTGCATCTGCATCTTCGCGGCATCTCAGCGCATGTCATGTCTCGTATCTTTTGTGCTAATCGTAAATAACTGTCGAAATTTTTTGCTACTGTATGTGATTTGCACATGGCATACGAGGAGCATGAGGACGGTATGATGCTGGGGATCAGGCTCTGGCTGGAGTTGGGACTGAGGATGAACTTGAGGCTGTTGCTGAAGCTGAACCTCAAGCAGAGCTGGGAAAGAAGGAGGAGGTAGGAGACGAAGTTGTGGCTGCTTGCAGGAGATGGGCCTGAGACTGAAGCTGCGATGAAGCTAAGGTAGGAGTAGGAGACTGAGCTTGAGCATAGAGAGGAGATCGGGAATGAGGTGGGAGATGAAGCTGAGACTGAGGTTTAGGCTGCAGCTGAGGCTAAGGCTAAGGCTGAAGCAGACTTGGAAGGTGAAGGTAGAGCCAGGGATAGAGGTAGAGGCAGAGGCAGAGGTAGAGGCAGAGGTAGAGGCAGTGGTAGAGGCTGGAAAGGAGCTTGTCCAAGTGGCTTTTGGATGCTGCAAGCCATTATTGTTGTTGCTGCTGTTATCTTTAGACGTTGCCTCCAACTCAACGTAGCGAACGTAGCGGCCTAAAGAGGGAGAGTTGGGGGAAAGCAGGGAAACGGCTCTAACTTGGGCTCTGGGTCTGGCCGTTAAGAAGGCCTCTTTATATGCGCGCACCTTAAAAAACGCAACAACAACAAGATACTTAACTTTTTGCACCGTCGCATGAGCGGGGCACACTTATTGCCACGCACACATGCACACACACACACACACATAGTCGAAAAACCGGAGTTGGAGCTGCGACTTTACGTGTGGAGCTGGGGGCCTGACACCGGCGCAGCGCAGCGCAGAGCTGAGTGAAAAACATGTTTGGTTATAATTCTTTTTATTTCTTGTAGCTTTTTATACCCTGTAGGCCCAGGGGAATAGACGGGCAATTGGAAGGGTATGCGCGCCGTGGCACAAATATATTATTTATTAGAAGCAACTCCATGTTTGGCTAAGCTCCAACTCCATCTCCAGCTCCGACTGCGACTCTGGGTAAAGGCCTGCAAAAATTTGCAATAAATTCCAAAATTGTATTTATATATTTACCTTTATCTATTTAGGAATCTTATTTACGTGGTATCTTTTAGGCGTTTACCTTGGCATGGGCCGCTGCTTCTACTTGTTTATTTATGTTTATCTTTTTGCTTTTTGTAATTCTGTCGTGAGTTTTTTATGCTTTGCTTTCTTTGCGTTTTGGACATGTATCTGAAAGATACTTTTTCGTATTATTTTTTTTGTGTGTGTGCCGTGCTTGATGACGCTGACAAAGGTCTGTCCGCCCCAGCCCCAGCCCCAGCAGCAGCCCCAGCCACAGATGGCAGGCATCAGGCAGGCACAGACCCCGACAGCGACCCCGAGCCGTGGCCATACGCGATTTTAATGAAGCACTTAAAAAGCATAAATGAAAATAAAACAGAAAAAACAGCAAAGAGTGGAAAGAATCCCCCAACTACAGAAGATACCAAAGCAGATAGAGCTTCCATATCCCATATCCCATATCCCAGCTCCCACTCCGTGCCCAGTTTCAAGCCCATCTTCAGAACGACAATTGATGTGGAGCCTGTATGCCAGCCAGCCAGCCAGCCAGCCCGCCTGTCTGTCTATCTAACTGACTGCCACGCCTCCGCGCTCCTCTGCGCCCCGCCCAGTGTCCAGCCGCATAAACATTACGTGTCGTTTTTTTACTGCCCCCATCGAAAGTTCTTTTTTTGGCGGCTCTATGAGTATCTGCCTGCGCCTCGAAATTAATTCTAATCTAGCAAATTACGCTGAGCTCTGGGAGCCGCTCAGGACCATTTATGCAGTCATAAAAATTAAAGACACCGCTTCCAGATAAGTGCGTGTGCGTACACATGTATCTCGCAGATACCCCCGGCTCCCGCACCCCCACATCCACAGTGATGTATCTCTCGCAGATAGCCGAGTCACAGACAGTAGCCAATAAAACGACAAACATTAAAAGCATTAACAACAGCATTAGAAATGCAGAAGGGGAGGAGGGGAGGCAGTGGAACGGCATGGAATTGAATGGAACATTGTCGTTAGCATTTCATTCGAAGCGGAATCAGTTGGTCCAGTGTCATGGCCTTGAATAATTGATGAAAATGCTGTGCGCTGCGCTGTTCTTATGATAAGCCTGCCCCGATCTCAGATGTGACCGGGGCCCGGACTCAGCTAAAACCCAATTCATGTCTAAATTATTCTTAGCAGCAACCAATCACGTATTCTGAAAGATTGAGAGGAAGTCTTTCATTAGATCTATTTGATGTCCATTTTAACAGCTTGTGTGGGAGAGAGTCCAAATGCCAAGTAGGAAATAGATGTGACCCCATTAAGTTTTTATGTACTCAAATTAAATAATTAAATATGGAAATTGACTAATCAGGTGCGTAGAATAATTAATTGATATGACTAATGAAAATATGATATAAATATAAACCATGAAACTAAGTTTATATACATATAACATTCCATAAATGAGTTAAAATTTCATATATAATACATATACTATATCACAATACATGCATAGTTTATATAAAATAAAATTAAAATATATACCAACAATACTGGATTTCTTATAATAAATAAATATATAGCTATTATTTATTAAAGTGCAAACATTCTGCATTTTGTTCTTACACAACTCTATTGACGCACCCTACTTTTGCAGTGAGGCACCTTCATGAAATGCTCAAGCTTTTGGGACGATTTCTCGCCTAGCTTTTGTTGTTGTTGCCTGTGCGTTGGCAAAAACGAACGCTGTGGGTGCGCTATGCACCAACACAAACGCAACTCAACTCGCCAGTGTGCGCGTACGTGTGTGTGTTAATTGTGTGCAGTTGCAGTTTTAGTTGTAGTTGTGTAGTTGCTGCGAAATGAGTTCATTGCACGTAGCTCCCAAAAGCGACCAACTGGTCGACAGATCGCCCGAACGTCGGACCGACCATTCGTCAGTAACTAGGCGTTTATTTGTGTGAGTGTGCGTGCGCGTGTGTGTGTGTGTGTGTATGCGTATACAGGCAGTGCAGTTAGGTACATAGTAGTTGTTGCTGTTTAGACAGCCGACTGGCCAGGCGCTCTGCTTAGCTGCGTCTGCGTCTACGGCCTGTGCTTTAGCGTCGCTGTTGCTGTTGCTGTTGTTGTTGCTGCTGCTGTCGCTGTTTGCTGCTTCTGTCGCATCGGTCATCGTGCATTTTGCTCTGTTTGCGTGTGCCTGCCTGCATTTTGCTCAGCACTCGACGCCGTTTGCGCTGCTCTTTTGTTTCGCATTCGCGTTGAGAGCGCAGCACGAGCTTTGCCTTTGCTTCTTCTAATGCGGCCCGACTTCAAGCCGATGCCGATGTCGATGTCGAAGCCGTGCCGTGCCGTGGCCACCTTCAACTGCGCGACGAGTCTGTGGCAAACCCAACAAGACACACAGACACACACACACTTCTACACCGGCCATGCAAGTGAGCCCCAAACGCTGGCGTCGACTTCGGCTTCGCCGTTGTTTATCGTTGCCTTTCTTTTTTTTGTCTGCTATTTTCTTTTCGTTCACTTTGCTGCTGTTGTTTTTGTATTTACTTTTTTTTTGCAGCTCCGTCTCTGCCATAAGGTTCGCTGTTGTTGTTGTTTTTGTTGCTTTGTCTCTTTGGTCTTCGTTGCCTTTGTCTGTTTTGTTGTGTGCGCTTTGGTCGTCGCGTCGTCTTATGTATGGCTGTGCCACAGCACACCAATCTCCCCCGCCCCCGACCTCTACAGTTACCTCTATCGGCAGCACCTACGTAGTACGTATACACACACACACGCACACACACTTACAGACGGTGTACATCGTTGTCGTTGCTATTGCCGAACTGTTGCTGCTGCTTTTTGTTTTTTTTTTTTTTTTTTTTTTTCACATTCTGCCTGTTCTCTCTTTTCGCTTGCATTTTGTGTATCTCATCTCGTGTGCGCTTTCGCCGTTTTTGCGCTGCTTTTGCCTCTGCCACATTGCTTTTCAATCTCTCGGCATCGCTGCGCCCCAACAACAAAGGCAACAACTACAGCAACAATCGCCGCCGCCGCCGTCGTCGTCGTCGCTGCTGCTGCTGTCGCTGGCGTCGTCGTTGCCCCGACGTCGTCATCGTTTTCTCTATTTTCCTCAATCGCTTTGCCTTTTCATTTTCAATTCGCATATTTTGCAAACTCTACTTTCAGTTATTCGCCGATAATTGATGTCAAAGGACGCAGTTGTGCTCCGCGTCCGCTGTTGTCGCCGCCAACGCCAACGCCAACGCCTTCGCCTTCGCCTTTGCCTTTGCCTTTATCGCCTCTCCAGCTGTAGAAGCATATCCTGTCGCCATGCCCAAGGAGGATCCGTTCGTGAATCGCGCTCAGCTGCTGAAGGCCATCAAGAAGTATCCAGAAATTTGGGACTCCAACAACAAGCTCCACTTGTGCCGCAGCGTCACATCGCCCATGTGGAACGAGATCGCCGAACAGTTTGGCGGTCATGTGCCTACAGGTGAGTGCGACTGAGATAGCTATACTGTATGTGTGTGTGCATGTGTTTGTGTGTTTATCTTTATGCCTGCGTGTACTTACAAGCGCAAACAAAAACATTAGCAAAGTTTCTACTGGGCTCGAAGCTTAGCCTGGCAGCCGGCTTCAATTTGTTTTTGTTTTGCGCTTCGCTGCTGCGCTCTTTTCTTTCTCTCTCACCCTCTCTTGCGCTCTCGCTCTCTGGCCTTTCTCTTCTGCTGTATGAGCTATTAATAGGTGCATGCACTGCTTGTCATAGGTTGTAAAATGCCCAATTGGAAAAGGGACTGATAGCGTAATTACATATGTATGTATGTATGCATGTATTTGGGGTACATCAACTAATTTGTAGAGCGTGGAAGAAAGAGTAGTAAATGATCAATTTACAGCTCTTTATTTAATAGGATAGAAATTGAGATGTGTATCATAGGTAAGGGTAAACTAAGGATTTGTAGGCCAATATAGAATTTTTGTAATTTCTATATATTGTATATATTCTAAATTGTATATGCTTATGTCATAAACTGTACTATAGATTGTTTCTACATATTATCTACACATTATATATGTGAATAAAGCTTTTCTGTATTCTATATTTCTATATACCGCATATATTCTTTATATGTATGCATGAATGTATATTTCCTGTCTTAGACTGTAGTAGCTGACTACATTGTATCTACAAAGATTGTAGCTAAAGTACAGATTTTTATTTATGCCAATATACATTCAATTCTATATTCGACATTTTCATATTTGTATACATCGTTATGTATTCTACAGAAGTTGTGTGTACCAATAAGCCATAGACTAAGTATAGTAACTGATCTCTTTAACTAGCTCATCTGTCGCAGTACCTCTTTTAACACTACCTCTCTAGGCGATTCTCACAAATACTAATAAGGCTTATCTTTCGCAATCTCTCATAGACTTATCGTTGTTTTCTCTCCTTTCGCCCACCCAGTCAAACTGCAGTCGATTTGGAGTCAAATGAAGTATCACTATCACAATCTGGTGCATCGTCAGATCCTGCACAAGGAGCGCTTTAATACCAAGTGGGAGCACTTCGAGCCCATGTCCTTCATGTACAACATAACGGTGGCCAAGATCGTGGGCGCTCAGGCCAACTCGAGCAACTCTGAGGCGAGCTCACCCAACGAGGCCGCTCACCAGGTGGGCGGCTCCCCGCCCGTACTGCCACCGCCCCCCTTGCCGAGTGCTACGCATGGACGCGGGCGTCCCAGCGGCAGCTTCAGCTGGCTGCAGCCCACAGTCGCAGCGCCGCCAGCAATTGCACCACAACCCGCTGCCCCCCCAGCTGGCATCTCCGCCTCGCCGGAGCTGCCTCATCTCATTGAGCAGCCAGCAGCGCATGGCATGACCTACACCGCCTTCACAGGACTTGTGCCGCCGGCTGCTGTCACCGTGGAGGCAACGACCACGCCCATGCGCAAACTGGGCCGGCCCAGTTCGTTGCACAACAGCATGCGCGGCCGCATCATCGATGCCATTAAGGCGCGCCCCTCCCTGTGGGCGGGGCGCCAGCGCAGCGAAAAGGGACAGGGCCAGAGCCGCACCTCCGCCGTCTGGAAGGAGGCGGCCAACGAGATGGGTCTAACGCCAAGTAAGTACCCACTGCATTATTATTTACCATGATGTTGACATGAAGTTGAATTATTTGCAATGCAGATAAATTTGTTTAGTTAAGGGTTTAAATTTATAAAATGTTTATATTGATCAGATCATTCTATATGAATGGGATCGTGTAAGCTTTCGATTTTTGAATTTAAATGGTATCATGTTGCTTAAAAGTTTAAAAGCTTACGAATTTACTTCAATATATTACAGTTAACTTAGTTAGTTAGATGGATTACAAAAAATAGACTTCGATTGATCAGAATTTAAAGACAATGAAGATTCTCACTGCAATGAAGTCAGATTTCTAAGTAGAGTATATTAGATTACATGCTCAAAGGCAAGATATGCATTGATTGAGTGGAACTGGAAACTTAGTTCATTTGAATATTGTTCATTTACATAAATCGTACTTTTCAGTAGAAACTTGCTATAAATATTTATGATGCATTTTAAAAGAAGTTCCCAAATGAGGGGTATAAAATAGGTTTCAAAAATGTATACTTAGTCTCAAATGAATGAGTTTGACAATGATATTACAAGCAATGAAATTACCTTTGAAATAAAGAGAAAGAGAAGAAGGCTTAATCAATGGGAATTTCGGTAAATGATAATTTCGAATATACGTATATGAAACCTTTGGTAAATTACAGAAAACTCTTCGAAATTACATATATGCAAAGCCTTCTTAGTGCAGAGTCTCTGTTCGTGCTCTAGTCTAGGGAGGCGAATATAAAGCCTTTCAATATCATTCCTAATATTTTACATATCCACAAACATAGAAGAATAAACTTGTGAACAGTAAAAAATAGTAAAAATCGAATAAACATACATCTCCATACATCTCCTATACTTCATATATATACATATATAAATATATGTACTCACGTAGCTATGAGTCGTTGCGAGTTACTACAGATTATTGTCGCCTTGCAGCACTCATGCAGACGCGCTGGTCGATCATCAAGCAGCGCTATGTGGACGAGCTGCAGAAGGAGCGGCACGCCCAGTATGCGCAGCAGGGCTTCCGGTCGAATTGGGAGCACTTCGAGCGCATGTCCTTTATGCGGGAGATACTGCTCCGGAAGGTGGACGAGCGGGAGCAGACGCGCGAGCACATCCAGGAGATGGTCAGCGAGCAGCAGCAGCACCAGCACCAGCAACAACAGCAGCAGCAGCCCCACTCCCTGGCCATTGGCCACGCCCAGCCGCAGGCGCATCCCCTGCAGCTCTATCGGCCGCCCGGGCTGGCCGAGCACTCGCAGGACTTGCCTATCGGTCAGGTGCAGCAGCAACTGGCGCAGCATGGCGCCCATCTAATGCATTCGCAGCATCTGCTTCATCATCATCACAACAACAATCATCATCCCCATCTTCATCTGCATCACCAGACGCCCGGGGCGGGACGACGACGTGTCAAGCACGAATCGGATCTGGAGTGGGATCCCTTCGAGATGATTCTCCATGTGCAGGGCAATGGTGAACCGGCGGCCAACTAAAGCAAGACTGAGAGCAGCAGCAGTAGTATCAGACAGAGAGAGTGGGAAATAGCGAGTGAGTGAGTGAGAGAGAGAGAGAGAGACATGTTATAATATACAACATATATAATACGAGTATATATCGTCAGATGTAAAACTAACAGCATTACAATCCAATTTGTATTTCCAATTTTTCACTTTTCAATCAAATAAAAACATCACATGAAACAAAAGGGGGAGAGAGACAGGATGTTCCATGTGTGAAGAAATGTATGTATGTGTATTTATTATATTTATCTTAAATGAAAGTTCTCGCAGGATTATATAAACGAGACTACAAATATGTATATTATCTATATGCGTATAGGAATTCAGATTGTCTTGTTTCTCTCCATTTAGTCAGTTTGAAACATGGAACGAATTCTTGTAAACCGTTGAAAATATTGGGTATTTACGGTATATCACAAGCTTACGAATTCATTATGCTATTATCAATATAACAGTAATGATCCAATATAGAAAAGACCGTTTTGGCCGGTGCTCTACGCCCTCCAATGGGCGATATATTTTTGAGTCTCCAAAATATTACGAGTCTTTACGCCTTGAAATAACTGCATTTCTAAGATATCAGATAATGTATTTTCTAAGTTTCTACTGTTCGGGAAATTCTTGACAGACGAAAACAGATGACGGTACCCGATTATATAGTCTAAGAGCATTGAGCAATGCCAATCTACTCATCACTGTGTGAGTGAGTAAAATACTGAAAATCTATTAATAATAACTAAAGTCCATTAATATTAATTTTAAATCTTAATTTTCATCATTTAAAATCGTCTTCAGTTCGGAAAATTTGCTCATAAAATAAAATATTAATTGCAGAATTAGAATATTAATTTTCAATCATATGTTATGCATTTTTTCTTTGACATCAAGTTACTTATTTAAGTTTAATATTTTTTTAAAATCTATTACGCATTAGCTTTCTACAAAAATTATATTTATTTGTTATATTTATATAATTTTAGCCATTTCAGGACTTGTGGAGGTCTTTCGTGTGTATATTTCCATCTGTGAATTACCAAAAGGATATCTTTAATATGTAACAGGGATATGCGTGTATCTTCAGATATATATGTATCTGTATCTGTCACTTGAATATCTTTCCCTAAGACATTTCAAGGAAAGTCTGCTCATGTATGAATTTATATATATGTATGTATGTGCATATATTTATATATATGCTAATTTGGCACAATGTGTGCAACATTTGTCAATTGCCACAAAATCAGAAACATCTTTTAGCTCGCACACGCCGCCTTCCGCCTCGCCGCCTCGCCTCACACCTGCCACATTTCAGAGCTCACCTGTCACAGAAAAGTCGTGTAAAATTTCCACTTATGCTGTGGAGAGGAAGAGGGGGTTGAGATTGAAGTCGAGGTTGAGGTTTTTGAGGCTTGCTGAGTGTGCGGGGCATGTGCGTGTGTGTGTGTGTGGCATACGCCACGCGTAATTCCAATCACGTGCCACACAGCAGCAGCAGCAGCGCAGCGGCAGAGGCAGAGGCAGCAAAAGTTTTCAAACTCTAAAGCGTTTATCAAAATATAAACCCCGATCTACGTCGACTGCTCTCCATTGGGGCACTCATCAGGCGCACATAATTGGTTGGCTTGTCAGCCAAAGGACTGCCTACCAGTGGCGAAAGGGGGCTAGGTGGGGGCCTGTGTGGCTGTGTGGCTGCTCCAGTCGCATCTTCAATAATAAATGCATTTCACTGTCGAATTTGCCGCATTCTGCGCAACACACGTGCCTTAAATAATTCACAACGCATTTAGCGCCGCTTTTTCCGTCAGCCTCTAATGGCTGTAGCGATTTGGAGCCGGTCGCCTTGCTGCTGCCTGGTGGGCGTGGCATAGTGCCAGGTAAGTGGAAAGTAGTTGGCAGCGTTTTTAGTTCTATGCGAAAATTTGCCTAAAAACCCAAAAGTAGTTTGCTCCAACTTTTATGTTCGGTGCATTTATCAACGTCCCAGCCCCTACATAAAAGTGGGCGTGGCAAGGCGTCGCGGGGTCCACGAGACACTACAGCAGCCCAGTGCCAGGAGCTACAGCCAAAGAGTGGGCGTGTCTAAGGGGGAGGCGGAGAAGGGGGCGTGTTGCCTAGAGCGTCGGCTGCCGTGTAAAAGTTTCTCTCGAATGAGTAAGAGTATGCGATGTGTGTGTGTGTGTGTGTGAGATGATGGAGCGTTATTTAAATGGTTTTTGGATGCGTGCATGAGAAAATGTTAGTAAATGCTACAGTTCATAAGGATGTGAAGCAAAATGGAACGAATTAGGATTGCGCTGAGATTTTTGAGGATGCCAGGAGATTTGATGTGGATACATTTCTTATGGAGTTTATTGTGAAGTAGGGAGTTCAGTGAGTTGACTTTGGGCATTGATGGAGTATATAATAATGGCTGATATATCAAACACCTGTAACGTGGACTCTAAGTTAAGGGCAGATATTAGATATAGATACTAAATACTTGATACAAGATACTGGATTTTAGATATTGTATATCAGATATTAGATATGTTAGATGGTAAATATTAGATATTAGATATTATGTTAGATATGAGAAATTAATTATTATAATTTCAGAAATTATTATAATGAATTATAATAATATTGTGTGACTGTTAAAAACTTATAATACAATATAAGTACTATTAGGATTTATATATATATTAATAGTCATTAGATATAATTCCTAAGAATAATTCTAAATTACGTAAATATACTTTATTATTTTGTTAGATATTTGATTTAAAAAAAATACTTTTATTTATATTTAAAAAATATTTTAGTAAATCTTTTTAATCATCATCAATCATATTAATTTAATATTCTCTATGCTAAAACAATTATACATTTGATCCCATTCCAGCGCCGTCTAATCCCATTGATAACCCTAAAATGTGCTTTACAGTCTTTCATGAATTTCCAGCTCTTAGAGTTCGCTCGTTAGCCTACAGATTAGACTCTTATCCAATGCTCCCTTTGATGATATATGATTATGCATCTCCAGGGAGACCGTCTTAAGAGATTTACCCAGGTAGACGAACTTTTCTCGTTGGGTGTGCTAATTGCTTTCGAGTGGAACGTGCGCTAGTGAAAACTTTGCATGCCTAAATGCTTGGGAGGTGCCTTTCCTTTCCGCAGGAAACCCACACACAGACACACACATGCTCGGCACACACACACATGATAAGACTGCTTATGTGAATTATCGCACATTTTCTGGTATTGCGAGCGAATCTCTTGCCATTCACGTGCTTCACGTGCCCGAAAAACTAGAAAACTTGTCCAAAAGTGCGCGCTACTCATATCTTTGAGGCGGACAAGAAGATGAAGAGGGAGACGAGGAGGAGAAGGAGGAGGAGGTAGACGAAGCTGATAGGCAAGGAGCAGGAGCAGTGAAAAACTTTTAAATTTACTTTTGCCAAGAGTTTTTCCGGCCCGTGCGCTGCTCTCTTGCCCTTGCCACACCTCCGACGACGCTCTCGCCTACGCCCACACCCACTCCCACGCCCATGCATATTCATTTCAAAAATCCACGCACACATAAACACATTCACATTCGCATACTAAAGTTTTCTTTTAAGCGTGTCGAGGGGTTGGTTGGAAGGGGGGAGGGGCTGGCTGTTTTTTGGATACGGTTGGCAGCGCTTAATAGAGCTTCCAAAAAATTTGTGGCAGCCTTTCAGGTTGCATCGTTTGTTGCCAAACGCCGTGCTACATGTGCTACAAATTGTTCCACAACAAGGCCTTCATCCCCGCTGCCACCTTCTGCGCCCACTACTCCTGCTGGGCCCTCGCAGAGCAGCTCTTCAAGGCTCGAGCCCCGCACATCAAGTCGAAAGCCAAAACCAAGCCAATTCCAATTCCCCCAGCTGCCAGACAACAAGCTTTTTTGGAGCTCTATCTACGTCTATGACTATGACTATGTCTATGTCGATGCCTATGCCTACACCTATTCCTCTGCTTATGCCTATGCCTAGTTCTACCGGCTGGCTACAGTGGGGCAATTATATGGTTAGTTTGATTTATGGAATGGCTTGAAATATAAAGAAGTGTATATATAGAAAAGTCGTACACTTAAAAATTTCACAATTTTATCGAAATTAAAAATAAATTAATTATATGGCTAATCAGTTACAATTGTCTAAGAGCTGAGCAATCAATTAATATTTCGGAAAAATTTTTAGTTCACAAAAAAAATGTCTTAAGGTTTCCCTATAATAGCATTTACTAAATATATTACTATATGGACTTAAAAAAAAAATTTGTTTTATTTAGGAATACATTAAATTCAAATTTATCTAAAAAAAACAGTTTTAATTAAATCAAAGTAATTTGAGAATATATAACAATAAAATATATATATATTAGTATTTAAAATTCAGAAATCGTATTATAAAAGGAAAATTGTTGTATATTTTACATTTTTAATTTAGCATTATTTATTTCAATAAGATAAAAATCAGTTCTTAAATGATCCCTTACAAATAAGGATTTTAGATTGATTTTTTAGAGTTAAATGGATAATAATAGAATATGAATATAACTGTTGATACAAATAATTCGATTTCTCCAAAGGAAATATTTCCTTATCTTCCTATATAAACGATTCTGCTATAAATCCCACCAAAAAATCATTAAGTGTTGTTCTCTGCAGACAACGCCTGTAGGTCTATATTCGGCGCCCACTGTGCCACATTAGGCAACTCGATACATTTATAAGTTTAATTTTAAAGTAAATTTGTAGAGACAGTTTAAGCTTCAATTCGAGTTGAAGGTTATTGAATTGTTGAGCAACCCTTCTCAAGAGTCCATATGTACACATGTATATCAAATAGCCGCAGGCGCTTTTTGAGCGCCGCTTTTGTCCATTCGCTCCACAGTGCAACTGACAGCGTCTTTTTGATGGGGCAGAGGGCGGCGGGGAAACGTCGCATTGGGAAATTGTTTGCTGTAAAATGTTGCGCCACGTATCCTGCAGCAATTCGTAAACTAATTCTACATACGTGCCCCTGTCAGTTGCCACGCCCCCGCCCCACCTCAGCCGCCTTCGCTGAGAGGTGCCTTGTGTGCGTCATGTTTTGATTGCGTTTGCCAGCGTCGTGTACACGTTTGGATTTTGAGGCGAAGGAAGCGAAACACGAGGCATACATCTACTCTACTCTGCTCTCCTCTCTTCTCTTCTTCTTTTTTTGGCTCATAAATAATTGCATTTTCACCTCAAGAACTCACTGACAGATAGAGCAGGAGGCAGCGGGGACGAGTGCAGAAGGAGGAGAGAGGGTAGAGGAGAGGAGTGGCACGGAGAGGCACAGCTACTGGGACACAATTCAATTTGGCCGTGTATCCGTTTTTGGCAGCCACGTGAAGGGGGTAAGTCGAGCAGAGCTAGCACTGCTGGGAGCGAGGGAGGGGGGTGATAAGGTAGACAGGGCTGGTTGCTTTGTAATTTCATTTCAGATTTCATATTTAGCTGTCAGTGCGAAATGATTCAATTTTGCAGATTTTGTTGCGAGCCAAACAATTAGAATGTCAAAATTCGCCGACGAATGCAACAGCAACAACAATGATAACATGTGCAACATTTTGAGACATGTTGCAGCACATCACAAACAATTTGATTGCCAGATTAAATATGCATAATGTTATTATGAAAATCTGCGCACTCAAATGAATTTCAATTGAGTTTGCTCCCTTTAAGATCAATACTGAAAATCGAATTCCGTGGAATAAAATTTTAGTAAATTGATCTGTAGTACAATATAATCAAGATTCCCATGTTAAGCACACTTTAGCTTTCAATATCTGTCACTAATGCACTAGTTTCATCGAATATTAAAGTGGATTACTCTGATTAGGCATATTTATATATATCAAGATCTATACATTTTCTTATAATACTTCAATAATTATTTCAGTTTTATTTCAGTAATAAAGGTTTGAATTTATTCGATAATATTTGATAATTTTATATAATAATAAACATAAATTTAATTTCACATTAACAGAACTATTTTGTTTCCCATCTAGAGTTTAAGTCTCAGGAACAGTTTGGATCTAAGTAATATTTCAGTTAAATATAATGCAGCCGCACTGTAATATATATCTACGATCGCTTATTACTATTATTTGCATGCATTCATTGTTACATTTCAGTTGTATTTTCGTACAAAATACTCTGAACTCACTTTTAGCAGGAATTTGTATAGATAACTGAAAAACAGCAGCAGCGATAACGATCAGAAGTTGATTACATTTCAAGGGCCAGAAGCAGTCAAAGTTAGGTTAGCCTATATAGTACATTTTGACCTTTATCTAACATTCTAGTCTAATCTCTTCTCATTTAAGCCTCGTTTTCGCTACCCAGACTCAATGGAAATGTCGTAGTTCAAGTCAGTTCCTTAAGCTACAATTGTGCAGTTACTCGTAATACCTATTATAATGCCCGCATTAAAATTTACACTTTTCTTGTTTATGGAATGCCGAAACTGCATTTAAGGAGCATGTGAATTGTTTTCAGTGTAAGTCGTAAATGGCTTTTAAGTACCCGGCTAATTTGAGCTACCCAAAGCGGGTGAAATGCAAATCCGTAGATGCACATTGCACAGTCTTTTAAGTAGGTGCAGTCAGACAGACAGACAAAGAGATATAGAGTGAGAGAGAGAGAGAGAGAGAGAGAGTGAGAGAGGAGTGCAGAGAGCGGTAGGCATCCTTGAAGTCGTTAATGCCGGAAGTGTCCTTCGTGCTGCGTCCTTCCTGCGCCCGCATTAGGAGCATTGCGACATTTTTATGGCCCGAGCTGCCGACTCGCTGCAGACTTAAAGCGCTGCTCACAATTTATGAATGAGCTCTGCTCGGGTAGCTAGGTGCCGAGCCAGCGACAGTCAACAGCAGCTCAGGTAGAAGTCATAACTCAGCCTCTGTCTAATTTCTTCTTTTTTTTTTTTTAGCCAAACTGCAGTCGCTTCCCTTTTGCATGCAGCGGAAAATGCTTTGGGAAATTTATGGCGCAACGTGCGGAAAATGTTTCTTTGGCTAATCCCGAATGAATGAATTGCCCACTTGAATGCTGAGTTCCAACAAATTTCGGGAACGTTGCGAGTCAGTGTGCTGGCCATTAATATGCATGTCTCTATCAATATGCTAACGTATTACAAAGAAGTTGATTGAGAGGGGGAGAGAAAGAGAGAGAAGGAGAGGCAGAGAGAGAGAGAGAGAGAGAGAGAAAGAAAAAGAGCAAAGTAGCAATACAAGTTGAAAATGTATTTCAGGTAGAGATCTAAGACAAATGAGGTCTTATATTATAATAAGAGATAATCTCATATTTTAGGCAAAGGAAGTTGAACTTTTTTTGTTGGGATAAGTAACAGACATAAGCAAAGGTATAAAAGAGTAACGAGAAGAGCAGGTCCCAGGCAAGGCTCAGGCATTAGATTCAGTTCTCAGCGAGACTTGTCATCAAATAGAGCTCTACTGGAAATTTTCTCATCATATATGTGTATAATCGCATTAGAGCCAAATTATAGTATCCTACAAAGTCCTGGCTGAAATCACACAAATGGATAATGAATTTTACAAGAACAAGCCTCAAGGTCTGCTTTATGTCGCATATATAATCTAACTTTTCCTTTTTACAGACGTACGTAGAAAGAAGTCTTAGATTTAAAAAATGTATTCATATCATAGAAAAGCCCTCTAGGCAGATATCTAATTTATCTTTTCCTCGAAATTGTATGCTTTAGAAAATAGAATCAGATAAACGTCACATATGCCACATTTCATATCTAAATGGTCCCAGACAAAGTGGTAAGCAAGTTTATATGCTTATAGCGTCGTAACGACGCTCAAGGTCGTTATAATCGGACTCTATTGTATATATATTTTGGAAAGTTGGAAGCACAAGATATTACACTATATCGATAGTTATATGGTTTCTATAAATACATAACTATGTGAATTAAATCTCTATCTTAACTTTTCCATAAATATATAAAGAGATATTCCATATGGAAGTAATTCAATCTGGGAGATATTATGCTAGATATAAAATTAAAATATATACAATATAAACTAGCTCTCTAGCATAACACGATTTATTTATTTTTATACCCTGAACCCATTGAAAATGGGAAATCAGGGTATAATGGTTTTGTTAAAAGTATGTAACAGGCAGAAGGAGGCGTGGCAGACCCCACAAAGTATATATATTCTTGATCAGGGCGACGAGCTGAGTTGATTTGGCCCTGTCCGTCTGTCTGTCCGTCCGTCCGTCCGTCCGTCCGTATGTATGAACGCGTCGATTTCTGAAGATATAAGAGCTAGAGACCTCAAATTTTTTTTAAAATGTCCGTAATTACAGCGCGCATATCAAGTTTATCATTAAAAATCGATAACTCATCCCGATCTTTTTTTTTCGATAAAAAACCTTGTCGAAAACCAGTTATAAAATTATATCCTCTACACCCTTAGTGCTAGAGTCTCCAAATTTTGAATGTATGCTTATATGCAATTTATACAATTTCGGTTTTTGTTAAAATTTACCCCCCACCCTTAAATTCACCCCCTCACCCTCACTTTTGTAAAAAGCGTATTTCAAATACTAGAGACTTGGGCTTTGGAATATACACACATATTCACCATATGATTACGCTCTAAAAGATCTAAAAGATTCATTAGGATCGTATGTCTACAAAAGAAATTATTTAACAAATAAATTCTCATAATATTGCCCACACTGCAGCGCAGCCCAAGCGCAGTCGCTGCTTACTGCGCAGTTAGCAGAGCGCAGACTTATGCGTGCGTGTGGATGCATGTGTATGTATGTGTGCATAAAAGAAGTGCAGAATGATTAGAATATCAGCTTGGAGGGTTCAGGGTATCTCCTAGTCGAGCAGTCTCGACTGGAGCTTTCTTACTTGTTTTTTATAATATATAAAGCTCATTGGAGACTTAATTCATCTCATCTAAATCCCACAATCAGTCTGTCTCTCTCTATCTTTCTACCTCAAAAACCACTAGGATAAACTATAAGTTAAATAAAACTTTAGTGTGTTTGGCATGCCTGCTGGCCAAAGGTGTATTTTTTTCTAGCTTCTTCTTCTTCGTCTTGCTGCTGGTCGCTTCTCTCTGCTTGGTTGCTGTTGTGTTTATTTGGTCCGTTCATTATTTTGTGTAAATATTGACGCTCTTGTCATGCCCAGTAGCACTCAACGTTAATTGATTTCGAATTGGAAGCCACTTTTATTGTTATTATAACGAAACTCCCATCTCTCTCCTCCACTCTGCTCTAGCTACTCCCTATCTGCGCCTCTGCCCCTTCGCTACCCTTGTCAACCGCCTCTCGTATCCATATCCCATACAATGCCACACGCCGGCTACACACCTCGGCAATTGCATAAACAAACAGGCGACAGACCAACGGCAAAAGCACTCACCAATACTCACACACATACACCCACACACACACACTCGATTGCTATAGATACGCACAAGGCCAAGCAAGTGGCATCCACAGGCAAGGCTAAAGCTGAAGCCAAATCCAAGCCAAAGCCCAAGCCAGATCCAGCCAAGTGCCCACTTTATGTCGCCCTCTCCATTAATACCTAACTTAATGTACAATATGTATACCATAAAAAGAGAGTATATATACATACTTATATATCTATATTCATATATGTATTCATATGTTCATTTGTATTTAGCCCTTTCGTCAGCTATTTTTCATTTTTCAATTCACTTTTGCCTTCAAAGCTAAAGCTCACAACAAATTTGCATGAATCCCATCATTTTCTGATTCAGTATGCCCAAATATATTTCCTAATTAAAATATATAACCAAAATTTACTCAGAACTAATATAAGGAAAATATTGTGAACGGTATGGTAATTGTGTACCTTCTCCTCTTCTAGCCTCGAGAGTATTTTAATTTTATTGTACTTGGAAATCACGGTAAAAAATTCAGCAAAGGAATATTCGGTATGTTTACCTCATGTTTATGAGTTTGATAAGTAAATCATATAATGTTTATTTTTGCTTTTGTATATAACTATGAATCCAATCTATCTTTAGAAAGTCAAACAAATGCAAAAAACAGAAAGTATAAATACATCCATTGATAAATAAATATATGCAGATAAGATTGAAAATACAAATAAAGAACAGAAAAGATGCAAACATAAAGATTATAGAACAGACACAGATACAGATACAGATACAGATACAGATACAGATACAGATACAGATACAGATACAGATACAGATACAGATACAGATACAGATACAGATACAGATACAGATACAGATACAGATACAGATACAGATACAGATACAGATACAGATACAGATACAGATACAGATACAGATACAGATACAGATACAGATACAGATACAGATACAGATACAGATACAGATACAGATACAGATACAGATACAGATACAGATACAGATACAGATACAGATACAGATACAGATACAGATACAGATACAGATACAGATACAGATACAGATACAGATACAGATACAGATACAGATACAGATACAGATACAGATACAGATACAGATACAGATACAGATACAGATACAGATACAGATACAGATACAGATACAGATACAGATACAGATACAGATACAGATACAGATACAGATACAGATACAGATACAGATACAGATACAGATATAGATATAGATATAGATTTAGATACAGATACAGATACCTCAAGGGATGTATTGGCGTACAGATACATTCACATGTACAGCTATAGATATAGCTACAGCTATAGATACAGCCGGAAGATAGTGCTGGCAATAAATAGGTGCATAAATATTTGTTTCTATTTTCACATTTCGCTTATCAATGTGCAAACAGTCGAGCCAAGGCCCTCGCCACACCTCGAATGAGACTACGACTACGACTACATCTGTGGCTGTGGCTCTTTCCTTATGTCTATGGGCTCTTGGAGGGTCCGGGGATTGGACGTGGTTGTGTTTCTGTTTGCGGCTTCGCTTGCTGTTTGCTTGCGGTGTCTGCCTGGGATCTATCTTATCGGCGCCGAGACCTTGTTTCCATTCTCTTTGTCTGCCCCGAGATACCATGCAGCCGTAGAAAGAGTTGACGAGGTGGGTGCACACATGTACAGGGTATCTCAGAGTCATGTACGCTCGGTTCGCTTGTGTTTGTTTGCTTAATTAAGATTAAGTCTAATTGAAAAACAATGCAATTAACTAAATCAGTTAGGCGCGTCACTAGCGTCACATTCTGCTGGCGCCCACGAGATAAACGTGAGCGAGCGAACGTACGAGCCAACAAGCGAGCAAACCTGGCAATAATTCAACAGCTCTCGCTTCCAATAGTGTTCGAACAATACCAGCAAAAAGATCAGATCTGAGCAAATGGCAGCTGTAACGAATATCAAATGCTCTATGTAGTTAGAGACTGATATGTCAAATGCCGGAGATATATTCTGAGAGCTGGATTCAACTTACTGCCCTAAGCAAGTAAAGAATTAACTGATTCACTAGCAATTTTTCAGTCTGCAAAATGGATTGACTGATTGATTTATAAAGTTAGCTAAGTAGTTCATTGGCTGAATAGCTGACTTTCAATCAGTCAATCGATGGCTGAGGGAATGATGATAATCAATTGGCTGACTGATTGATTGAATGGTTGACTATCTGATATGCCCTGATTGAAGATGGATTGATTGATAGAATGAGAATGAGAATTACCTTGATTGACAACAGGTAGCATAATTGATTGACTGAATAGTTGACTGACTGAATGGTCAACTAATTGAGCAACTGAAGAACAGATTGATTGACTGCCATTGACTCGGTAGGGTACTGACTTATAGATTGTTTGACCAATCAAACCAATTTAATTGATTGAATGATTGACTGATTGACTGGCCAACAAATTGAACAGCTGACGGAAAGTTTTGTTGATTGACGCATTGACTAGTTGGGTGATTGACCGATTGACTTGCTTTGTTTTGATTGACTTGTTAAATGATTGAGTAGCAAACCTAATTGATTGACTTGCTGATTGCCTGACTAACAGATTGACTGACTTTACGATTAACTAATTAATGAGTTAATTTGCCTAATTGACTGGCTAACTGGCTGGCCCTCAAATTGTCTGCTTGGCTGCCTGACTAACTGATTAACTAATTAACTTATTGACCTACTGATTAACTGATGAGCTACTTAACAAACTGATCGGTAAGCCCGTCACTGATTGATTGACTTGGCGAGCTATGCTTGCCCAACTTATTCCAACTTATTTATAAATATTTCCCTGATTAATTTATTGAGTCAAATGCAATTATATATAATTATGTGTGCCGTCGCATATAGCCGATATTTACTGTAATTAAAGTATTTTTATACCAAGTCTTAACCACTTGAAGCCATTCCATCAACTTTTGTTCCTATCCTACAACCATCTATGACCTAGGCATGCGGCATCATTGAGCTAAGATGCTCGAATTTAATTATAAGGCAAGAGTCAGATACATTAAGTGTGTGTATGCATGTTTGTGTGTATGTGTTCACTTAATGTACGTGCGCTACTCTATTGCCGCTCTTGTTGTAGTTGTTGTTGGCTATTTGCTTTCAGTGTTTTGTTTTTATCTAAATTACTTTTAATCGCCATTTAATGTTTTTGTTTTTCTTGTTTTCAGTTTCATGTTTTATGGTCGCGTCTCTTTGGGGATTTCTAATCTAATTGCAAAATGTAAGCACCAATACACACATACATACACACACAGACAGACACATACAAACCCACACATATGGATGTTTGTGTACATTTGAAGGCTACTCCAGCCCCAGACCCCATCCCCCTCATCTATATCCCTCTCTAGATTGTGCGCTATCTCGACAAAAAAAAAGTTGCTACGTTCTGCAAATTGTATAAACAATTATAAACAAACAAGCAAAAGCATTTTTATCATGGCCTAATTCTTTGTTTTTCTATTATATTTTTTTGTAGATATCATACGAAAATCCCTAACAATTAGTTACCAAGACTGCTCCATAAGCATGCCAAAAAAAAGATACTATTTTTCTTTTTTTTTTGGCTGTAAACAAAGTCTTAGGGGGATTTGGGGCATTAGCAGAACGCAGAACTTGCTAGACTCGGCCAAAGGGGTTCCAGCGAAAGACGTTCGTTGTTTACAGCCAAGAAATGAGATAGAGAAGGAGAATAGAATTGTATCTTTCATCCATATTTTGAAAGTTCCTTTGACGTATTCGCTTGGCGCCTCATCGATCGATTCACAAATCGGAAAAAATCATTCAAACGTTTTGCACATCCGTTCGACCATCTATGGGGCATTGCCTCACACTTGATGGTGCACTATAGACGTCAGAGGCATATGTATATAGGCTACAATATTATATGAATCGATGAATTGTGAAAGGTTCGGGCAGCAATAAAAATGCATATAAAGATATACGTAAGTTGAGCAATATGAGCTATTGGAGTGCAAATAAGAAAACAGGCTTGTCCGACTGTATAATACACTGTGTTATATCCAAAACTCACTGCTTTCCGATTTTATTACAACTGGCCAGACAATGCAAAGAGGAAAATAGTAATTAAATTATGCCTACAAAAGAGTTATTGATATAGAGAAATTCGTACTCACCTTTTGTAATCCATATTGGGATTACATTAAGGCGAACATTCCCGAAATCAATATTCTCTCTGTTTGCTTCATCTTAATGGATTTAATAATAAAGTATATGTTTATTTAGCTCTTGAATATACTCATACAAGCCGATCCATCTATGGTGAGCCAAATGAATGCAAACAAAAGAAAGTTTAAATATATCCATTCATAAACAAATATGTAGGTAGAATTGAAGGTACGAAAAGCTATAAAGATGCAGATAAAGCAACAGATAGGCAAAAATGCCAATGCATAAATTTTTATATACCTATATATATTTTGATACAAATTGCAAATTTCAGATAAGGTATAGTCAAATACATATATAAACAAGTAAGAAAGCTCCAGTCGAGACTGCTCGACTAGGAGATACCCTGAACCCTCTAAGCTGATATTCTAATCATTCTGCACTTCTTTTATGCACACATACATACACATGCATCCACACGCACGCATAAGCCTGCGCTCTGCTAACTGCGCAGTAAGCAGCGACTGCGCTTGGGCTGCGCTGCAGTGTGGGCAATATTATGCGAATTTATTTGTTAAATAATTTCTTTTGTAGACATACGATCTTAATGAAACTTTTAGAGCGTAATCATATGGTGAATAAGTGTGTATATTCCAAAGCCCAAGTCTCTAGTATTTGAAATACGCTTTTTACAAAAGTGATGGTGAGGGGGTGAATTTAAGGGTGGGGGGTAAATTTTAACAAAAACCGAAATTGTATAAATTGCATATAAGCAGACATTAAAAATTTGGAGACTCTAGCAATAAGGGTGTAGAAGATATAATTTTATAACTGGTTTTCGATAAGGTTTTTTATCGATAAAAAAAGATCGGGATGAGTTATCGATTTTTAATGATAAACTTGATATGCGCGCTGTAATTACGGACATTTTAAAAAAAATTTGAAGTCTCTAGCTCTTATATCTTCTGAAATCGACGCGTTCATACATACGGACGGACGGACGGACGGACGGACGGACGGACGGACGGACGGACGGACGGACGGACGGACGGACAGACAGACGGACAGGGCCAAATCAACTCAGCTCGTCGCCCTGATCAAGAATATATATACTTTGTGGGGTCTGCCACGCCTCCTTCTCCCTGTTACATACATTTCAACAAAACCATTATACCCTGATTTCCCATTGAAAATGGGTTCAGGGTATAAAAACAATAAAAGTATTGTTGGTAAAACAATTTTATACAAATAGTCAAATTTAGATACTGATACCAACATATGTACATATAGATATTTTAATGTAGTTACAGATACCTAGCCCGACACAGTAAGTCCAGAAGTACTGTACTACACTATACTTTATATTTATTTTTTAAAAGCATTTTTAGCTCTTTAAATTTCCAGAAATTATAAATTCTGTAAGGTATTCGTTCTTAAAAGTCTTTTAATAAATATAATACATTTTCTAAAATATATATAATAATTATATAAATACAATACACTATATAGGTTTCTTTTACATTTATTCTATACTACAATATTTGCATAAAATATACATAACTTGTATTTAAAACCTCGCACACTTTGCTAACTATCGACTTAAACTTATTGAGGGAAAAAAAGTCTGAGCGCATGCAGCTAATTAATTTACAGCCAACGTTTGTCATTCGCTATGAACCCAAAACTGTTCCCAAGACCTCCAACAATAACAACAACAACAACTACCTTAGACAGAAACAACAACAAGCATAAACAATGGTCTCTGCTGTTTGTTTAGTTAATCCAAAAGCTGGTTTACCGAACAGGCGCCAAACATGGCGTTCGAATTAATTGTCTAGATGTCTGTATTTAAATTTTCAAAAACCAAATTATAATTTTTTTTATTTTCATTTAAGATTGCAAACACAACAAACGAATAAAGAAAACAAAAAAAAAAACAAAATTTACATACGCCCCGATGCGAACGTGAGGCAAAACAAAAAATCGTTTGTTGTTATTCTTGTGACATCACCAGCAAAAACAACAACAACAACAGCAGCAGCAGCGACCCATACTAAAGTCAGGGCCTGGGCTTCAGTGCTGGAACAATGCATATGAGATCGCTAGAGCAGAGCGCCAGAGTGAGAGAGAAAAGATGCCTTCCCCTTTCCATTACTTTCATTTCGAATGAAAAGGAGCGAGCGAGAGAGATAGAGCGAGACAAATGGGCTGTAAGTCTTGAATTCGGGTTATCTTATATTTTATTTGACTACGCTGCCCGCTCTTAACACATCTCTTACACAAATGGATAGCATATTTAGCGAGCGCACCACCCACCACACATACACACATACACACGTACATGCACACATGTATAACTAAAGCTGCATTTAGGCGCAGCTGCATACTTTATTAGTGTGTGTGTGCGGGTATTTATATGTAAATTAGTTGACAATAACAACAGCAAACACAATGCCGAAATGCATAAATAACAAAAGCAAAGACAATGTGTGGAAAGTGTTAAGCAAATCGAATGAGAGTAAAATAGGTTAATGTGGTAAATAAGTGGACTATAAGATACTACGCAACGCGCAGAAGCTGCATAAACTGTGTAGTTTACATATTTAATTTGACCCAACTTTTACATCCGCATCAACTATAAATTAGAATACGACTTATAAGTAAGCTTATTAAATAGGCTTTCCCTACCATATGTAGAAAATCAAACTTTTTATTTTCCAACGTGTGCATAAACGAAACTCCCCATACCTGAATGCATTACAGACAAATTGCATTATTAGTACTGTTGTCCCGCTCGCTCTCACTACGCTGTTGCTTCTGCTGCAGCTGCTAAGTACCCATTCCCATTAACATTTCTATTCCCATTCCAATTTCCAATTCATTTCAAATTGAATGCTAGTGCTGACGATTGTTGTTGTTGTTTTTATTGTATCATGCGTCGGACGAGTGCTTGCGAGGCTGTCAGTGTTTGTAAATCTTTGGATGTACATACATGCACACATATATGTATGTATATGTATGTCTCTATGTGGAGCTTTGGCACTTTTGTCGACCCATTGGCAAGCTTTAGAAGATCGTTGTATGATGCCAGCGGCGCGAGAAACAATAGACGAGCACTCATCAAGTGGGCCGCTAACAGTCGACGGCGACGCCGACTGCGCTGCCAGCGCGTAGGAGGTGTTGGCGCGTGTGTCAGCATATTGAATAGGTCGACCCCCAGCTTTGGGCATGACAGCAACAACAATAACAATAGCCGCGAATAGAAGAAAAAGCAGAAGCTAAAGAGAGGCAAACAGACAGATAGACAGACAGACAGGCAGACGGACAGACAGCGCGATCTGTTTGCAGGCGCGCAAGGCAAAAAAAAAAAAAAAAAAAACAGCGATAACTGACAGCCGGGTAGCCCCTTACCTCCTCTTTGCTTTGCCCTTCATCTTTGGTCTCGTTCTCCCACTCGGTCGCTCTATGCCTTTACACACATTCGCCTCTGCCGGGCGTGACGAATTTAACGGGCGCGCATATTGCGTCGCTTTATGTTTTGTTTATAATTTCATCTAATATGCATACACAAGCTTACAAACAACAGGCAAATGTGGTTGAGCCGAGCATAGTCGAGAGCCAAGTACCCTGCAATGCGTGCGTCGTCTATTCTAAGCGATCTGCAAAGGCAGTTCAGTTGAGTTCAGTATACGAATATAGAATATGATATACAGTAATAATGTACATATGTTACATACATACTTCACATGGATACGTATGTATATGCTCTCGACATACCCTTATTACAGAGCCATATAATCATGCATTACAGAAGTGTGTAACTATATGTTGTATCCATACAATATGGCCCATACCGCTATTAGTGAACCGCTTGCCTGCCGTCTCTCACCTACGCCTATGCCTATGGCTTTGGCAACCTCCAGTCCTATGGAGTTCTATTTGTAAACAAAACGCAACGCACACGCCGCTGGAATTTGAATTTGAATTCGATTTGTGTTTTGTATTTGCTTTTGCTTTTGTATTTCTCCTTTTTGCCGATTTCGTTTCGAACGCGATTTCAAAATCGCTTTCAAAGTCGCTGCGAACGAGAAACACGCCCAGTCGCGATTTTTTAAAACGGCCCACTCCGTATCATAATAATAATAATATTGTGCAAGACTCGTATTTGTCATATCATAAATTGTGTTTTATTACCTGTGCATGTGCATCGCGATTTCTTCTGCTCATTTGCATTTGAACTTTGTTTGCTTTTAATTAGCCATATTTAAGCAGAGAGTTTTTTTTTTTACCTTGTTTTCCTCCTCTTTCTGCTTTAAGCAACACCAAATAAAATGGCCCATTAGAGTGGCGCCGGCTTCTATTGAGAGACCCCAAAAATAGAAGTTTGATTTAAGGTTACCTTTTTTTTAATATTATGCGTAGTGTCTAACAAGATTTTTTTGCGCTTGACACGTGCGAGATATACGCCCTAAATCTAGTGAATATATTTATGAAATTATAATAACTTATCATCTTATAAATATACATATACATATACATATACATATGTATATATTTTTGGAGCGATTATATAAATTCCTCAGTTGACTGACTAACTTTTGTTTAGTCTGCCAACTATTTTTAGCGAATTAACATTTTCAACTTCATTTCATTCACACTCCTATTATAATATAATATAGTTCTCTTTACTCTGCTATGAAAAAATGTTGTGTTCTTGGGAGTATATCTTTGATGATATGATTTAGTTAAAATTTCATCTACATTCCCCCCATATTCCCTCTATCTTGTATCTGTGTATATCTCATATCTTTCATCTAAATTATATTTTGGATAGCTGATGTTTTATGACATTTGAGATTTGTTATATATATTTACAATCCTAACCTGGTTTAAGAGAGGGAGGTAGATCAATTCATGTTATAAAGTGATTCTATGATTCTGGCAAAGTTTCTAAGAATCAATAATATTTACAGTTATGCAGATATGGTATGGAACAGCGAAATGGAAAAATTATCAAAACAAAAAGAATTGTTATACATAATCCCCCTTTATTTTATTTTTGTATTTTTTATTGTTATACGCAATTTGCATTCAAAATTTCTACTCTTCAGTCATTCATTGATTCATTTGCTCATTCATATCGTGTTGTTTATTTCCAAAAATCAGAATGTGTTTTTGTTTACTTGTATTTTTTGATATTATTCTTCTTTTCTTTTTAATTTATTTATGCAAAATTTGGTTTTGGCTGTAAGTTCGCTGAACGCCAGCAAAGAAATGTTAGTTATCATTTATTTATTTAGCCTTATTTTTGAAAAACATTAAGTTTAATTTTATATATGACAAACTTTTTTTGCAAGAGTTGTGATTCCTGAAGTTCTTATTGCTTTGCACTAACATTTTGTCACGGGTACATGAAAGTACAAGCAATCCCAGCAATGAAATGTTAATGGAAAATTCTTTCCCTCTCGCAGCAACTTTTCCCGTTATATGACTAACTTTTTATGTAAGGTGTAGAGCTTAAAATTCTTATTGCTTTGCACTCGCAGACTTGCTCGTAAGTACAAGGTACACCAGCAAAGAAATGTTAGGTACAACTTCACTCTCCTGCCTTCACTTTACTTTTTCTGTTATCTCACTAACTTTTTGCGCAAGGGATATAGCTTAGCAACCTTATTGCTTTGCACTCGCGTATTTGCTTGTAAGTTCAATGTACACCAGCAAAGAAATGTTAGTAAAAGAGCCTTCAATTTATTCCCTATGATACAAAGCATATGTTTTCAATTTTTCAGATTTTCTGCTAGTCTTAAATGAGTAAACTATTCGTGCTCCGCACTAACTTTTTCGCATTGTCCTATACTCCGTCAACACAACGCTGAAAGTGTGCCAAATCTATTAAATTTCAACTGCTGATAAACTAAAGCAACAACAAAGTGAGAGAGACAGAGAGGGTATGAGAGAGAGGGAGACGGAGAATCAGCAGAAATTGCGCTTTATTTAAGTACGAAAATAACAACAGGAGGAGAATTTAGTTGGGGCATAAATTGAAAATAGCCCCAAAATAATTTCGTTCATTTTGTCTGCGATTTGGCTAAATACGCCCATTGCCAGGGGGCGCTAAACAGCAGCTGGGCCTTTGCCCGTGCCCCGTGCCCCGTGCCCCGTGCCTCGTGCAACAACCCAATTCAATGCACGCTTATTATGTGTGGCGGTGTTGGGGTGGAGGGGTGCAGGTGGGGGCGATTGTTTTTGTTTACCCATTTGGCGTCCAACAAATTTTGCGTCTTCAAATCAAAAGACAACAAATTTAGTTTTATTAATTGACCACGTTAAAATAAGTTTAGACTAGCTAAATTTAGACCAAGACTAAAACCAAAATTGTGTCAAATAATGCGAATTTCCTCGTTTTCTGCCACTATTAACAATATGTCAAGAGTGTAATTAAAATAGAAATAATATCATTTTAACAATCATGTTTTTGAATACTAGCAAAGAAAATCACATTTTCGTATTTCCTCAAATGTTTTTATTAATTTGTAAAATTTTGTTTTCTATGTAAATATAAATGTAGAAATGTAACATATAAACTATCAATATTTTTATAGTCAGTCTAAATTAATAAATAATATTAATTAAAATGCGATTAAAAACTAGAAAATTAAAATTAAATATAATAATAAATACCAG
Source organism: Drosophila arizonae (assembly GCF_054131065.1). Classification (NCBI taxonomy): domain Eukaryota; kingdom Metazoa; phylum Arthropoda; class Insecta; order Diptera; family Drosophilidae; genus Drosophila; species Drosophila arizonae. The sequence goes on from NC_142924.1 coordinate 21,041,433, forward strand.
GAATAGAAAAATTTTTATATTTTTATAGTTTTAAAACATCTAATCCAAATCCAGCCAAATCTCTGAGATTGATGATCTATAATAACATACATTTTGAAATTCACAAACTTGTTAATTGATATACTTTATAATTGCACAAACCTATTTAAATAAAGATTTCTGAAATAATGCAATCATTATAGCCTTAATATAAAAATAATTATATTAATTTGTATTATATAATTTATTATGCATCCAAATACTTTTATCTATTATTTTCAATTTAATTGGAAAATGCACTTTAAACGTTTTAAAAAGACTGCGAAATTTGTATATATTTCAATTGCATATTTCGATTGCATTCCATGCATTTTCTTTCAAATTTCCATTTAGATCTTGTTTTAGTGTTTTCCTTATATCAAGAGGAAGTACCGCTCGAGGCCGTGGGTGGCCGTTGATTCGTTTATTTTCAGCTATTTTCGGGCGCCATGCAAGTCGCATTCCCACACACTTGACATCTGTATATATGTAGAAATTTGTGCAAATTGTTTACGAATTTTGATAAACTGAAGAGTATTAATTAGATGAGATATAAATAGATTACATCTAAATATTTTCACAAATAGTAGGAGACAGAGATGGATCGACAATAGAGGTCCATTTGGTATGTAAACAGGAAATCTTCGTTTGTTAATGATGGTTGATTGATGATTGTTTGATTATTTGATTGATCGCAATTGATCTTTCACCGAACTCAAAAGGGGATTCCCATTTGCGAATAAGAGCATTATTGTATTATCTGCTCGTCTTCAATTTCATTGCATATTTCCTGTGGAACGTTTTCGATGATCAATAGACGAATGTTTGATCGCTCCACGATCGATGCACTCCATGCAATTGCAAATGTGTTTGGGATGATGACGGTAGACATAGGTTGGGTATAGGTAGAGAGAGGCTCATAGGTACGAATCTCTCTCACAAGTGTTTGGCAACCTGATCAAGGGCTTATCTCGCCCCGATCGTCGGGCCGAGTCAGTGGATCAGGGCTCGAGGGCTCTAACAGGCGCTGCCATTGTTGTCATAAATTACACTTCAATTGTTCAACTGACTGAAAAGTGGAAAATGGGATTGGAATTGGAATTGGGTTTTGGGCTTGGGCCTGGGTTTAGGTCTGGGTTTGGGTTTTGGGTTTGCGCTCTCGGGCTCGGCGCAATCAACGTATTTTCTTTTTACAAGTCCCAGCTGAGACTCTGTGGATAAAGTGTCAAAAATATCAAATGTCCTTTTGTGCCCAGGACCTGACGATTAGTTCACGCTCGCCTGCTTTTCTTTAGCCCTGCGAGAGGATCAGCTAGACCTAGACCATGGACTAAAGGCGACTCTACCTGCCAGGCATAATTAATTTAATCATTGCTCAGTGCACTCACACAAAAAAAGCAGCTCTAAAAGAACCCAGTCACAGGGGCTGGCCAAGAGGCACAAGTGTAATCATTGTTTAGGTGTACAATGAGTGTGCGAGTGTGTGTGAGTGTGTGTAGTGTGTGCTTGTGTGTGCATGTGTGAGTATGCTGGCAACCTTCTGACGTGCCCCAGACCCACGCCATAAACACAAAAACAAGTAAGAACGTTACGCTCGGGAGTAACTGACTACACAATACTCATTCTCAGTTTATAAGACTGTGGCAGACATAACTTATAAGAGATTGAACTGGCCATGGATCTAAAATTGAAGTCTATTTTGAGCTCTAAGCTATCCCAAGGAGGACCATAGGTTTATAATTTCTGACCGTCATATATATGGTGGGAATCTAAAATAATTTCTCTACTAAACATTAGAACTCTAATTCCTCTAGTTGTCCCTATCTATATATACTTATATACCAATTTATCTATTATTTTCTATAACAATATAAGCGAGATATTAAACTCTAAATATTATCTTAGTATGTGCTCTACATTTTGAGCAAAAGAACGATCAGTATAGTCTGGAAAGCCGGCAGTTCCATAAACCAATATACTCAGCTCACTGCTTGAGCGAGTATGAGCACCAGGCCAAAGAAGAGACCAGGCGAGTCAGGCACAGACACGCACAATCTGTGCCTTAACAAGCGTCGCACTCATCCCTAACGCTCAAAGGCTAACCCAGGCTCTGATCCAGACCCTGAAACGGAGATCTGATCCCGACTTGCATGACAGGCCGTTTTTTTTTTCTTTCCTTTATTTTTTGTCTGTCCTTCTTTACCCTCTGATTGAGCGTTGAGGTTTTTTTTTTTTTTGGAGTTGATGTTCATGATGATGCTGATGATGATCCTACACATCAGCAACTCTTCATTTATGCATGTGTGTGACAAACAAAGAGAGAGAGAGAGTGTGTGTGAGTGAGGTACAACTTGAGTGTCCCGCTGCGAGGGTCTGATAGGCACTGTGCGTGCCTAACCAGAAAAACAGTTTGGCGTATTTTGGTAGTTCAATTGAGGCCCATTGTTTTAGCGCACGATCATCGGACGTGGAACGGTCGATCGTTTCGAACGCTCGATCGCTCGATCGTCGGTCGCCGTCTTGGCCATTTGTACAACCAGTCAACATGCATAAATTGACGCTAATATTGGCCTGGCGGTCGGCCCAGCTGGGTCTGGCACCTCCGTGCGCTGCGGGCCTACTACGAATCGTATCCCCATCCATTTCACCGTCTCATGGCGCGCACTTTGCATATAAATCATGTTTATGACTTGTTATTTTTCACTATTTATTTTGCTTTTCGCCTTTTGTTTATCGCTAGAAGAAGAAGAAGACCGAAGAAAACCTCACAAAATCTATCTATCTATTATTTTTTGGGTCTCTGTAATTTACAACATTACTTGGACTTTTGATGTTGTTGCTGCTGCTTGGCCCTGGCGGCCCTAACGATCGAAGGGCTGGAGCACTTTTAGATCACAATTGCTGCTGGAACAGTTCTTATGCCGCTTTTGTATATGCCTAATTAACGCATTTCGACCTTGTCGACTTGGCTATAAACAAGCAACGCGCCGAAAGTCTCTACGGATGCTCCACAGATGATATCATGGCTAATGATTCGAGGGTCTACAAAGCGAAAATAAAACTATTTAGCCAGCGAACTAGTTAGCGAGCAAACCATAATTCGAGTTGGAGTTCTGAGCTGAGCTGGTTTATAATATATCGTTATTGAGAATGGAATGTATATAGTTTATAAGGAAATCCCAAATTAATATTTATATAACAAACAGCATATATTGGAAGACAATCCCAGCCGGATAATTTTATCACCCTCTCACATTTGCACTATACAAACCAAATTTCTATATACTATATAGTGGTTGAATGGTAATCCCTAGCCTAATACGTGCCCTCACCTGGCCCATTTGCCATTAACATTCCGACTTGACTATATTATTAATAATAATTTCCCAAAAAGATTTTCATAAAAAGTAAATGCCGAAATAAACAAAACAAACCGTGAGTAATATAAGCAATTTATGACAGTACAAACAAAAGAGAAACAACAGTAACAGCCTCCTCCGCTGGGGGGCGCAAGCGAAAAGGAAACGATTTGGAAACCAAAAGTGAAAAAAAAAATACAAATAAAATATAAAATAAAAATATGAAATGGGACTTGCTTAAATTGTGAAAAGCCATTAAACGCAGCTGGGGCCTGAAACGCAGAACCGCAATTATCATGAACGAGCAGAAAAAGAACTCCCAGTGTAGCCCCCTCCCTCCGCCCTCTACACCCACCGCCTCTACCACTCTGAGTTTGCCAGGCCAAGTGAAATCTTGAAATATTTATAAATGGAATAAAATTAGAAGTGGAGATGGGTCCAGCATCCAACTGGGAAATGCCATAAATGCGGCTGTGTATCAACACATCATAGACCCCGACAAGCTAACAGGCCTGACAACCTGACTAATATGGCTTTAATAAGCTGGCCAACAATCGGGGGCAATCAGCCATGCCAGCCCACGGGAGAACATGTCCTACGTGACGCACCTAGCCCCAAAGGAAAAGGGATGTGGCTTTGGCCAGAGCTCACATGAGTATTAATTATATCTCATGGCCAATCTCTCAGGCTGATCGTGTGTGAAGTTGGCTTTAAACCAGCACCTAAAGTGAATGGGCTTAGATATCTGAAATCTGAAAGGGGCTTTAAAGAAATATATATTATTTGCTCTCCATTTCGAGTTCATCTTCAAATAAATTCTTACTTACTATAGAGAAGTTCTCAATAATTAAAGAAAATCAAGAACTTAATTTGAATCATAGGTTAAGCATATCTATAGAGACAATTAATAGATAAGGTATGCTAAAATTTCATAGAACTAACCAAATATTTACATATATTTTTACTTGGAAGTAGACTCGAGCAACCTTAGCTTAAATTTATAGTCTAGGTAATACCCATATCCCAGAACGAATGCCAAAAAATTATCTGCTTTCAGTTCCGACATCGCATTCAAATTTACCAACTGACATTTAAATCCTTTTATTAAAAAAGAAAAATTTTAAGAATAATCAGAATACTTTTTCTTCATAAATAGAGCACAGATAACCTCCTATAGCACATGGTATTCCCGAACAATAGCAAGCATTTATCACCCTTTCAAATCCAGCCATTCAAATCCTTTTTCATACCTTTTTTATGCCCAAATTGCCAACTGGGCGATTTTATTCATGAGCATTGAAACATTGTTCAACTCTGATCCCGATTGCCTTTCTCTCTAACCCTCTCTCTCTCTCCCGCACAGAGACTCTATGTATCTGTCTCTCTCTTGGTTTCTCGTTGAATTTATGGTAGAACAAGCACTACAATAGTTTAATTAACATTAACGCTGACGCCGACTACTGATGGCAATAAAAAACCATTAAAAGGAATTTATTTTAAGGACCGAACCGGCTATAAATCACATTACACGCTCCCATAAAAGCAAAAGCAACAGAAATCTGAACAGCAACTGAATGTGGGGAAAGGGGGCGACGGGGGAGAGGGTGGAGAGGGTGGAGGTGCGAGCAGAGGATGGTTGCAGAAAGCTCTGACTGTGGGGCAGGTGCCTTTGACTGCTAGGGGCGTGGCAGTGGGCGTACTCTACTTCGTCATTCCACTCATGCACATTGTGAGTATATTGGGTTGAGTGTAGAGTACGTTTGAGTAGAGACTGTAAATATGCTCTATTACTAAATCCATCCATCTACTTCATATAATCCATTTAACCCACCCTTTGGATTGTGTCATAATCTCAATTTTGGAATAATTTGTTATATATTTAGACGGGTATTTGGAAGTCGGTTGCAACCTTCCATTTTCTTTCAATTTGGTATATCCAAAAAAAATCAAACATTGTAGATAGAGGGCGATAGGGAGTGAGGGGGATGGCTAGCTACCCCATACATAGTAGTAAAAATTGTTTATACGCATAGTTTGTTGCCTCCTTTCATTTGGCTTTTGCGTTTTTGTTTTGTTTTATATCATCAGCGTGTTGCGTTAAAAGCGTTGGCATTAAAAATTACGAGGAAAAGTTAATGGAAATACCGTTTTGATATTGGCAGGGTAGAGCCTAGTTGCGTGGACCTCGTATGGCCTGGCTGGGCCAATAGAGCCGAGAGCTAGTAAAAGCTATAGAAAGTATTAAAAAAGTCACTTATTCAAATCATATTTTGTACATAAAACATTAACTAGGCCTCGCATTCTCGCTTTTGGCCCCTTTGCTTTGTGCTCTATTCGCAAACGTTTTGATTAGAGCGTAAGCAGTTTATAATATCAGAATTCAGTTGAAATAATAAGCTTTCTATTCACATAAGAAAACAACATTTGTTTTTATGCTTATCCACGTCTCTCTCTCATTCTCTCTGCCTCACTCTGTCTTTGTCGGTGTCTCCCTGTCTAGAGAGACAAGTGGAGTGTATTGAAGCATCCTTTCGGCGGATATATATGAAACAATACAACCATTAAATTGACTGGCTAAAAGGAAACACATTGATTTGCCATTTTGAGCTCAAATTCATGGCAATAAAATCAGCGCAAAGTTTGCTTGTCTGCTTCTTCTTCTTCTTCCTCTTTTTAATGCCACTTTCAATATTTGTTTTAAGCAGAGGGGAGACGGACGGTAGGTCCTCCCCCCTGCACCACCACTGTTAGTTGTGGTTGCTCGGTCGCCTTTGCCTTGTCGCCCCCATCGCCCCGCCCCCTCCCAGCGCATTCTGTGTGAAATTGTAAAGCGCGTTGTGTAATCGAAACTTTTAACGATTTGATGCGATTCGAAATTGTGTAATATGAAGGCACTAATACTCATCCAAATGAAAATCGAGTGCTCACACACACACACACACAGAGCGACAGAGGCACACACATGGGTGTGCAAATAAATAGCATTGGGCATATCCTCTTATTGAGGGTCCTTCAGATACATTATACATCGCTAAAGTTGCGCTACACTCAACAGTGCAGGGCATATCATTATTTTAAGGAAATGGTAAATCAAAGAAAATTGAAGAACACACAGAAGTTTTATTTTGATGGTAAATATAATATATACAGTTTGTATACAATTTTATTCAGGAAATAGTTAGATAAGTATAAAAGCAATGGAAATTTTAAAAAATTTTAATCATTTAAAAATTAAACCTAACTGAAAAACTATTTTTGAGAATAAACAAAACATGTAAATGTAATATAATTAAATGTATATAATGAGATAATATATTGTATTATCTTTTATTCTTTTAGAAATGGAATATCAATAAATCAAAATATCTTAGAGTAATGCTGTATTCAATAAAATCTACAAATTTAGTTGGGATATATGTACATTAAAAAATGAATAGCAATTATAAATAAATGATATCTAGAAATGAATTGAAATTGAAATTAAATTGAAGCACCAAAAACTTTCATCAAATGCTAAAAGTGACTTAAAAATTCGTAGTCGTCCAGCCAGTGGAATTTCGGAATTGCCTTGGAGCTGCGAAAAAACCAATCCATGTAATTCGACGACAAAGATGTGCTAATAAATTTCAACTTAATTTCCGAAATGTGCATCTAACACATAAAAAGCTGAACACAAACACGAACAGGCGCTGCCCCTCCTTTAAAAGCTGAGACAGCGACTGAGACTGCGACTGAGACTGCGACAGAGACTGAGAAGGAGACTGAGACTCAATCGCCAGGCAGCAAAGCAAAGCCTGTAACGGAAATGAACAAGAGCGAGCGGGATTGAAATTTGGGAAAGGGGCAGAGTTAGTGTGTGCGCGAGAGTGAGAGGAGGAGAGGAGAAGAGCTGTGTCAGATTGAGTTGCCAGGCAGCGTATTGTTCTCGAAGCTTTCCAAGCTGCCGAAGCAGGCACAGAGCGATAGAGAGACGGAGAGAGAAAGAGAGAGGGAGAGCATGGGCAGGCAAAAGCAAAGCAGGCGCAAAGTTTCAAGTATGGTTTTTGCATAAAACTTCAATTTAAATTGACATTTGAGTGGAAAGTAATTGCATGATATGCAGGGAGAGCATAAAAAAGGCAGGCACCATCGACGGGCTGTTACTTATGGCTCTTGCGAGTGGGTGGGGTAGTCGCTGGGCTGGCGTGGGCGTGTTTAATATATGAGCACTGCGTTTGCAGCTACTATTTTTAGGCATTTAATGTTATTTTCAAGCTGCCTCACTCCCACTCCCAGTCGCAATCCCACTCCCTCTTGTGTCTTGTGCTGTCTGCCCATCTCCTTCTTTCCAATTTGTTTTGTCCGCATCCATTCATTCATTCGTCCATCCATCCATTGCGGAAGGCTCTACGTAGCTCATTATGCGCTCGTTTATATGCCGAATTTGTTGTTGTGGTTGCGCCACCTCCTCCTCTTCGCGCTCTCTTTCTGCTGTTGTTGTTGCTGCTGTAAAGTTTTGTGCACATTATGAGGGTCTGAGTCTGGCTTTTATTTTCGAGCACAGCGTAACTGTATGCGGGCAGTGCTCTCTTCCGCTCTCTCTCTCGCTCTCTCTCTCTCGCCCTCTCTTTGTCTTACTTGCAAATTAAATGCCAATAAATTTGCATTTTTTGTTGTTGCCTTGCAGAGATCTCAGCAAAAGTGTCAATTAGAAGTTGGAGGTGAGAGTGGGAGTGTTGACAAACGCACTCACACACACACTCGTCGTACACTCCAATTGGATTTCGTTGGTAAGTTTTCCAATCAAATTGACCAACTTTCAATGTTGGCAATAAACGTTGTTAATTTGTTTTCCATTTCAAGCACATTCATTTATTTATTTATTCATTTCCTGCTGTACTTCGCCCCATTGTTGGGCAATTGTTTAGAATTTTTATTGAGATTAAAAATATATGTAGCTCGCCTTTTTGTTTGCGCTGTGTGTTTTCCGATTGGGGTCTAATCAAATGTCTTATCAGACAAGCGGAAAGCCCAGACGATTGCAATTTCCGATTGTAAAAGATTAATTCAATCATTTCAACAGATGTTTGATAGACCTTGACTGAAATATGCCAATGAATAGTTGATAGATGATTTCAATTGTATTCGTGAAAAGTTTTCAGATGAAGGCATTATCAAATTGATTTTATAAGGTCTTTATAGAAATATTACAAATACTATAAAGAAATATTTTAGTTGATTCTGTGAAAAGTTTTCAGAAAATAATTTGTTATTCTATTAGTTGTAATCCACATTCTTGGCACTTTTCCTGTTCCCCTCTCTATTCTCCCCTCTCTAAATTGTTAATCTCCCTTAAAACTCAGATACATATTAAATATATATTTGTGTATATATAAATCTATATTTAGTTTTAAATTAGAATATAATTCTTGTCATTTCAGACAGTATTTTATAGCTACCCACTATTTTATAGCTATAGTCCCAGTCCAATCTCTTTGGCTAACTATCCACATCCACAGATTCGTCCTCCACATTCGCCTGGGGCGGTTCGCTTCTTCGCCTCATCATCATCTGCTGCAGCTGAGCGACGTGGCAGGGCTCCAGTTGCTGCATGCAGCCGTAGTAGAGCACGTCCGAGATGAGCTTGCGAGCGAGCAGCTTCTGTCTAGGCGCCAGCTCCTCGAACTGAGTGAGCCAGGTGTGAGCGAGTGCCTCGGATTCGGAGAGCGTGGACAAACGCTTGCGCTGCTGCCTGTTGCAGGTGGAGGAGCGAAGTGGAGACGTGGGACAGTGGACAGTGGAAAACAACTCGGCTGCAATGGGTGAAGCAGGAAATTCATCTTTGACGGCAGAGCGACGTTTTTTACGCTGCGGATGGCAATAGTGTGTGTGTGAGAGAGAGAAAGAGAGAGGTATAAGTACTGAATTACCATAACTTCAGGCGGAGCTTCAAGATCAAAATTGCTAGATTTTTGCAAGATCTGACACGAGCTGTGCTCCTCTTGGCCCTCCAAGAAGCTCAGAAGCTCAAAGTACCAGAGCGTCGATTCGAACGGCTCCTCGTCGCTGCAGTGATCGCGCTTGCGCAAATCACGACGAAAGTTTGTTCGAAATGAGTTGATCTTTTTGACCACGAGAGCGCGATCCGCGCCCGGCTCCACCTCGCGCAGCTTCTGCACCAGCTGCTCGTAGCCGGCTGATTTCAGAGCACGGCTGCTGTACTCCGGACTCTTGACCTTCCACACAGCCGGCAGCGAGCGATAGAGCTCCAGAAACTCTGTCCAGAATTGTCGATCGCGTGAGTTCATTTTTGATCCACATCCAACAACAACGGCAAAAGCTGTCCACAGCTCGAACTCGCGCGCAGCACTAAATACACAAAAGCACAAGCTTGCATGCGCAAAATGCAAAATGTGGGGAGAGCAACAACAGCAACTTGCCGGATGCCAGATGGTGCAAAAGAGAGAGAGAGAGAGAGACAGAAAGCAACAGCAAAACAACGTAAATTGATGCTCTGCAACGTTTGTTGCTTGTGCAAGCGTTTGCGCTGTGCGCTTTGTGCTGGCATTCGCGGTGCTGACACTCGCTTGTGCTAAGCAGAGAAAACAGCAAATACATTTGCATGTGTGTGTGTGTGTTTTTGTGTGCCTAGGAAGTGATTTATGCAAAGAGAGCAAGAGAGTGTGAGAGAGGGCATAAGCACAGCAGCTGTTGTTTTGGCAGTCTGCTGATCCATTTTCTTCGCCAGCCGCAAGCATACACACACACAAATATATGCATATGTACGTGCTTGCGTGAGTATATATGCAAATACATATATGAAGCAAAGGCGAACGAGCAGCTATCGATACTTTTCGTGTCACAGTCAGCTGTTTTATTCTGCAACTAAAGAAGAGTAATTTAATTTGAAACTGAGCAGAAACTATGCTCGCCCTGATGATAAAAAGGTTAAATCTCAATTAAGATGCTACAGCTCGAAGCTTCCGATTCGAGTTGCTGCTGCTGCTTCAGATGTTGCAATTACTTACTGTTTGACCCTTTGTAAAGTAATTTAAATAACTGTATTTACATGGCAAATGGCAAATATTGATGCCGCGAGGACATTTAAACATGACGGCAAACAAACAGAGCGCACAAGGACCAACAGGATGAAGACATTATGCACTTGTTTTCAATTATGTGCCTGAGAGAGAGCAAGATAGAGGGAGATAGATAGACTGAGAAAGGAAGGCAAAAAACGAATCGAATTGAAGGAAACTAAAGCCTTTTGCAAATAGTTGTTAAAATATGTCAATAACCTTCAGCCCCGCCCACTAGCCGAATGGCCACATCAGAGCAGAAACTTGGCCTGGCCTGGACCAGACCTTTCGACGGGCCCAGCCCCATCCTCGACTCTGACTCTCCAACCACGAATTGCTAACGGGACATTGGTTTGCCCAGGCTGCCAGTGGGCGGGGGAGCAGCTCGGGAAGGCGAACGACGCCAAGGATGGGGCAGAGCAAGCCACAGCGGATGGGAATCTCTGGGGTAACTGTATACACGACTAAGCGCAGAAAATGTTTAATTAAATTCCAGGACACATTTGGCATGTTACATTGCTTTGGTCTGTCGAACCGCACAGTCCGCACACACTTTCAGTGGGTATTCGGAATCGCCAGGAACTTCCGTCCTGTTTATCCTTGTCGCAGCAAACTAACTAACGCAAATTGTAATAAAAATACCGAAACGTAGCAAAAACCAAGCAAAGCAAATTATGTGCTCGCTCTCTGTCTCTCTCTTTCTCTCCCTGTCCTCCTTTGGCTAAGCTATTGACATTCTGCTGCGGTTTCCAGAATACAATATTGGCTCTGACCAAGATCCTGTTACAGCAGCAGCAGCTGGCTTCATCAATACCTTCTCTTAAAGAACGTTTCTTAAAGGTCGAAAGTGTTGAATATTGCAGAAAAATGAGAGTGCAATAATGGAGGTAATAATATGGAGGTATTAATATATAGTACGGTAATCTAATTCCCGAGTAGTCATGTTTAGTATTAATATTTTTTTACTAATAATAACAATTAAGTTATATGATATACCATAAATAGAAATAGAAAAATTATAAAAGATTGTGCAATATCCATTAGAATATCATAAAATAAATATAATATCATATAAGATATAAAAATACTAAAAAAGGTCTCTATTCTACATTCCAAAAATTTACCTAAGTTTCAAAGTAGTATTTTAAATATAATTAAATAAAAAAACAACTCTAAATAATATTATTATTTAAAATGTATAATTTTTAAATTATATAAATTTATACTTGTGGTACATTTTATCTGTTGTTATCTAAAAGACACAAGAATAAAAACACCCACTCTTACTCTTTTTCCTTAAAAAAGAAAAAAGGGAAGTAAATTGGCCATGGCCTGAAGCACCGGTCTGGAGTATCTAATCAAATAAGCCGGCAAATTGCGCTCGGCTCGCCGCTGCTAACTCGAGTCGACAATAAAATGTTATGACCATACGAAATTTTCAGTATTTTCTTCTAAGTTTTCTTCGTTGCTTTTTATGTAGCTCCATTTGTAAATCTGAGAGACGGCATCTGTATAATGTGATGGCCTTTTAGAGGCCAAGTCGAGCATTTAGGCAACGCTTTTTTATGGGCTATATGGTTGAGTCGACTCCGACTCCGACTCCAACTCCGACTCCGACTCCGACTCCGACTCGGCTTGACTCCAGTCGGTGTCTGTTAATGATTGATAAACCGCACGGGACCAATCAACACCCAAAGACCAATCCTATGGTTCGGTGTCTTAGAAAAGAGAGTGACGCAGTGGGAGAGAGAGAGAGAGAGAGAGTGGCAGAGGGGGAACAGAAGGGGTCCTACGGGTACGGGGCTCTCAGATGTGCATCAAATATTGCCCACATTGTCGTGAGCAGCAGTGGAGGGACTGTAGTTGGCATAAGTACGGGCTAGTTGCTATACCAGTTTCTTTATTACAAAAAGGAGCTTGGGTCAAAACCGCAACAACAACAACAACAACAACAATGGCAGCAACAGCGAAATCGCAGCCAGCAGCGACGTCGTAAAAGAAAACAATATTGTAAATAAAGTTTAGAGCTGAAGCCCAAACGGGTTTTCAAGTTAACCAAAACAACGAAAACAACGAAAACAACAAAAACAACCAAAACAGCCAACAAGCAACCCAACAACCGACCAAACAACCAAACGTCTGACCGACCAACCCAACATCGTGACTGCTTCGCGCTTGTTGTTGTTGTTTTTGTTGTTGACGTCTTGGTCTTTGATGACTTTTTAACCAAAGTTGTTGCCTGTTGCCTCTTGTTGTTGTCGATTTTTATTTTTATTTTTTTATTCATTTTATTTTATTTTTTATTTTTTTTGTATTTGTATACCCTGCAGCTAACCGAAATCTGTAGAGAAAAGAATAAGCTACCTCAAGGAACTCGGCGACTTCTATTGGCAAAGCCTGGAAATTCGGTATGTAGGCTCAACACAACATCTATGGTTAATAAGACTGAAATATCTCGATTTTCGGCTATAAACTGTAAAGCCAAGTTTATCTTAACTCAAAAACTAACAAGTAAGAAGGCTCCAGTCGAGACTGCTCGACTAGGAGATACCCTGAACCCTCCAAACTGATATTCTAATCATTCTGGACTTCTTTTATGCACACATACATACACATGCACGTATAAGCACGCGCTTTGCAAACTGCGCAGCTAGCAGCGGCTGCGCTTGGGCTGCACTGCAGTGTGGGCAATATAACGAGAATTTATTTGTTGAATAATTTCTTTTGTAGACATACGATCTTAATGAAACTTTTAGAGCGTAATCATATGGCTTAAATGTGTGTACATTTCAAAGCACAAGTCTCTAGTACTTGAAATGCGTTTTTTACAAATTGGGGGCGAAGGGGGCGTGGTATCCAAAATCTGTAAATTACAAAATCTTTGTATCCATTAACTTTATATACAACGCAAATTTGAAGTCTCCAGGTCTAAAAGTGTTCAAAATAAGCTGAAAAAACATTGTCGATTTTTCGATTATTCTCGATAAAAAAGTTATCGGATGAGTTATCGAAAAAATAAAGCAAACTTGTACTGCCTATGGTATACACGAGTATGCTTGCCAAATTTCAGCTCTCTAGCTCTTATATCTTCTGAGATCCTTTTGCTCATACGGACGGACGGACGGACGGACGGACGGACGGACAGACGGACAGGGCTATATCGACTCAGCTCGTCGTCCTGATCAAGAATATATATACTTTATGGGGTCTGCGATGATTCCTTCTGCCTGTTACATACTTTTCACAAAACCATTATACCCTGATTTCCCATTTTCAATGGGTTCAGGGTATAAAAATGCAACAAGTTTGCTGTTAAACGTGACTGAAATCAATTTGTAATAATTTCATGAAACTATTATGAAAAATATAAATATGCCCATCCTACCTCAAGGAACTCAGAAAATACCCATGTGAAACATTACATTCGATATAATTGATAATAGATAGAAAAATATACAATTTAAAGCAGCATTTTCTGAAATGGATATGTAAAATCGAAAGAAAATCCTATCCTAACTACCAGAACTCAAGAGTTAGAAGAGCCATGCTCACAATATATTGGTAAAAGGCTCCTCTCTTAGCTTTAATAATAATTTCACTAAGTAAATCCATTATTTTAAGCACCAAGCCAATTACCATTTAACTAAATATATCCATCATATGATGTAACAACCAATTCCTAACTAGAGTAACTCAAAAATTATAAAATACCAAATGTTATATGTAAGCTCTGTGTGATATTTAATACAATGTTGTTATAAATTATTCTCTGATGGTGTATATAAAGCTGATCCTCAGTCCCTCAACTTGTTCTTCCACTGCAGCTAATTCCAGGGTATATTCTCGGCGATCGCTGTTGACTGCTCTTCTGTTTTTGGCTTATTGCTGTTACCATAAAAGCAGTTAAACCACAAACCACATCCATTGCCGTAAAACTTCTTGTTCGTAAACAACAAACGCTCGGACGCTGGGACAGACGCTTTGTTGTTTGGCTGGCCCCAACTGGAGCTCGGGCCCCAGAACTGGGCTTCGCTGTCTTCTGGCCCAAACACCATAAACATGAAACGAATCTAAGTCAAGAAACAAGTCTCGAAGCCATGGCTTAGACTTTATCTCCAGTCTGAGCCAAGAACTAACCTAGGTCTAGCAACTAGTTTGACAACGTTGTTCGTACACACTTATTTATTTATTATTATTATTATTTTTATTTTTTTCCTTTGGCACCGTCTATGTGACGGCTATGGGTATGTATTTTGTGCACATGCTCATGGCTTTTAAGATAAAAACTATTATGATTGCTAAAACGTGCAAAAAAATATAATAAATAATATAAAAACAATAACAGCCGCGAAAAAACAAACTCGATAGCTCCACAAATGGTAGAGTCGAGGTACATTTGCACTCAAGCACACGACCAACGACCAGGTGAGTGTATGTGTGAGTGTGTGTGAGTGTCTGTCTGACCGAGACGTGAAATTTATGCTCTGGCATAATTAACTTCAAACATGATCTCATAAATTCATCTCGCGTTGTTTACTTTAGGCTAAGCTCAGATCTTTGTTGGTTCTGCCTCTGCCTCTACCGCTGACTCTACCGCTGCCTCTGTCTCTAGGTGTTGCTGAAGTGGAGCACACAGCCGAGTGCACTCCAAATATGGGAGTCACATAAAAGCACTACTCCTATATATACGAGTGTTTGTGTGTGTGTAGCGCTTGGTCCATTTCCTTATTTCCTGTTCCTCGTGTGCGTGATCTATGCAAATTATTGGAGATCTTTTTGATAAATAAATACTTTATTATGATAACAGTTTCTGCATTCACAATAGTATACGTTTTAAAGATCTATTAATTAGCAAATTATACCATCAGCAAATAAAAGGGGATCAAAGCAGATAGTTTGAAAAAAGTCGTTAAGTCATGATTAATTAGATTATACTGAATGAATATTCATTACATTGTATGAATCCTATTAAAATCGCTTTACGCTCCATAACAATGCTTGAAGCTTAAAAGCCGAACCGAAAATTTTCAGTGTCAGCTTTATTTTGGCTAATTTGCATACATAAATATATTATCCTAACTCAAGTAACTCAGAAACTGTATAATTTACACATAAGAAATCCAATATGTGGACCCTTTATAAACATTGCTAACCATAACACCGTTAAATACCAAGATCAAACTCTAGTAACTCAAGATCTTAATCACCAAGACCATAGAGCTGTAGCATTCATGAATATATTGCACTTTTGCATTATTATTACTGCCAATCTCTTTTTTCGGTGTCATGCATAGGGAACACTGTTTGGTAGGAGTTTATCAAGCTTTAACTATCCAAAAAGAAGGAAGTGCTCTAAACAGCAACTTCCTGAATTTAAACCGCTCGCCTCAGCACACACACACATAAATATAGATCGAGAGTGAAGTAGAAAATACGATATAGAGAAATCATTGAACGAATTCGACAGCTAAACAAAAAAACTGTAAAATTTATTGCACTTTTCCGCTGACGGTCGGCCGCACAATCCTTTGTGATGTCCAAAGACCCAGACCCCAAAAACAAAATTGGAAAAAAAATTAAATTTATATATGTATATATATGTGTGTGTGTGTCTGTGTGTGCATAAAAAACCGGCCCCCGATGCTGACCCGAGCCCAGAGCCACTTTAGACTCGCAGCACAATGAAAACTCTTTCAAATGGTTCGAACGAAAACAACAAAACGAAAAACCTGAAACTTGAAGCCCGATGCATACAGCCATATGTACTTATAAAGAAAAATAAATACATTTTTCACGAATTAACGTGCCCATTCGAGCCGAACGGCCAAAAGGTTTCTATAATTGATTTCCAACGTTTGCCAAAAGGAAAACCCAAAAAACAATTCAAGCCAAATGCTTAGCTGCAGCGAAACAAGTGAAACTGATCGACAGAGAGTTACCTAGCTAAAGATATATAATCGGCTTAGCTCTCGACTATCAATAGATTCATAGACCATTTTAGTCGTTAACGGGAAGCTGCAGGTTCTTAAAAATCAGAAAGAACAGCGATAACCCAGTGTAATGAAGGTCTGTCTCTTTCCTTTTTTCTCTAGTTGTAGTTTCCAATTTCCCTATCAAATGTTCTATGCGAAGATCTTTGCTCACTCACTCCCTTTTTCCCTCTGACTCTCATTATATATGTTTCACTAACTATATGTCTTCCGAACCCTCTCTCTCTTTCTCTCTCTCTCTCTCTCTCTCTCTCTCTCTCTTTCTCTCTCTCTCTGTCTGAGAATCGCATAGTTGGACAATTAAATGTAATGCAACTGTTTCATTTCTCTTTCGAAAATAATTTCCAGTTCTACCTTTCTATGCGATTCTCGTTAGATCAAATATAATTTGAATCTTAGTTTAGTTTTTAAAAAACATTTCAGTTTTTTTTTAACTTCCACTTCTCTCTCTCCCTCTCCCCCCTCTCTCTCTCTCTCTCTCTCTCAGCCCTTACCCCCATCTTACCTCTTAACTGTGCCTCTTACCTAGTACCTCTCAGCCTTGCCTTCATAGGACTCGTTCACATACATATGTACATCTACCTGAACAATCGAGGATCATACATCCATATGTATGTATGTATTGTTCACCTTAGCGGATCTGGCATGCTCGTAACTCCCTCACGCGGGCATTGCAGGGCACTTAAAAAGGTTAAAAATCGACCATAAACAACGACAAACAAAACAACAACAGCAACAACAAAGAAGTAGGAAAATACAAGAGAGAGAAAAAGTACGACCATCAACACGATCATCAACGAGAACCATAAATAAGACTTAAATGGCATGAAAAAAAGACAACAACAACAACATCGACGACGACGACGACTGCAATCAAAACGCATGCTGCGGCCATTGCAGCAGCAGCAGCAACAACAACAACAGCAACAAAGGTAACCACAGCAAACAAAAACAGACGAAGAAAGAGTAGCAAAAAAGTTAAGAAACAAAAATAACAGCAACAACAGCAACAATAAAGCCAAAAACCAAACGAACTCAGCGAAGCTACAATGTCAACTATAAAGGCAAAACCAACAACAACAGCAACAGCAACAACAACAGCAGCAACAGCAACTGCGACAGCCAGCCGCACCTTCAAAACAGACAGAGGTAGACATATATACAAACAAACATATATACTAACGTATGTGCTTGTGTGTGTGTGTCATATCTACCATTTCATACACACACACACGAAGCTTTGCCAGCCTTCCAGCTCGCTGCCAAATTGTTGCTGTTGTTGTTGTCGCTGTTGCTGTTCAGCCTGCAGCCGCAGTCGCAGTTGCCATCGCCGCGTCTCCATCTCTGTCGCCGTCTCTGACGCTGACGCTGTCGCTTCCAGCGCTGATCAAGCGAAGCCAACAGAGAGAGAAAAACATACAAACAACAACAAAAGAGTAAACAAAAAGAAATGGCAAAAACATATCAAAAAGCGACGCGTGTTGCCTCGCGTATACGCGATATCTTTGACTCGATCTTCTGGCCGCCTGCCATGCATCCAAGCCCAATCCCAATCCCAATCCCAATCCAATCCAACTGGAAGTTACGGTTGAACATGCGAGAGGCCAAAGGGCACAGCGTTGCCTTGAGGGCGCTTAGCGGTGGGTGTGGCAGCTAAGCTGCAAATGGAAAAAATGCTTGTTGCCCAGCTGATCTCGAGTATGTAGATATCACAGCTAATGGGGCTGGGCTACGCGGGACTTTTAACAAATCATCGAGGTACATACATACATATGTATATTGAACATATGTGGGTACATGTAATTAAACCCAAGGCCTATTTTGAATGCTTAAATAACACTATAATTTAAAGATATAATGTGTTCTATGCGTTGAAATACTGTCGAGTCAAGAATTTACAGAGCTTACTTCTTCATATTATCTGAAAGTCTTTTTTTAAACTTAAACATCATAAGCATCAACATAATTATAACTTAACTTAACTTAACTTCCTTTCAGATACAATATCTTTTATCATCAGTATCAGTATCTTTCAATTAAAGTCACTTTCAAATGTCGTTGCTGTTGGTTCGTATAACTCTTATACATTATCTTTCACTTGATTTATCCATTAGATACAGTTAAAGTATTTTTTAGATATATTATCTTATAGGGCCCATCATATACAGTATTTAATAGTTAAAGTAAGCATTAGATGTAGATACAGTATATTTTAGCTAAACTATATTTACGCTAATTACAGATTCAGCATCTTCAAGCTAACCTATTTATCAGTCCCAAAAGTATCTATCGGACTCACTACCTTTATGTATCTACAACCCAATCATAGATATAGTGTCTGTCAGCTAAATTTGCCAGTGAATTTCAGCAGCCGTGTAAAATATTCTCTTAATTTATAGCAACAATTTAGAAATGCGAATAAATCTGATACACGAACAAAATGAAACCGAACTCAAATGAAATATATCTTGCCAAGCTGTTAGATAATACGTGTTTTCGAGAACCGCTGCGAACATAAATCTCAGGAGCTGCGGACAGAACAGATCAGCATTTGGGGAGAAGCCCGCGACAGGCACAGAAAAAAAAGAAAACCAGAAAGACCTCTCACAAAAAATAAAAAATAAAAGAAACCCCATGCTGAAGACAATAAATTTACTTCTAAGCAGATGCTAAACTCTAAGAACTAAAGAACAAATATAACTATGCGCTAGGAGAATTAGCTCATCCTAAGAACTAATAGATAAATTAGATATGATAATAGTTCTAGGTCATAAATAACAACAAAAATAAGTTATATATATATTTATAGATATATTAGATAATATAATACAATATACTATCTGAAATATGTTATCTTAGAAAGAACATTTGGGTGTTAATTATTTTACAACTAGACCTAAGGTACAAATCGATCATTATCTCTGCTCGCTTATGTTGTGCTATGGAAAAGAACAGAGTTTTCAAGTTAATTCTTAAGACATTTAGAATTGTATTATATCATCGTCTTAATTTTTTTCTCTTTACTTCTTTTTTTCGCTGCTGTTTTCAAGATCAATCTTCGATTGTTCACCAAAAATTGTTGTTCAAGATCTGAAATGTAATTTTCGTCTGTCTGTCTGTCACTCAATAAACGTATTCATTTGCTTATGCCGGGGCACAGAGCAGAACCAGAACCAGAATCAGAACCAGTACCAGAGCGCAGACCCTCTCAAAAGTCACTCCAGTTGGGAGCTCTATCGCAATTGCGTATAGCTTCAAGTACAATCGCAATACATTAAGCTTTAATTGACAGATGAACTGGCAGCCGAAGACGGCGTTGCCAAAGGGGGGCACAGCCAGCTGCTTAGCTCCAAAAATGTTTGTGCAATTATTATATGTACACAGATAATATATATACATATATGTATGTATGTACACATGTGTATATAGATGTTTGAGTACACATGTATCAGCTGAAACAGATAAGTACGTGAATTATTTTGTGTCAAACACAATGAGAGTGCGAAATTACGTAAGCACTTGTCGAGTGTTGAGATACCCTAAAAGCGAGTTGAAGTATCTGAGAGTTTTGATATGACTTGTAACGGGTAATAGCAGACAAGGCAAATACTCTCATAAAATATATATATTTGAAAGGAGATAGAGAAAGACACAGAAAGAGTTGTTAGAAGAATTCATTCCAGACAAAATAAAAGAATAGAGAGAGAAATAATAGAGAACGCAAACTGGTTCTATACCTTGGACATACATATGATCGAATGTTCTTCACAGGGTCCTTTATATTCTTAATCTAATCTTTTTGTTTCATGCAATTCAAAAGAGGTAAAGTTAATTAAAAGTGTTAACTGGTAGAACAATAACCGTATGGTTAGGGGTATATTGAACTCAATCTATAAATTTACATTCTTTATTGTTATTCTATTGTCTATTTTGAGGTCTTTTGTGTATAAAAATTAGTTGTATATGGACGTCATGGACTGGTATTGCTGCACAAGTTCAATAAATGAAATCCTAATATCTATAATGTATTTTATTGCAGAACTCTTAGAACTAACAAAAAATTATTTCTTAACGGCTTTTAAGGTCGCGAGAAATCGCATAATAAACAATATCTTCCACATTTATAGACCTAGAATCTAAAATTAATGTCAATCAAAGAACCATAAACTATACTATAATACTATTACATAATAGATCCATGTGGTTCGGGTATGAGACATAATGGTACTTCTGTAAATGTTAGCTGTTTTTCTTATAGCATGAAAGAGTATTATGAGGCAACTAAGCCCGACTGCTGTTTGCTAAAAACGCTCAAATATCGTTTCATTGCTTTTAGGCAGATACATAAATATGTATATATAGTTCAATATACATACATATATACAAATTTGTTCATCAAATATATTCTCTACTTATCAAATGCAGATCAAGTTTCAAATCGAATGACTGCGAAAATTAATGGTGTGTAGCCCTCGCACCTGATCTGAAAAGTCGTAAAAAGAAAAAATAAATAAATAAAATGAAGACAGACAACGAGTCGAAGCGGAGCCGAGCCAGCCGGATGAGAGGACTCTGCTCGAGTGCGGCTAATGGCTAAAGTTTTCAGCAGAGGGCACATCCATCTCGAAGGCTTTATGGCAATGGCAAAGGCAATGGCAATGGCAACGTATCAAATTTTCAGGCAGCCTGCGGCCAGCAGGCAGCGCCTGTGCCCCAAAAATGTGGCAAAAGGCTGGCCAAAGAGGCTACAAAACAACGCAAAAGTTAATTAAACTTGAAAATAATAAAAGCAAAAGCAAAGGCAAAGGCAGAGACCGATGGCTGAGGCAGAGGCAGAGGCCGAGGCAGTGAAATAATAAAACACAAAAAGTGTACAACTGGAGCTCTCCCCCAGGGATTGGCATTGCAATTGGTGGGCGTCAAGGAGGGGGGAGGGGCGAGCAGAGGCATGGTCCATCATTAGCATATCGCCCTCGGCGCGAAAAGGGTTTTCCATAGCCAGAGTTAATCGCCAGCTGATGCCGTTGACAGCATTGCCGCAGCAGCAGGAGTGGGCTGTGGGCCGGAGTCGGCTTCATATTGACATTGACCCGGACTCCGCTTTCCGGACCCCACGTCCCCAGCTCCCGCCCGGGCATTATCTGCAATCGCGGACTGCAATAAAAGTGGACAATAATTAAAACTGGCAATGACAGCGCTCGCGCTCCTCCACTGCTCCACGGCTCCACAGCGCCACAGCTCCAAAGCGCCACAGCTAGATCAACACGGGCTGCAAATGTGCCACATCATTCACACTGGGGCCGCGAGAAAGTCGACAGCGCGGCTCGCGTCTGGGCTGAACTAGTCTGAAAACTCGTTTTCTAGAAAGTTCACTTGGCCAGGAGAGTTCTCGAAAAAGGGGCGTGACAGCCCAGAGAGACTGCAATTGCACCACGCTTAGTTGGTTTCAGCTCAAAGCATTTTCAGAGTTGGATAAACTTGACGCAAATCTTAACCCATCTATAAATGTTAAATGTAATAATATTTAGTGACTTCGAATTTTAGAAGAGAAAGAATCTTAACCCATCTATAGTTGTTAGTTAATATAAAATATAATAGTTGATATAAAATATTTACTTTGTCATATATATTTTTCGTTCTTTTCGAAATCAATTTGTATACACTTTTTCAAGCTCCAATTCTAGTATATTAAGCAAATAAATAAATAATAAATTATACTGTATGAGTCATATGTTTCTGTATGTCTGCGATCATGTTACGTTTAATTCGTGTTACTTATAATGTAAAAGTTATTTTTATACTCATTCACGACGTTTGGCGCATGAATGAGTGTTCTGTAATCGCCATTGCCCGACTGCAACGTTCTTACTCGTTATATTTGTATCCTAGAAATTTTTAAATCGCTTGATATGATTATAAAATGTGCTTTCGGATTTTTTGATATTTATACAATTATTTTTAATGTATTTTTGTTAAATTTTACTTTTTTTTCTATTTTCAAAGGTGTAGTATATATGTTATTTGTTCTACTTTAACTATTATTATTGATTATATTATTAAATACATTTTTAAATAGTATTCTTGCACTTAAATTTAATGTATTTACTTTATCTATTTTAATATTCTATGATCTATTATATATTTGATCTATTTATTTTCTAAGATTATTCCCTTTAAATATATGTATTTTTCCGTCCACAGTTCTTAAGCTCTTACGCTGTGTGCTTTTATCCCAGTTTCATTCACAATTTCAAATAGATTCTAACCCCTTTTATCTTGCTACCCCCTCTACTGGCCGCTTTCCCTACCCCAGCTACTTCTCTTGTTTCTGCGCTGGCCGAAAATTAAGCGAAACGAAAAAATTGATATAAAAATTTATCAAAATTGTTTTTTTTGTAGTCCTTTCTTGTTTTATTCCTTCATTTTTTTATATTTTCGGGTAGATTGTTGTTTGAAATTCTGCAGGTCCATCTCTGGCCCTCTTCGTCTCGTCCTCTCCGCATTTAACAAATAAGCGTAAAAATCTTTGCCGTATACGCTCGTAAAGGGGATTTCGTTTTAATTACATGCGAGTTTTATATATACATACATCTTTTTTTTGTGAATGTTTCCGACTGTGAACAGCGCATTTCCATCCAGTTGATGACAATAAGTCGGTGGTGCAACCAGCTAGAGCCCTGCGCCCCACCCGCCCCTTGACAAAGGCCCTTGGCCCCTGCCTCCGTTTTGTTGACTTTTATAATTAAGGCCTTTGTGTGCGCGCGTTTCCAGCTGATGGAACACCAGCTCAGGTCCAGATCCACAGCCATAGCCAGAGCCAGAGTCAGATCTATGCCCAGTTGCTAGTCCATTAAGAGGGGCAGCAATACGCTTACCTGCGCAGCAGCAGAGCAGAAAAGCGGAAAACACTGCGCAGCGCTCATAAAAAGGATTAATTGTGCGCAATTGAAGGAAAATATATTGCAGCAAAGGTTTTCCCTAGCTTCTTCCACCTTGACTCCATAGAGAAGGAAAACTTTTTGTGAATGTGTTTCTAGTTCTTTGGCTCCCTTTTGCCTTTCTTCCCTTTCCGTTTCCCCGCATTCCCCTTTCGACTTGCTCATGCCCAAAAAATCTTTTCCATTGAATTATGCAAAATCATTTAAATGCGACGCACAAAAAGTTTTGTGGCCCAAAACATCTCTCTTGGCGACTTAACCACTTGGCATGTGTCTAAGGATCTTAATGTTATTGTTGTTCTTCCTCTTCCTCTTCTTCTGCTTCTGCTTCTGTATTCTGCAGTTGTTTTTGTTGCTATTGTTTGTTGTTCTTGCTGTTGTTGAGAAAAGAGCTTAAGTTCATAATGCTCACACACACACACACACACACACACACACACACAGAGGCAACGGCTGGCGAAGGATTGTAATGCTACAGCTACAACTTTCAACAATTGCCATGACAAACCCTATACCCAGCCCAGACTCCTGCTCCTGCTCCTGCTCCTGCTACTGCTCCTGCTACTGCTCCTGCCACTCCTCCAGCGCCCACTATTTCCACATGCGTTCTTGGGTTAATTGCTCAAGTTCAAAATTAAAATATTTATTACAATGAAAAACTTTGGCACTTTCGACGACGCCACGAAGACGACGACGACAAACAAGGAGAGGAGCCACAACGTGGCAGGGGGAGGCGGTGTGGAGGAATGAGTACAAAAGGAGGATTATGTCTAATTTGCAAGTGCCTTTCGCAAGAGCTGCTCTGCCCCACTGTAAACATGTAGTTCACTCTTTAGCTACCTCCCTCTCTCACTCTCCCAGTCTCCCACTCACCCACTCTCTCGCCCTCTCACTCTCTCACTCTTACCGATTGGCAAATGCTACAAGTTCGACTTATCGACTAGCTTAACTAGACTGAGCCAACAAATTACTTGGCTAATCCCTCAAAAACACTTACTACATCCAAAACGTAATCCTCAGCGAATTCAAAGGTCTTACGCAAAAAGGGAATTAATCAAGGGTTTATCAGGTTTACCAAAAACAGACTCAGCCAACATTTGAAAGTTTGTGTATGGCAAATGAAGTAAATCTATTTGCAAGACACTTATCTGCATTGTAAATATCTACAAGCAATATGGAGGTGCACTAAGTGTAAATATTAAAAGATATCAAATATCCTTATTTTAAAAGCATAACAATTCAGTCTATCCATCTAATATCAGCTCAGAAATTTACCGCTTGCATTTGGAAAATTCTTGAAAGATGCAAAGAAATTAAACTCGAAGATAAAGTGCGTTGTAACTGTTGGAGAACAGATTTATACATCTCTTTAAGTGCTCTCTCTGCCTCTCGTCCCTTCTCTATCTCTCTCTCTTGCACTCCCCTTCGTTAACTTCTTTGCCCCTGCAAAAAGTGAATTGATATCGAATACGAGAAGTCACCCAATCAATCAATATCTAAGCTTCCAATTCCAATAAGTATTCATTACTTTCGCATGCGACTGTAAATCGTGAAATAAAACTAGAACATTTTGCTTAGCCACACATTTGATCAAGTTGAGAGCTGCAGTAAAAGTTTAGCTGGGCACAGTTCGGGGTAGGTGGAGGGCAGAAGGCGGGGTCGGGCCATCAGAACAGGTGCTGCCCGAGGGGCTCTGGCTGCAGCGAGCTCCCCTCTCAATCTGCCGTGAAGATAAAAAGCAGCTAAACAAAACAAAATACTTGTTTGCCAAGGCTTTAACGTAAAATGTAACATGCGGCGCTTTTCATCAACTCGTTTCGTTTTTCCTTTTTTGCCCATTTTCCTCCTCTATTTTTTCTCATTTTTGTTGTTTTTTTTTGCTTCTTTTAAGCATTTTCTTTTCGGGGTGTATTGCAAATTTTAAACGCATGAATAGTCAGTTAGATCCCCCGAGGGCTCCATGTGGGTTTATCTACAAGATACAGCTGGGTGGCTGATAGCAGAGAGAGAGAGTAAGCAAGAGGAAGATAGAGAACAGGGCGGGGGCAAGGAAAGAGAGTGGGCTGTGGGTCAGAGAGAATGCCCAGGCATATCCGCTGGCAGATGTTTTTCACACACAGCAACCAGTTACACTTGAACACCCTGTAAAAAGCGAGCGCAGAACAGCAAGAGTGTTGGTTGAATAGTTTTAAGATCTGGCTATGAAGGAAGGAAGGAAGAGTATTTGATGTTAATTGCAGCGAAGTGGAGAACAAATAATATGATTTATCAGACTAAACCATATCTGAGTCAACATTTTGAAGAATTCATATTAAATAAATATTATTCATTAAATAAACAAGACAGTATATATGATTTGATTATTAATATAAATATTGAATATAAATTACTTTGAGTTTTAAGTGAAAACTGCGGGTGCATTTGATGCATATTGCATAAGGTATTAATAAAATATTGTACATAATAAAATATATATATATATATCATATAAAAAATTATTTATTTTTTTTAAGTTTTTATTAATTATGTTTAGAGAATCTTTCAAATATATTTGAGGTAATTTTCATTTTAGCTATCAAAAACTATTAAACCATTCCTATTTCTAGACCAACGTGATATTCCAATCGTGATATTCTATCCCCATACTTGATGAAATGTATAGGAAAAAAAATAAAAATTATAGCTGTGTTATGGTAGAGTTCAGCTAAAATTTTCAGCTTGAACTATAATAATATTATAATACAGCAATAGCAATAATAAGAAGAATAGCAATAACAAGAATAATAGTATTCAGTTAGTTATGAATTAAAAATCTTCACATCTATGTGCAGCTAGGGTATGTGCGAGTCAGTACTCAATTAGCTACACATCATATTTTCACATAAAATGCAGCAGGACATCCTTTTACCTCTCCATATTGCTGCACCCGACTAGGGTATCTTGCAGTTGGCATACCCTTGGTTTGCCAAGTGCAGCATCCATTAACTTTGGCGTTATTCAGAAACAAAACAACGTGAATAAGAACAACAACAACAACAACGCCAACAATAAAGTGAATAAGCAAGTGTTGCGGAAATGATTTGGCGCTGCCTGCAACACGAAGGCGAAGGGTTCAGGTCCTTAGTGCCAGGGCCCGTGGCTCCCTCCATAGTTGCCCCCTACGATTCGCCATAGTTGTTGGGGGCATGGGCTGCTGCCACACGTTTTGGTTGCATGATTGAAAAGTGTTTTGCTATAAATTCAACTTTTCTATTATCTTTATCTTATGAGCAACACGCGCTGCGAGCTGCGAGCTGCGCGAGACGATGGAAGCTGTAAGCTGCAAAGGTGGGAGGATGGCGAGGTGGGCGTGGCAAAAAGTAGCTGCAACGTCCATTATATAGAGATTCGCAGCTGACAGCAGCGACGCGGGCTGAGACAGGGGAGCAAGCAGCAGGCGTTGCACGTTGCAAGCGATGCCTTCCAATTGGAAATTGAAGCTTCAAGTTGGAGTTGGAGCTGGAGTTGGAGCTGGAGCGGTAGCTGCAGCTGGGAGTTGAATGTGCTGCCAGCCGCTTTCATAATTGTTTCCTCTTGCCGCTATGTGGCAGGAAACACAGTGTGGCACTGTGCAACAGCAGCGGCAGGGCGTGCGTGCGGGGGCGGTTGGCATGAGCTCAAAGCGCTGTTGAGGGTGCCACAACCTTTGAAGAAGATGAACGCATGCACTGCAAGAAATCAAAAGGTAAGTGTGAGCTAGAGCTAGAGATGTTTGGCTATGAGCAAAGTTATAAACGTAACTTTTTATTAAATATATAATATATAATCTATTATAAATATATAATATATTTTATTGAAATTTCTAAAACTAATTCGATGGCGGTAGAATTTAATTTAATTTTCGTTACTAATTTTAGAAGATTTATAGAGCTATTATTTAATTTTTTAGAAATATTTCAATTGCACAAATGATAGGTTTAACAATTCTCAGCTCTAAAGATTTTCATTTATTTGCACGTCTAGAAATGAATTTGCATAGTGTTAAATATGTTTAATGATCAAATCGAGATATTAATTAACACAAATTAACTTACAGTTAATTAAGCATACATAATAGATTGAGTAAGACATTATTAAGCGTGTTCTTCATTGCTCGAAGCTAATTTTGATTAGAATATTGTGGTATTTTTGATGAATTAAATCATATTATTTATTTGTTAATATTGATCACAGCTATAATAATATTTTTTTGGTAGGCTACAAATTGATCTCATTTATGTAAAGCAAATGCTTGAGGAAGATAATTTGTACGAATATATAGCTTCGTCATTGGAGACAAATAAAAGATTAACGACCATCTGCATCAAAAACCCAATAAAAGCGGATGAAAAGTTTTCTTTGTTTTCTATGCATTAAAAATATAGAGAATAATTCCTATAGATAATATTTTACAATAATCTTATTGCTATACTCTGATTTGTTTTCTCGAAAATGAACAATATATATAACAATTTAGATACACATATGTATATAACACTATTTTTTCATCATATTAATATAATATAATATGTTAAAATTAAATATTCAATTAATTTTCAAGTAGCTATTTGTATATGTATTAGCTATCCTCTTTTAGCTTAATACCAATCTTCTTACTTCATTTATATAAAATTTATAATATAAATAGATTTATTTTCAGCGACTCTTATCATCCAATTTCTTGCAGTGTATGACGCAGCGGCATCTACTTCTTGACTACTTCAGCTACTTTTTTGCACTGCGTCCGTCCGTCCGCCCGTTCGTCCGTCCGCCCGTTCTTTCGCTCATCCGTTCCCATTGCCGACTCCTCGTTCGTCATTATCGAGCGGGTGAGCCAGGCGAGTGAAATTTTGCTGTCATTACTTTTTATGACCCAACAAGATGATGCAGTTGCCACCGACAGAGTGTGAGAGGAAGAAAGAGATTGAGAGAGAGAGTGGGGTAAGGATGAGGTAAGAGTTGGCTCTTAAAATATAATTTCAGAACGTGTGCGAGAGAGAGAGAGAGAGAGAGAGAGAGAGAGAGAGAGAAGCTGATGGAGTAAAACATCAAAGTGAATGGCACTCTGTCAGGCAGCAAGGAAGCTGTGCGCCCAAGTGACTGACAAGGAGTCACCTGCCCCTGCCCCTGCCCCTGCCACGCCCTCGCTCCCCCTTCTCACGCCCTGCAACCACAAGCTCAGCTGTTGAAAATTAAAAACGCATTTTTCGTCCTTTCGCCTGCTTTTATTTAATTTAATTTCGTTTCCTTTTTTCGGTATGACAACTCACTTAGGTGCATGTGTAACCAGCCACTGGCGCTACTCCTGCTCCTGCTCCTGCTGCTGCTGCTCCTGCTTATCCAGTCTCCTGCACCGCCTCTCTCCCTCTCAGGCAATTTGTCAGTCCTTTTATTGCGTAATTGATTTAGTAAGCGAGGCCTCCCTCCGCCCCGCGCAATCCATTTACAGTCGTTAGTTAATTAAGTTGAAGTCAAATTGTAAGGGAATACCATTTTTTCTGCCGCAGTTAACATTTTTGTTGACTTGTGAATACCCTAGCTTTTGAGTGGAAAGAGCATTTGCACGAGCTGCTCCAGTGAAAATATTTGTAAAATATATTTTTGGGGTTCGTCTATACATTTACTCAACTTCCGTTTTAGCCAACTTATATTTTTATTAATTTACAGGGTATACAACGTGTAATTCTGGCATGGCCATGACATGCGGCTTAAATTATGTTAGTTTTTTTAATTAGGCCAAACAGCAGCAAAGTTGGCTAACATTTCGTATCCGAAAAAAGTTGCCAACTAGTTAGACTTCTCCTTCTCCTTGAATTCCCCAGACCCAGCCCCAGCCCCAGCCCTAGCCGCAGCCGCAGCCCCAACCCCAGCTGTCATGGTCAACATGTGTGGCATGTGGCAGCAAAAACACACACGCTCACACACACACACTTCATACTCATACTAAAACACCATCCATTTTTAATTATTTTCACATTTATGACACGCGCAAAAGTTCATTTGTTAAAAACAAAAATACAAAACAACAACAAAAATAATGAAAAAAAAGCAAAATAAATTAATTTTTCACTTGACATGCTCATTTTTTACACTGTCCAACACACATATCAGAAGGTGTTACAAGCTCTACCTCTCTCTCTCTCCCCCCTCTGCGTTTTATAATTTTTCACGAATTTTTCTGATATTCAAAAGAACATTTTTATTAATGTATCGAATCAAGGCTAACAACGCTTTGAAATTCGAAATAGCGAAAAATTATATATTACTTGATGTAAATTTGATTTTCTAAAAGATAATTACCTGAGGTTGTTATATAGGAATATATATATACATATATATATATATATATATGGTGTATATACCTATATAAATGTCACATATATCTGTTGGACACGTGCTGAATGTGAACGAATATCTGGGCATGATTGATTCATTAAAATGACAGACTCAAATGTGCTGAACATTAATATTAGTATATCTCAAAAAAATGAATAACCTTGTTCAAATAGTGAACAGATACAGACATATAGATAATACAGATATACATATATATAAATATATAAATTGATGACACTCGAAAGTTTAAATTTAAAGGCGAATCGGAAACCGAAATCTTTTGACATTATTACATTTTACTAAAGCGAATATTCGTATAGTTGAACTGCCAATTATAATTTAATAAAAAATATACATTTTTTAAAAGTAATATTATATATGAATATTTTATATATTATACAGTAATTTAATAAAATAAAATGAATAACACTTATAAGCAGCTTAACGAAATAGGAAATATACCTATTAGAAGCTAGAGTGCGATGCTTTCTCTCAATATGAAGAGGATGCCGACGTAAAGCTGCAACCGTAAAAATTCTCAACTGGTTACAGTTAGTAGAGTAGCAGGTCAAGCTGTACAATCAATGCTTGGCAAGGTCTGCTCCTGCTAAATTCGAGAGATTCTTGATTAAATATACAGACTTCCCTCTGCTGTCTTAAGCAATAAATATTTGTTCTCTCAGCTCGATTTTTACAGAAGTGTTAGTAGAGGGCTCTGATATGACTGCAAGCTCTAATCCCAGTCTTACTCAATTATCAGAAGACTCCGCCAAGTAAAACGCAAAAGACTTAAGAGGATTTACCCATGATCGCTTGATCATCACTTCTCAGTAGTGATAAAATTCCTCATTTCAGCCAAAGTACTCATAATAAAATCAAGTCTAGTTTTCATCATCTAATCCGTACTTCAAGCTATAATCTTATTATCTGACTTACCTGGGTAAGAGAAGCTTCCGTCATATTCGAGGTGTGATATATTGCCACTTAAACTTATATCAAACGTCTCTCTAACCCAGTAAATCCCTTAGGTAAACTCAGTTCTGTAGCAAACTTCAATTTATATTATTTAAGCTTCTTGGACAATAAAAAAAATCTTTGAAAAGCGCATTAAAATTGCTATAAAGTGTAAGGAAATGAAAACAAAACTCAATAAAAAACTCTACAAAATCAGGAAAATAAAATAAAATTAAGCTGAGAGTTTATTATTATTATTTTTAATTGTGGACTTCAAAAACCATAAAACTGCAAATCTAAAATAAAGTTCTGCTCATAAAAAGTATTATGAAAACATGATAAATAATTAAAGGGAAAACTTTGCACTCGCCGGAAACTAATTTCGAAATATATAACAAATAATTGGAATAAGCTGCTGAAGTATTATCAAAATAAAATAACAAAATAAAATAAAAATAATTAAATACAACAAGCTTTGCTTGTGCTAGAAAAACTAACTGAAATCAGCTTTGCTCCGCTAGAATTTTCAGCTTAAAAATTTCCCTTCCTCTGAGCTGCAGAAGCAGAGAAACAAAAAAAAAAGCGAAATTTTCATTTGAAATTCTACACAATTCTGAATCGAGTTGGGTTTTTCGGAGTTGAATCGAGTTGAGTTGCGGGAGTAGTTGTTGGCGTTGTTTGTTTTGGGGATTTGAACTTTTTTACGCTTGGTATATCAATATGAGCGAGTGGCTCTGGATGGTGATGGAGTGTGGACTGTTTGGGTGGTTCTAGTGGGGATTAGTGGTTTATTGTGCGGGGTCTTTGACTGCTGCTTTGGAGTTCAGCGCCATTTTGTTTGCCTTTGCCCAATGAGGCAGTCACACTCAGCGCAGTTGCTGCCACTCAATGCACACACACACACACACACACACACACACTAGCTTACAAAAGCGCGAACATTCCACTCGACGTCTCTAATTAGTAGAATTTAATCTTCACACTATGGCAACGTCAAAGCGTATCCCAGTTGGCTGCCACGCCCCCGAACGCCGCCGTCGCTGCCACCGCCTCCTGCTGCTCATTATGAAAAATTTCAAATTAAAAAGAGGGCGCTGTGGGCGTGGCACAGCAGCGCCACGCTGTTCTCGGCTCTCGGCTCTCGGCTCGGCTCTGCTGCCAAGCAAAAAGTTTCTCACAAGAAGCGACAGCAGGATTTGCATAAATGCCACAACACGAGCTTTGGAAGGGGGCCACAGTTACTGCTCAAGTGTGTGTAGTGTATAGTGTGCGTGCGTGTGTGTGTGTGTGTGTGTATATCACACATCATGATTACATAATTTAGCTATTAAAACGGGCCAGGCGAGGGGGGCGCGGACGCGCGACGCAGAGGTCGGCGGCTTATTTATGCTTCAACACGCCATCTGGCCCAGCTTCAAAGGCTGCGTAGGAGCATGTGGCATCCATGGCATCCAAGGATTCGAAGGCTTCGAAGGATCTCATCGCACACCATGTGCTCTTGATTTACTCATTAGCGTTACTTTTCGCCTCATAATAGATGCTCGCAACAAGCTAGCGAATGCCAAGAGCTAACCACAGTAGCACACACCATGCCCTAAAATATATATATACATGTATATATGCATCACATATATACTCATATATATACACATATATATTCGTATGTTTCCATTTGCCAACCATTTGTGCGTTCATAAGCAGCTTAGGTGTATCCTTTATAAAAATGTAATTGTGCACGCACGTGTGTGTGAGTGGGTGTATGTGCTTGTGTGTGTATGTCTGAGGGTGTGCTTGCCTGTCTGCTTAAGCCCTAATAATCCCCACTATTTGCCCGAAAAATAATAAATGCACGATATGTTCTTATAAACTCTCGCCAGCTCTTGCCAAAAGTCACGAACGATTTTTAACTTTCACCTTTTCTGCGTTATTTCTTTTTTCTCGAGTTTTGCTTCCCCAAATTTGCTTTTTCGTCTCTCTTATCTTTGATGCTGCGCCTGACTTCGGCTGCTGATAAGAATTTAAAAGAAATCCTGCTTTATGTTTTCAAATGGCCTCTGCAAATCGTTTTGGGTTTTCATCAATATCAAAGTTGAATTGAGGTGCGCCATAGACTTTATTTCCAATTTGTATATGAGCTGAAGACAAATTCCGATTCATGCTATTTTTCGTACAATATATATTAATTATTAAATATATTTAGTTTAATAAAATTTGGAAATTATTTATTTTATTATAAATTAATAAATTGAAAAATGATAAAAAAAAAATTTAAAAAGTTATTTATATCTAATTAATTTAAAAACCCTATATAAAATCAATAAATTAAAAATTCCATATAAAATAAAATATATGAAAAAGTATATAATATTAAATAATTAAAACGCTTTATAATGTACACAATAAAATACAGTAAATATTTTTGATATTATGTATGTAAATAGTTAATAGTAATATAATATAATTTTATCAAACTATATATAACAAAATTTGTTGAAATTTTTCTTAATACATAAATTTAGAAAATTGAAAAGCCCCAAGAAAAAAGATTTTAACTAGATTCATATCATTTGAACTTACATTTTATATTGTATTTGTGAGTTAAGGCTTTTCCATTCACACATTCCATGGGGGAACACTACCAGGCCAGTCGGAACTTAGAGCTAATTATTACTAAATTATTCAGTATTAATTTGAATTTTTAACTATTCAATTACTATATATGTATTATATATTCACCATATACAACATATACGTACATATGTATATACAAATTTAAAAGCAATTATCATTTGACATTTCTAAAATGTACCTCCATATTTTCACTACAATTTTTTCACTTCTTTTGTAATACCAAACACATTTTTAATTACATTTGGTTAAACTCTTGATTTATTGCTGAATCATGCGGCTCACCAATATGTAAGCACATTAAACCCCTTTTGCCCTACATTTAATGAAATTAATTTTGACACTGTCTCTCTCTCACTCTTCCGCTCTCCTTCTCTGTCTCTCTGTATATCTCACATGAAAATCTCTGGCATTATTTATTTGCTTGTCATCCACTGTAGTACAATGATTAGGCAGCCGATAAGATCGTCGAGGAGTGGAAATTATAGTCGGTTATAGTATGCTGAGGGGCGTGGCAAGTATGCAAATATTTACCATTGCTAGATAAGAGATTTTTGTTATTAATAATTTGGGCGCAATCGCGCACATTTTCCACCTCACGCACCCAACGCGGCGCAAAAACGTTGGAAAATTGCTCAATTTTCCGTGAGAACTGTGTGTGGGAGAGACCGCGAGAAAGCGAGCGAGAGAGAGAGAGAGAGAGTGAGAGTCCAAAGAAAGAGAAAGAAATTTATGCTAATTTGCAGCAACTATCACTACTTAACATCAGCCCCAACAAGAAGCCCACTCCAACCCTCACACACACACACACACACACACATACACAGGAAAACTTGACGTCAGCTCAACGAAGTAACCTAATTAATTTGTGGCACTCATTAGCAACAATTGAAAATGCCACAGCCAAAAAAGTAACAACAACAACAACAGCAACTATAGTAATAACAGCAACAACAACAACAACGGCAACCAACCAACTCCCCCTGTCAGTCAGCAACTTGGCCGGAAAAGTTGAAATGTTTGTAACGAATGTGGATTATTAGATGGGCCAGCACAGCCAGCCACGCCCACAAAATATGATATTAGCGTGGAGTAGATGAAGAGGCGAGAGAGAGAGGAAGAGCGAGATGGGGGAGACGGAAAAACTTGATTGTTATAGAAAGAAAGAAAACAGAAATAAGTTTGGCAAATTAGCTGGTTCGCTCAAATACCCTACAGTCACCACAGCATTTGGGCATTAAAACTTTGCCCAACTTGAAAAATAAATATATGTATATGTATATGAAACCATAGAGCTATAAATGCAAAAGAAATTCAACTAATTGAGGCATATGCGTCACATAATAACTGAGTGTTAGTAAATATGAATCAATATTTCTGTGTGAATTAAGTTGAGAAGAGACAGACAGAGAGAGGAGCACAAGTGCTTTACTCTATATCTGAGAGGAATATAAATGAATTTAATATGAACTTATAATCAGCATAATAAGTACTTAAAACTATTAATTTCAATCTGAATTAAAATATATTTACTATATAGACATATAAAATATATTTGCTATTTTTTTTTTTTTTTTTTTTTTTTAATATACAAAAAAAAAACCTTTCAAATCAATATTAAAATTCGTATTTATATTTTATATGTATATGTATTTTCTTTTTTCATGTTTTCTTTTTGTACATACCTTTTTTAAAATAAAAACTAAATTTTGTTTATAGATTTTTAATAAAAAAAAAAACCTATTTTCCAAAAAAAAAAAATTTCAAAAAAAAATTTATTTACATTTTTACACAAAATTTTAGAGGAAAAGTAATTTTTTAAATCCTTTTTACAATATATAAAAATTAATTGTAGAAATATTTTTCTTAATTTTTAAATAAAATTGTAAGAAATTCATTTTTATAAGCGCATTTTTATATAAAAAAAAACTCTAAATCTGTTATTTAAATTTTCAAATAAATTTTTACAAAATAAATTATGCTAATTTATCGCCCTATATAAACTTTAGTTTGACCTTTAATTAAAGACATTAAAAACCCGCTTAACACCCACACAGGTAAAACCTTGTATACTCTATAAATGCATATAGTAAATATATGGAATAAGTAGTCGTCTCCAAAAAACATCCAGTTAAGATTGACCAGTCTCTCACTTGAAATTCAAATTTCAATTACTATTTGAGGTCTATAATGAACATATATCTCATATATATCTCAATATACACATACATCCAATTTGATATATCAATTAAGTGCTCCTCGGTTATTATTTACATTCAAGAACCTCAACAATTCTAAAGTCAATTTTAAGGGAGAGAAATTATTAGTCGAATTGTTTTGTTTGATGAAAGCATTTATTTATGATGGCACGTCCGTGCCTTCTTAGACTTCGTTTTATAATGAATTTACAGAATGTATATTATATTCTTATAGCTAGAGCCGCATAGCTGTGCTGCCGGTTACGCCAGCAGCAGAGCGGCTTCGTTCATATACATATATGCTTAGGTATAAGTGTTTATATATTAGCTTAATGGTCTGGCGAGAGTCGCAGACGGAGAGGGGGTAATGTGTCCACTTGTTTACGAAACAGTCGCGCATGCAAAATATGCCGACTCAGCGGAGTTAGTGCACTGGTGAGGCCAATGCACTTGAGAGTGATCATATTACTTCTTATTTATGTATGTTTAATTGTAACAATGTATTTGTGACATTCTTTGTGTATGTAAATATATATATGTCTTGAATACAGTGAACATTTAATAAAGTGGACATACTACATCTCCCTCCTTTTGAAAAATAACGTAATTTTAATGGAGTTATTTTCTTAGTTATATTACTTATCCAAATATATATTTTTTTGTGTTTTGTTTCAAGCAGGTTGATCATTCCTGTTCTTGATTTTTTTTTTTTTTTTTTTTTTACTAGTTTAATTATTTATATTTTTATTTTTGTTCCCCTTTTTTTTTTGCAATTAATTGATTATGAATTAAACATTTTTAATCTATCTTTATGTACTACTTGTTTTTTATTTTTATTATTTGAAATTGTTATATTATCGTTTTTTCCTATGCTTTCTACTTTGTATGGTCCTGTATATTTGAAATCTAACTTATGACCTGTTTCGTTATTTAGTAGAACTCTATCGCCTATTTTTAATTCAAAATCTAAACTATTGCTATCGTAATAAATTTTTTGTTTTTTCTTATTTGTTTCTAGCATTAGCCTAGCTCTCTTATATGCCTGTTCTAGTCTGAATTTTGATTCCTTAGCATAGTCTTCTACATTATATAGTGGCTTAATTCTATCTATGCTATTAAAATCTTTTGGCAAGTTTGACGTTTTGCCGAACACGAGCTCATATGGACAATAGTCATGTGCCATAGAGGGTGTTGTGTTAAAACAATATACGAAGTATCTTAACCATACGTCCCAATCTGTCTTATCGACTGATATATAAGATCGTATGAATTCGTTAAGTGTTCTGTGGCTTCGTTCCACGGTACCTACTGTCTGGTGATGGTGTGCGGTTGAAGTTATGTTTTTAATTTTAAGATTTTTACATAAGTCTTCAATTATTGAATTTTTATATTCTGTACCCATGTCCGTAATGAACGTCTTCATTGGACCGTATACCAGAATAAAATTTTCAAATATAGCTTTTGCTACCGTTTTCGCACTTTTGTCTTTAATTGGGATTGCTACAAGGTATTTTGTTAGATCGCAGATTAAAGTTACTGCATATTCGTTTCTGTATTCTGATTTGGGTAAAGGACCGATCGTGTCTACAATTACCCTGTCGAAAGCTCTCTGTGGAGTTTCGGTAATAGTTAATGGAGTCTTTGTGTGTTTAGTCGTTTTAGACTTTTGACACTTCTCACATTTTTTTATATAATTCGATATATCTTTTGTCATTTTATTCCAGTGATAATGCCTTTTTATTTTGGCTATCGTTCTGGCTATTCCAGTATGACCTCCTTGTATTGGGTCGTCATGGAACGTAAACAGTATTGCTTCTTTTTCTTTATTATTATCGTTTGATAATAGGGTCACCGGCTTGAGTAGCGCTACTCTTAAAGATTTTAAATATTTATTGCCCATTAATTTAAAAGATTCTATTGAGATAATCTCAAAGATCTTTTCGCTCGGTGCCACTTTGAGTTTGCTAATATTAAGTATACCGGCTTCTGATTCAAGCCTTTGAAAGAACTGACCTAAGTCAAAAGTTTCATTGGTGTACATATTGCTAACATCAATTCTTGCGATAACACTCTTTCCTTGTTTTAATAAACATAAAGAATTTGTTATTCGCAAGGTCACTACTTTTCGTACTTCGTCATTTACAATGACTTCGTATACGTTGGGCTTAGAAGCATTTGGAGTCTGCTTTTGCAAGACCTCCTTTTCTTTTTCTTTCCCTGCGCAGGAATTTAACTGTTTACTTTGATTTCTGGTAGTGACTTTCAGAATTGTATTATTTGTCTGTATATTTTTCAAATCTGTTATTGTTATTCTAGATAGCGCATCGGCTACGTAGTTGTCTTTTCCCTTTAGAAATTCTACCGTAAAATTATATTCCTCTAGTTCAAGTCTTATTCTGGTGAGTTTGGAGCTCGGATTTATCATTGAAAATAGATATGTGAGTGGCCTGTGATCTGTTTTGACAGTGAAGTGTCTACCATAAATGTATGGCCTGAAATACGTTATTGCCCAATGTATGGCTGTTAGTTCCTGTTCTGTTGTGCTTTTATTACTTTCTCCTTTAGTAAAAGATCTTGATGCGTATGCTACCGGGAGTTGAAGTCCATCTTTGTTTTGTGTCAGGACTGCTCCACAAGCTTGCTTACTAGCATCTGTTATAATGCAAAATTCTTTGCTGAAGTCTGGGTATTGGAGGAGTGTTGGATTCATTAATGCCGATTTTAGATGTTCGAAGGCGTTTTGGCAATCCGCCGTCCATTCGAATTTGACATCCTTTTTGCATAGCTTTGTTATGTGACGAGAATAGTCGGCGAAGTTTTTAATGAATCGTCTGTAGTAATTACAAAAAGCTATAAATCGTCTAGCGCTGTCCGCATCATGTGGGACTGGGTAATTTTGAATGACGTCGTATTTTTTGTCGTCGGGTAAGATTCCTTTATCTGTGCATTTATGTCCTAAGAAAGTGACTTCATGCATGAAAAATGAACATTTTTCTGGATGTAACTTTAGGTTGTGCTGCCTACATTTCTCAAAAACATCAGTTAAGTTTTTGAGCATATGTTTTTCGGAGCAACCAATGACTATTAAGTCATCCATATAAAGGAATGCTTGAGAGGGTTCAAGTCCAGAGAATGCTACAGTCATCATTCTCTGAAACGAATTTGGCGCTATTTTTAAACCGAATGGTAACCGCGTGAAGCGATATGAACCGTTGGTTGTTGAAAATGAAGTAATATCTCTTGATCTTTCTTCGAGTTCTATTTGGTGAAAACCTGACATTAAATCTAGGCATGAAAAGAATTTCGCTCTACCTAGTTGATCTAAAATATCATCAATTCTAGGGAGTGGAAATTTATCGGACAACAATTTTTTATTTATTTGGCGATAGTCAATTACTAATCGCCATTTTTTTTCTTCAGTGCCCGGAAGGGCCTTTTTGGGAACTAATAAAAGTGGGCTATTATAGGGAGATACGGACGGTTCGACTATTTTGTCGTCAATTAGTTTTTTGACTTGTTTCTGAATTTCTTCTTTTTGGCTGTGAGGATTTCTATAATTTTTTATATATATCGGTTCATCATCTTTCAATCTCAGTTTTTGCTTATAGAAATTATTTGTGGTCATTGGTTCGGTTTCTAAACCAAACACATCACTATATTGTACGCACAGTGACGTTAGCTGTTTATGGAATAATGGCGGAAAATTTTTTGATAGCTGGCTTAGTACAATTTTTTCTCTTTTTTCTGGAGTTGTTGTAACTACTTCGTAGTTTGAAAGTGGTTCATGTTTTAAACTATTTATGCTAATTAATTGGTCTTCGTTAGTTGTATTTAGTATTCTTAAGAATGCGTTTTGAGAATTTACTATGGTATTTGCTATGTAAACACCATGCTGAATTTCTTGGTTTGGAATAAGTATACTTTCTTCTTCTGAGTTTATTTTAATGTTTCTGATTACTTGAGATCTTGCTGGCAGAATTAAGGAGTTGTTGCCAGAACTGTATGTTATTTGAACATAAATGGGATATTTTAAATTGTTTGGTCTAATTATTAGCCAGTCTTCAGTTGGATTGAAATCCAATACGCAGTTATATTTCTTTATGAAATCTATTCCTAGTATTCCATCACATGGAATAGCGAAGTTTGTATTCACGATGTGAAAATCGTGTGGAATTATATATTTTGAAGTTTGTATTTCTATAGACGTAAATCCTTTGGATTTAGTAACTTCCTTACTTATTCCTTGTATGTTAATTATATTGTTTGTTTGGATGTTTTGATAAACATCCGAATTTTCTTTTAATATTGAGATGTCTGCGCCGGTGTCGACTAAAAAGACTAATTCATTTCCTGTACTAGCGTTTGTGAATTTTACATATATATTTTTGCTGAGATTGATAGTGTGAATTTCCGATATCTTTACTGCTGATTTTCTAAAGGGTTTTGTGAGTTTCCCGATGTGTTTTGGGCCACCCTAACATTGTTGTTATTATTGTTGTTATTGTATCGGTTATAACCGCTGTTCTGCTGGTTATTTCCTCTACTGTTTCCTCTATTACTTCTATTATTATAATTTCCTCTATTGTTTCCTCTATAGTTATTTTGATTGGTGTTTTGGTAGCTGTAGCGATCATTATTATTATTATAATAACCGCGGCCATTGCCTCTACCACGACCTCTGTTATTGAAATTACCTCGACCCCTTTGGGTGTAGAACACCGTGTTGGGATTTCCGGTCATTTCTGTACTACACTGTACATATTTGGCTATGGCATCGTTCATTGTTTTGAAGTTGCCAGCCTCAAGGATTGTTTTTAATTTACTCTGTTCGCAATTTTTAATCATTGCGTCAATGGCTTCCTTGGTACTGAATTTATCAGCATGTTCTGCTGGTAAACCTTCATCAATATACGAAGCCTCAAGAAGCCTTCGTAAATTGTCTATTTCGGTCGTGAATTTTTCGGCCGTTTTTCCTTTTTGTATAGTTTTAGATAGTTTGGCCTTTACTACGTCGGATGTTTCACCAACTATAGTATCTTGAAGTTTCTTTATTATAGCCTTTATAGTTGTTTCGTCTTGGACTTTATATAGTGTTGAGCCAACAATTTTTGATTTTATTACTTCAACAGCTATATCTTCAAATGTGCCTTTTGTAAGATCTACCAACTTCAAAGCTCTTATGAATCTTTGAAGATGTATTCTTTGTCCGTTGAATTCCGGAATGGCATTTGAAATGTCCTTTATATAGGCTCTTTGTTCGTTTATATTTGCCATTATGTTTATTTTTCTATCTACTATACTTGTATTAGAATCTATGTCTGAATATTCTTCTATTTCATTATCGGGTTCCGATAATGTAAATAGGGCTGGTATTGTTAGATCGTTTAGATCTTTTTCTTTTATCTGAGTTTCGGACTCAGAATCGGAATTTTCGTCAGCTGATTCTATGTTAGTGAATATAGCTAGAGGTGTGTTCAATACGGTTGGTATGAATATATCTAACTTATATTTTTCTTTTACGTTTATAAGGTTCGAACGTAGTTTGATCAATAGTTTTGAAATCTTTGTCCAATTTGATTTGTCTATTATTTCTCTATTGTCATTTACTAACGTTCGTGCGTCGTTGAATGAATCAACGAGAATTTTCGCATGCTTATATAATGTTTCTTTTTGTATTGTCCTATTCTGTGTTACACATTTATAAGACTTGCTAAATTTTTCTTTTATTTCGCGTATATGGAGGCTGAGTTGTTCCCAATTCATTCTTAGGATTTAAAAGCTTTTTAGCGATGCAATCGCACCATAACTTTATTGGATTGTCCTAGAATGGGGTTATATTCAGTTACAATTTTAGCCTGTAAATAAGGAATTGTTGTCGCTAAGACAAGACCTTGCTCGATTTGGGTCAGACCATATAATGGACATGTAACACCACCGAACATTTCCATATATTCTCCTGAGAATTCATATACGCTTATAAATTTTTTGTGCTTTTGAAACACATTTAATGATCTCACTAGGTATTCTGGCTCTCTGCTGAGGACTTGCTGACATAGGTCTCTAATACGTGCGTTTGACATTTTAGTTGTTTCCTATATATTAGACAAATATTTGTGTTTTGAGTGTGTTTTTATTATTAGACATATATAAAAGTTTTCTCTCTTTTTTTTTTATTTAAATTTATTCCTGTTTAGACCGTCTGTGCATTTATTTAGATCTTGTCTAGATCATTAGCTTGGCTTAAGGCCCTCTTTGTAATGCATTTGTTATGCAGCAAATATGCTTTATAAATTACATATGCACTCATAATAATGACGATTATAAACAGCAATATATTTGTTATTTTAGAGTCCATATTATTTGACTCAATTTTGTTCATTACGTTAGCAGTGGAATCCACTACCTTTGTGTCTACGAGTCCCATTTTGGGTGCTACTCCTAATTCGACTAATTTTTCTGATATCTCTTCAAATTTACTTATGCTATTACTTCGCATAGAAGTATGAAACGATAATATAATAATTCTCGATAAATTTCTTATATATTTATTATATATATATATATATTTTTTTAATTCATAATCAACTTAAATTTTTTTATAATATAAAATAAATTTTTTTCACTTCGTCATATTTTCATTCTAATATAGTTTCCCTATTCGATCAGCGCAGTGATCTCCTGTCTAATGTTTCGTATGGCTGTCAGGCCACACTCTATTACGAGCAACGCAATTATCGCTCAGTATTACAAACATATCTTTACATTTCATGACTTAATTTAATTCTTAGTTTAACAATTTTTCTTTTAAATTTAAATTTATTTTTATATATATATAGAAATATGTTGCGCGCTCTATGTAGCGCTGCCGGCCCTATAGTACTTGGTCTGTTGGGGCGCCGGTGCTGGTTCCGCACAGGCTGTTGGGGCGCCGGTGCTGGTCCTTCTCATGCATGTATATACGCAGTGAGGGCTCTCTAGTGGTCCAGCGCAGTCAGCAGGGCATGTCTCTTCCGGTTTTGTTTTTAGTTGCTTTTTTTGTGGTACATCTTGAAATTTAATTTCATTAATAACTTTTATTTTCTTGGTTTTATTTTCGTTTGTAGAGGTTGAGCTTTTATGTTTTTGCTGAATCGACTCGATATTGTCGATTTCAGCTTGTATGTTATTGCCTCTTTCCCAACTTATTTTCGTGTTGGTGGCAAATAACAGCTTTAGGAGTTCGGCTTTTTTATTCTTAAGCCTTCTTTTAAC
The DNA here is from genome assembly GCF_054131065.1 of Drosophila arizonae. NCBI lineage: Eukaryota > Metazoa > Arthropoda > Insecta > Diptera > Drosophilidae > Drosophila > Drosophila arizonae. The sequence continues at coordinate 21,084,181 of NC_142924.1, forward strand.
TCCACTGCGCCTATTTTTAGGCATAGCTCAGAGCCTCTACTCACTCAGTTGATGCGGCTGTTGGCATTCTTGGCCTTCTCGCTGTAGTCCTCCTCGCTGGATGTGCGCGGCTACTTGTCGTCCTTGTCGACGTTGCTGCTGTACTTCTGGGCCTGCTGCTGCTGTTGTTGCTGATCCGGTTAGTCCTTAAATGGTCCTGTCACGGTCGCCATGTCGAGAAATTATTAGTCGAATTGTTTTGTTTGATGAAAGCATTTATTTATGATGGCACGTCCGTGCCTTCTTAGACTTCGTTTTATAATGAATTTACAGAATGTATATTATATTCTTATAGCTAGAGCCGCATAGCTGTGCTGCCGGTTACGCCAGCAGCAGAGCGGCTTCGTTCATATACATATATGCTTAGGTATAAGTGTTTATATATTAGCTTAATGGTCTGGCGAGAGTCGCAGACGGAGAGGGGGTAATGTGTCCACTTGTTTACGAAACAGTCGCGCATGCAAAATATGCCGACTCAGCGGAGTTAGTGCACTGGTGAGGCCAATGCACTTGAGAGTGATCATATTACTTCTTATTTATGTATGTTTAATTGTAACAATGTATTTGTGACATTCTTTGTGTATGTAAATATATATATGTCTTGAATACAGTGAACATTTAATAAAGTGGACATACTACAATATATTAGCCATTTGCTGTGGCAGCTCTGGCATAATTAATAATTTGTTTTCATTAAGCAGTTGCCTAATGAAGACACTTCCTGGCTGCACAGAGAGTGCGAGAGCTGTCCCGACATAACACACACATCAATTAAGATAAATGTCTGAAGACTGGGAGAGGGAGCGATGCTTAGGCTATGTCTGTGGCAAATGTCAGGAAGATCATTAAGTGAGAATTGAGAAAATCCTGGCTAAACAATCAAACTGAAGAACAATCAATCAATCAATCAAGCAGCCTACATAATGTGTTTAGATTCCGTAATACTTCCTGAGCTCCTAATGAATTCAGTTCTCAATAAAATAAAAACCATTTTTTACCTGCCCAAGCACCGTTGACCGTTACTTTTGGCCCTGGGCCATGGACTCCAGCGCAGCTGTAGGGCAAATGCAAATATTTATGGAAACAAGAGTGGAAAAAGAAACGAAAGAAAAAACCAACGAAATATGTTAACTAATTTTCGGCTTTGGTGCGTTGACGTGTGAAGCGGTCGCGGGAAAAGCCAGCGGGAAAACTAACTGCCCCGCCCACGATTTTTTTTTTTCGTTTTTCCTTTTTTTTTTTTTTGGCAGCTCCATCACCTGCTGCTGCCGCTGTTGCTGAGGCTATTTACCTGGCACTATGCGTGAGTCTTGCCTATTCGCAGCGCTGTCAGTCGTCACTCACCTCGCTGCCGCTTCGCCCCACCTGCCCGACATGTTTCCCACTCTCTTGCGTTGCTTTGCTGTCCGATATGCAAAATCATGTGACCCGGGCCACCGATCGCTATCTGAGCGCTAATATATGCGTGGCCCGCCAAAAAATACCTTTGGTAATGCATAATTCGAGCCACTTTTCCGGCCAGCCACCGGACACTGGCCAGCAACCACTAAGCCACCAGCCGCCAGCCGCCATCGGCCAGCCACCAACCACCAAATACCCAACTCTGGTTACGTTTTGAGGCTTTGATAGCGCCTAGCTGGGAATATCATTTAATTAACATTTTTCCGCGCTTTCGAGGCGCAAAATAATCACGCATAGGCACAGGCGTATGTGTATTATTATTTTTTCTACTTCCTAGGTGGGGTGCTTCCTCCTCCTCCTCCTGCTGGCACAGTGGAGTACGGTCTTAAATATGCGTGTAATTATTTATATACCACTTATGTACCACAAGCATTTTCTATTTTAATTTATAAAATGCTTAAAGTAAATATATATGTTAAATATATGTATAAATATGAAATAGTTATGAAAATTTTAAAAAATTATATGTAACTTGCAAATGTTTTTAAAGTTGCGTTTATTTCATAATTATCATTTTATTTGTTATTAACTAAAACAAATGAAATGATTATTTCTTTTATTATAAATACACAACCGTATTTTATAAAATTTATTTTGGTTTTAAAAATAAAATTAAAAAATAAAAACAAATATTATTTATATCTATTTTTAGGTAGTTGCTTTTATTTCATCTATAAAAAAAAATTAATAAAAAGATTATCTTCTAATAAATTATTTTTATTTTTATTTCATCTATAAAAAATTAATAAAAAAAATTATCAATTCTAATAAATAATAAATATTAAAGAGAATAAAATATGAGAAGAAGAAATTGAAACCCATTTAAAATATTTATATTTTATTTTAAAAATTCAATAGTTCTAAATCTAATAACTAAACAGAAATTTTTAAATTAATAATATCAAAGAATAATATCAAGGAATGCTCATCTACAAAATTAAACAATTGGTAAATATATACAAACTATTATCTACTAGTATACATATATAAAATAAACCTTCATATAAAATGAATATATAATAATTTCAAACATTTGTTATTCATTTAAATATGTTCTATAAAATCGCACTAGTATGCTGTGTCTTAAATATACTCTACTTAAAATTTTAGAGGAAAAATAATTTTTTAAATCCTTTTTACAATATATAAAAATCAATTGTAGAAATATATTTCTTAATTTTTAAATAAAATTTTAAGAAAAACTCATTTTTATATAAAAAATTCTAAAACTGTTATTTAAATTTTCAAATAAATTTTTACAAAATAAATCATGATAATTTATCGCCCTATATAAACTTTAGTTTGACCTTTAATTAAAGACATTAAAAACCCGCTTAACACCCACACAGGTAAAACCTTGTATACTCTATAAATGCATATAGTTAATATATGCAATAAGTTGTCATCTCCAAAAAACATCGAGTTAAGATTGACCAGTGTATCACTTGAAATTTTCAATTACCATTTGAGGTCTATAATGAACAAATATCTCATATATATCTTAATATACACATACATCCAATTTGATATATCAATTAAGTGCTCCTCGGTTATTATTTACATTCAAGAATATAAATATTTTGTGTATGGTTCAACATATTTTCAATATATACTTGTATGTATTTGTGCCACTATGCAGCAGTTTGTAGCCAGCTGATTTGGTCTATGGCTATGGCTTGGCTTTGGCTTGGTCTGTGGCCACGTCTATGGCTGTGGCTATGACTATGTGTGACCTTTGTCGTGAGTTATGATTATGGCAGCTGGAAGCATTGACATTACTTAGCGCTGGTACGGAGCGAAGTTACATAAATTTAATTGTTGGTTCTCTCTCGTTGTTATTGCCTCTGAAGGCACGCACGTTCTGAACTTGGAGTTTCGAATGGCTGGGGTAGCATTTGCATTCGCTCGTTGATTCTTGGCCAGTGGCTGGGTACCGGAGTAGCTGGCTAGTTGACTGACTGTTACGTATCTCACGGATACGCATATGAAATATGAACATGTATTTGCATTGGCTTTGTTTAGTGGTTGTTTCTTTCCATATTTCCCTTGATTAATTAGCGGTTCGTCTTTTGAATTTGTCGGTCGACTTATTTTTGGGGCCCTTAAGTGCGATATTTGTAACACTTTGCTGACTTATTGTTGAGGCACAGCGGATGCCTGGGTCGAGTTCCCTTGCCCTTCCTCCGATACGGCTAATTAGCCCATTACGCCATTGTTGTTGCTCTTGTCCGACTGCCAAATCTTGTTTTTGTTTTTATTTAACTTTATATTATTTTCTTGTTTTGGTTTCTTTTCAGGCCGACGCACACGTGTTGGGCGCTGGCGACTTACAAATCTGCGCAATAAATTCCAATTTGGCGCCCTAATGGATCCTCCAAAACGACCAATTAATTTGGACAACTGAATAGGGCGCAATTAGTTTGGCTGTAGAGAAATCTCATATTTACCTATGCCAGCATATAAAACATGATAATATGAGCAGAGATAGAGATACAGATACAGATACAGATACAGATACAGATACAGATACAGATACAGATACAGATACAGATACAGATACAGATACAGATACAGATACAGATACAGATACAGATACAGATACAGATACAGATACAGATACAGATACAGATACAGATACAGATACAGATACAGATACAGATACAGATACAGATACAGATACAGATACAGAACAGATACAGATACAGATACAGATACAGATACAGATACAGATACAGATACAGATACAGATACAGATACAGATACAGATACAGATACAGATACAGATACAGATACAGATACAGATACAGATACAGATACAGATACAGATACAGATACAGATACAGATACAGATACAGATACAGATACAGATACAGATACAGATACAGATACAGATACAGATACAGATACAGATACAGATACAGATACAGATACAGATACAGATACAGATACAGATACAGATACAGATACAGATACAGATACAGATACAGATACAGATACAGATATATTCTCATATAAAGATGTAGACATAAATAAAATTAAATTAAGTCCTAAGATGGAGCTCTTCCCCCATAAACTCCACTCGACTGTTAGCCAAAGCCCAAGTTAGCCAGGGTCTTAAGTTGAACAATTAAATGTTGGCAAGACTTTCGTAAACGGCGCGATAATTTGCCACTTGCTTTGCTCACTCCAGAGCCAAGTCAACGGCCAAAGCTGTTGCCAGCAGCTGCTCCATTCCCAGCTCCCAGCTCCAAGCTACGAGCTACGAGCTTCCTATCTCCTGCTCACAATTCACAGTTCACGGCCAAGGCGGAGATCAAACGTCAGGTTAGATGAAAGCTTGTGGAATTTATGTAACTAATACTTGGGCCTGGGACACGCGCATTACTTTCAATTCGCCTGTAAGCCGGGCCGAGTCCTTTTCTCGTGCGCTGGTTAACAAGACAAATGCAATTTTAACAGCGGCAAGGACAACAGTCGTAAGCCCATTGATTAATTTGAAATTTATGAAGCGCTCGTAACTTTTGCTTCACGCTCGTCCTCGTCCCCTGAACATATTCATTTTAATTAAACGTCGCACCGGAACAGCGGCAAGCACCAGGAGGCTGAGGCACAAGTCGAGGCTGCGACTAAGATGCATACTTGACAATTTTGCGTTAATCCCGGTCACGGACCGATCCCAGCGGCCCATAATCGTAAACATTGAGCGTGCGCAAAACTGGGCATAAATATCATTTGAATAACATCCGGTTAGGTGGGAGGTAGAGGCTGCCGAGAGGTAAAGACGAACCGAGAGCCGGTAGCGCCAGAACGGAACTCGTACAGAATTTTTGGACTTGGCCACATTCGAACATGCAACTTAATTACGCGTGCCAAGCCAAGCGGCTTTTGCTATTATCATTTAGTCAGCCGGTCGTCTGCCCCTACCCCGGCCCACACCGACCCGGCCTTCGACTGCCTTACCCCACCGTCCCATCCCACCGCGCCAGAGTTACGTTGATGATAATGTTTTGGACGAGGCATTGGCTGCGCTTAATGAATTTATTTGTTACGCATGGCGTAGTTTGAATTGGCGTCCACACACACACACACCAACAAATACAGAGAGAGAGACTCGCAGCCTCTGAGCGAGAGGGTCCTTCATTGTCCTGCATGGCCTTAATGAAATCCATTATTACGAAAGCCATTTCCATTCCATTCACACACACACATACATACTCTCGCACAAAGTAAATACACTTATTACGCAAAAGTGTTGTGCGCAGAGACCTGACTACCCCTGCTCACAATGGGCTACCCCCTGCTTCCTGCCAGGAGGGTCCAGGGCCACAATGCGCAAAATGCGAAAGGCATAAAACGCAGCAGGAGCCACTGTACATAATGCCAGGCGCCGAGGGTTAGCGTTAAATATATATCCATGCTAAATAATTTCTGTGTCGACTGCGAACCGATATGGATGATGATGATAGCCGAGTGCGAAGCGTCGCCTCGGTCCAAACCGGCGTCAATTGCCACCGTTTTAGAGATGCAAATAGCACACGCCCTTTGACAGCAATTGTTTTCGATAAGTGAGGAGGCAGAGGCAGGGGCGGGAGCAGTGCCAGAAGGGGCGCGAGTTTGGCACTTGAAACGCATTCAATTAACAGGAAATGTATCCAGCTTAATGGCCAGCTAAGTTCTATCAATGTGCAATCAAATGGAAAAAAGAAATAGAAGAGATTGCAATTATGCTAAGGATGTGGAGACGGGCCAGTCCCTAGGGAAGCTTGAATACAAAAACAATTGGAATTCTCTTCAGCTAACTAAAGTAATATGTACAATATAATATCAAGTGTATAATATCTTATATCTGCAGCTTAACTTTAGCATGAATGTAAAAGTTTTACAGAAGTCGAACCCTTTTGCGGAATGCTTTGTATTTACAGCTGAGCGAAAGTTGGGGCAGGAGTTTGTACAGCGAAGTTTCAATACACATTTCCTTGATGAATTAGTAGAAATATTATGATTGATATTGTAGCCGGACCTGAATGAAGCATAATATGTAAAATCTTTCACGTACTTGAACTGTTTACTTAGCTATAGGAATAACCCTACCAACATTGATTAATAAATGCAACTATCTATTCAAAACATCTACTCTTTCAAGATGAAATCAGTTGAGCACTAGGAAGGGTAAGTCTTTCAAAAAGCAAATGTCATACTACAAGCATATAAAAGATGAAGACCTGGTTTTATATAAGGAAATGCATATAATGAGCTATATTGACTAGAATCTGACAGACATCTGACACAATAGATCAATTCCATTCAGAACTAGATCTAGTTATAAATTATATTAATCTTATAAATAAACTTATACAAGAACCATACTTTCCTCCCCAGTTACACACACATTCCCTCGAGTTTTGGATACCCCAGCTAATGGTTACAGTACAAGCTTCCAGTTCACTTTTGGTTACCAACAAAGTTTTGCCTGTTCTGGCTACCCTCTAGAACGGTTACATTTGCCATTCAATCTGAAGCTGAAGGAGTATAATTCGTAGTCTAGATTTCAATTAATACATCAACGATTCACTCTGTGTAACCCTCACTCCATTTATTTGTCTTTGTTCTTCGAGCAATCTACGAATGGTATCTCTAGCTCCAACTCCAACTCCAACTCCAGCTTCAGTTGTAGCTCTAACTGGTTATAGACCAACTACCCCTGAGTAGATGAAGTAGAATAACGAACCGCAAATTCTGGGGCGCAACTTTTTCATTACCCGTGGCGCGTCCTTCCTTCCTTTTCCACGCTATACACACACACAACTCTATCATTAAAACTTAAATGACCTTCCTGTCGACAGGCGACGATGAGGACAACGAGGACGATGGCGCTGACTTTTACGACGATTCAGTTTGTTTTTTTTTTTTTTTTTGGTTGCTTCAAACTTTGACTTGTGATATCACACTTAGAGCAAGCAAGCAGCCATCCATCCATCCTTCATTCATTCATTCGTTCAATTTCGCACCCTCTGGCAGCTGCTTATGACATTCTATTACCGGCCTGCTGTTATATATAAGTATGTACAGCTGTATCTAGATGCGCACTAAATGCTTTCTATTTAATGAGTTCTCTACGCTTGGCTGCTGTGCGGAAGTCCTTCGGAAGGACCTGCTCTGCTTGGCTCTGCTTGGCTTGGCTCTGCTTCGGCTCTTGCCGAAATTTACATGTTAGTGCTTTCTTTATAGATACTATTTATGGGTTACCGAAGCGTCTTTCATGCCACTTTAATTGCCAGCAATAGCAGATCTTTGACCAAAAGCGCACAGAGGGCGCACAGGAGGGGGGCAGCAGGACTCAACATATGTCTGACCTAATGCTGGGTTTGTGGGCTTATACAACTCATTTATCATGTGTCAAAATGTTTAACTAAATGGCACTTTGTGAAAAAACTTTCGGATTGGGCAGGCCGATGGCTCCTTGGCTCGTTGGCTCGCTGGCTCGGTGGTTCGGTGGCTCGCTGGCTCAGTGGTTACGGGTACGGTTGGTCGGCTTCAGTGTTTGCTAAGTAGTTACTTTTAATAGTTGTAGCTGGCTATACAACATAAATAACTCTTGTCTTGTCCACGCCCACGCCCACGTACACGTCCACACTGCCTGTCGGGCCCAAGTGCTAACAATCTTTGAGATACATTTTGGTTGCCTGCGTGATGAATGAGCCACCCGAAAAGCCGAACGAACGTAATTATATGCAGGCAGCAAATGCCTCTTCACATGAAGATGACCGCAGAATGTCTTAATCGGGCGTGTTTCACTCGTATACCCCTCCACCTCTCGAGCCCTGCCATGTTCCCCTGCCCCTAATCCAAGTATATCAAAAATGCTCTTAAATTCAACGAGCAAAAGGTTTCAAATAACTTCCATATTAATGGGCTTGAGGTTTCCACATTAAAAAGAGATTTAAGCACAGGCTTAAAACTTGAATCTGAATTAAGTATAGATTAAATTAAGTCGGTATAAATTTGGGATAAGCGTGGATTTGCGACTCCCCTGCAGGTAGATATGGATATCCCAATAGGGTAACGTTCTTTTTTAATTTTTATTAAAGAGAAAGTCCTATGTATGTACATGTTCTTGCTAAAATTAGTTAGATGTTATACCGTACACAAACAAATAACAAAGAACTTTTATAGGCAAGTCTTTTATCGGAAACATATGTACACATAAATTTATATTTCAGCTATAACTTAATAAAATTTAAAACGGATTGCAAATAATAACTAAAATTAAATTATTTCCATAATATTTTTGTATGAATTCAAATTTATATTTATTATATTAATATGTATCGGTAAAAATATCATAAAATCATCTCTGAATCTTTAATTCTATTATGTAATTAACATGAGAATAATATCATGCTTTTGACATCATCTCTAATCAACGACCTATGATGCTTAAGCTTAAATTTTTTTATTGATTTAATCTTTGATTTATTCAAATGAAATTTTATTTTTTGCAAATATTTAAAAATAAACATGCGCATTTATAACTGATTGCATCTGCATGTCAATTTTGCCAACATCAAGTTAGCCAGCGACAAATGCAATCGAAGCGGATATGGCAAATCGTGAATGTTTTCGCATTGAGAGGGCAACCTTCAGAACGCGAAATCAGTGCAAAAAGCTAATTAGAGAAAAGCTCGAGTGGTTGCAATGGATATCGATATCGGTATCGGACGTAGGGGCAGAGCCAGAGCCCAGAGGCAGAGGCAGAGGCCGCGGCAGAGCTGTTAGCTGTTAGCTGTCTATGGGTATCATGTTTATCAGATGTGCAGCCATTCGAATGCACTTCCTTTGAGCGCAGTCCGTCGAGTGCGATTTCCCGTTAGAGCGAAGCGAAGCAGTAGCAGAGTGCGAAATGCAAGTGCAGCAGAGATACGCATCAGTTGCACAAACTAAATAAGTAAATAAATAAACGTTCACTCAAGCGGCTGTACGAATTGCAATTGCAATTCCAATTGGAGAATTGTTGCTCACTCCAGTTGGCACGGGGGGCATGCGGGCCATAAGGAAGTGCACTTTAAACAGCTGCGTGGCTTATCCAATTGAATTGGCTGGGCGCGATAAACGATAAACGATAGACGCTGCATAATTGAAATAAACAAAAACAAACACAGCCAACAGCAGGAAGACAGCAGGCGAACCGATGTTCTCGATGATGATGATGATAATGATGTTGATGATGATGATGACAGAGGCATCGACAACAGCGTGGACGACGACAACGACGACGACGTCGTTAGCGACGTTCAAGTGACGTTGAAATTGAATAAAAATAAAAATATGTATTGCACAGTCAACGTCAACAGCAATTTCAACTAAAGTGCACGCAACAACAAATCGCAAAAACAACAACACGCCGAAGAATAAGAAGGAGAGCGACCACGACAATAGCGGCGACAACAACACCTCCAAAGTTGATTGATAAAAACTGTTCAGCTGAGTATAGAGTGGCAGGCACGAAGAAGAGAGCAAGCAAAGGGGCCGAGGGGAGGGAGAGATAGATGCAAGCGACTGGCATATCGAGTTGCTTCTCTAATGTGACAGCTCAATGCAATTTAGTTGGCAATGACAACAAGCAATAACAGCAACAGCAACAGCAACAGCAAAAGCAAAAGCAACAACAGGAACCACAGCACCTCGTTCTATTACGTACAGTGGCTCACAGCGGAATGCATACGTTTAAGTATTTTTATATAAATATAAAAAATAAAACATATAAAAACCAAAAATAACCAATTTTTAAATATATGTATATATTATGTTAAATGTATTTAGAAAACTATTAAAAATATAATATACATTTGTTTATAGATATTATTTTATATGTGAATTTGTATTACTTGAAAATACACAGTATTAGAATATTTCTACTTTTTCTAGTTTTCCGCAAACGTTTGTCGTGCACTGTATTCGTTTTACATACGCATCTCACACACATCTACACACTAAAATACTTGCATTTTAAGGCAGCCAAAGGACGTAAAAAGATTGTGAAGAAATCATAAAAATAATAAGGAACCAGAACTGACAAAGGCAACGATATGGGTGTTTGTGTGTGTGTGTGTGTGTAGCGATTGCAACGGTAATGGCATCAGGCTGGAGAATCGAGTGGAATGAGGGAAGCGGAAAAGGCAGGCAGCTAAACTAAAACTGTAACTGAAATGCTGCGCAAACAACTTTGAACGTCAATTTGTCAACTTGAAACGAAAATTGAATGCAAAGCTTTGCGCCACAGCGCGACGCGTTGCGTTGCTTACGTTGACAGCGACGCAAGCGCTGGCAGCGATGACAGCGAAGGTAGCGGTAGCAATAGCGACTGACGCGCAGTCAGAGCCAATTTCAGATTTAATTTTTGCTGGCGCACTCCGCGTTGCAGTCGCAGCATTTTCGTTGCTTTCACTGAGTGAGCGGCGGCTCATGTTGATGCTATGCGGTATTTCAATAGGGCACAGGAAGGGGATCGGGTTTGTTAAGTTAAGTCAAGTTAATGCCGTTATCGTAGGTGCGGCAAACATGTCGCTGCCACAGTCGACGATAGCAGCGACTGAGGCAGTGGCAGAGGCAGAGGCAGAGACAGCGGCAGCAACAGCGGCGCTTGATAATGAGCAGTTAAAGTAAGAAGCAGAAGCAGTCACGAAAGCTTCCGCAATGTTAAAATGCTGTGAGTATTAGAGGTGACATGAAGTAAAACAGCCAAAGAGAGAGTAAGACTGAGAGGGAGAGAGAGCGAATGCATTGCGAAATGCACAAGCTCTAACTCTGTTAATGCATGCCTTTGTGTGTCTGTGTTTGAATTTGCCTTACGACGACAAAATTCGGCGAAATTAAAACCTGCACGTGTGAGGACTTGCATGCGAAGGGCAGAGAGAGAAAGAGCGCAACACCATGATAGGCAGAGAGGGAGAGCACAATTAAATGTCGTTCATCGATCGGAGCGGGACAACAAAGTTGTCAACTCAAAATGCAAAAACAAAGCTGCCTACGTGAGCGACGGCGACGCTGTCGATTTTGCCAGCTCCCTCGCCCCTGGCAATCGACAACTAAGCTAACGACCAGCCAGCCAGCCCCTTGATTAACAAAAACAACCAAATTTGCCGTGAAATGCAATTCCTTTTTTTCTGATTCTTTTCTTTTTTGTTTCTTTTTCATTCTGCTGACTCGCAAAATTTGTTACCGCGTTGTGAAGCTTTTTGCGAATTTTGTTTTTGTTATTCAGTTTCGTCCAACTGCGGCGGCGGTGGCGGCGGCAACGATAACAACTTCTGAACGACGGCAACAAAATTTACAGCTGTAGCTGCCCGTTGCACAGTGGAGCAAAGGCAAAGCACTTGAAAGTAATGGTAAAAATTGAATTATTTACATTAAATTGTATACCTAAACCGAACATTTAGATCGCGACGTACATACAATACGTAAGCATACACACTTACATACATATATACATTTGTTGAAATGTATATGTATTTAAATATACAATGTGCGCTGTAGCCAACATTTTAACGAGCACACGCCACTAGCCTATCCAGCGTCATGGCCGCCACTTTGCTACACTTTGCTAGTCAGCTATTTTTTGGCAGCCTTTGTCACATGCGCAGAAGCGGGGCCCACTGTGCAACGTGTTGCCGTTGACGGTAGCGACAGCAGCAGCAGGCAGCAACAGCAGCAACGATCGCCACACGGGCGAAACTGAACAGAAACGAGAAATAAAAATTACGATAAAGGCACCGAAATTCATATACACTATCACACACAGATAACAAGTTTGATTTGCAGATATTCTAGAGATTGAAAATAAACAAGAAAGAAAACATAAGTTTTAACAGACGGAAATCGATAACAAATTTGTTTCTAACTTCAATATGCTGTGACACACGGTACGGCGAAATTTGCAGACACAGAAAAAGAATGCCAGACAGATTCGCCTTCGCCGCATTCTAAGCTTTAGGTAAAGCTTATGATGTAGCGGTAATGATCTGTGCTAAAAGTGCTAAAACCACAGCAGCAGCGAGTATGGAAGGTGTTTGTAGCGGTGGGCGGGGGCGTGAGGCGAGCACAAAACCAAGTGACGAACTTACGGCCAACAGCAGCAGCGGCAGCAGCAACAATAACAGCAGCAGCAGCAGCTACAATAACAACAACAGCAGCAACAACAACAACAGCAACTGGCCCGTTTGGAGCAGCGCGCATGCCACACACAGTTTAAATATGTGAAATTAGTACAAATCGTGATTTCAACAGCGAACGACCGACGACGAACGACGAAGCGGCGAAAACAACAACGAACGTGTCGGGGGATCGTAACGTCAACGTCGAGTGGCAACACCAGCAGCAGCAACAGCAACGTCACGTCGCACGTATGTATTGCGGCAACAACAACATGCAATAAAACAGCTGATAGCAGCAACAAATAGAAAACCCAAAACAGTCAGCAGCAACAACAACAATAGCAATAACAATAACAACAACAACAACAAAGCGTCGCATTATCAAGCGAGCAACCAACAGGTCTCCGGGCAGAGCAGCCGCAACAACAACAGCTACAGCAGCAGCAGCTACGTCAAGTCGTTGAGTGAGCGAAAAAAAGCCCCCGCGTGCCGCTGCAACCAGCACACATACACGCACAGAGCCAGACACAGACACACGTATACACACATGCACACGTACACACTTGCGCACATGCTAGCCCGTACGTGTGCACACACCAACACAAACAGCAAACACTGAGTCGCGCACACCTTTGCGTTGATTTTGGACGAAGCAACGACGCACAGTGGTGCCGATAACCAAAAGCGTGTGTGAGCAAAAGCCAATTCCACGTGGTAAATGAAATGTGTATATTGATTGACCACTTATTCTATCTGAAGAATACAATATAATTAAATCTAAAATAACTATACACAGATATTGCAAGGCACACTGTTTCTTTTCCTTTACTTTCACACTTACAATTTATGTATTTACTATAAAAGGAAATTTGGAAAATTTAATTGAAAAGAATTCATATATATCTTATTATAATTTGTTAATTTATTTTCTATTAATTAATTTATTTTAAATAGTCAATTAAATTTCACAAGTAATTTGCATTTTGGTTAATTGAAATTAGGTCGCGTACCACTGTGCTTCGCACACTCGCGCGCTCTCTCGCACAAAGTGCAGCTGAGCTGCCGTTTGGCCGCCGCCGCCGCCACACTTGCCGCTGCCGTTACTGCTTCTGCTGCTGCTGCTGCTACGCTTCCTCTGCCACACAACCGCTAGCCGCGGCCGCCGCCGCCTCAGTCGAAAGTCAAAAGCAACGTGTTGTGGACGCTTATTTTTTACGTCGCGTTGCGTTTTGCGTTGCGTTGCGTTTACCTTCTTTGCTACCTTCCTCTCTCTCTCTCACACACTCACACTGTCTCTCTCCGGCAGCCGCTTGCGCGCGCGCGCATCCATCCAACCCAGCCGAACCGTACCGAACCAGCACCATCCAACAAACCACCCACTGCACCACAACAACAACACCAACAACAACGACAACAACAGCAGCAAGAGCAGCATCACCACTGCCTCCTTTAACCGTTAACTTTCTCCGCACGATGTCCAGCAGTGGCGCCAGCGCAGCGCAGTACAAACTCGACGCCAACTCCAATGCTATCGCTTTGATTGCTGCTGACGCCGCAGCGCTGCCGCCGTCACCGTCGCCGTCGACGCAGGCCTCGCCTGCGGATCGCATTGAATGGTCGCGCGCCACGATATTGGGCTTCATCGAGGATTATCGACGGCAGCGCGTGCTCTGGGACCCAAACACCAAAGGCTATCACATCAAGCAGACCAAATACGAGGCGCTCAAGCTGCTCAGCCAGAAATATGGGACAGAAATTCGCTCGATTCGCTCGAAAATCAAATCGCTGCGCTCCTCCTTCCATCGTGAGCACGGCAAGGTGATCAACGGGCGCAGCCGAGGCGTTCACTATCAGCCCATGTGGTTTGCATATGAGGCAATTCGCTTCATTTTGGATGGGGAACGGGACGCCGACGCCTCTGCCATGGACGGCGTCGTTGACAGTGACGTAGAACCGGCTGCGTCGACAGCGCTGCTGGACTCGGAAGCAGCTGATAAACTGACGCTGATGCATAGCCTAGATTTGGAACAGCTGACAGCTGTTGCTGCGGGCAAGCAACAGGCTGAGCAGCACGAAGACTTCGCTGCTCGCGTCGCAGCCGCCGTTGCTGTTGTGGCTGCAGCCGCAGCCGCGGCTAACGTCAGGGAACGGGAACACAATATGGACGACGATGCAGCAGCCTCAGATGGCAATTCCAATGGTGCTGGCAATGGCAGCGGCAGCGACGCAACAGCATCATCAGCAACGGCCGCTGCAGCCGTCTCAGCTGCTGTGGTAAGCTCCTATTGCCTATTGCCTATTGCTTATTCCTTATTGATTTTACTTTGTTGTGCATATTATTTCTCATTTCTTATGTTCTATACACTACACTGTTGTAGAGTTAATTGTCTTATGTTATTCACCACATTTTCGTACAACAAACACACATGCATAGCTGCACATACATGTGCATTCACATTTTAATATGTACACAACATGCATTATAATTATAATAATTATTTGTTATTTCATTCATAATTATGCTCTCATTGATTTGCTAACATTTTCATTAGGTAGGGTATTTATCGGTGTGACTAAGTGATTATTCTTGTTTGTTGTTAACGTTCCGTTCCGGTGAAGCTTTTGCTTTTCATACGAGCGAGAATGAGCGTAAAAGTGTAATAGTGTGTGTGTGTCCATGTGTGCTTTTGCAAGTATGTGTGAGTGGTTTGACTTGTTTTGCGGCAGCAGCAGCAGCAGCGCAGTACACGCGCCGTCGCTGCTGGCTCTGTGTCTAGCGGTTCGTCAGCAACAGCTACAAACTGTGGCGCACAGTGGCTCGAGCTTTTTAGTAAGACACGAAATGTCCGCACTTGAGCTTACACCGTTTCTTTTCACTCCTTTTACTTACTAATTTGCCTTGCACTTGTGCTAGAACTGCTCGCAATGGCACATTTTACAAATATTAATCAGGTGGCAACACTGCGGCGGCAACCTGCGCTGCAATTGTAAAAACAATCGCTATTGAAAGTTAAATTAAACGAATTTGCAATCTTTACGATATTATTGATTAATCAATTGATGCATTATGCATTATCAATTTATCTCGTCAGAGCCCATTGCAATAATTAACCATTGTTTGTCACTGTGGCGCTGCCGCTGCTATTGCGTCGCTTGCGCTTGATAAGCGACGTGTGTTGTGCAAGTGTATGTGCGTGTGCGTGTGTGTGTCCTGTCTGTGTGTCAACTGGCTTTGATTTTCGCTGCTGCCGCCGTTGTTGTCGCTGCTGCTGCTGCTGCTACGTTAGCCATAGCCATAGCCATTTGTGTGTTGCATCAGCCGTAGAAATCGGCAGCTACACGTTTTGCGGCGACCCTGCCCCTCAACAGCTGCGCACCACCCCGCCCACCCACAACCGCTACGCTGGCAATGGACCCGCCTAAGCAGTATCAACAGCAACCAGCAGCAGCATTAGCTTCACTATAGCAAGTTGCTGCGCTGCGTTTTGCGTTTGTTTTTGTGTTTTGATTTTTTCATTCGTTCGCTTCATCTGTCTATTCGTCTGCTTGTCTGGCCGCTCGTTGGTCCACTTCGATGTTGAATTCGCCGCGTCGCCAGCCCCGTCTCGACAAACGCAACTAATTTAATCGCCGCTGGCTCTCGCGCTGCCATCTGTATGCAAAGACTGTCTGTGTGAGCGCATGTGTGTGTGTGTGAGTTTGACTGCTGCTCACATTTGTTTATTTATTTTTTATTACTATTCTAATATGTTTTTCTCTTTGCTTTATGCTTTTTTGTTGTTTCGCCTTTGTCTATTATCATTTAGTTGGTGTTGTTACTGTTGTTGGTGTTATTATTATTTGTCTGACAAATTCTTTACACTGTCATTATTAATGTTTTATGTAGTTAGTTATCCGTCTTTTCATATTTCTTGCCTTTGCCAATTCTTAACGATTTGTTCTCTCTCTCTCTCTTTCGTAGACACGTTCCTCTTCCGATTTGGATGGCGAGAGCTATTGCAATATCAGCGCCGAAGATGTGAAGACAGAAATTGTAAGTATGAGTGCTTGAGCTTTTGATCTTTGATTGCATTGCAAATGACTTAAAGAATGGGCATGCGAATACCCTGTATAAGCGGAATTGTAGTGGGGCTTAGTTAGTCTATGTGCATATGTATGTAGATATACATACATACGTACATGAATATTGGCATAATACAAATTTAATTTTGATAAGAAAAGATAATTAAGTGGGATATTTTGTAAGAAGTGGAAAAAAGGGGTATATTTTTTTTTTAGCAATTAAACGCATTTTTGTATATTTTCTGTAGGGACAATCTATGTATGTACATTATGTATGTATAAGTCTCTTTACCCTATAGAATATTTGAAAAGTATAATGTATACCCTATATAAAATGTAAAAATAATCTTTGCTATTTTCCTTAATCTGATAAGTCAGTATACCCTCTGTACTCTCTTTTTTATATTTTCTTGTCCCACAAGTTAAGAGCTTACTAACCACTGTTTAATTTCTGTTCCCCTTTTCACCTTCTTCTTCTCCCTCTGCTTCTATATTTTATCGCTTGCAGATCGAGCACGAACCAGAGCTGGGCATGCTCGATAGGCAGACGAGCACGCCGCTCTCTCTCTCCGCGAGCTACTACAAACCCACGGATCTGACATATAATCCGCGCAAGCGTAAAGCGCAAATGGATGAGCTCGATGGCTGTGATGTCAGCGCTGGCGTGGGCGTTGGCATTGTTGGGGGCGTGGTTGGGGCATTAACTCTGACGCCCATCAAGTCGACGGGGCAGACGACAGTGCTGCAGCAACACCAACATCAACATCAGCATCAGCAACAGCAGCAACAACAACAACTACAGCAACAGCAACAACAACATCCACACAATCAGATCGCATTTCATACGCTGCAGCAACACTTTAGCCACAATCTCAGCCATGGCAGCCACAATGGCAATGGGCATGCACAACCGCAGCAGCTACAACAAAAACAACAACAACATCAGCAGCAGCAACAACAACAACAACATTCCAATAACATGGCACAAAAACGTGATCGTGGTCGTGATCTCTCCTGCTCGCCAACTCTGGCCCACAACAACAACAACAACAACAGCAGCAGCAACAGCAACAATAACACTAACAACAATACTAATAACAACAACAGCAACAACAACAACAGCAGCTCCTTGGATCTGGCCACAACTGGCAGCAGCGGCATATCCAGCCTAACTGCCACGCCCCTCAAAATGAGCAGCGGCAGCAGCCTGGCCGGCAACAGCCATGTGGATGAATATGGGGTGTTCGGTGAGTACGTGGCCATCACCATAAGAAAACTGAAGACGCCCAAGTCGAAGATAGTCGTCAAGCATCTGATCAACAATTTGCTGTACGAAGCGGAGCTGGGCAACTATGATCAGGGGATGCCGGCCTCCAAAGAGCCGCCGCAGCTCTACAAAATGCAATAGCCAAAGGGGGGCAGAGTGGGCGTGGGCGAGACTGGGTGTGACTGGGAGTGGGAGCAGTCAAAAGTCCGGCAACCTGTAGTTAAGCGAGAAAGAGAGACAAAGAGAGAGAGCGAGCGAGAGCGCAAGAGAGTAGGAGAAAACGCACTAGTCAGCAAATAAGAGCAACAAGAGCCAACAAATTCTAAGCGTAGTTTAGGGGCGGGTTATTTTTGGATAACAATTAATAAGCCAGGCGCATTTCATTCAGGGACAAAGACCATTTAAGTACTTTTATATGAAACACGTAAAAATAATAAATATAGAGAGCTGTACATAAATATATGATATACTATATAGACATGCATATCAGCGTTTAGTCAATCAAAACAGTCAGTTGCAAATACAAACATACAAACATAAATACAATACATACATATATAGAGTCAACATACCATTAATTAAAATGAATTCAATAATTTACAATTTACCTTATTTTTCTGAATATATTCATATATACATACATATATCATATGTGTATATATATATTTAATTTTTTATTTTTATTTTTATTTGTTTACCTTATTTACATTTGGCAATAACACTTTGAACTCAGGTGCCTTTATTTTGTAGTCAATTAAGAGTTGTTATCTTATGCATTAATGAATCGATATATATATAATATATACACATACATATGTTTGAGTTGTATATACTTTAAGTGCCCATGTTGAATCAGCAACAAAAAACTGTAAACTTAATTAAAATGTTTTGTGAAACACATGCTATAAATGTATACTATATATATAGTATATAGTATATATACTTACAGATGTTTCCGAACTTAAAGTGCTCTGTACATAAAAATTAAAATTAAAAACATTTATTGAATATGAATATATATGCAAATATATATATTTGTTTAGTTAAGTATCTATTACATTTTTGTTACTGAAAACTATTTTGAATTGAGAAAAGTTAACTAATAAAAACTGTTGAATTATTTTTTTTTCATTTTGAAATGAATATTTGAGTGCGAAAAGTTTTTCTATAAGGCAATGGGTTGGGCTACATAAATATGGTGAGTATACATGATGAGTACATGATGATATATATATTATAATAATAATAATATATATACATCCTTGGGATTTAGTTCATGGAACTGAGTTGAATGATATAGGATTTATTTCCTTTATATGAAAATAAAAACGAATAAAGCTGAAGATTCTATTAGCAGGATCCCTGCTGAATATTGACAGTGATTAATGAAAGTTAATTTGATTATATATATATATATATATATATATATATATATATATATATATATAGCCTAAAATACTTATCAGACTTTTAACTACTTCCTGCGTGTGCTATTGGTTTTTGGTATCTAGCATTTTGAAGCTAATATAATTTGGTATTTATTGAAACATGGTTCATTCTACCAATAGTATGAAAACATTTGTGTGGTTCTCACACAAACTGGTTCGAACTAGTTCGCTCCTCGATTATTGCACGAACTGTACGTATCGAATAAAGTTCTATTTACTGCGCATTTGTAATACGATTATATGTGGCACTCATGAACGAGCTCTCTACAAAAGCCTAATTTGTGTTCTGTTGCTGGCTCTGGACTGTGGGGCATGGGGCTTGGGGCAAGCCACACAATGGAGTTCGTTTGTTTCGCTCGGGGCGTGAATGACATCGAATATTGTTGCTTGTTTTCATCATAAATCAGAAATGCTCTCAAGTGTAACGAAGAACTAGGCAGAATCGTCTGAAACATTCAAAAATATTAATTGCAAAAACAAAGGTTACAGAAAAACAAAAGGCGAAACACTATAAAGAAATAGATCAATGTACATATATGTATATGAGATATACATATACATATACATATATATAGGCTTAGCTATAAATATAATCAAATCAGATATGAATATATACAAGAATTGCTCGGTCTGGCTTCTATACCCCATATACCGATCAATTACAGGGTATTTTACGTTGCATATCAATTTCTGTGATTAATTGTCTAGTTATTGATAAGAGCGGAAAATAATTGTTTGGCGATAAGAAGCTTTTATGTATTTGGTTCAAGGCTAGGCAATGAAGAGCTCCTACAGGGAGCAATCGAAGAGATTTACTGAAAAAGAAAACGTAAAAAACTAAATAATATAAAAAAGCTATAAATAAGAGTTGAGCCTTTTTCTTTGAATGCGATAATATATAATCTATGATATATCATTTTCAGGAGAACTATATTCACTCACAGAAACAGAGAATATATTTATAGTATAAAGTAATCTAAGACAGATGTTGCAAAATATTAGAGATTTGAGAGAATAGGTGAGAAAAAGGCAGGAACAAAATAAATGAAGAGATAATACGCTATATGTAAGCCCGCAGGGTAACTGCTAGTCGTACATTTAGTATTAGCTTTGATGAATATTTACTATACTATAAGAGAGATCTTGCAGAGCACAATATATATTTGAGTGATAGCAGATTAGAAAGACTAATTGAGATGCTGACAGGAAGAAAATACATACATATATTTATATATAAAGAGATAATACCTAATATATATGACTACAGAGTAACTGCTGGTCGTTCACTTTTACTATTCGCTGTGAGAGCAATGCACTGATTTATAAATAATGTGATAAATGAATAAAATAAGACTGATATACATAAGTACATGGAATACAATATAGAACATAATACATCATATAATTAGCACAGGGTAACTGCTAGTCGCGCATTTTGTGAACTTTAAGCTTGTGTAGATTAAAATTAAGCATTTTAATTATCTAATTTTGTCTTAATAAAAACTAGATGTGCTTACAACATAATGTATAAAATTACAGGGTAACTAATATTTGTACATAATTGAAGTGTTTAAATAGAGATATTGAAATGCTGAATAAATATAATATTTATATAAAAAGTTCATAAAATTAACTCATGTAAAATATGTAAAGAAAACTACAGGGTAGCTATGTGAGTCAACATTTTTCTATTGTTTACCCATTGATACATGATAAAAAGTAAATTGATAAGGAAACAAAACATACAAAGTAGTTTAAGTATATATTGAAATGTAAATGCTCAACTAAACTCAGTATTAACTATACTATAGTTAACAGTAACATAAAGAAGAGACAGTAAGGGGTAACTGCAAGTCGCGCCAATCCGTGGAAGCCCTAGTTGAAAACGCCTTCACAAGCAAGCAAAGTCAATGCACAGCTCGGGCTGCTACAGTCGCAATTGCAAGCATTTCGATTTGTATATAGTAGTATATATAGTATCGCAGATATCGGCGCACACAGAAATATCGGGTATACACACACACACACACTCACAGATATATATGCCTTATATAGTATCGATGTACCAGATGCCATTACCCCATGTGCAAGTATCGAGTACATAGATTTCTAATTCGTAGAATTCGTGTCGCTTTTCTAGGAAGCGAGCGTCAGAGCAACGTGCTTCGATGTGGCTGCGATCGTCTGGCGAGGCGTTGGATGTGGAGCCACTGCGGGGAGGGAGGGGGGGGGGCGACCAGAGGCGGGAGCGGGCTGTACAGTAAATGACGCAATGTGTTTTGAAAAGCAGCCATCAACGGGCAGGCGAAGCGAAGCCCCAGCTGTCGTTTGTGTTTTTGGGGGGCTTTTGTTTTGCTCGTCGCGTTTCGTTTTGGTTTCGCTTCGCGAAGCTGAAAGCAACATCAAATACTATACATATGTATATACATATATAAAACTAATGATAAATTCTACACGCACAAACACATAGATATATATGTGTGTGTGTATGCGAGGCTTTAACTTGAGCTCTGGGTCCCCCATGTCAACAATCAACAGTTTGCCATAAATTATTTTTGCAAACAGCCGATGTGGCCCCAGGGAGCCAACCCACTCCACACATACACACACACACTTACATAATATATATATATAGTGCCATGTACAGTGTTGATAAGCGCTACACAACTCTAGAGCGATTGTCACACAATGAAGCGTTGAGCAAGCTACAGAGAGGTTGATAAAAAGCAGAAGATATACATACTATATACAACTACAGCACAGACATACATATATACACATACCATATAGCTTCGCATTTGATATTGGGAAAGGTTGGAAAAGTGTTGTAAATCAATTAGCCAAAAGTGTTGTAGAGCACAGGGAGGGGAGGCGCCGAGAAAAGTGAGTCAAGAAATTGCGTCGCAGACGCAAGCTCAACAATGTTGTCCAAGTGCTGGCTGAAAAGGGCAAACGAGTTAAGACTAGGGATCGGAAATGGCACAGAGGGAGAGAGAGAGAGAGATACAGGCTAGAGAAAGATACAGGCAGGAGGGAGGGAGGGAGGTGGGAGCTGGACGACTATCAACTCGAGTCGAGTCGAGTCGACTGTTGTTGCAGAACTTGCATTACCAATATGATTTATGGCAGAACAAAATGCACAAATGCTGTTACCAGCTATTACGATAGTCGTCTGCGATTGCTGGCTCGTAAATTACAAAGCTGCCTCCTGCCACCTGCCCCAGCGGATGTTGCCACAACAACAACAACAACAGCAATAACAATAGCAATAGCAGACGAGGAAGAAGGCGGGCTGCTGTTGCAGCTAATTTGTTGCTCTAATGGGACAGCAAGCGGCAGCTAAAGGTAATGCGGAGGCGGGCCAAGCAGTTGGCCAAGTTAACAGCGCACACAGTTGGCCTTAAAGTTTTTGCGACTTCAGTTTAATGCAGGATCTATAACTCTACCTAAAGCTGGCATATTACAAAGTGTCCGAATCACTTACTTATCAATTATTTTGTTGCTCAAGTAAAAATGGAGTTTAAATTAATCAGTTCAATTAAAGTTTACTTAATATTTTAATATTTTAAAGTACTTTAATTTAAATTATTAATTTCTCTTAGAATAATATTTATTTTTTTATTTTTTAAAGTATTTTTTTATTTTGTTTCTTATATTCTTTGTAATTATTTTATTTAATTCAAGTCTGTTTATTTTGTTTATAATATTTTCTTTTTGATATAAATATGTCAATATTTCAATAAATTGTTTTAATAAATTTGTAAATTAATTTTGGGATAATATATATTTTTTCAATATTTTTAAAATTATTTTTCGTTTCTTATTTTGTAAATAATTATTTTTATTTAATTCAAGCCTGTTTATTTTGTATATAATATATATTTTTCTTTTTGAAATAAATTCGTGACTATTTCAATAATTTAATTTAATAAATTTCTTTCTATTTTTAATATATTGCTTAATTCTATATAAGTGTTCTTATTAAATTAATCATTTAAATAATTATTTGTTTCATTGTATAGACAAACAGACGAATTACATTTACATCGCAGGTATTCCTAATACAAATACCCAGATATGGGCTTGGCCACGCCTTCTAATGCCTTTTGCGCACACGTGCACAGCAATAAACCTTAAATAACATTTTCAAATGCTTTCAGACTATGAATAATAATTTCTCAGCTTTTGATAATAATATCTAATTAAGTTATACTTCTGCCCAAATTATCTATTATTTAACTTTATAGGACCATAGAAAACTGTCTGAAAACATATTATTTTCTGCACATATAAAGCTTTTATTAGCTCTCCAAAAAAGTCATATGAAGTTCAACTTATAAAAAATAATCCCCAGCTTAAAAGACAAGTTATGGAGTCTTATTTTTTTATTTATTTTTTATCTTTGTTATTTTTTGCATTCATAACTATTCATATTTTTATTCATTTTCTCGTTTTGTCAGCTGTCTCATGGCTGGCATAATAGCTTTAAAATTATAAGAAATAATTAAAGGCCCATTAAAATCATGGGACTAATAATGGCTGAGAAGCCGAACAATAGCACCAGATAGCACAGCATTCAAATCAAATTGCCCAGAAAATAAAACCGAAAAAAATGGGAGAAGTAAAGCGAAAAAAGTCAAAATCATTAAATGCACGAAATGGCAGAGAAATGTGCCAGGGCCATTAAGAATTATATGCCCCGAAAAAATAAGAAAAAACTGAGAACGAAAGAAGAGCAGAAAAAACAAAGGCGAAAACTTGAAGGAGCTCGCCAACTGGAGAGAACGGGAGAACTGGAGAACTGGAGAGCTGGAGAGCTGCAAAAGCTGAAGAGTAATTATAATGCGAAGATCACGTATTCGCATTTTGCAAATGTGAATGCCATAATAGAAGGACGATTTATAGTATGATGCCCAGGCTGTGGATGCTGTGGAGCTGAGATGAGATGCTCAGCGTGGAGGGATATCAAATATAAAGACCGACAAATATTTGTGCTTTGGCTGCGCGAAAATAACTTTCAGCTGTGTATACCCAGTGCTAAGCCAGTGTGGGGTATGATGTAATATAGGAAAAGGCTTAAATTAACTGGGCTGAACACTTAATAGAGCCTCATTTAAATTTATGAGAAGTGCATAGAAGAGCGATAAATAACAAGAGCTGAGCTGATTTCATTTCGTTCATTCTTCATTTCTTAAGTTCCGCCTATACATATATGGCATAATGATAATTATCTATTGGATAACCAAGTCCCCCTGTGTGTTGTGTGTCACAGAATTTTACTCTAACTCAGTGAACTCTGTTGATATTGAAGTTATTTTTTGTGATTAGATGATATCCCATCTAGTCATCTGCCTATCTGTCCATTATTACATATACAAAAGTAAACTTAGTATTAAAGCTATATAAAATTATCATAATAACATAATAAATTCTTTTATTTTTTTATATCATATGATTCTTTTCGATATAGAACATACTACTTAATTCCAAAGTGGAGTAGGTATATTTAAAATTGACAGTTTGTACTTTGTAGGGTATTAACTATTCGAGACTCTGGAATCATTGTTCCATCTAAACCTTTAAGCACTTGGCCAAACGACAATGTGCTCCAAAATCCTCGCCCAGTAATTGGCTCACATTACAGCAACCCAGAGCCGAAACCAAATGCGACTGCAAACCGCAGACCATCCGCAAACTCGACTGTAGTTTCAGTTCCAGTTCCAATTCCAACTCCAGCTCCAGCTCCAACTCCATGCGTCGCTTTAGCTTCAATTCCCACTCTTTTTAACCCGGACACGTCCCGACTCGGCTGGCTGGTGTTATTGTCGTGGCACAATATTGTTTCCAAAAATGAAACAAAACAAATACGTGACCAGAAATTAAAAAAAAAATTAAATAAAATAAAAATGAAAAACAAAATAAAATAAAATAAAGAGAAGCAACTAAAAATACAAATAAAGCGAAAAGACAGAAAACACAAAACAAAACTGCGCCAGCTCTGAAAACTGTGCAAAATAATATAAGGAAACAACAAAAATCGCGTTGATTTGAATTTTAAAATGTTTTCATGGCATTTGTTTTTGCCACTGCCGCTGCCGCTGCCGCTGCACTGTTTAGTCGCACAGTGGGGCAAATCACACACACAATTACCAAGGCTATAAACGAAATTTGTCCAACATCGTAAATTAATTAAAATGTAAGAAAAAACGCATTCAAACAAGGTTCCGGGTTGGAGCCACATTTAGTTGTAGTATTTTGTGTTTTATGATTAAGCTTTGCCTCTTTAATGTTGAGTTAATTGCTTCAAATTATAGTCGATACTAAATAATAATTAAAAACAAATATATCTTCTACAAAGAGTTAACAAAAACACACTTAAAATGTTACTACATTGCGTATGCTTAATAATAGTTAGGTTATTGCACTTTTATTATAATAATTAGCCAAGAAACATATATAATTTAATATTTGTATTTAATATTTTTCTATCGGGCATTACCGACTACGAAATACTCATTTAATTTTGAGTTCTAGGTCTAAGAGTGTAGAAGATGCAGTTTTACCTGACTACAATACCAATATACTCACTTCAGTTTCGCGAATGAGTGTAACACATTGTTTTTCTGCACTCATTGTGTTCATTATAATTAATCAGCTAAAAAGTTCAATTGATTTCCATTATTTGTTTTGACAAAATTTCTGTTCATTGTTATTAAAATTCATATGAAAACAACAATTTTTATTGATTTACACGGTGTACGCATTATCATAATTAATCAACAATAAAAATTGCATTCAATTGCTTTAAATGTTGTCAACACATATATTTCAGTATGCTTATCAAATTTTAAGCTGAATTGATTGCAACTATAATAAATAATTTTTTTTTTTATTTTTGAGATGCCTTTTTAATCAAACAACAATAAATGTTTCATCTCATTTTATAATTATTTAGTATAAATATAATTTTATTTGTTTGTTCACTTCATTCAAAGACACTTATTTTTTTATTTACTTGCGCTGACCCTGCGTATGCGTAATATTCAATCATAATAAAAAGTTCAATAACATTTTTGTTACTAATGTTTATAATAAAGAGTTTAAAAATAATTTTGGTTGTTATTTATTTTGTTTAAATTTTATTATTCTACAATAATAATATAATAATAATAATATCAGCTAATTAGCTAGAAGTATTTGATTATATAATATTTTATTATTATCAATTATTTATTCTAAATGTATTTTCATATGAGTTGTCTTATTTTTTATGTTAGGCTTGCTTTGCGTATACATAATATTAATCAAAAATTTGTATTTCATCATTGTACAATTTTTTATTATTTCTACAAGATATTTTTATATCAATATATTCTATATATTTACGCTTAATTGATTAAAATTATAAATATTTAATTTTATGTAGCGGTTACTTGGCGTATGCGTAATGTTAATCAGCTAAATATTTATATCTTATTCAGCTGTACTTATTTAACATGCATTTAATTTATTATATTTACATATTATTTATTTTTTCGAGTCTCAATAACGAAATTTGAATATTTATTGTCCATATTATACATGGCGTATGCTTAATATTTCATAAGACGCATTTCCCCGCTTATTTAACATGTGTTTTCTCATTCTGCAATGAGTTTAAAAAAAGAAAAAAAAAAATAAAGTTATTATCTGGCAAATGTGTGCTGAGGGCTCTTCCAATTCCTTGGCCAATTGACAAGTTTTGGGAACAGCTGATAAATCAGCAAGCATCTCGAGGCAACTTTCTAAGCAGGAGGCGCACGCATTGGCCTTTTCGTGTGGCATTTGTGAGTCAGTTCCACTGTCTTCCACTTGGCTGCTATCAACAAAAAACTTTTACACTGCCATTTGCTGTCATTGTTGCTGCTGTTGCTATTTTTGGTTACATTTCACCAACAGCAGCAGCAGCAACGGCAGCAGCCGCAGTTCGAGCTACCAACTCCCCAGCTGCCACTGAGTGCTCCCCTCCCGCTGCTCCTCTACAGCCGCAACAAAGTTGCAACAACAGACGTTGCCTTATGTAAATTGAACAAAAAAAAAAAGAAAAGAAAACAGAGACACAAAAAAGTGAGCAAAATTTTTGATAATGAAACTTTTCAACGCAATAAATAATAAGAGGCGGTGGGCGCGGTGCAGTTGGAGGGCAGTTAAAGTAAACGCCATGTCAAATATTGATTTCGCGTTGAATTTTTGATTACTTCTATAAATAAAAACGATCTGCAGGCGGGGTAAGGGTAGAGGCCGAGGCTTGCTGTCTGCTTAGGCCTTGGATAGTTTCTCTATGTCGCAGTCGCTCCCCAGTTTAGCCCCCTCCAACACCCCAGCCGTCGGCATTTCACACCCCAGCAGCCGGCGGCACGCGTGCGGCACTGATAAAGCCGCCATTGTCGGCTAGGTCAAGTTTCATAAGGCTGGCAATAGAAGCGGACGGGAATAAATGGGCTAAGTCTACGTGTAGCGCATACCCTATGGAAGGGTATGCTGAAAGTGGCACAGCATTCGCTTAGGGATATGCCAGCGTAGAAGTCCTAAGGGAGATTGAAAGTAGCTCTAGATAAAATTGACTCTCTGATTAGCTTAAACTGACTCTTGAGTGTTAATATATGTTGCTGATAGCTGCTTATCTTAGACTATAGAACTTTTATGTGTTTGAGTTCCTTATGTGAATCTATAATACTTGCCTGAGTTTGAGCCACTTGTAAATAATATAATCTTATAATTTTAATTCTGTTATTCTACTCACAATAACTTCCTCTTGTTAACTTTTGCAAGCAAGATGACAATTGGTTTAATAAAGATACCCCTTACATGGAGATAAATATGTTAAAGTTTGTAGATTCTTATGTAAGAACTCTTAACAAAGACAACAAATGTAAATCCTAAAACTGTCTAGCAATGCTCATGACAAATTTTCTCTTCGATTTATCAGCTACTTAAAAGTATAGTTCATAAAACTCTAATAAGATAATAAATTCACACTCAACTTTAATAAGTTTTCAATTTTATAGGGTGTCTGCAAGTCATGTCATTTCAGCGCTTCATTCGAACCTGTTTTTTATGATTTTATTTATTTTGGCGCTCTTGTTTTCGCATATGGGCATAAAACTCAAAAGTAAACAGACATAAAACGACATACAACCAAAATTGCTATGCAAATACAGAATATTACCTGAGCAGCCGTAGCACACCTTTGCCGACCCTCCCCTCTCCGGCTGGCTCCGCGCCACACTGCCTACTTTGGGTATAAACAACACACCTGGAGCAGCGACAAAATGTCGTCTAGCTCTGGCTACTACTACTGCCGGGCTCTGTGTGTGTGTGTGTGTGTGTGTGTGTGTGTGTGTGTAGGCACTGTTTGAAGGTGTGGCCGTCGCGGCGTTGCCATCGTCGCGCAATAAAAAATATTAAAATATGCAAAAGGCGAGACCCGAAAACAACATCAAACAAATAAATAAAACGTTAAATAAAACTGAAAATTCGTCTTTCTATTTCACATTAATAAACATTTGAACCTAACTTGACGCTTTATTATGCTTTAAGATTCAATTTCATTTCGAAATGCGATGAGTGGCGCTATCTATGAAACTGTTCCCCAGGCAGCCAACGGAGCGTATGAGTAATAAAGCAAAGTTGACTAAATGAATAACAGAATAATATCTTGAACCTAAAGATCAAATAATATAGTATATACATATGCTTGAATTAGTCACAAATAAAATTAAAGTTTACGATAGTGAGCTGAGTCTGTCAACAGGCTGTTAAGTAAATGTTAATTAAGCGGTGAAAGCTTTTCCTTGTTGGAAACGAATTACAGTTTTTAATTATCGTATATAGTTACAAATATAGTATATATATTATATATAAAGATAAAAGACATTTGATCTCTATTGTACTGTATACATTTCTTTTTGCATATATAGTATATATATATTGCATATTCAAACAGTTAGTTGTTTTGCTTTGTTTTAACATACAATTTAGAATTTATTAAAATAAATATATTATCATTTGCAATTAGCAGGATGCTGTAGAAGAATTAGCAAATTATGTTAACTTTACATTGATGTTTACATTTTTACTTAGTGTCTTTGGGGTTCAATCCTAGCGATGTTGAAGGTCCAGTGGATCTTTGCAGGCGGCGTGGGATGTTGCTGTTGCTAATTAAATTATGCTCATTAAATTGGAGATCGTTTTAAAGCTTAGTTTTTTCAAGTTTCTGTAAGTATATAATGTTAAGAGTATGTTAAGCAGTTTTTTTTTTGTAAAATTATTAATAAATCATTATAAATAAATAAATCCATATACATTTACATTTGTATTTAAATATAAAATAAAATAGATATTGACATATATGTATATATATTTGGTCTACTTATTTATTTATATTAAATATAAAAAATACATTTTTAATTTGTGTTTTTATCGAAACAATATTAAGTTAATAATATTGTTAATATTATTGTTATATTGTTAATATTAGTTAATATTATTAACATACCCATAAAAATTATATTATTATTAATTTTACATTAACAAATATATTGTTTGTTTTATAAATGAGTTGAATATACACTTATGTATTTAATCTCTTGATCTATGCAAAATTATTATTTAAAATTTTTTAATATAAATATTGGCTACATAATAAAAGCATTGTCTCCGTATAGGAAAGCGCAATTTTCATTAATTTATTATACTCATAAATATATAACATTTTCTATATGCATATAAATATGTAGAAATATATAAACATACATGTATGTATGTTTGTGCCATTATCATTTTGTTTACCATCTAATCGGCTCATGATATGCACATTTAGGCCAGACGAGGGCAATTTGGGAGCGCACAAAAGTCGTGTCTCAATCAAACGAAGACAATGATATTGCATTTATTTCAGTGCTCCGTGCTCAGTGTTCAGTTTTCATTTTTTCAGTTTACAGTTTCGCTTGGACTTATCGATGAAATTACGTGCATGACTTGACAGAGTGAAGCACAATTAAATTTATTTATTTATGTAGAGCAGATATGGCTCGGCTTCTCCATGGGACGGCGCTAATTTCTCTATATAAAAATAGCACAGCCCCACTGCAGTAGAAGCCTATCTATACATATAATTTCTCTATCGCACGAGCTTGCCGGCCATTTATCGGAGACTTCAAGTCGACTCAATGCACATTTTTGCATAGGCTTCGATCATAAAATAATAACGCCTGAGATAGTCGTTAGAATAGAATTGCAATAACAACATTGAAACAACTTGCACGACGGCAACTCATAAATATTCAGATATAGTTATGGTGTCTGCTGAATACATTGATACACTATCCACAGGGAGGTTGAGGGTACAATGCATACCTTAAGAGATATGAGGAGGAGCAGTAGAGACTGATAGATATCGGATATATCGGATGTAGATTAGTCTGTGGATTGATTATGCTTAGAGATATCTCTGTAGATAAAAACTTACATCATTGATCTGAACATGGAATCAGATCAGTAAAAGCTAGCTTATATCCCCAACTGACTATGTGAACTCGGGTAGTTTTAACTGGAGCCCTAGGAAACTTAAATCTTGAATTAGCTATAAATTGACATTAACTAATAAATATGAGTCTATATTATATTTGCTATTTTTCTTGTACCAAACAGTAGTATTAGCTAATCACTATAATCTTGACGTAGGAAATATATATTAAATAAACTGGCGATTTAGGTCAAAGTAGTATATTGTGAAATATGAAATAGTAAAATGTAGACTGTATTGTATTTCTTAGTTAATATATAATGTATTTAGTATTTTTCTGATACATTCTCTTAGTGTTTGGTTTAATTCATAAGCCGATTTTCTGCAATTTGTATAATAATTAAAGACATCTGTATCCCATCTGAGTAATCTGTGAGCTAGTGTATTCGTATATTCGTTGAGCGTCAGTTAAGCAGTCGCTTTGTTTTTATGTGTGTTTTTTTTTTTTTTTATACATATTTGAATTCCAATATTGATTACGTCTGTAAACAAATAGTAAAATCGTGTTCTCAGTTTGCAAATATTTATATTTATTCGATTTTTCAGCACATGGACACAGTGAGACGCGCAAGTACTCGAACACTCAGTCATAGTTGAATGCATGGCTGAAAGCCATTGAGTAGCTGCCGGAGCGAACGAGAGCGCGATTGAGACTGAGTGATAAAGGGAGAGGGAAAGAGACAAAGAGAGAGAGAGAGAGAGAGAGAGAGACCAGCCAGACATCTGGTACTTGGAATAGGAACTATTAATACCCCTTGGTCAGACTTGAGGGCTTCGAGGTGGGGCTTGGACGCTCTGTAGAATCTGCGTAATAGGCTTCCTAGTCTTATCGGCGAGTGGCATTAAAATGCGCACGTTTCGTCACGTCTCGACGGGGGCAGACTTGTTGTGACTGTCGGGTGTTATGTGTACTCGAATCGATCTATTAAATGTCTAGCCGTCGCGATTGTAAACACTATTCAGCCATTAATAAAATCTCAAAATCTGGCTGTTACAGCCGGCCCAAACAGCCTTTCAGCCAATTAGCTAAGGAAACTCATTTTGCATTCGATGCGAAAAGGTGCGAACTACATTTTGCAGCTTACTTTCCAGTTAGAGTAATGTAAACTACAATTGTTATTGATAGATATATTCAATAAAGAGATGTCAGAGATGTTTGAGATAAAGTAAAGATCAGATTTAGAGGCACGAAAGATGTCAATTAATATGAAATTCATTCATATTTGACTCGATAGAAATAGTCAAGATTAATATTAAAGCTCTTTAATGTGATGAAAAGGATGCGATGTGATAAGAGAAGAGGAAAAAGAGCCAAGTTTATAGCTTTATGAAAATATTCATTTCTGTATGTAAAGCAAAATACAGAATGTAAGTATGAAAATAAGTATGAAAAAATAAGAATGGTTTTATAAAAAATAAAAACTTTAAATAAGAAACAATAAATATAGTAAATAAAATATGAATTCGAGTTCTAATGAAACCTAAATATTTTTGGTTTTCAAGCATTTATTTTCAAAGCTGTTTTCATCTGCCATTACGATTTTTCATCAAGTAACTTATACTTTACTATCTGAAAAAAGAAGTTTAATTTAGTCTTTCAAGTTTTAAATATGACAACATGGTATATAAAAGTACTTATATTTTCTGTTCCTAAAACATAATAGCTATAAATTTAACGTAGTGACGTAAATGAGCTAATTTTGATATGATTTCAATAGGCTAGAGCGCGACACGTTTAATTGCGAGCAGGGCAAAACAATTTTCAATTATTAATCTTAGATTCTAGTTTGTATACATACAAACCCCTACATATATATAATCGAAAAATAATCTAATTACTACTATGACTATGACTATGACATAGTTCGAGTCAAGTGTCTTTTGGGTTTTCAGCCATTTTTAGACAGAAACTTTATCTGCGAGCCACTTTGGCTGTGGCCATATAGCTGGCCTCACAGTCTGTCTGATAAGTAAGCGCACTAAAGTCTTGCCTATGTACATATGTATGCGTTCATCTTATGTAAATACGTCTGGCTGGAACAAACATGTGCAGTCAGTGTACATGTGTGTGTGCGTGTGTGTGTGCACACCCGTTTCTATTTTTGAACCGGCTGCCCATATCAATTGCAGCTCCTCTTGCCCCACTGTGCACGTTGTAATTGCATTTGCATTTATTCATATTCATCTGCATTTGTATTATTTGTCATATTCTCAGAGCTGCAGCAGCGTTTAAATATTGAATCTAACAAGTTCTTCAATTAAATTATTAATGCAAATTGTCTGCTAAAGGGTTGCATAAAGAGCGACAGAGAGGGAGAGAGAGAGAGAGATAGAGAGAGAGAGAGAGTGTGTGTGTTAGAGAGAGACTTGTCTTAATTCCATTCACTTGTCATATAATAGAATATTTATTCCAAATGTAATTCAATAATATAAATAAAATCAGTCAGAGCATTATTGACTAGAGCACGCCCTGTGATTGGTCGTATGCGACTAGCAGCTTCTCTACCCAATAAAAATATTAAATTTTCCTACTTTAATTTCCAAATATTTTTAGAATTGAAAAATATAAAAAAAAAAATAAATAAATAAATAGTTGTATAGTTGTATGATTTCAACTAAATTCAAAAATAATTAATTCGCATTATTAATTATTTCTGAAATAAATAAATAGATCGAACCTCTGTTTGGCATCGAAATGTATCGAAAGTAGCTAAAAAACTAGTTTGAAAAACTTATAAAAGACTAACACATCCTCTTTATATTTTAGTATGCCTCATATATAACTAAAGTTTCAACATGCCCATCATTTGCCTCTCTTCTATATACAGGGTATTCGAAAGATGCATTTCATCTGTTAGCGAGCAAAGCATGCTGTCAGCTCTAATTAAATATTTAAATCCCTGGCATTATCTCTCGTGTGTCCGCAATGCATTGCAATATACCCTCTTTTGTTTCAGCTGCAGGGTATTATGAATCTACTCTCCGTCATGTTGGGCAACGCACTCAGCACGTCGAATGCTCAATTTATTTGTAGGTCATTTTCATGTAATGCAAAAAAAGTAGCAAAAGCAGCAGCCACAGCAGCAGCAGCAATCATAAAAATTAGCTGGCGACGTCAACTGCGACTGCGATTGCAGCTGCGACTGCGACTGCGACGTCGGCGTCGCGTTGAACGCGTTATGTGAGCAGCGAGTGCAACTTTTTATATGACGTCGGTGTTTGTCTGTGCAAAATGCTTATATAAAAGATTTATGACAATAACACACACTACAAACGCACACTACAAACACACACACACACTACCCACACACACACTTTGAGTGGAGGTTAAGAAGTTGACATTTGAGGCGATTCGGCCCGACAGGCTGCAATGGGAAAGAATATTTATTTTTTTGCTGCCTGCCACGTTTGGCTGCGTATTTTATGGGCTAAGCTGTGGCCCCACCCACATGCCCCTTGCGGCAAGTGAAGAGTGGTAGCGGAGAGGGGGAGGAGGAGTTGCGGTGGCACCAGGGTCAAACAGCGCATAAGATTCGCAACAGACTTGCGCGAGACTTTGCGCTGCTCAAAATTGCATTAGACAATTCGAGGTTGGCCAAAGGCAGAAATCAACAACAAACTGCTACATAAAAAAAAAACAAACATAAAAGTTTGTTTATAGTGAGACATAAATATGCATAGCACATATATACATAACTAAATAATAGCACAACATAAATTTAAATGTCTCTATTTTTACGATAACAAGACTCTCAACTGGGACAAGTTGCTTTAGAATGCAGCTCAAGTTTATTAAGGAACTACATGTTTATAATATATTAAATAAGATAATATTCTAAAACTACTGTTTTTCTATGCACATATGTTTATATTGCTAATAGACATCAAATATAATTGAATTGCCTTGGAAGAGCTTTGCTAAGCTCTTAACTAATATCATTATCGCTCAAACGGCAGTTCAAGGCGATGTTTGAAGTTGAAGTTTAGCACATACCATATCATATTCTCGAGATCTTCAGCCTATACTAGATTATTATATACTATATTCATGCATTTAATATCAGTCGCAGCATAGTTCAAGGTAGTTTGCTAAACAATTAGGCGTGTACTCAATACTCCATTGCAAATATTATCATATTCTTAATAGAGTTCTTAATAAAGTTTATTTTTCGACGGTCGATAAAATAGAAATGATTGAGCTAATAAGAGTGTCATTTTGACATAGCAATTTATTATATCTGTATAAATTCGACGAAACAGTGTAGATTTAACTGTTTATTGGATTTTTCTGCTTCAGACAAGTAACATGAGATTATCAGAATATTTATTTTTATTTTAGCATAATTTAAGAGCTTGTTATTTATTTAATTGAACAAAATATTTCGCAGTCGAGTACAATTTAATTAAACTTGTCCAACAGATCCAACAGGGTATTCCTTTCTGATGGATTTTAATGAGAAAGATTATTCGTAGCTACCACTAAAAGAGTTTTATTTACGATTAATGAATATTTCAGTATATTTTAGCTATATATACGACAAACTTCTTTATATGCCTTGTTTTTCTACATTTAAGGTTCGCTTCCAGAAACTATTGTTCGTAGCCTTCCAACTTACATTTACAATATTCCAAACACTTTATCAAGCAACTTGTTGGAGCTGTTCCGCTTTTAAATTCGCTGGTACAAGCAAAGTTTCTTGGTCTGTGAATCCCCTTGGTTTTCTGTTTACCTAATTTATATGTATTATAATATATATATTCTCACTAGCCAATATACCCCCCGTAGACTGAGTACCAGGGCGTTGTCGAGTTGTGCAATCAGCAAGACCAAATGTCTGCTAGGTACGCGCCATTAGAGATATGGTTAGACTTCTGTTGAAAGATCGACGGCTCTGTCAGTTAGCTGATATGGGAGCTGGCCAAAAACGAATCGAAAACAAATAACAAACTGTGAAGAATAACAAACAGATAAGGCGCAATGTTTTTCAAAGCAATTCCCGAAAATAAATAAAATTTCTTATCAGCTGTATGAGTTGGTCAAAACGTAAACGTTGCTCGACCTTGAGTTGGACTCTCGCCATCGACTTGAGTGATATATTCTTATATACATACAAATGTATATAGTACATACGTGTGTGTGTGTGAGCTTAAATAGGTCTCTGTAACGCTATATGGGGCTCCAAAGTTTCAATGCGAGGAACATGCAGCAACAGCATGCAAAAAATATCCAAATGCAGCACTCTCTGAATCACGCAAATCACGTGCTCAGCGCCGTCTGGAACCCAACAAAAACCACAAACCCTACAGAGTCGGTTAGACTAGACGAGACGTTGCAGCTATACAAATATTTATGGATACAATACAAAGGGCCCAGACACTGCACAGTTTTCTGTCAGTGCATTCGCCAAACATGTGACTGGAGCTCGACTATTCCAGTTAGTTGCCCATTGTCAGGTGCCATCGATAGCTGGCCATATAAGGTATATGCGGTATATATAGGGTAAATATAGCCCCCGTCTGCTGATAACTCAAAGACTTGATAATTACAATTGCCGCAGCATTATCTGATTCGATTGTAACTTGTTCAACACCGTCTGATATGAGGTAACTAATTACTAAAAATAGTCAACTGGAAGAACATCTTCAAATATCAAGTGAGAACTGCGTCTTGATCAAATGTCTGATATATGAGATATAAATCTACATACGTATATATAGATATGCTATATAGATATATAGATGCGCTACAGTTACGTATATAGTTTATAATCTTTTGGATATCCTCTACTTCTGTTTTCATATCACCTTCTGCTCTTTAGTCTCTACCCTAAATAAAACCTATTTACCGTGCTACCTGACTAAGCCACAAAAACCTTTCTTCTAGGCTAGATCCACCTCCCAGAGCTATAGATAGCTCAGCAAATATGCATATACGATCTGCTGTTCCGTGCGGTTCCATTCCGTATTTTTCTAAATGTTTACCGTGTGACTAATGCAACGCAACTTGGGCAAATGTTTATTTGGCCCGGGTTCAACAGCAACAGTAAATTCAATTCCAGTCCAAGTGGGCTTCATTTACATGAAGTGCACAAATACCATTATACATAGATACATACGATATATATAAATAAATATATCTATGTATGTCTGCCTCTAAGTATTACTTAATACCTTTGACTAAGCACTGAGCCATCAAAACAACTTTCGATTACGAAATTTAGCACAGCTCCGTTGAATAGGCCGTCTAGGCATTACGGGTAGCGGGGCTTCGATCAACACCAGAAATGAACCGAAACAACTGTTCAAAAAAAATAAAAATAAAGAGGCACACCTCTTCAGGGGCAGGGTATAGACGACCAGCAGTTACCCTGTAAAGAAATATGTAACATTGATATGCAATTAAAGTTCTTCATAAATTTGTTGTAGAACAGATTAAGATGATACATAATATTTAAATTTATCAACATGTAGAATTGGGAATATACGACTAATAGTTACCCTAGCTATATATGTAGATGTTAAGCTATTGTGCTTTTGAGCTTAGATGCTCAATAAATTCTGGCAAAATAGAAATCTGCGTGAATTGGAAGTACACGACTGACAGTTACCCTATAATATAGATCTATAGTTGTTAGTAATTTCAACTTTCTGGCAATTATTTAATTGTTATATCATATTATTACTATTTAAAGAAATGTTTTAATTTAGCGATAAATCAGTTGAAGTTTCGCTTTGTCGAAAGTATACGACTAGTTGTTACCCTGTAAAATTAATGTTATATATCGTAAAGTTAAGTTTAGTTATAAGTACAACAGTTTATGGTGCATTCGAAGAATCTAGTAAGGCAGAAGTGTTAGTTAGTCTAGGTGCACGACTAACAGTTACCCTGTACTTACAAATGTGTATACAACTACAATCAAGCTAGCCTTAACACCTAGCTCTGATCGCATATCATATAACTTATCTGCATTTTGTATAAAAGAAGCGCAAGTTAGTGAAGAATTATTAGTTACCCTGTAAATATTGATTTAATTTGGGTAACTTTCAGTGTTTAATGTGCAGTGTAAAATGAGATTAATCGAGTCTCAGTTGATGACACGAAGCTACCCTCTAAATTGTATCAACACACCTCATGACTCTTTAACGCCTAGCATACTTTATCGCCTAGCATACCTGCTTTCCCAACAGAATACAGGGTATTTCGCATCAACAAAAAACAGCAAACTTAATGAGCTTTGCGAAATGTGTTTGCTTGCCCTTTCGATGGCTGTCAAGTACACAATAAACGACAACAGGTTGAAGACTAACAGCAACAACAACAACAACAAGAACGACAACAACAATAGCATGACAGCAATAACAACTTTAACACTTAACACAGCTGAAATGAAAATTACACAAAAATTAAAAATGCAACCGCAATAAATGTTGATCATGAAGTTGGCGTCGGCACCGATAATGATAATCACGAAGATGACTAATGCAGCCCCTTGATGACGACGGCTCAAAGCAACTCACATGGAACAAGAAACAAATGCTGAAAACTGAAAACTCAAAACTGAAGACTTGAACGAATTTCACATTGCGAAGTCTTTGCTGCGGTTTCTCGAACTGTTCTCCGCCTGCCCCGCTGCTGGTTCAGTGGTTCGCTGGTTCAGTGGTTCACTGGATTAGTGGTTTACTGGCTCTCTCGATACGCGCCAAGCCATGACAGGGGTCAAAGCCATAAGTGGAAGCCCAGCTAGACAATGACTAATGTGAACATGTCTGCATTCAGTTATTATATTCTATAGCTGATCTGAACGATCAGATAAACGAGCGTATGTAAATATACTTGCTCGATCACCTGAGAGTATAAAATATGGGCAAGGGAGTGGAGACCCATCTAGACAATGACTAATTGGAGCACTTTTATTTTGTTAAACAAAATTAAAAATTCCAAATGAGGCAATTAAACTGTTCTGAATGATTACATATGTAAATTGTTGCTCTAAGCTAAGATTTAATAATTAATGTATGCGGTATTACTGTGTATAATAGAGCTCGGTTATATATAGATATGATATAATATAATATAATATGATACATATAAGAATCACGACAAGGTCTAATATTTCATCTGCATTCGCTAGGGCACACTCAATAAACAGCTTGTTTCAAATATTATTTCATCAAGTGTGTAAAAATATGGTAAGAATAACAATTATAATATGTATACATATATATAATAACACTTGTTATAAAATCTGTTGGAAATTGGTTTAGTTCTAGATATAGTCGATCTGTATGTTCCGTATGTTTGTACAAATATGTAGAGTCAAGCACTATGAAAGAATCTGGGAACAGCAACAAAACCTGAACTGATCAGTACATATATAAACAAGATAAGAGCTACATACCTTAAATAAGACATTCCCCAACTCCCAATATTGAGGATTATAAGTTATTTACAATGAAGTATATTTTCTATTTCTACAGCATCTACAATATATTCATCTATATTTATATATATTCATGCATAATTAATAACAGAAACCTTTTGACATTATCTGGTATTACTCCATCTCTAGCTATAAAATTCCATTAACAAATTGTTAAAATTTCAAACCTTAATTAAACAACAGTTAGCTATCGCTGTTAATGCCTAATGCGTTCTTTGACATTTCCTTTCGCTTGCAACAGAGAAAAGCTCACGATTTCCCCAGGGATTCTTATGGAATTATACTCGTTCGTATATATGTATGTATGGATATGCCCACTCCGATTAACTCTCACGTTTCCCTCGAGCGCACTATAAAACATATTTACACATGTTTTCAATAAATGTTTTCTATTAATTTGACATTCGATTGCGAACTCCATTGATTAATTGATCCCCTGGTGCTCGATAAAAATTCAGAGGCAGCGCAACCAGAAAACAAGTAAAATGTCAGTGCAAACATGTTGAATAATATTATATACACATAAGCGCACATATATTTATATTTATATACTTCATTTTACATACATATACACTCCATAAGAAGCGTACGTATATACGTTCATATATTTAATAATGTTTTCTCAGTTATCAAGTCTTGTTTATTTGGTTGATTCTGTTTTGGTTTTTTTTTACCGAAGCCATAATCGATCATGGAAGACATTTCCAATGTCTAGAGATATAGAGCAGCTCTATGTATGATTGAAGGGCATATATTGGATTGCCGCTGACATATAACACAAGATAATTTAATAGAAATTAAGTGCAAGCTGGCCTAGATAACTATAATTAAATATTTACGACAACTGTCTAACGACCTTCAAATATACATGTATATAACTGGAAATATGGCGATTTTTGTTAAACGTACTTTTTGAGAGATTATCATAACCCATAGATTACCAAACCCCCACAGTTGTGGGTAATACTCGGTTTTTTGTATAGGAAATACACATGTACATATATAACCAATATAACAACAAAACTTGATGTTTTTATATCCCAATTTATATAAATAGAATACTGCACTAATTCTACTACTACTACTACTACTGCATTATTTCTACTACTACTACTATTACTACTCCTACTAATACTGCACTATTTCTACTACTACTACTACTACTACTACTACTACTGCACTATTTCTACTACTACTACTACTACTTCTACTGCACTATTTCTACTACTACTGCTACTACTACTGCACTATTTCTACTACTACTGCTACTACTACTGCACTATTTCTACTACTACTACTATTTCTATTACTACTGCTACTACTACTACTGCACTATTTCTACTACTACTACTATTTCTACTACCGCTACTATAATATCTAACACTACTCTTAATATACTAATATTAATAATATTATTACTATACTTTACTATAGCTAATCATAGCATATGCCTATGTTATATCATGTTTATATCCATCCACTTTCCGGATCAAAAAC
Organism: Drosophila arizonae; assembly: GCF_054131065.1. Lineage (NCBI taxonomy): Eukaryota > Metazoa > Arthropoda > Insecta > Diptera > Drosophilidae > Drosophila > Drosophila arizonae. Next base: position 21,125,112 of record NC_142924.1, read on the forward strand.
ACTTGAATGTAAATCATTTCCTACACAAATTGCCTAAGTTATGAGAAAATATTGCATCAAGTGCTTAAGTGTGACAATATACATATATGTATATACTTATCTTTTTTTTTCTTTCTTTTGCGCATGTAAATTGTATCTTGGAGATACTTTTGTAAATGTGCCGCTTTTATTTAATTTGGCCTCCCACACCCAGCTTCACTTATCGCACGCTGCAGCTGGGTCCGGCTGTGCGAGCGAGATGGGGTATGGGGTATGGGTGATAGGGGAGAGGGGATGCGGCACTGGGGCGTTACGGAGATAAGCAGCCATTTAAAACAACCAAAAATTTACATTTTTATTGCGGTTCACTTGTACAATAATTGCCGACCGCAGCAGCCGTTACATTTCATATCTCTAAGATACATTTTCCAATTTACCAACTGGCCGCCAAGGGGATTACACTGCGTGCGTGTGTGTGTGTCAGTTTGTGAGTGTGTGTGTGAATGGCAGCGTATTATCAAGTCGGTATTTACGCTGCGTCGCTGCTGCTGTGCTGCTCCTTTAGTCTCTGCTTTAGCCATTGCCTCTGCCTCCGCCACTGCCTCTGCCGCAGTCGACGTCATTGTAACTGTTTTACCGTCTTCTATTTCTTTTGTGCTACACTTGTTTTCTTGCTTTATCTTTTGTTTCTATGCTCAAAATTTTGCACATGTGGCAATTGTTGTTGTTGTTGTTTCTGCTATTGTTGTTCTTGTTGTTGCTATTCATTCAAAGCAGCGCGGCGACCTGCAGCCAGCGCAAGCGAGTGCGAGCATTTTGGTGTGGGTGACCAAGAGAGAGAGAGAGAGAGAAAGATATAGATAGAGCTGGAGCAGAGAAGAGCTGGCAAATGACTCACAATTGGTTTGCAGTCATTTTCTTTTATTGCTGTTGTTGTTTTAAGTACACCATTGTTGTTGTTGTTGTTGTTGTTGTTGCTGTTGGTGCTGCTGCGACTTATGAAACCTTCGCTGTTCATTAGTGCTGTTGCTGCTGTTGTTGTTGTTGTTGTTGCCTTCCTTTGTTAGTGCAATGAAAAGTTGTCGTCGCATTGTTGCTAGGCCAGGTACATACACACACACATACGCACACTAATATGCCCGCATATCATTCACATTGTGAAAACCTTGGAACGCTACAATTACTGTTGACTTTTGTTGTTGTTGTTGCTCTCTTCGCCCAGTTCGCATTTCCGCTTTCCTGCCTCGCAACAGTCGACATTGTTTGACATAGCCACAACGCTCAGCAAGCACAGCGTTGGCAACAACTACAACAGCAAATACAGCACACACACACACACACACACACACACCTATGCACACATACATGCATCGAAATTCGACTCTACACTGAGAGAAATGCATTAGCTAGTTAAGAGTCAACGTCTGATATAGTACGCATTGATATTACTAATAATTAATAATCCAAATAATCGTTTGTCATTACACTGAGCGAAAAATAAGTCAAATTTATATGTTATGTATATTTAATTTGTGTACATTTAATAAGAAAAAGTTTCATAGGGAATTCCATAATTTATTCATTATATGTATTAGCCTAAACTCTTGTAGTTGTAACAAAGAGTGAAATAAATTGAAAATTGAAAAAAAAAAAAAAATATTTCATAAAAAATTAGTATGAACATAATGTCATATATCATTTATTAATAATAAATTTCCTAAATATCCTGCAATTCTATGGTGTGCAGGATATTATATATATGATACTTATACTCTATATCATATCAAGTACATCATTTATCATATGTTTTATATTACATACATCTTCTTGCTCTTAATAAGACTAAAGATTGATTTCTTTAGCACAACTGGTTTCGCCCAGTGTATGCATAGCGAGAACGATTGCACTGAGCTGTAGAAACTGGCCTTATCAGTTCTTGAAACAAGCAAATCTAAGCGATACCACCAATTGAGTCAGAGACAACAAAAATACACCTCAAGTTGACAAAACAGACCCAGACGGAACAGAGCCAAAAAGATATAGCTATACATACAAATGTGTGCATACATACATATATATGTATGTATGTACATATGATATTGAATGCGCACGACTTGTCACTGCGTTTATAGAAACCCAACTCAAGGATCGTTGTCTCATTTGAAAATTTTACTACTTAACGTATTAGGCACAATGAAATGAACAAGATGAAGAGAATGGGAAAAAGGTTTAGGGACTGGCTTGTGTCCATATCGAATAATATATTGTACGATCAGTTGTGGTTGGCCCCCGTAGACAAAGGCACAGCAAAAACAAAACAAGAAAACACGAAGCACATAAAAAGGTCTCTTGAAGGTCGAAGAAACTGACAAAGTGCGCATAATAATTGCTGTGATTGTCCCTAGACAAATTGATGTCTAGCCTGGCGGAGATCGAGATTTTCACTTGCAAAAGAAAAGGATAAAGGAATGGAGAAGTGAATAATTATAAATTAACAGAAATACATATAGATGTCTTTTTTTTGGAAAGATATAATACTAAAATATAGATGAGGAAGATAAACAAGAATATTTTGAATAGATATAAAGCATTGAAAGACACATTTAATTAATTAAAGATAGACATAGGTCTAGCATTGGCTATGAGTATGTTAAGAGTATGTTAGACATATGTATCTATAATGAGGTACAGATTATGTGGGAATACTTGTCTGATGTGATACATTTTTAAATTCGATTTAACAAAGTATCTGAAAAGTTATTACGATCCATTTGCAATATTTTTGGAATAGATATTTAAATTTTTAAGATATGAAAATATTGAAAATTTATTTATTTTAATTTTTTTTATTAATTTTCAATATTTAAATCTATCAATAAAGGTGCATTTGCTGTATCTTAAAATGTTCAGGAAAAGTATCTATAAATATCATTCAGTAAAAATACAGCCTTCCCTACTTTTTATATATATAAAAGAAACTATTTTAGTAAACAATATAATTAATTACAATAAAATAAATTAGTCGTATAAATATTTATAAATATTCCTTTATCAGTTTCCACTTTTCAATAAAATTATACTCTTTTAATAAGCCATAATCAACAAGTACTTAAGGCATGCCCAATATAGATTTTACTATATTTACTTTAAAGACTCCATAAGCAGTTCTTACTGTACTGTAGCATGTATTCATATCGGGAAAAACAAGTGCCTATGTACATGCTCGAGTGTTTGCCTAAATAAAAGTTGTTTGCTTTCAAAGAGCTGATAATAAACGCTCATAGATTCACACATTTTTCGTATTGATAAGACGCTGCGGTACCCAATCGGGTCTGTACCAGGCAGCCAGGTCTGCCAATCTTAAAGGGAGAGCGGGTAGAATAATATTTATACAAATACATATAAGATTCTGAAGGATTAAGTGATATGCTTTACCAATATCTGTGGACATCTTAAGCTGCAAGTAAAGTCGCCACGTGCCCAAAGGCTAGAAGAAGTCTGGAAAATTTCCATGTCTAGAATGGTATGTATATAGTCGAGTCGAGTCGAGTCGAGTCAGACAAGTGTTGGAAGACAAACACATGAATATGGCAGTCGAAATAGTTTTGGACGATCGGCACATGTCGCCAGGCTATTGCGATCTATTCAAAAATAAACCCGCTCGACAGAGACTTGGGAAAATATTTGCGAATTGTTTCGCCGTTCGTTCAATAACAGAAATTCCGTATTTGAAATATGCAGCCGAAGCAAACTGTTGACATAAGTGACACACCCATTTAATAATAGTATATATGTATAATATTTGCTCGTCCGCGATCTGTTCTGTTTCCCTCTTCGCGGGAACAATTGGAACAATAGGCGGCAAACTTCGGGCCTGAATAATATTGCAAATACTGCCTTCGCTTTTCACGCGAATCGATGGGGAAATACCACCCAGATGTTTTCTGCCTCCACAAACCCGACGAGTACATACACAACTTTAAACAGCTGCCAGTCGAAAATATGGTCAGGGCCCATAGAAACTATGCAAAAGCAGAAAGATAATAATGTCTACAACTTGCTAAAGTGACAAAATACTCCTCTTCTATTATGCTTGTTCTTTATTCTTTTATATTCTGAAATACCCTGGAATTTACTGAAAGTGTATGGGCTGGATTGACATTGGGTATATATACTCTAGGAGATGAAGTTATTAACTCTAACCTTGTAAAATGAGCAAGCTCTCTTCTAATGTACGTGGTTTTTGTAATACCCTAGAATTGAGTTAATATGTTCATCAATGCATGTCACAAAAATATACATATATTTATGGAAAATTCATATGGTGCATGTGAATATTCGTTTTTGGAGTTAACTGGTTAAATCATGGAATAGCCTGGAAACATATAAAAGTTATATGCAGTACAGTTCAGAAGAAGAAACAGTTGACACTAACCTGAGAATAATGACAAAATACTTGCTTAAAAATACCCTGGAATTTATTAAACATGGTGTTTAGATATATATGGGTTGGGTATATATACATGCAACAGGAACTCTCCTCTATCCTGATGGATTAATAGCCTGGAATTTAATGAAAATGATTTTATATGGTATATATGATATATGTATATAAGCAATAGTTTAACAGAATATTTTGAGACGTTTAGTCATGTATATCAATCCACCCCTCTATCTGATGCATCAATCTCGAGAACGCTTAAAACTAGAGGCTTTGTTATCTCGTGTATCGCAGTTATCATAAAACAATTATTTTTGCCCGATGTCTATCCAATGTTCTAAAAACTTGCATTGATAAAGCAGACCTTGAACGTGATTTAAGTATTACTCATATATACTTACATGTTATTGTGAGTAATAAATATACTATATATGTATACAATATAACACTTGTATGCTCTATATGCAATCATAAAATACTAAATAACTTTCCTATATTTTCCAAATTTCTTCCACTTCGCCAAAAATAGTTCGCATAAGTCTTATGGGAAATCGTGGTGTCATTGACCTCAACACAGACTGATTAAAGTCTCATATTGTTCGTATTTCTAGCATATTGAATAGTGGATATATCCAAGTCGAATACGCCCGCCCAGAGCACTAGTTTTTGTTTTGTAGTGGAACGCGTGTGTCACATAACGGAAACGTGTTCCAATAGACGACACTAAAAACAATATCGCACGCAATCTAAAGACATATATATTATATATATAATACACATAGTAAGAGAGAGAAATTTTCAAAAATATTTATAAAAACAACTATAAATTACAGAATCAAGGAAATTATCAGCGTCAGACGCGTCAGCAAATTGAAGTCCGCCCGCCTGGCTGCCCCTTTCACTGCGTTCCGCGCGAGGCGCCAATCGCAAAGTTCAAAAAACAAATATTTTCACACACGAAAACAAAAACAAAAGCAAAACCGAAAATCAAAATTAAAACATATCCAAATTGTGACGTGGCATTAAATGATTTAATTTTGTATTCCCATGACGTGAGAATTTTAATTCGAATTACTTATTTTAAGATTTTAATTGGAACGAACTCAAGATCTTGTCAATGCAGATTAGAACTTTAGCGGAATCGAAGCAGAGTCGACAGCCCGAAAGGCCAATGACTAATGCAAATGTTTTGACAGGAAGCTTATCTCCATATATAGAGCAGCAGATAAATGTTGAATATTATTATTGTATTCTATATATCAATTGAATCAGAAATTGATACGACTCCAGTGTTTGTCATGGGTATTAATAGGCTCATCAAATGTGGACTTCCATCAAGAGTTTTATGAGTATTTAGACAAGTGTAAGACTGTTCAAACTGGAAATAAAGTTTTGGGCTTATAGAAACTGTCATTATGGCAATTATTCTTGGTCATTAGTAGATATTATTAATACCTTACATATTGTCATTGTTATTGAACTCATTTTCAACATCATAATCATTGTCATTGAGCATTACAGTTGTCATTAGTACATAAAATCTGATTAGTCTTACATAAATTATTATCTTTATTCCAATATGATAATTATTATTATTTAATTATATTATTAGTATATAAAATCGCATAGATTATTTTTATCATTATCATGATCATAATCATTGTGCTTGACATATTTGTTATCATCATTATGCTCATAATCATTAGCATATACCTATGTTACTATTACTATTGCTATATTCATTTTCATTAGTGCGTATTTATAAATAGTATTAACACTATCATATAATTGTTATTATCATTATCATTAGTAGCTATGATTGTCAATGTCATTATTGAAAGAAAAGTAGAGTTGAAGGTAAGACAAAGCTTAGGCTAGATAACTAGAAATAAGTCGAAATGAATTTAAAAACTTATTATTTTAGTAAACACAAAAAGTAATTTATCATTAGCATTATCATTATTATTACTGCTAAATATATTTTACATTAACAGCCTAAGGTTGTGTGAGTAAAACATTTTTAGCTATTTCTAGACATAATAAATGAAACACTTTAACAGCTCTTCAGTCAAATTCTGCTTTATTCTTAGTAATACAGATTTGTTCTCTAATAATACAGATAAATTCGGTTTTTAGTTACATTCAAGTTACAGTCTAAGCCTAAACTCGAATACTAACTGCTTAGTAAGTCGCATGCTGACCACCGTTTTCGGCTATATTTAGCTGTAAGCTGAGCAGCTTCTGTTTGGCTACGCTAAATTCGGTTTGTCGCACGACCGAGCGCTGTTGCCGCTTTTCTCTCAAGTTCACAGCGCAACTTCGGCGCGATTGCCGCACAGCCCGTCTTAGCCTTGGCTGTGAGCAGTAAACTGGGGCTAGCAAGAGCCAAGACAGAAACTGGTTGCCTCCGATTGCCGACGTTGCCACAGATCGCAGTGCTGCGATTGCCGTTGCCCGTTGCCAGTTGCAGTCGTTGCAGCGTTGCCGCACTTCACTTGGCTGCAAAAGAAAGCTGCAGAGCACCCGCTACAAGCGCCACTCCCCCAACTCCCCCGACGCCGCCCACTCCCCACTCGAGCCATGATCAAATAGAAAGCCGTTTTGTTTTAATTTTTTTCCACAATTATTTTCCGCTAGAGCAGGAAAAATTATATGCTTTTATTTTGTTTTTAATATTTTTTTTTGCCTTTGTTTTTGCTTTTCTTTTGTTGTGTTTGCATTTGCATTTGCATTTGCATTGTTTTTTTTTTCACAAAAGTTTTTTTTTACATTTTGGTTACAAATTTCTCACAATTAATTTTTGTTTTTAAATTACGCAATAAAAAACTTAACATTAAATACAATATGTTTTGTTGTTGTAATAAAAAAATTAATACATGAATTTTCGTGTTGTTTTTTTTTTTTATCTTTTTGTGTGTTTTTTGTTTGTTTTTGTTTTAATAAATAGTTTTCGTGTTGAAAGATAAAGATACTTTAAGCTGGTATAGATACTTTTGTGTGTGTGGGTATATTGTGTGTATGTATGTGTGTTTGTGTATGTGAGAACATTAAGTTTTCTTTGTTACGTTAAATTGTAATTTTTAGAAATTATATCGCATTGCATTTTAATTGTTAATTTTTTATCATTTTTCGCTGCTACATTTATTTTTTTATTTTTACTTTTAATTATTATTTTTTGTTGTTTTTTATCGCAATTGGAGTTTTTACACAGACAAAAAAAAAATTTTACAAATTTTTTACGCTTTCACATTTACTGAGATATTCTTTTTGCCTTAACAGTTAAGCAATTATTTTCTTTAATTTAATTTTTTTTTATTTTTAATGATTTTTAATTTGTTTGTTGTACGCGCTATACATTTAATAATATATATATATATATACATACATATCTATGTATATGTATATAAAAATTTGTTAAAATCCTAAAATTTGTTGGTTTTAATTAAGATTAATAAATAATTTAAAAAATTTTAATGCAGCAAGCTGCGTCTAACTAAAATTGGATCGTACTGCTCTTCTGATTAATTTTTACACAACTGCATCTCCATCTTCTTCTTCTTCTACTTGGAGGTGTGTGTTTAATCAGAAGAGTTGTTTTTACAGCGTTTTTATGCTGCTTTTCTCATATTAAACATATTTTAAATTTAAAATTTATCAAGATCAAGTTTGTTTGTTGTTTTGTTTTGTTTATTACTACAATAGCATACAATTAAAAAATCTGTTCACATATAATTTTTATGTTTTTGTGTGTATGTATGTATGTAATTGTGTAATTGTGTGTGTGTTTTTTGCCTGGCCGAACTTGCGAGCGCTTGCAAAAAACCCTTAGCATCTTAAACAGTATCACATATTCATGAGTTGTCGACGAGCGACCCTCGCAGCGGCCCAGCAGCGAGAGGGCTGTTCGCACAGTTACGCTCGCTGCTGTGGCATGCGGATCGTCGTCTTTGAATTTCATGTTTTCTTTTTGTTTTTATTTTATAAATTTATGTTTTTTTTTTCTTCGATTTGTTTTGTTTTCTTTTCTTTTGTTTTTGAAAAAGGAGAAACAACTTAAAACACTAATTATTTTTTCTTTTGTTTTGTTGCTGCTTTTTATAGCATCTACTACGCATCTAAGTAAAATGGTGGTGAGAGTCACAATTACAAAATTGAATGCAAAGAGAGCTGCCCGATGAGCGAGCGGCGCAGGCTCAAGAGCAACTCCTTTGCTTATTAGTATGTGTATGTGTGTGAGTGTGTCGTATACTAATGTGTATGCGTTTCGTGTGTATGTATTTGTGTGTATGTGTGTGTGTAGTTGTGTAGGTGGGGTGGCTTCGAATACTTGCTTCGTCGTCGCGTTGCGCTCGCAACTAACTACTGCTCTCGACATCACAGGGGGTGTTGGGCGGTGTTGGGCGCGCTTCCTTGTCGCACTCGCTGGGCTCGCTTCTCTACATATATATATCTACATATATATGTATGTGTGTATATAAATATAACTGCGTCTCCGTCTACGTCTCTCATTCTCTCTCGCTCTTGATCTCTGTCTCTCTCGCTTTCGCTCAACTTATATCGTTGGCGTTGCAATCGCCTGGCTATGGCTAGAGCTTGAGCTTGATCGGGAGCTTGAGCCGAAGCTGTAGCTGCGTCGGGCGCCCAGGCCATCGGCAGAGTAGAGCTTATGCTTGGTGATGGTATACTCCGGACTGATGGTGATGGTGCGTGCCAGGCTCTTCATGAACTGTGGCAGCAGTGCCGCCCAGCCGCGATGATCCTGGCGCAGGGTCAGATACACCTCGAACGTGGAGACCGTTTCGGGATCCACTTTCAGCGAAGCGATGCGCCTGGAGTTCTGTGGCTCATCCTCGAACTCGATGTAGATGGTGCAGCCGCGAATGCCGCACGGTTCCTTCTCGGAAACGCGAATTATGTCCGCCGCAATGTTGGGCGTGAGATCACAGGGTAGCGACACCTCGGTGCATGTCAAATGGCACGCCTTTGCCTCGCGCAGCTTGTCCAGCAGACCGTTCGAAAGCTCGTCAACGGCAGCCATGTCAATGTCACAGCAGTCGGGCAGCTCGTCCTCATACTGGCTACTGTAGGTATTGCTGTAGGGTGTGCTGCTGCTCATGGGATGGCTGCTCGACTTGGTTTTCTTGCTTCCGCTGCTGCTGCTGCTGCTTGCCTGCTGTTTGTGCTTAATACTGTGTGTGTGCTGGCCGCGGCTGCTGCTGCTGTTGCTGCTGCTGCTGCTGGCGACGCTGGCGACCTTCTTGGCCGACGCGGCGGACGTAGGCGGTGTCAATGTGCTGGTCCAATCTAAAAGTAGCGCAAAGAAACAAAACAAAACTTTGATAAGTACAAGAAACCAATCAAACAAAATGCAAAGGCAAACGCAAAAAGCAACTGCAAAAACAACAAAAACGACGACGACGTCGACTTAGTGAACGATTAAACGGCGTTAAGTTGCTTCAGCTGGAGCTTTTAGCTGCAGCTTTTGCTGCTATTTAATGTTCATTCACACACGCACACACGCACGCACTCACACGCACACTCTTGCAAGCGCAGCGAACACCGCTTGGCAACAAGCAACAAACGAGATAAAAGCGGCATAGGCAGAGGGCACCGAGCGTGCGACAGAGAGAGGTAGAGTGAGAGGGCGAATGAGTGCGAGCAACAAGCAACACAGAAAAGAAAAAATCAGTTTTTACACAATTTTTTTTTCTTCATTTAAATTTTTTGTTGTTGCGTACGTGACTGTGTAGCAGATGTCACTGCTCATGTAATGTTGTTGTTGCTTTATTTATTTTGCATGTGTGTAAATTGATTTTTAATGCAATTTTTGCTTTCCAGTTTTACATAAAAAATCAAGTTAATTGAAATTCAGTTCACAAAATTTTTAAATTAAAAAATTTCGAAAAAATATTAGCTGAATTGAAAAATATTTTTATTTGAAATTTCTATTTCTTAGATTTCCGAAAATTCTCAACACAAAAATAGTTTTTAAAATATTTTTTTCTTTTTGCAATAATTTTAAACTACAACTTTTCTCTAAGACTTGAGCTGCTGGAAGCTTCTGGAATAGTCTAGAATCTAAGATTTCTTTCACTTTGCTTTCTTCTCTAATTTTCTAGTTTCTTTTCTTTTCAAGCTTACCTCTAACTTTGTTGGAACCGAGGACTCCGCCGTAGTTTGACTGCACAGCGAGAACTTCCATTTTCATTAGAATTTTTGTTTTTGTTTCTTTAATGAATTATTCTGTTCGATTCCTTTCGGTTCGCTTCTTTTTTGTATCACTTGAAACGTTCTTTTTATAATTAATAGAGTTCTTGTTTAGTTAATTATTTATTATTATCACAATTCGCTGGTTGTTTTTCATTAAAAATTTATGCTGCTTGATTGCTTGAAATTTGTTTGTTGTTGTAGTTGGAAATCACAGCACTTTGTTGTTGTTGGTTGTTTGTAGTATATCACTTAAATGGCGTTGGTCCGTTGCATTTGTTAATGGCAATTATTAAATTTAATAACTTTCATAAAATTATTGAATATTTGTTGATGGTGTTTTTTCTTTTTACAGTTACAAGTACTACAAGTACATTTTAGATGTGTGTGTTGAATGTTTTTTGTTTTATTCATAGAATTCTTCGTGAAACAAAATATATTTGAATTGTCCAACAGTAGAAAATTTTGAAATACACGCTTTTTATTAAATTTTTAGCTGTTAGCTGTTTGCGCTTTCTTTTATTGCTGCTTTGCCGTTTCTTACTTTTCTATGTGTTTATCTCAGCAGTGTTTCGAAGCTACTATGAAGAGTTGTGCTCCGCAGCCGCTATTTATAGGCCGGCTGCGCTCGCTCATTTGCTCTGGTGGTGGTTGGTTGGTTTGCTGTCGACTCGTTTGAGTGGTGCGCTCGCAGCAGCAGCAGCAGCAGAGGCAGAGGCAGAGCGACAGCAACAACAATGCAGTGTATGTGTTTGCTGAGCAATTAGCGGTTGTGCTCTCCGCAAAGAGACCGCTACATGCACGTATATACTCAATATGTGGCCTCACTCTGTATGTGTGCGTGTGTATATGGGAATGAGTGTGTGTGTGTGTGTATGTGGGTGCCGTAATTGTTGTTGCTGTACGAGTGCGAGCGCGAGTGCAGGTAGAAAGAAGCACAGGCAGAGAGGAGAGAAGCACAAAACGGCTGATGTAAGTTGTCTGCTTGTTACAGCGCGCTGTCGTCGTCGTAGTCGCTGCTGTTCGCTTTATCTCCCACTCTCTCTCACTCTCGCTCGCGTTTGCTTCACTGTGCTCACTCATCAGCTGTTTCACTCAACGGGCTGCTCGACTCGCTCATGCGCACCTACAACCGGCCCGGCATTGTCACCGTTTCTGTTTCTCCTTTAACTGCCGCTCTGCCGACGCTGTGCGTGCACACCAATACAAACGCCAAACACTGTGTGCACGTATACGTATGTATCTCTCGCTCCCGCTCTGTGCGTGCGAGTGTGTGTGTGTTTGCATACGTGACTTTTGTGCCGGTTGAGCATGTTTCGCTGCCGGCGCAGGCAGCGCGAACGACAGGCGGCCAGCCAGGCAGCCAGCCACCCAGCCGGCCAGGCAGCTCTAGCTAGGCAGGCAGGCAGGCAGTCAGGCCAAAAAGGATGATGGAAATGTTCTCACACACACACATGTATACATGTTGATGTGTGTGTAAGTGTATATATATTTTGGTAGCCACTTCACACCCGCCCGTTGAGCGACCGTTTCGTTCCACATTACTGCGCTGCCCGCAGTCGTTGCGCTGCTGCTGCTGCTGTTGCAGTTGTTGCTGTTTCTGTTGCTGTTGCCCCCGGAGTACGCAGCATGTCAAAATTGAAATTTTCCACTGCAGTTTGCTACAACTTCAAAAAATCGAAGCCCAGTGGCCAACGCTCACAATGTGTAGCTAATGGCATATCAAGTTGCAAGTTGCAAGTTGCTAGTTGCCAGTTGCCAGTTGCAAGTTGCTAGCTCCAAGTGCCAAGTGGCAAGTGGCAAGTCGAGAGCTGTTGCCAGGCTGCCTAATTTCACAACAATTACCCCAGAGATTTGCCAAAGATACAAAAGGCAACGAAAAGTATCTGAGCAGCAACAACTAGGAAAATATACTGTTAGTGTGAGATTGAGCACACATTGATGCTCAGACTTAGCTGAAATATGAATGAATCTAAGATATATTTAGTTAGATACAAAAAACAAATCTTAGAGATTTTCGAGATGTATCTGTGCATGTTATAACGTAAAGTATCCCAAATCGGATCTTTAATATCTTATATGTGAATAATTTTCCATTTCCGTTTTCATTTTGAACACACAGATACAAATTTTCTTGCCTTTAGCTTAGTTATAGATAGATTTACAGTTAGCTCTATAGTTATCCCAAGCCTTTTATTACCTTTTATATTTATTCATATATTTTTTCTGATATAACTGAGATCTTTGATATCTCGCACGTGAATAATTTTCCATTTTCCTTTTGCTGTCAACTTTTCTCAACTACAAATTGGCATTTCTCTGGGTTAGATATAGATAGATTTACAGTTAGCTCGATAGTTATCTACGATTTCACGCCAAGTCTTTTATTACTTTTTACATTTATTCATATACATAAATACATGCATATATTTTGTATCTGCTACGAATTTCATCAGCATTTGAAAGAATTTTTTTTCTGTCTCGATTCGGTTCGTCTTCGCCTTCTTCTTCTTCTCCTCAGTGTTTTCTTCTTTTTTCTTGTGTTTGGGTTTGCTGGAATTATTTTGATATTCATATCAGGGATTTGTTGTGCTGTGTCCTTCTTTCATTTCAATTGAATGCATCTCGACGATTATGAAACGGTCTCTGCCCCCTCGACTCCATCTCAATCACCATCTCGCCGCCCTCCTTCTATTCTTCTTCTTGTTGTGTTGCTGCTGTGCAGATTGAAAACGACAGATTGAAAGATTGAAATGTATCTTGAACCTGTTTCATCGAGTGCCTCTTTCTCTGCATCTCTCTCTGTGCGTGTGTGTGTGTGTGTGTGTGTGTGTGTGTTAGCTTGTCCGGCATCTAGAAATTTCCTTTCCAAATGAAATTCTGTGAAGTGTGAGTGTATCTTATGCTGCTGTCAGATACATTAGCTTTTGTGTAGATATGTTAAACAGATAAAAGCGAAATGTTCGCCTACTTTATTTTATTTTATTTATTAGCTGACAAATCGAAGTATGAATAGAGCCGAAGATACAAATGTACGTGTAAAAGATACTGCATCTTTTACATGATAGACAATTTAAGTTGTATATACGATGTATCTAATGCTAGACAGATGCTTCAATGTTATAGATTGTTTTACAGGCTCCTTATATGCTCTAGATATTTTCTCTATTACACGGTAGGTATCTTATATGTATTTATCGTATCATATTTTCATGTTTTGTTTTCATATTCTGTATTTTTAATCTATTAGATACATATGTATATATCTTCATCATACTAGTGTGAATTCATGCCATTTAAAAAACCAGGCACATATCCAAAAATTTTAAATTTTCACGCTCCCTAGCAACAGCAGAAAATGCTAATTTGGAAAAGCCGTGAAAATACGTGCAAAGCAAAGAAAATCACATGAAATTTAACAAGAATCTATTTTTCGGTTGTTTTTTAGAAGGCGAATCAATTCTCGGAAAATCAACTATGCAAAGATCTCTGCAGACTTAATCGACTTTCACGGAAATCTACAAAGGAGACCTAACAATTTTATGGCATTTTTTATACATAGACCTAAGTATCTGAAATTGCTCCAGAAATAAATAAAGATATTTTCGTATCTGATAAAGACGATTGCGAAATATTTGCAATGGGATAATATCAGAACCATAATTGATGACAATTGATTCATAATTTGATAATTGAATTGTCCACACACACATATACACACACCAACACAGATAACACACACCAGGGAAAAGGCAGTTCTGATAAATGTGAAGAAATTTGTGTTTCGCAAGCGAAAACGCTACGCGTGGCGCCATCTAGCGGCCAACAGTTTGCCAAGCGCTCAGAGCAGAGCGTGAGCAGGGCAAGGAATGAGTGCGATGAGCGAGAGAGAAGGAGAGAAGAGCTCTCGGGCAATGGCAATTTGTTTATGTGAAATCAATTTGAAATTTTTAGATTGTCTAAGAACAAAAACTTAAATGAATTATATTATATTACATGCAGAGCCAAAAGTATCTTTGGGGCACATAATTGATTTATGCTCAATAAGCGAAGCGCTCGACAAACTTCTTTCGCACAACATTGGGTAAAGTTTTTTTTTGTTTGAATTTTGTTGTTTGTTGCGCTGACCGCAGCATGGGGCGAGGGGGAGTGCCACTGGGGGCTGGTCGCCATTAGCATAAATAAATATGCACTTGTGTAAAAGTATGTGTGAGTGGGCTTCGTGAGTTCTATGCAAAAGAGCCTCATATTGTAACAGCGAGTTGAGTTCAGTTGAGCATATTTGGTTTGAGCTATATTTCTCTTTCTCAAACGTTGCAAATTCGAGTTGCAAAGCACTCAAGAGCGGTTACCAACCCTCTGTCGCTCTTAAATTTACTCTTTGAGCGCGTTTCACAAACCACTCACAGCTGACGGCAGACGTTTGAGTGACACTAACGAGCTGCGTCCGCACACAGCGCACAGCTGATGCGACTCAACTCTTGAGCATTTGCTCTCAGCAGCGGCCGCATGGAGAGGGACATTTGACTTTGCAGCTGTTTCGCTCATCATCTGTTTTTCTGGCGCACAGCAGGTTCCCGCATGTTCCCACTCGCACACACACACAGCTATATACATATATATGTATATAGATATTGCTGCACATAGCTATGTGCAATATATATCGCATACATATGCAATGCTGTATACAAAGTCAGCCGTAGCCGTTGAACGTTTTTATGGGCGCTGCAGCTCTGCCGGCGTTGCTGCTGTTGCTGTTGCTGCTGCTGCTCCAAACACTTCTCGTCGGCAGTCAGTATCTTGATTTTCCAACTCGTTTCTCGCAGTCAACGCGCCCCCCAAAACACACACACACACACGCATGCAAGTAATATATATTTGGTTATACATACACGCCTGTATATACATATGTGTGTTCGTGTCTGCAAGTTTGTATGCAATTTGCCTAAGGTTTTGTTGCTGCCGCTGCCGCTGCCGCTATTGCGGCTGTTGTTGCTGTTTTCCTATTGACTGCACGCTGTTGCCGATTTTCACTCACGGTGCGAGCTGAGCCGCTTGCAAACGAGTTCAGCAGCGGCAACGTCGCGCTCATCTGTTTTTCCACATATGTATGTACACACATACGCATGCATATCTATATATCTATGTGTGTGCGGCTGTATTGCTGCTGCTGCTGTTGTTGATGTTTGCTTGTTTTCTTTTTAGCTCGCTTATTTATTTATTTATTTTTTATGTCTTCGCTGGCAGAGCCGGAGAGCCGAAGCCGCGACCGAGCTAGACCCGGCCGGTCGCAGTCGCCGCTGCAGTCGAAGCCATTGCAAAGCTTTTGAGCTCGTCTTATTGCCGTTGTTGTTGTTGTTACGTTGCTGCTGTTTCTTTTTCTTTGCTTTGCTTATGGGCAATCATCTGTTTTATTTTGCACACACACACATACACAGAGGGGGATCCAGTGACTGCACGTCTGCTTGTGTGCCTCTCACTGATACAAAGTCATTTCTCTCTCTCTCTCTCTCACTGTGTATCTTTTGCTTGTGTTGCATTTGCCGTCAGCTTTTTCCATCAATAGTTCATTTTCTGCTTGGCAACGAGTTTTTTTTTTTTTTTGGTTTATGAAATTGGAGAAAACGTAGCAATGATGAAATTACTGGACATACGTGAGCACTGGGCATTGGTTATCTGTGCCTACATGGAGTGGCTCTAGGATCCAGGCAATTCCACACGTACATATGTTTGTAAGTGTGTGAGTGTATGTGTGTGTGCAGGAGAGGGTGGGGGGCATCTCTTCAAAAACTTTGTTGCGACAGCTGTGAATTGCTTCCATTGAAAATGATCCGAAATGAGAATGCGAATGTTTAGCTGAAGCAGATAGGAAAAAAACAGGTGACAAAGCAAAAGAGACAGAACAGCAAGAAAGAGAGGGGGTGACGAAGAGTGGAGGGAAAATAATATATTATGCGAATAAAATGTCTTTTTACGCTGATTCAACTAAAGATACTTTATGTCACTGTATCTACACAAACATTTATGGCTTATAGATTACATAATCAATGGGTAAGAAATCAAAATTAAATAGCACACAATAAAATATAAATAAGGAATGTCACGAAAACTCTTTGTTCTACGTTTTCGAGAGTTCCAGAAATCGGCGATCATTAAGTTGGATAATCGATGCAAAAGTTACCTGTAGAAGATGAAATATCTTTTGTGACTAGGCTGTTCTTTAATACTTGGTTGTGAGGCCTATTCTGTACTTAGAAATGGAATCAAAAAATTACAAAGAGCTGAAGAAATACTATGCATAACTTATTTATCAGATTTTTCAGAGGAGGAGAGGTCAAAAGGGAATATGTATCTATGAGATTTTTCTTAGGAGACAAGGTTTAAGTCGAACAAGTGAAAATCATTTATAGTTATAAAGGGAATAGTAAGCGATGCACTCAGTAGAATCCATCTATAAGAAATGCAAGCAAGTTGAAGAAAATGACACTATAAATAAAAGTATATATTCATATAGATTATGAAGAAAACTATATTTATCTTTAGATATAAATAGAATAAGAAACTATGTTATAAAAAATATATATTTATATAGATTCTATAAGTAGAATTATGTTTCCTATTGAAGATCTATCTATTTAATTATAATATAAAGAATACCTACATTGATAATATATGACTATCCATAAAGGCAAGGCTTATTTATCTATTCTATATGAAAATTGGCTCTACAGTTTCAAAGTTTTATTTCACTATTTTCTTAGCTGAAATGCGATACGAATAGCTCTGTTTGTTGTTGTTGTTTCTTATATTTTCGAGGGCCGAGAACTGAGTAGATTCCCAGCTCAGAGTTTTATGGCAAATGCTGAGGTCGAGGCGAAATGCCCAGAGCAACTTGATGCTCGTAAAAATAGTGTCACCCCAATGGCAGTTGCTTCACACACACAGCATGGACAGAGGGACGGATAGAGGAACAGAGGAACGGACAGGGAACAACTTCCTTTCCAATAAAGGCAATTTATCAATTTAACACTCGACTCCCAGGCGTAACTTTGCCCGACCTCGCGACCCGCCCATACGTCCATGCATGTGGCTATCCCTACCTCCATCTATCCTATCATATCCCCTCATCTCCTCTCCTCTCCTCACCTCAGCCATCCTATTCCATTCAGTTCTGTTTTATGCTGCTCTATACGAGCGCTAATCACCCCTAAAATTAAAATTTCGTGTGCGATAGCCGAAACGAAGGTCAGACACTGGAGCAACAAATGTTTCGAACTCGAGTTCGAAATTCGAATTCTATTTGAGATTGTCTTCGATTCGACTGCATATTCAATGTCAACTAAAAATAGTTGAGCCATCCGAGTCCGAGTCCGAGCTGAATCAATTAAGGGCAAATAACTGTAACTAGCATTGATTCTGACCTTTGACCTGGCTGTGAGCGTAATTTATGCAAAGTTCGTAGCCCTAAGTCGGATTTCACAGCCAGAAAAGGGTTCGCCTATAAGTTGATTTTCCATTACATCTGCTGAAAAGTGTTTACCCTCCATCCATCCCCATCCACACGATTTCCATTCCCATTTCCATTTTCCCTGTATTCCGTCTCGGTGTCCGCATCTAAATAGATATTCCCTCGCCTGGGCTCTTAAGTGGATTTTGGCATCAAGTACGTATCAGTGCGCATCTATTACGTAGATCTATCTGATGCCCGTTGGCTACCTGATCCACACACACACACACAGGGAAACTCGAAATGAGCCGCAAATTTTCCACAATGAGTCGAGCGATGGGTTTTTCCAGCACTTCCCAAAAGGTAAGTGTTGTGACTCGCTCATAAAGTTATAAAGGTAATTTCCTTAATGCTTGCTCAACCGGCTTAGAAGCCGAACAGATCGACTCTACCAATCCTTTTCGGACTTACAACGAGACTGTTACGAGACTTTGAGTTTTAGGTAGTTTGAATTAATTCGAATTAGAAGTGCCTTAAGATGGGCTTAGATAGATGGAAACTGCGCGTAAAACAAATTTATAGCTAAAGATAATTACGGATAGGGTTATAAATATATATAGAGAATTTAAAGAGCCAAGAATCAAATAGAATAGAGTCAAATGGAATATGCATTAGAGTTAATATATCTTGTGAAATAGTATGGATTGAAAGAGAATCTATATTAGAGTTATATACATATACTAGCTGGCCTGGCAAACGTTGCATTGCCCTCTATATTATTTCTAGGTAAAAAATTGTTGAAAGCTATGTTGTTCAGGCTGGGATACACTGATAAATTTATTAATCGGATTTTCATTCAAGCACCTTGTTGTAAACGACATTCTTCGTTTTTTGGTCGGGTGCAAGAACAAATAATGCGGATCGTTTGCCAACACGTGAGCATGCCACGTACAATTGACCATGAGAAAAACACGCATTTTCTAGATTGAGGCCACAAATAGTCAAAGATTGGCCCTGTGACTTGTTGATCGTCATGGCGAAGGCAAGACGAAGCGGGAATTGAATTCGTTTAAATTCAAAGGGCATATCTGTTGAGCTCATCGGAATCCTAGGAATAAGAACTTCCTCATCTTTAAATTTTCCTTTGAGTATCAACGCGTGAATCACATTGCTCATCAGTTTTCTTATCACCAAACGCGTTCCATTGCACAGTTTTGGTTGGTTTAAATTTCTAAGCATGCAAATCATGGAGAATTGCTCTTTTCATAGCTGTGTTCATTTCTTGACGCCGGTCAAGTTGTTCTTCCATATTGCCCATGAAGTATATTTGCAAGAATTTTTGCTGTGCATCTTCAATAGGTTGCAATGATCCAATGCGATGGCAAATCTGGCCTTGAATCTTTAAATTCAAAGCCATAGTTATAGTTATATTTACAAACACTATTTACAGAAATCTAACAAACTACATTATTCAAAATTTTTTTTTGGCAGTCATAGAAAATAAAATTTTTAACGTAAATTACCTTAAATATCCGTCTCCAATATTTTCCGCCCCAAATTATGTCATTTGGAAACAGGCATTGTATTTTTGAGTGTTCGCTAGAAAATGTCGTGATTCTAGTGTTTCGCCATAAAGCAGGGAACGCAATGGCTATGGTGACCGCTAATGGCAATGTCACTTTACCACTAAGGCAGCACAAACCGGGCGTTTCACCAGCAAACTTCAATGCGCCACAATGCTAGCAAACAACGTCCATTGGACCAATGCAAACTAAACGATTCAAGCTGTAATCAATGGTGCAATCATATCGAAACGCTGCTCGATTCAAATCAATCCTTGAACCATTTCTTATTGCCATTTCACGGGCTGCCTCTCTTTGAGAAGCACGAATTAAGGCCCTTCTTCCCTGGGTACTAACGCGGAGCCTTTCTCGTGCGATTTCTCGCTCTTCGTCAGATAATTGACTCGCGCTATTCCGTTGCCTAATTGCATTATGGGTCCGCCGGGAAAGATTAGATCTTCTAGGACGCGGCATTTTTATTAATAGTAATACTGCCCTCGCACAAAACCATATAAAACAATCGAGAAATATAAATATAAATAATTTACACAAATTTATGTTTGAGACAAACAAATACCTGAACTTTCGAGATATTTAGCTTTTGTAAAAGTCCAAAAATACAATTTTTAATAATTAACTTTTTTTTTCTAATTTCGAATTTTGAATTTTGAATTTTTTATTTATTTTTGATTGTTAGGTTTTAATCTTTTGATTTTTTTTTTAATTTTTGCAGATTTTTGATTTGAAATATTTATAAAGTTTAAAAGTCCGAAAATATAAAAAGCCAAAAATACACTTTTTAATAATTACCTTTTTTTTTTTAATTTCGAATTTTTAATTTTTTATTTATTTTTTGAACAGTCAGGTTTTAATCTTTTGATTTTTTGCAGATTTTTGATTTGAAATATTTTTCCTTTTGATTTGAAAATTTTTTTTTTTTTTTTTTTTTTTTTTTTTTTGAATAGTCAGGTCTGCTCGAGGTCAGGAGACCGTAGACTGACTGACTACATTTGTTTATTTACTTCTACACTATTGTCAAAACTGTCACTGTTACCAAGCCTACTGGGTATAAAAAAAATTTGAACATTTGGGGAAAAAACCGCGTTTTTCAAGTATTCGGCAAATTTTTTCAGTATTTTTAAGACCCTATACTAAACTCGTTGCGGAGACAAATCCAACAAATCAAAAACCATGAAAATTGGTTCAGCCCAAATCAAGTTATAAGCGGTCTTCACTTTTACACAACTTTCTTTTATATATATAGATTAAACATGGAAAAATGATATATTTTATGTTTTTAGTTGACATATATTTAAATATACATTTTTTTTTAATACAGGGAACTTTTCTTTCATATTTTGACTAGCTATAATATTTAATTAGAATACAAATAAAAAGTTCTTTAATCAAGTACTTAAATAAGGAACCCGATTGCTCTTCTCTACTGAAACGACAGAATTTGTATATATGTATGTAAATATGTCTATCATATATCCGAGAAGACTCAGAAAAATCAGTGATTCAACAACATTCCATACTAATTTAATTTCTATGCCTAACTAAACTCTCTCTAGCACTCATAATTCATTTATCTATCTAAATAAGTTTTGTTTGATTTGAAGAAATGCCAAGACCCACTTTTTTGATCCTAACATGGATCAGTCAAGTTTCAGTTTTATAATAACTCGATCAATATTTGCGGAGGGCCAACGAATCATCGTGAATAAAGCTGATGAAACTGCGTTTCGCTTTCGCCTTATCTAAATTCAACAATGCTTGGACGACAAATCGTCTGACAGGTCTGACTATATCTCTTTGTCTTTATAGCTACCCAGTATGTATATCTATGTATATGTACATACATAAATATGTATTTATATAAACTTATCAACAGTAAAGCTAAGGAATATTAAATCAATATTTAGCGGTGCTAGGGCAAAAATGCGTCATATATAGAAGAAGGCAGTATAAATATACAACTGTAAATATTTATATATATGTATGTATATATGTATATCTATACTGTATAGTTAGTATAGGTGTAACGCTGGCAGATGGAACGGGAAATGTTCGCAAGGTCGCGTGTTTATCGCTAAACGAACTGCACTTCAGCTACGCCTACCGAATGGCGTGTTCCTCCACGCCCCCGACGCCGCCACGCCTCTCTCCATTGCTCGGCCCGTTGCGAAAACAACGTAGAACATGCCGCGGAGCTCGTAGACACGGCGTCTGCTCGAGGCTCGCAACAAAGAGGTTTTTTTTTCGACTCTGATTAGATCACTTGGCAAATGGAATATGGCAAAGTCAACAACGAACTGATATCAGATGTGTGTCATAGACTCTGGAGACGGGCCCTCTATTTCAACTAGGCAACGCACTCACTCATGGTGACCCAAGGTTATTCGCTATGCGGACTCAGACTCTATGGAAGCCCTGTATATAGTATATTGGCGTACGTGTAGACGTTTATAACTCGCATATTGCATCATATAAGTAAGCCTTAGCAACAGTTTGCATTCGAATTCAGAATTACTCAGAGTTCTTTTCCTATATTCAAATTTCACAATCTTTGCGTGGATTTCATTTAATGCAATACGTATAGAAATACATTCCGCTAAAGTCAAACTGAGAGAGAGAGAGAGAGAGAGAGAGAGAGAGAGAGAGAGAGAGAGAGAGAGAGAGGGAACAAACTAAAAGTGAAAGAGCCAGAAAGAGGAATAGAGAAAGAGATATCGAACGACAACTAATGTAGTACTCATACGATATAGGAAATACGTACGTTTCTATGTGAAATATTTAGTTTAATAAAACATTAAAAGAATAATGATAAAGATTTCTAAAGTTTTTAATTTCTCTTCAATTTAGAATAATATTATATGGATTAATATGTTTTTTTTTTTAATTCTATTTTTTTTTTAAATTTTATTTCAATATTATTATTTTTAGTTAAATTTCTCTTGCTTTTATTTTGTTCATTTTAATATCCAAAAATAAATTAAGTTTTATTGATTTAAATAATTTTTAAATTTTATTTTTTCAATATTATTATTGTTACTTTAATTTATATTGCTTTATTTTTTTACATTTTAATGTTCCAAAGTAAAATAAACTTTACAGATTTTAAATACAATATTAATTATTGTATTTCAACAAACTATTAATTTAATTTTTACAGTTTTCATTTTTCCTTCTTTTTTTTGAGTTGTTATTTGTCTTTCTTATTTAATAATAATTTGATTTAAAAATAATTTTAGGTACAAAGTTTAATTGAAATTAATATTTTCTGTTTGTTTTAATGTAGAATTTATATTACTAATATTTCGATTTGCATCTACTTTAAATTTGCATACATCGCAATTTAATAATGTCTTATGCAATGCTACAAATATTTAAAATATTACAAAGAGCAATTTAGTTAAAATTGTGTAATTTAAGATTATTTTTTTTTATAGCCAACAGTAGTTTTCCTTTCTTATCATCCGCATGGAGGAGTGTCTGTATTTGGTGTGCAATACTATATTTAGCTAAATTCCAGTCAAATTGCAGCCCGGCAATTAGTCAAGTTTTAGTTGAACTAATTGCATTCCTTTCACATGACTAAGTCACCGGAGACAGCAGGTGTTTGCTCCTCTGCGATATGTAGGGCACGAGCTGTGGGTCGTTAGTCACTGCAGCAGCAGTGCCCTTATCACCACAAAGGAACAATGGAGCTCTATTTAAGCAATAAAATTCGCAAATTTATTGCACAAATTAGTCACAAATTAAAAATATATACATATGTACTATATGTACGAGTATATTATAATATATATAATGGGTAATATTTGTCTTGGGCTAATCATTCAACACATCTCTCTCTCTCTCTCGCTCTCTCACTCTGGCTCTCTTCTCCTCTTGAATTAAAAGAACTTTTGAAATTCGAGTTTGCATTGAGTGATTTCAAAGATTGTGAAATGGATTGAATTGGCTGAATAGAGGCAAATATGATTTGTTGTATTTTTATAGACGTAAATACATATATAGTTTATATATGTATAGCAAGATTATAGAATATTAATGATTTTAGAATATTAAAGGGCAGTAAAATATTTCTGAATCAAGTTTCGCAACTAAATGTAATGTCAGAAATATAGGCGATATAATTTAGAAAGAATAAAGATAGAGTAAACGATCCTGCACAGGGTATTATACAAAACAACATATTTACCAAGAGAATTAAACTGTTATAAAAAGAAATAATTGATACTTGTTAGAGATAGTAAAACGAATATACGCATTAGTTATTTACAGGGTATTATGCAGTCAGCATACCAAGAAGAGGAACAAGAGGAGCCTTGTAAAAAGACATTACAGGGTATCATATATCCAACATAATTCAAGCTTTTCGCGTAACTGTAAAATAAATACGAAGCTGTTTTAAAATTCTTGAAGAGAGAGAGAGAGTGCAAACGAGTTGTTGACTTACAGGGTATACGAAAAACACATTAACAAAACCGAGTGCTTGTTAAATGTGCAAAACCGATATGCCCCCATTCGCTCACAGGATATGATGCAATCAGTATGCGAAGCAACCTCAAATTGACGTGAAACATTAAATAGAAGTCGAACGTCAGCACGGGGACAATTTAAATCAAAGAAGAGAAATCAGTAAAAAAACAATTATATGTATATATATTATAGACACACATTTATATACATACTATAAATTTAATACTAAAGAGCGATTTATCAGCAGAAATTGTTTTTTATCTCGCAGCTCAATTGATTTACATAATCAGCGAACACGCGTTTCATTTTGCTGGCTTAACTTTATTCACTCTCACTCTTCCGCTCCCCCTCTCTCTCTCACTCTGGCACTGCTTTGTCTCTTTCTAGCTCTTGTTGTTAAGCTCTGTGCATTTAATTGAATGCTGATTAAGTTTTTATTCAATGAACCAAAATGCACACACAAAACTCTCTACATAATGTGTGGCATACACTACATGCGTAAATGCACACACACACACACACACACACACAAATATATATAGTATATATATTCATAGATTAGTCATTGATATGGACAATGTGTTCCCATTCGACTTGTGGCACATTTCCAAACGTGAATAATTTAATAATGCCTCATTAGGTTAATGAATTTTGTTCTACTCGACAGCTGACTGATTGAACACCCCGATGTAGTACGCTAAATATTTGGATATATATATGGTACATATATAGATATGAAGAGTAAACCTTCTATTGACATTAAACATGCCTACAAACTAGAATTAAAATTATCTATGTAAAACCTTTAAACTCTTCAAAGATCCGAAATAGCTTTGCTTAAGTGAACTCTATATACGAAAAGGGAGCTCCACTATATAGATATATATTTCAAATTTTGATTGGATGATATTGATAATAATCTATATATATAAAAGAAAGTTGTGTAAAAGTGAAGACTGCTTATAACTTGATTTGGGCTGAACCAATTTTCATGGTTTTTGATTTGTTGGATTTGTCTCCGCAACGAGTTTAGTATAGGGTCTTAAAAATACTGAAAAAATTTGCCGAATACTTGAAAAACGCGGTTTTTTCCCCAAATGTTCAAATTTTTTTTATACCCAGTAGGCTTGGTAACAGTGACAGTTTTGACAATAGTGTAGAAGTAAATAAACAAATGTAGTCAGTCAGTCTACGGTCTCCTGACCTCGAGCAGACCTGACTATTCAAAAAAAAAAAAAAAAAAATTTTTTCAAATCAAAAGGAAAAATATTTCAAATCAAAAATCTGCAAAAAATCAAAAGATTAAAACCTGACTGTTCAAAAAATAAATAAAAAATTAAAAATTCGAAATTAAAAAAAAAAAAAAGGTAATTATTAAAAAGTGTATTTTTGGCTTTTTATATTTTCGGACTTTTAAACTTTATAAATATTTCAAATCAAAAATCTGCAAAAATTAAAAAAAAAAATCAAAAGATTAAAACCTAACAATCAAAAATAAATAAAAAATTCAAAATTCAAAATTCGAAATTAAAAAAAAAAAGTTAATTATTAAAAATTGTATTTTTGGACTTTTACAAAAGCTAAATATCTCGAAAGTTCAGGTATTTGTTTGTCTCAAACATAAATTTGTGTAAATTATTTATATTTATATTTCTCGATTGTTTTATATGGTTTTGTGCGAGGGCAGTATTACTATTAATAAAAATGCCGCGTCCTAGAAGATCTAATCTTTCCCGGCGGACCCATAATGCAATTAGGCAACGGAATAGCGCGAGTCAATTATCTGACGAAGAGCGAGAAATCGCACGAGAAAGGCTCCGCGTTAGTACCCAGGGAAGAAGGGCCTTAATTCGTGCTTCTCAAAGAGAGGCAGCCCGTGAAATGGCAATAAGAAATGGTTCAAGGATTGATTTGAATCGAGCAGCGTTTCGATATGATTGCACCATTGATTACAGCTTGAATCGTTTAGTTTGCATTGGTCCAATGGACGTTGTTTGCTAGCATTGTGGCGCATTGAAGTTTGCTGGTGAAACGCCCGGTTTGTGCTGCCTTAGTGGTAAAGTGACATTGCCATTAGCGGTCACCATAGCCATTGCGTTCCCTGCTTTATGGCGAAACACTAGAATCACGACATTTTCTAGCGAACACTCAAAAATACAATGTCTGTTTCCAAATGACATAATTTGGGGCGGAAAATATTGGAGACGGATATTTAAGGTAATTTACGTTAAAAATTTTATTTTCTATGACTGCCAAAAAAAAATTTTGAATAATGTAGTTTGTTAGATTTCTGTAAATAGTGTTTGTAAATATAACTATAACTATGGCTTTGAATTTAAAGATTCAAGGCCAGATTTGCCATCGCATTGGATCATTGCAACCTATTGAAGATGCACAGCAAAAATTCTTGCAAATATACTTCATGGGCAATATGGAAGAACAACTTGACCGGCGTCAAGAAATGAACACAGCTATGAAAAGAGCAATTCTCCATGATTTGCATGCTTAGAAATTTAAACCAACCAAAACTGTGCAATGGAACGCGTTTGGTGATAAGAAAACTGATGAGCAATGTGATTCACGCGTTGATACTCAAAGGAAAATTTAAAGATGAGGAAGTTCTTATTCCTAGGATTCCGATGAGCTCAACAGATATGCCCTTTGAATTTAAACGAATTCAATTCCCGCTTCGTCTTGCCTTCGCCATGACGATCAACAAGTCACAGGGCCAATCTTTGACTATTTGTGGCCTCAATCTAGAAAATGCGTGTTTTTCTCATGGTCAATTGTACGTGGCATGCTCACGTGTTGGCAAACGATCCGCATTATTTGTTCTTGCACCCGACCAAAAAACGAAGAATGTCGTTTACAACAAGGTGCTTGAATGAAAATCCGATTAATAAATTTATCAGTGTATCCCAGCCTGAACAACATAGCTTTCAACAATTTTTTACCTAGAAATAATATAGAGGGCAATGCAACGTTTGCCGGGCCAGCTAGTATTATATAAGATATCTGCGTATACATATATGATTTGTATGGTATAGTAATTGAAAGGCGACTTTAAACTCTACGAAAATTCGAAAAGGTTTTGGTTAAAGAATCTTAAAATAAACTAACTTATATACGAAAAGAGATCCTTTATATATCAAATATTGATTGGTTGATATGATAATATTATATAT
The DNA here is from genome assembly GCF_054131065.1 of Drosophila arizonae. Lineage (NCBI taxonomy): Eukaryota > Metazoa > Arthropoda > Insecta > Diptera > Drosophilidae > Drosophila > Drosophila arizonae. The sequence continues at coordinate 21,152,421 of NC_142924.1, forward strand.
GATATATACTTATACAAATATGATGTTTATATACGATATATCATATAGAGATCTACATGAAACTGTTGTGCAAGGCAGAAGGAATGTTTTTGCTGGGCGTGACCGACTGTCTGATGTTGGTTCATGGTCAAAAATCGATACTGTTTACGACATTCCTCACCTATCAAACCATTTAATGTCAAGCTCTAAGTGTGAAGTAGGCGATTCAGTTGACTAACTTAGCGATCTTATCCGCCGCAACACTATACAAAATAAAGTTTTGTTCGATTTGCCACGCCTACAATAGGCACGGAGGTATATACTACGACACAATTATAGGCTGTAAGAGATTTAGGATTTAGATTACAATAATAAAATAATTCAAATAATTTTTGTAAGCATATAATAATCAAATAATAAAAAATAAATAATAAATATTGAAGATAATAAGCAGTAATGAATAATAGTAATATGAATATATTATAAATAAGTATCATAATTAAATACAACAAAATAATATCAATAATATCTAATAAAATTTCAATATATTTTTATATTTGTTCTTTAACGTATTTTAAGCAACAACAACAACAAATGCTGGGCCTCGAGCTCTCTAAACAAGTTCTTTAATAATTAATTATAATGGTATTATCATCCGAATTTGTCAATAAATTTATTATATTATTTTTTATTGTGACTTCCAGAAGCCATTATAACTTAAGATAAGTTAAATGTGCGCAAGTCAATAGAAATATCAACGGTTTAACCGGGACCCGAGGCGAGATCTGAAATGTGTTTTGTTTTATTATTCTTTCGTTTCTCTGAATTACAAATTGAGAATTATACGTCGCATATTTAATGAGTAGATTTATTTAATCGAAAACCGAATATAAAAACCCGTTCGCCTCAGAGAGCACGAAATGAGATCGTATGACAGAATCGATCGATATAGGCGTGGGAATAACAGAGCCAAAGTGGGAATGAGCTCAGCTATCGCTTAGTCGCTTCCGCTAATGCAAATCGCTCCAACTAAACACCATGATAGCTGTGCTTAATTAGGCAGTAGAATAAGACCAAGAAGAGTCTAAGCAGCTGCTTGAGCTGGGAAAATTGTGGCAGGAAAATGCAGTTTCCCATGGCCTATGCGATTTCACACTTTTGGCCAATAAATTCGCAAGAGATATATACATATGTATATATACACGTGTATATTTGTGTTATTGTGGACTACTCTAAACAGAAGCGTGGCTAATGAGGCAACCCACGCACGCAACATGTGTAAGGAAAACCTCAAAGAAAACCCATAAATAAGGCTGCAAATCTGCAAGGAAAATGTGTCAAAACTAAACAAAACCCGGGAATATTACGACATACCGAATCTCTCTACATCTCATGCTCTCTCTCTCTCTTTCTCTGTCTCTTCCTCTCACTCAGTCAGCCTCTGCTCGTTAGAGATGAAGCTAAAATCGATGCTCGTGCTACCTGCTCGACTGCTACCTGCAGCTAATGGCCAATGGCTAATGGCTAATGGCCATTGCCGACATAAATCCATAAAAACCAGCAACAACAACAAGAGAACAGAAAGAAAATAATTAAATTGCAATTATGTGCAAACAATTCGAAATCCGGAGATTCGGAAAAAGTTAATTACACGATAATAAAGAGCAGAAGTCCCAGCCGCAGACACCTCGTACTCATGCTCAGACTCTCCACTCAGCTCACCTGGCCTACACCCAGGTATTCTATACATCCGCACTCGCCCTCTCTCTGTCTCTCTTTTATGCTGTGCCGTGCTGTGCCTTTCGCATTTTTGCTCTTTGGGCCGAGTCTCTGGACTTAAGCTGACATTAATGTGCATTTGGCTGTGGCTTCTGCTCGGCTCTCTGGGTCGGGCTTAATCGGGTTTGTTTGACTGATTCCTGGTGACATGTCATCTACATTATCATTAACGTCTGCATCACTCTCTCATTCTCGCTCCCTCTCTCTCCCTCTCTCGGCTTGATCAGCATTTAGCATTCAGCGATTGCCTAGACGATTAGCCGAGCCCTCGCCTAATGAAGACGGACAAACAAATTAGCCTTTGGTCTCGATTCGCATTAGCGTCTCGCCTTCACGTTCAAGCAGACAGAGACACGCGTCGCAGACATGATTGCATTTCAATGCGACGGGCTTACCTCACAAAAAAAAAAAAAGAAGAAGAAGCATTAGTCATAATCGTTAGTTATCGTGACTAAGGTAAGGCTTTGGCTCTGCTTTGCCTTTGGCTAATTTCGTCTGCGAGCCCGGAAAATGAGCGAGTTAATTATTTCATTTTAAAGATTTGCGTGGAATTTCGTTTGCGATTTGCTTTACGGGCAGAGCTCTGCGTAACTGGAAATTGTGAATCACGAATTGCAAGTTAAAAAGGGCTAGATGATCTCATGAGTTTGGCTGTCTGCGCTATTAACTCGAAACCCCAACGACGTGAGGTCTAACTCGATAATTTCCTATAAAACTGTCAGCGGATCTAGAACTAGGGAACTCAGGGAAAGTACTCGTCTGATAAAAAATTAATTGAATGAGACCAGAAAGGTGGCACAAGAAATAATTCAAGTACACATGTAATATACAGAACTCATAAAGTCAGACATTGGGTGAATTGATTTATAATGGCCTTCCAGGTCTAAGCAAGATAATTTCAGTACCCCCATCTACCATAATGAGACCTATTTGAACTTATCTCTCCGTGCCTTTGTCGCTCGAGAAACGGACGGATAGAGATAAATAGGGAATACGTGCGGATTGAGGCTAGGTAGAAAAGATAAGGCCAGAGAGAGGAAGAGAATAGAGATGGAAGCGGAAATTGAGATAGATAGACATAGAGAGAGGGAGAGAGAAATACATACATAGGAGAAAGAGAACGAAATAGATAGACAGAGAAATAGAGAGAAAGAGGGAAAGAGAGAGGAAAACATAAAGAGAAAAGTGAAAGTGAGAGAGATATAGAGAAAGATATTTAGAGAGGGAGGGAGAGCGAAAGATAGGAGAAGATATAGATAGTCAGATTGACAAAGAGAGATTCCTAGATTTAGATTTTGATTTAAAATATTATTAAAATATTCTTGACTTTGATTGTCACAATTATAATCTAATTCTAATGAGTGAGAATACAAGCAATGGTAAAAAGCGATTCGCACATCATGAAGAAATTAGAATGCCTGTATAAATAGATTTGTGCTTTTCAAGGAAACATCTCATAGAAAGCATCTATTTCTGGAAGACGAAGATTCACTTCAAATGTTTTGCCTGCCTCTCTTCATCAGGCTAATTGCATTCAGTTGTCTCTGTGCCTTTGCCCGCCTTGAATGTCCAGAAAATTCTCTTAAATTCGTACAAAATTGAATTCAAATTCCAAAAATCAATTACCCCAGCTTAGCATTTAGTCCTTAATTAGATCACGTGGAATTAAGTTAAAATGTTACTAAAGCAGGTCAACTGCCTGGCCGCCTGACCGCCTGGCCGGCTGACCGACTGCGCCGTTGGCCGGACTGAGTGACAGCTGGGGTTCAGGCGAGCTTAATTAGATCTGCATACCAAATGTGGCATGCAACACGGGCTTGCCCCGGAACAGGAGGCGCACGGGATAGCGAAAGGAGTTCAGAAAGCCCAAATGTGCTGAGCTGCGAGCATGCACAGCTTGGCACTGCTCTCCGCGTGTCTGTGCCTGGCCATGGCTGCCAACTGGAGGGAGATGGCGAGTCCCAGTCCGAGTCCGTCCACTGTGGACAGCTATCAGGCCGAGCTGAAGCAGCTGCTGGAGCGGATGCTGTGGCGGGCGCAGGTGCAGCGCTGCTTCGCCGTCATCACGGACGAGCTGCATCTCGCCCTCTACGATCGAAGGTACTTCGAGGCGGCGGGCCGGAGTCCCCGACCCTTCTATGTACTGCGAGTGAATGCGAGCGAGAGCCTGAATGAGCCACCCCGCCACTTGGAGCTGCTGCTGCAGTCCGTCAAGGCCAGCGACTGCGACCTGGTCGTGCTGACCCTGCTCAACGGCTGGCAGGCGAAGCAGCTGATGAGGTTCCTCTACGTGAGTCGCGCCCTGGACATGCAGAGCAAGTTCATCCTGCTGCACGACGTGCGCCTCTTCGCCGAGGACATGCTGCACGTGTGGAGCGTCTGCGTCAATGCCGTCTTCCTGCGCAGGCAGCAGGACAACAGGTGAGTCGCCGCGGCACTCGAGATTGACTGACTCACAGATACCACGCACATCAGCAGCTACAGCATCTCGACCATCGCCTTTCCCGGCATCCTGAATGGCGTTGTCGTGGTCAAGCAGCTGGCCACCTGGGAGGTGGGCAAGCGCATTGATTCAGCAATCGTCTTCAAGGATAAGACAAGGAATTTACAAGGTGAGCGAGAGATGTTCAGAAATCGTAGTATGATCAGTATCTAAAATTTAGTTGATGAGAAATAGATAGATTAGAGAGCTAGAACATAGTTAGAGATAATTTCTTTATGTAGAGCAGCAGTAAATAGGTTTGACAATTGAAAGTTTAAACAGTTATATCTCATCAAAGAAAACTCCGATTAGAATTAAATCAGTTTTGAAATATTAAATAGAAATATAAAAAATTAGATAACAAATTCAACATATAAAACAAATAAAATAAAATATAATATATTAAAATCAATAAAATATTCCAGTCTGCAAATTTTTATGTTGCTGGATATCTATTTTATTTAATTATTTAACTGTTAAAGATGTTTACAATTTAAATCGTTGAAGATAGAGAACAGACGGACATAGTCATCGGCCTTATAGAGAACATATTTTTGATGGGTATATTACGCCTAGTTATGCTGTTACTTATTTTGCTTTACATATTTCCATATTCAATGATTTTGAGGCATAAAATCCGCACTTAAAATAGTATTTTTCCGTCTCTTTGAATAGATTATTGCTGATCTGAAAAATGACTGCTAAACGTGCATAAATATATCTACTTTCTTTAAATTTCATGTTTCTGAATTGTAAATAAATATGATTAATAAGTAAAAAGATTTAATTGTTCAATATAATTTATTTATATTGAATTATATTATATTACAATATTAATAATAATATTTTTTTTTTCACAAAATTTTTATTTTATATTGTGTTGTATTTATGTTATATCATAAGATCATTTAACTGAAAATACCACATATATTACATACTTATTTCTCTGAATTTCTTGCATGAACTACTTTATAAATGTAATTTTTGATATCTTTAAAATTTGTACCTTCAGGTGCTGAGCTCCCGGTGGCCATAGCTGAGCACGTGCCGATGGTGTATTGGAATAGGCCCACGAATAGCTATAAAGGCGTCGAGATTGGCATCGTGAAGGCCCTTGCCAAGGCGCTCAACTTTGAGCCGGTGTACTACGCCGTAAACGAGACTGAGGCGGGGGAATGGGAGCAGTCAGCGCACTCGAACGAGACCCACTTGGAGAAGGGTCTAATTGGAGAGCTGGTAATATGCAAGGCACACATCAGTGAGCAAATAATCCAATGAACGGCTCTGAGCAGGTGCGTCACCAGGCGCGCATTGGCATTGGGGATCTGCACACGTTCCAGAGCTACGTGCAGCATGTGGAGCTGAGCGCGCCACACAGCGTGGAGTGCCTGACATTCCTCACACCCGAGTCGTCGGCAGACGAGTCCTGGCAGACCTTCATACTGCCCTTCAGCGGCGGCATGTGGGCAGGTGTGCTGCTCTCCCTAGTCGTCGTCGGCAGCGTCTTCTACCTGATCAGCTACTTCAATGCGCTGCTCACCTCCAGCAGCCAGGTGTCATTCTTTCGCTGCCTGCGCCGCAAGCGAGTCGCCAAGCGGGATCCCCTCTCCTGGCGGCGCTTGAGCTTTCGCATCACTCTGGGTCGCCCTCGGCTGACGAATGCTCCACATCGCGACATCTTCGACGACTACTCCAACTGCATCCTGCTCACCTACAGCATGCTGCTCTACGTGGCTCTGCCCCGCATGCCCCGCAACTGGCCTCTGCGCGTGCTCACGGGCTGGTACTGGATCTACTGCATCCTCCTGGTGGCCACCTACAGGGCGAGCTTCACAGCCATCTTGGCTAACCCAGCAGCCAGGTGAGCGTCGCACCTGTCCCTATTCCTGGCCATTCATTCATTTATAAACTCCTCCTGCCTCAGCATCACCATAGACACGCTCAAGGACCTCAGTCGCGCTCGCATCCCACCCACAACCGGAGCTGTGGAGAATAAGCAGTTTTTCGTCGAGTCCAGCGACGATGCGGCTCGCGAGGTGGGCGCACGCATGGAAATAGTAAATAATACGGATGACTTGGTGGGTTCAATAGGGATTTCCATTACCCAGATCTATATATAGACTCCCGACTCTCCTCCCACGTCAGACCAAACGCATCGCACGTGGTCAGTGCGCCTACTACGACAACGAGTACTACTTGAGGTATCTGCGCACGTCGGGTGCTGCTAAGGGCGTGGCAACGGGCGCTTTGCACATCATGAGGGAGTGCGTTGTCCACATGCCCGTGGTCCTCGCTCTCGAGAAGAACTCGGCGCTGAAGCCGCATGTGAACAACATAATACAGCATTTGGGTGAGGGAGGTGGGTGCCACGCAAATCTTGATCAGTTTTCAAGCATTCCACTTTCTTCATCTTTCTAATAGCTATCTTTATCTCTTCCGTCAATTTGAATTGCATCTGTACTCCTTCCTTCTGTCCCTCACTGAGTCACTATTTATTTGTCTCTCTGTTTTACTCTTCATCTGAGGTACTCTCTCTCCCTCTCATTCGCTTTTTTTCCCCTCTACATTTCTATCTCTCGCTCTCTTCCTTTTTTTTTCTATTTCTCATTCTATTTCCTTCACAAATCTCCATCACACGCAATTTTTCTCTCTAGCTATATTTTTACATATTCGATATCTTTCTCTCTGTACCTCTCACACACTCACTTCTCTCTCTCTCTCTCTCTCTCTATCTATCTATCTATCTTTACCTTTCACTATCTCACAATAATATCTCATTCATTCTCTTCCTTTCAGTATCTCTCCCACGTTCTCCCTCTCGCTTTTTTTTTCTCTCTCTCTCTATATACCTCTCTCTCTCTCTCGAATACTCTGTGTATCTCTCACTCTCTCCAGGTCTCATCTCTAAGTGGCTGCGAGACGCCATCATTCGTCTGCCCGCCGAGGAGCGAGCACCTCAGGAGGCGCTAATGAATCTGCATAAGTTCTGGAGCTCCTTCGTGGCTCTGGGCATCGGATACCTGCTCTCCATTGCCGTGCTGCTCGTGGAGCAGTGGCACTTCAGGCACGTCGTGATGCAGCATCCCATATACAATGCTCACAATCCCAGTCTATACTATAACTTCAAGCGCCTCTATCCAGATGAATAGCTCAACGCAGTGCGGAAGATTGATGGCGACTTGTTTCGGAATTTCTACAGCATCCAAATATATACAAACGTATATAGATACTCATATTTATATATTTAGCAATTAGAAACATATTGTTCTGTGCACTCATAAAAAGAATTGACAAATGTTTTGTTTTGCTGTTGGCCGTTGGCCGTTGCCCGTTGGCCATTGAGAGCTGACGCAATCGATGGGATGGATGGATACCCTTGGATAGCATCGACATGCCATATAATACCATATATCAAATCGGTTTAAGTGGCCTCAAGTACCAAGTGCAGCAATGTGGTTCATAAATTCCGAGACGATTCAATTCGTTCCATCGCATTTCGTAAATAATAATTCGCATCGAAGCACATTAAGCATTATTTGTTTATTGGCCAACAGTAAGTCCATCCGAATGCTAAATACTCGTAAATAATTCCACTCCATTCCATTCCATTCGATGCCCAAGTGCCAGACTAAACACTCAGAGCCAAGAAAGCGATATCATTAACATTTCAATAGAAGCGCTTAACTCTGCCCAAATCACGAGCCGCTCAGCACTCGAGAGCTACTAAGAAACCAAGAATTATTTGTATTCATTATTGCTATAATAGATATGACCAGGAAAAATACTCGAAGAAAGGCGGGGCTGTAACTCCCTGTGTTTAATATAATCTTAATATATATAATATTCATGTATATGCACAGATATATCTTATTTATATATACAAAAAATAGAATGAAATGATAAAGTTCAAATATTTTATTATATATCTATGATATATATCTGTAACCATAAATATATCAAATGAAATAAATAGTCAATTTCAGAAATAGTATTTAAACAAAAAATTGAAAAATTTCAAGAATTTTAGAAAATTTTTTCATATCTCTTGATACTTGTTCTTCAAGTGGTGTCTTAATTAGACGTCTATTCATCTGTCTCAAGTTTATTTATACTATTGTTGAGAATTTTAGTTTTTACATTTTTTTAAAATAATAACTACTTCATCTACAAAAAAAAAAAAATAAAATAAAATAAAATAAATAAATAAATAAAAAATAAAAAAAATAAATAAACAAATAAATAATATGTAAAAAGTTTATTATTTTATTAATGGCCTTGGTTGGCTGAAATCTATATAATATATATATAATTTTGAACTGTTTTCAATTGAGACTATCATTTAGTATTCACAGTTTAATATATGTATTTATGTTTATATTCAGTTTTGGATTCATAAATAAATTAAATTTAAACTTTAAATAACGATATATGATATATGAAACATGACCATTATTTAATATTATATATTTTTAAATTTTTAAATTTAAAAAGAAAGGGAATATCTACACTCTGAAGAATCTAAGACCTAAATAAGCTCAGTGCCTTGAGAGATTTTTTACCTTGACTACAAATTATATGATATACAAATTTATGACTACTTTTGCTGATGGAATGTGGTTTGCTGGTAGGGGTAGTAAATCGGAAATGAGTTTAACATTTGCTTTATCGCAAATGTAGGATAAGGTATTTCACGCTTTTGTTTGTGAAGCGTTTCAGAATCCAAATAAGATCTGAAATTACCAAATTTCAAATGAAATCCGATTAGCGTCAAATGGGTTATGCTTTATTCATGATAAATAAACAGCTTCCAAGGAACGCTTATCAAAAGCCAAAGATTTCACAGAACTGTATTGTTTATTCATATGCTATGCCAAAAAGAACCGAAAGGCAAATGTTTTCATCCGTCGGCTGTTGGGTGTATATTAAATATTATTCATAATCTGCATTGTTTTGTTTAACTTTGGCTGTGTTTAGCTGCTCTTACTGCATAAAATGTAATTAATTCATTTAGCAGACGAATTGCATAACAACAACAAGAGCAGCAATAGAAGCAACAACAACAACAATGCGATTTCATTATTATTCGTTCATTTCTGGCATTTTTTCTCAGCTTGTTTTGTTATTTCTTTTGATAAATATTTATGGCTCTTTCATTTGTTTTCTTTCGTCTCAGTTGCTGTTGTTGTTGTTGGGGTTCCTTTGCTTACAATTCTATTTTATTTAATTTAATTAGTTTAGCTTTATTTTACATTGCTTTGCTTCAGCTGCCCTGCCTCACTCTGCTCATCCACTTTCAATTCTCACTTCATAAAATTCCGCATTCCTTACACTGTCCTACACACACACACACACACACATGCAGATAAATACATAAATTCTTGCTGTTCATTTTGTTTAGTTTAGTGCTTTCTTGTTGCTGCTGCTGTTGCTATACACATTACATAAAATCTCTAATTGGCATTTCCGCTGCAAGCAGCCAACTCAGCTGCTGCTCCAATTGGAAAAATCAAAGAATAAACCTTGCATTGTTCTGCTTGACTCAAATGAAGTCAAATATTTCTCAATTACGTAAATTTGTTAAAATATTATGAAAACACAACATTTATTAAATATAATACATCTGCTACATTTTCAAGGTTTCTAGCGAACAGCTTAAAAGTATGCTGCAGTTTTGTTTACCAAAAAGAATTCCGATATAAATGCTAATCAGAGAAACATTGTCTGTAAGTTTTAGTAAAACTCTTTGTTTATTGTACATTAAATCATAAAGTTTATTTTGCCTTTATAAATAAAACAACAGTAAACAAATTGCACAATTTTTCATTGTTTGAATATTACAAAATTTTCACAATTCAAATTAATTTGAATTTTCAAATATTTTGCATATATAAATATACATTTTTAAAATAATTAAAAACCATGGACACCGACACCATTACGTATTATATAGTATGTATGTAGTTGTATATAGTTCTAATAATCTATGCATTTTAATCGTATTCAGTTGGTTCGGCCATCAGGCAGCGTCGGCTGAATAAACTTTAATAAAACGTTCTTAAACAAGTTAAAAGCAAATACCACATGACTAAATTCTACGCATATAAAACTATATATACCTATATATATATATGTATTTATTTATATTTTCATATAGGCTTCTTTCTGCGTTTATTCATCTTTTTGTGTACGCATACAAAATCTACAAACAATTCGTTTTCTTATAAGTTTTATTCAATTTGCTGAGGCGTAGAAATCGCGTAAATCCGGAACGTCTTCAGTTTGTTAGCACAGTTTTACTTTGTTTTTAGTGAATCAATTCCTTATTTTTAGAATATCATATCTAGCACTTGTTCAGCACGGATTTACCAGCGATTTGAGTATCTTATAGTTGTTGAACATAGTTTTTCATTTGTATAGACTTATTATATAACTGAAGATCAACGGTAAGTCTGTTGAAGTCTATAAACTAATACATATTATATATATTTCATTTAAAACGTTTAGCAGCTGCTTTTAAAATATATTTTCTGTTTAAGTTCTATTTCAGTTATGGCGTTTTCTGGACAGCATCGTAAATAATATTCATCGTGCAAAGTATTCACTCAGTTTATTCAAGACATTCAATTGCCTTACTTCAGTTTGTATAAATCAAATATCATGTTAGATGTGATATAGGAAAAGATTAATAACTAAATCGCATTGCGCTCGCCGTTATACAATATATAGTTCTATACTTATATATATATAGACTGCTTTAATATATATATTTATCACTGTTGCTGGTTTAACTTGATGCTATTGTTGCCGACTGGCCTAAGCTGTGGCCTCCGCCGTTTCCGCCTCGAATACCTCATCGGACTCCTGGCCAGCCGCGTATTCCTCCCGTTCCTGCTCGGGATCTTCCCCATCCACGTCGTCCTCTTCGTAGTCCTCGGGATACTCGCCGAACTCTGAGGACTCACCAAGCGTCCAGGCATCGTTTTCCATTGAATTTCTTGGGCTGTAGTTTATGCTGCCCGTGATGGTCAGATTGTTGGCCGGACGAAGGACACTGAGAGAGCGAGAGCCAAGCGCATGGGCAGGAGTAGACAAAATGAGATCATGATTAGATATCGATAAGGCAGTATAGACCATATCAGTTGAATGTATTCAATGAGTGTAGCGAATACAAAACAAGTGCTAAACTAGCGACTAACTAAGCTTTTTAATAGTTGTCTTATATAGTATATGTGTGTGTGAATGTTGTATTAGTTTGAGGTATCATTAGGATTATTAAAGGTAACGAGAACACGAATTAGTTTTCAAGACAAGGCAAACATTTGTACAGCTAACGAACAGTTGTTAGATTTGTTATGGAGTTAGTTGACTGCTAGCCAAATGCAATATGAATATGATATACTAAATACTTTAGATTGGCCCAGCTAACACAAGGCTAATTTTGATTGGTTGTCCTACAAAGTTTACGACATTTCCGACAATTGCACAAATCGATTGCGAGCAGGAATATATAACATATCTCTATATATATATATATATAGCAACGTATAAAATGAGTTCAATGCAAACAGATAACAAACAGTAACGAGCAACTAGCAACGAGTAACGATTAACGAGTAACGGGCAACGAGTAGCGAGTGGCAAGTGGCAAGTGGCGAGTAGCAAGTGGCATTGGGGCAACTTCTCTATTACATTGGCAAACTCGTTGGAACTGTGCAGCAATTCGTTGTCGTTGTCGCTGTCGCTGTCGTTGGATTAGATAGATTCGTAAATGTACAAACGAGTTATAATCCGTATAAGAATTCGTTGCTTGGTTTCGAATTGATACTAGAACCGGGCTCTAGTAACACAATCAAGATTAATTACGTAGGAATTCGCTGTGGTCGGCTCTGCTTGCACCATATTAAATGTAGTGTAGAAGAGATGTGTGTGTGTGTGTGTTCGGTGTGTTTGCGTGTGTGTGGAAAGATAGTAGTCGAATGTTGTGGTGTTGGTGTATCTTGGTTACAGATCGGTCACTAGCACACCATCCGTTGGTCATAACAGTCCACGGCGATAGTGTGAGCGTGATGGTCTACAGAGATAGCAAAGAGGCGGTTTGCGTAGGTTTGTTTAGGTGTTGGTTGGTTGGTGTACAGAAATTAAAAGAAAAAGAAAATAATTAGCAAAATTATAACATAAATAGGGATTATACATTGTTTTTAACTAAATGTCCTACAATTTTGAGAGACTATTTAGATATTTGGAGAGTATATATATTATGCAATGCTGTGCCTATAAACAGCATCGGGAGCACTACGAGAGATTAAATCGTAAGCGTAAGTGTTTATTAAAGGTGAGTTACGATTAGGTTTTAATTGGTCGTTAGACGCACCTTTACCTCTAGCCGCGATATAACCCACAACCTTAAGCTAATCATAATAATTGAATAAATGGAAAAAATAAGAAAGTTACGCTTAAAAATATATATAGAAATTATAGTATACGCTCTAATAAAGTGCTACTCAATCCTCGCCTAAAAACTAAATGTAATCTCAAGCTACAGCGATCTGAGAATATTTCGAGGATAGCTTTTCTATTTCCTAATGCAGTGAAATTAAATTAATAACTGAATGAGGAGGCATAAAGTCATGTTGATACCTTTCTAATCAAATTCGTCAATATCAAATAGTTTCGATCTGTCGATTAGGCAAATTTATAGAATACAGAATACATATACATAGAAATGATAAATTGAAAGAGTAAATATATGTACTTTAAAAGAATTAAGGGCTATGCAGCTTAAGGTCATATATATCATGTCTTTAGTAATATTTGTTGATTATAAGGACAACAGTTTAAAGCAGATTGAACATCGACCTTCAGTCTATTGCGATTATAAATAAATGAAACTCGTAAAGCTTCAGAGCTATTTAAAATTTTCCTTTTTGACATTAAAATTACTACTACTATTGAAAATAAGAATAGAATGTATCGAAGGTGGGACTAATCTTACCTAGTTAGTTAAAATTATTCTATTATTTTAAAAATTAAATTCGACTTAAGTTCATGGGCTAATTAGTTCATTTGTAACTGAATTTAATTTGACAGAATCTATATCTTTTGAATTAAATAGTTTTAAAATTAAATTCAATTTGTCAGGAAGTTTAGATATTGATATGTATGCATAAATAGTCCCAGTTGGATTATATTTAAAATTTAGATTATTCAATAGTCACATTAGTTTCATTTTTTTAAATATATCTCGGCATTAATTTCAATGTTCATTGAATTCGAGTAGCTAAAACTGCATTGATTCTATTAGCTAATTGACCTTTCTAGGACTAAAGGATTATACCCCAATACCTCTTATACCTCTTGTGCAAAAAGTCACAAATCTATATTTAGGGACTATATAGGCTAATATAGACTGAGTTGTTTTTTTATAGTTATTCTGAAACGGTTCACTAATCGACGCGTTTCATCAAACACCTGATTGAGATCTAAATATTTTATATTAATCGTAAACGCAGCGCTGGGCCCCTTCCCACACAGGTGCTGGGCATTTACCTTTCGAAAGGCACATCGTCAGCCACATTATTGTATTGCTGCTGGGCCTGGGCCTGCGTCTGGGCACGCCGCGCCTCCTCTTTGCGGCGTCGATCCTCGGCAGCCGCCTTCATGGGATCGTAGGTGGAGCGGCGCTTCCACATGACCATCTCGGCCTCCTTCTGTTTGTTCACTGTGGAGAGGATTTTGGAGTGTTTTATGACAGTGACCAATTGGTATATTTTACTGTACTCACCTGAGGCATCGCGCCGTACACTGGATGAGGCGCGCATGCCGCCGCCGCCACCCAGAGATGTGGTGCTGCTGTTCATCACAGAGGTGTTGGAGCGCACGCTGCGATTGCTGGCACGCGTGCCATCGCCACGGCTCAGGCCCATGGAGGAGGCGCTGGGACTGCGCTTCATTTGTTCGGCTGGCTTGAGGGTGCTCTTGGCATCGTTCTTGCGCAAGAAGTTGTTCGACTGCGCCGACTTGTACTTGGATATGTCGAGGTACTTGGGCTGCACGCGCATATTGCTTGTCGCGCTGGCCGTCTGCAGCAGCTGCTTCTTGGCATTGGCCAGGCTGCTGGGCACCTGCTGAGCCAAGCGACTGAGGCTCGTCTCACGTGGCATGGACTGCCGCAACTTGGGTCCGCAGCCAGAGGCAGCGCGCGGCTGGGCGCTCTTGATGCCGCGCCGTGGCAGCTCCGGCGTATTGGGGCAGGCCACCAGCCCAGCTGCTGCTGCCTGGGCAGCCGCACTCAGCTTGCCTGCAGGCGCCGAGCTGGGCTTCGATGGCGTGAGCCCCTGGCCAGTTGCACTTGCTGCTCCACTGCCCGCCACGCGCTGTTTGCTGCGCTCGATGCGCATGAGCAGCGCCTTGTTGAGCCGCGTATTAGTCAGCGGCACAGCCGAGTCGGAAGCATTGTGCGTTTGTTGTGCCTGGCGCGACCTCTGCTGCAGCTGCTGCTGCTGTTGCTGCTGCTGCTGATGATGATGCTCCAGCTCCAGCTCATCCTCCTCCTCGCCGCTGGAGTAGTAGGGGCCCGTGGTGCCCAGCTCGTCCTCGTCGTTGATGTAGTACTGCAGCTCGTTGTCGTAGTCGCTGTACGACTGATCGAAGTTGTTGCTGCTGGCGGACTTCTTCAGCTGCAGCTGCAACTGTTGCTGCTGCTGCTGCTGCTGATGTTGCAGGTGGCGGGCCGCTGGCGGAGTATACAGATTCTGAAAGTTGGGGCGCGCCTGGCGCAGATTCTGCAGCGGCCGCTGGAAGGAGCTGGAGCGGCGCAGCGGCGATATGGAGCCAGCAGACGACGTGGGCAACTCCACGTGCTCCACATCGTCCAGCGAGTTCTTGCGCCGATGCAGCTGCTTCAGCAGATACTCGCCGCTGGTCAGCAGCTGCAGCTGCGCCTCGTTGATGCTGCTGGTCATCAGCGCACGATGCAGCGGCGAGCGGCGATAGCCCGCCGACGTTTCCAGACTGTGCTGGGGACTGCACTGGTTGGCCGGCGACTTGACCGAGCTGCGGCGCGAGTTCGTCTGCGACGGCATTTGCTCCATGGCTGGCCGCGAGCGGCTGGCACTGCGCGCACGTCCCAGCGTGTGCAGCGGCGAGGGGATCTTGCTGGGACTCTTTGGCGGCTTGTACGGCTCGCCCGGCATCTGGCCCGGGCTGCACAGCGCCGGATCGCTCGCGTAGTCACAGTCACCCAGCAGTCGGTAGCGCTCAGCCAGGCTGCGATTCAGCTTGGCAGCTGCGGCATACTGGCGCTGCTGCTGCTGATTATACAAGCTGAGGCTGTCATCCGTCAAGGAATCCGCGCCAGTGTCCGAGCAATTGTAGCTGCGTGTCATCAGCTGCTGGATTAGAGAGAGAGAGATGATTTACTACTCATTTACAGCTCTATTTACAATCTCTGCTCACCTGTGCCTGGGCCTGAGCCTGCGCCTGCTGCTTGCGGCGATTCGCCGAGCTGCCGCTCACATCCTGGGCGAGACTGCGAGCACGCGCATTGCGCGCCCACTCCTGTATCCAGTCCTGCTTTGTGGGCGCCGACTGCAGCAGCGCTGCCTCTGTGGGCGTGGTCGGCGTCTCAGGCAGCTGATGTAGCTGCTGCTGCTGCTGTTGTTGTTGCTGCTGTTGGTTGTTGCTGCTGGTGAACACATTCAGTCGATACTCCGCCTTCTGGCGATCCGTGGCGCTGCCTGCTATGGCCTGGGCCTGGGCGTGACGCAACTTGGCCTCGTTGCTCACGTACTCGGAGCTGTCGATCTGCGAGGTGGACAGACTGTGCGAGTGGCGCGTCAGCTTGGGGTGCGTGTCCAGTGCCCGCTGCTTGGCCAGCACGCCGCTGGTCGTGACGCTGGTGAAGCAGCCCACATCGGCGGCCGGCGAGCGGGGCGAGGGAGGCGTTGGCGGCGCCTGCGTGTGGAGCGCTCGAGACTTGAGCTGCTCCAAGTAGGCGCCCGTGGCATTGGCACTGCTGCTGTTGCCCTTCTGCTCCTGTTGGGGCGTCTCATGGTAGTAGTTCACCTCCAGCACATTGCTGGCGCGGTTGGGCTTCACGGCCAGCTGCTTGGGTCGCAGCTTGGCCGACGCAGTCGCAGTCGCTGTCGCAGCAGCGGCAGCAGCAGCCGCCGCAGCATTACGATCGATGTTCATGAGATCCTTCTGCTCCTCGGTGTAGTTGTCGCCGTCGAGCGTGTAGGTGCCCGCCTCGCTGACAGCATCGTCCTCGGCGCTCTTCATATCACTCAGTGGAGGATGCGGGCACAGCAGCTCCACCTGCTTCAGCGCCAGCTGCATCGCTGTGGAGCGCGGCGTGAACTGCGCGGTGCGATTGGCCAGCATATTGGAGGTGCCCTTGGGCGGCGCAGGCTGGGCCTGCTTTGGCTTCTGGCTAGGCACACGGGTGGGCGGCTCCGTCGTGGCCGAGCTGCGCGGCGACCAGCTGTGTCGCTTGGAGGCGTCTCTCACCCGGGATGCGCTGCGCTCACGTACGCGCATCCTCACCGCTGGTGCTGCTTCGGTGGTGGGCGTGGCTGCCACGGAAGCATCATCGGCCACGCTGCTGGCATCCAGACTGCTGCGCTGCGACTGTCGCCCGTTGGCGCTATTGGCCGAGCTGGCTTCGCTCTCCAGCTTGGACATGGAGGCTCCTCGCCTGTGCCGGTTCTGAAAGCGCTCCATCATGTTCTTGTAGCGCGCCGCCTGAGCCGCCGAGTCGTTCTCCGAGGCGTCAAAATGATCAATGGTGAAGGCCAGCGACTGCTTGGTCGCCGTCGAAGTCGACGCCGTCGACTCCTCTTCCACATCAGCAGCGTCGCTTTCTTTGTTGCTGTTGCTGCTCTGCCGATGATTCGCTCTGCCCAGCACAGCCGCTGCAATGGAACAAAGAGGTACAATTAAATTAGCATTTATTTACAGTTGCGATCGAGTCCAGTTGGACGGTGAAAACGAATCTAGCTTGCGAGAGCATCATCGCTCTCAGTGCGATGTGCCAACTCAAGTGGCAAGCTGAGCGGGCAGCAGAGCCAGGGCCGGCTCAGCCAGCAAACGGGCAACTGGGCCCCTGAGAGTGGAGTGGGGAGAAAGTGTGGAGTGGGCACATACAACGACAGTTAAAGCACTTGAAGAAATTACTTATCTCTATAATTATTATATATTAATGCCATTTTATGTCGTTATTAAAAAAGAGAAACAGCAATTTCCGTATATTAAATACACTGCATATTCGCAAGACTAAACAGACTCGATCATTTTAATATGTGAGTATTTTAAATAAATTATATTATTTAATATAATATTAACATATAATAATATGATTGTGATCATGAAATTAGTAGGGTTGTGCAACAAGCAATGAATTAAATAATATAATATAATAACATAAATAAAATAATATAATACGAAAATAATTGAATTAATAGAATCTTAATATTCGTTTCAAATTGTTTTTGTATTTATTGAATAATATTTTTTTGTAACACATTTAATGCTCAACTCACACTTCTATTTTTCTGAACACGACTTATATATAATTACTATAATTAAATAAATTAATTAAGAATTTTGAAAGTGCAATAAACTTTGAGTTGGTTCAGGCTGCCCTATTTATTTAAATTAATATAAATAATGAACTTTACTAACTTGTTACATATATTGGAATATAGTAAATTATCAACTTAAAATTTTAAGTATAATTATAAAAGTTTAAATAGTCATTAAAAGCATATTAGGCATTGTACAATAAACAATTATTATACAAAAAACGTCTTCCGTCAAGGGTTATATGATGCACTTGACTGCGATTGTGATACGATGATGTTGGCATTAGTCATTATTACAAATTATTTCTTTGACTGACCATGCCCAGTATTTTTGCAAGCAACGCCCAGGCTGGAACGTGGCAATATGCGCCCTCTGCTTCCGCTAGCAAATTTCTATTCATTTCCGCGGCAGAAAAGAAGATAACAAAGCAAAACAAGTTGCCACGTCAGTGCTTGTAGAGAGAGGGAGACAGGGGAGACGGGGCGAGGGCTGCTTGAGTGCGGCACCATTTAGGGATCTACCGGCACTCTACGTGCGTACTCGTGATCTATGCCTGGCTGGCTATCTACATATAAGGCCAAGAGGCGGCACTGCACTGCAACGAATGAAGGTTAGAGTTCGCTGAATTCGGTAAATTGCAGGTGTGGTCGGGTGAGACGGGATCCCAGGCCTTTTTTACGCTCCGTCTAGCGCGCTGACCATCGAAGTTCAGCGGAGCACGTGTCTTCCGTTCCGCTGTTGAGCTTCTTGGAGATGTCCAAACTAACTAACGATTTCACTCAACTAATTTTGGCCGCAAAATCAATTTATTTTTTGTATTTCAGTTTAATTATTCTTTTATTATTGTGTTACGAACAAGTGGAACATGGAACAGGAAACAGAAGACCCAAAGGCGGCAAAGACTTTGACTCTCAACAGGTTATTTTTTGTAAATATATATTAATTTAATTATAGCCCGGAGACTAAAAAGGGGCATGGCTTAAAGATGATTTCATTTAAATTATAGCAAAGATAGAAATTAATAATAAAAAATTAAAAAAAAAAAATTATAGAGCGGAAGTTTTTATTTTATATTTTAATTAGAATGGTGGTTGATATTATGTTTTTATATATATATTTATTATATTTTAGAAATATTATTAATGCAGCTGTTGTTCTATGAATAATAACATCTTTGATAAGGCTTATTCGCAAAAAATAAATATATCTATATATGTATGAAACAGTTATTGAATATGTACTTGCCATTTTAATGTATATAGTTAAAAGAGAATTAATGAAAGAGTATTGAAAGTATGTTTGAATTTAACTGGAACAACTTTAGAAAACTTCAAATAACTCTGATTAAGCGACGTTTAACTACCAGCATATACTTCCTGCCTCTATCAATGGTATTCTATAACTCTTCTATTCGTATTGGTGCTGCCATCATGTTAAAATTGTGTATCGACTGTCCTCACACTATTTTCAGATAATTATTTTTAAACTTGATCTTCAACTCAAATTATCTATAGTTTTTCAAATTCATTTCCCACGAATAGAGTTCTCCGATAAACTTGTATATTTAATCGTAAAATTAAACAAAAATAATACTTATTCTGCTAAATACAACTAACGATTCGTATAATAACAATAACAATAGACATTCTGCACAGATTTGCAATTTTTTTGATGTTTTTGTGTACACATTTTCTAGTATAATAAAAAGCACATTGCCTGTTTATATATAAAGATATTAATACTGCTTTCTTCTGTATCAATATTTATATATAACCCGCTGTGCTTCCATATTTTAATGCAACAAGCAACAGTTGGCATTAAGAGCGATAAGAAAACTAACCTAAAAACTCGAAAATGAAGTCATATTTCTATTCTAATTATAATTAGCTTAATCCGTGTTACCAACTAAGGCCTCAGGGCGATTCTCTGAAATTTAAGTCGTCTCTAGTGACTTAGAAGGAGATATTATCTTGACTAATGCATTGCCAGTCGTTATAAATTATTTAACCAGTTTTTACTAGTCTTCAGAGTCTCAATTCCAAATATGTCCAATTGAGCCCTAGCATGCTGTGAAGGTATTCTTCTGCTCGACTGTGCGCAAAGCTGATCAAGTCAATTATCAAACGTCGAATGAACGAGGCGATGACCTCAATCAGATGACAATTGGTGATCGAATGGGGCGGCTTTCTCTGCTGTCGCCGTGTTGAAAACATATATAAATAAATATGTGTAATCATATTTAAATGTATGCTTAACCGCAAGATTTGAGAGGAGCAAAAAGTCATTTATAAAGATCTGTCATAAAACAGTATTTAAGCCAAATAGAAAAAGGCACACGAATCGTTTAAACTGCTTTTCAAGTTGGAACATGACGCAATGTGCGCCTGCTAATCGCCCAATTGGAAGCCAATTGGATGGTCAGGCCGTTTAATTGCTGTATAATATGAAAACAATGATAAAACACAGTTATCGATTTGTTGTTTGGTTGTGCAAGCCAAGTAGCCAAATTCAAGAGAATGTATTCCAGGTGGAAACAGCAGGCGGCGGCTGCCCTTCGATTTCCTGCGCTCGACTTTCCAAAAGTTTTTACAACAACAACAGCAACAACAATTGGCCCTAAATGGCTCTAACAGCGGTAACAACATTTTTGTTTATTTATTGCAAAAAGTAAAAGCGAACAAGGCAATAAAAATAATTTAGAAAAAAAATAACGCAGTAACAAAAGCCGCAAATGCCACTCAACAACAACAACAACTGTAACAATAACAACACGGCTATATTTTCGGCCATGCTGAGTGGTCAATGTAATTACCGTTAGCTCTGGCTCAAAAGAAACAATTGCCAGCCGTCTGTAGCACAGTGTATACACTGTCGATCCCATTGAGTGCGTCTCTCTCTGAATGTGTGTGTGTGCGTGTTGCAACAAGTGCGCAAAAGTTTCTGTTCTAGTTTGCAACAAAATCACGTAATGCACCAGGCCAAACAATCCCCGCAATTATTTACAAATTTTCCTAATACCCTGTAACTGATACCAGCTATGAGTTGAGCTGACTCTGTTTCAAGCCATTATTCATTCAAAAATAGAAATTAAAATCTTAAGCAGAAGTCTTCTCAATGAATAATAAGTTGAGTAACCTGACAATTTTCGTTATGGTAAAAAACAACTTAAGATTCTCATTTATAAAATAATTAAGTTCAGAATATTGAAGATTTTATATATAATAAAAATTACTATGTTCATTATTATATAAATATCGTATTTAATATTCGTATAATATATTTAATTTAAAAGCAATTTTTTTAAAATAACAAATTTAATAAATAACAATATTTAATTTAAAGGAAATTGTTTTAAAATAACAAAATTCCAACGCTTAAGGCATAAAAGCAAATATCTATGACTTTCATAAGGTAAAAAAGCTTTAAAAACTTAATTTTCAAATAAATTTAAAAAAATTTTTAATGAGATTTAAAGTATTATTTATTATTTTTTATTATAAAACCCAGCTGATAGAGGTGAATATGACTGCTATCAATTATACAGGGTATATTTTACTATAGTACACTCTATTCCAATTGAAGCCACACGAATTGGTGCAGATAATAGTTGCGATTGAGGTTATCTTGTTTAGTACGTCACAGTGGCTGTGCTGCTAGGTCAAGTGGCATAAAATTGTCTTTTAACAAGTGATATCCGGGCCAAAGTTAGGATACAGCTGTTATCGATAACGTTTATTATTTAATTAAGTTCGAATCTGTTATTAGTATTTTCGCATATGGCATGGATATTGCTGTGCAAAATACAGTCAGTCTATATACAGACTATATCGCAATCGATCAAGTTGAGTCACTCGGCTCACTTTAAGCGAGTGAATTGCGTGTACGGCATGAAAATCGCAGATAATGACAGCGACTGTTGGGTTTCATAAGATCTGACTGTCACAGAAACAAAACACAAACAAAGGCAACAAAAAATATGAAAAGAGTGTTGCCAAACGGCAGATACTCTCAGAGATTTACAATATGCGATTCGGCTAACGAGGCGTGAACTGTCAAATCTTATAGCGAATTTAGTAACTGAATCAGGTAAAAGCTATAGGATTTAGTGTATTTAGCCTAACATTTGTTTAAAATTGTATAGCTATAGTTTAGTTTGATGCACAATGACTTACGCTTTCATAATTAATACCCTTTCTAAGTGTATTTCAAAAACTGATAAAAAAAATAAATAAAATAAAATAATAAAAAAAATATGACCTGATTTTGAAAGTGTCAAAATGCTTCGACGCGCGACTTGGACAACAGATTTGTATCTCAGTCTATCTATTCGCTGGCATTAAAAAAAAAAAGGCTGTGACCAGCTGAATGGATTACATACTATATAGATTATGTCATCCATCACCCGACTTTCAGTTGGGATTGTTGCAGCGCATAAATTCCATAGAACTAAAAGGCAATAGCAACTGTTTTTTGTTTATAAAAATGCTAAAATGACCATTATTGGAATTTCTCTGGTTTTGTAAAACAGATTTTTATGATTTAATTACATACCACAATTTGGTTTAGTTAAGGGCTAAGTATATTCAATTAAAATCGTTTGGCTATATGCCAAAAAATGAAGACGAAAATTCACGAAAATGGCTTTGTTTCTGGCCTTGTGCTCAAATTGATAAATCTACGCACGCTTGATTAGATGCTCAGATTCAGTTTATATATATATATTTGTCTATATATGTTTATATATGTATATAATGCAAAAATGTTAAAAATGTGCTCAATATGTTTAAGACAAATATTCCGTCATCATTTAGAATTGTTTCTTTAAATTAACTAAACGGGAAGCAGCATAATATTAGTAAATGATTTGTTTGCTATTTAAATATATTTTTAGATTTTTTAAAAACATAATTTATCAAATTTCTCAATCAATAAACAATAATTAACGTCAACAACAAAAAATCACAGATTTTGCATTCTCTTCCCACTGTGCAATGCTCTTATCCATAACGTTCTTTCATGGGTGTGTTATATGCTCTGTGTATGCGAATATGAGTGTGTGTGTGTTTGAGTATCGTTTGTGTGCATATGTGTTTGTTTGCCATGACTAGTGCAATAAATATTTGCGCTCAAGCCGTGGCCAAAACTCGCCAAATAGCTTCATTAAAAATTCAAATTAAAAGCAACAAGAAAAAAAGTAAAACAGACAAGCAACAAGCAGAAAACAGCAACACAACACCAACAAGTTCATGAATAATGACACTCGGGCTGTTGCTGCTTTCTGATTGCCTTTTGTCAAATGGGACGATGACGCTGACTGCGACTGCGACTGCGACTCTGTTTCAATTCGCTTACCTTTTTCGGCCGGCGATGGCGGCGGCTTGCCAAGGCAGAACTTTGTGTTTGACTCATCGATGGCAGCGCCAAGTCCTACGAAGCTCGACGCATTTAGATGCTGCTGATGCTGCAGTCGCGGTGACAGAGAGCCTGACGTCGCTGTCGCTGCCGCCGCTGCTGCTGCCTCCTTGTCGTTTATGATCTCGGCAATCTTCTTCAGGTTCTCGGGTGTCGTGTCGGCTTTCTCACGACCATCCAAGCTGTTGTCGTCCTCGTCGAATTCACCGTTGTCATTGCTGTTGTTGTTGGACACTTGTTTAGCAGCTGCGCCGACAGCAGCCGCTGGTGCTGTAGCTGGTGGTGCTGCTGGCGTTATGGCTCCTGCGTTTGTTGCTGCTCCCTCAATTGTTGTCGTTGTTGTTGTTGTGGCTGCTGCCGTTGACGTAGTGTCATTCGCGTATGATGTCATATTAATACGAATTTTGTTGGTCTGTTTTATGGGCTCGGACTACAACACCTATTTGTTACTTCTCTCTCTCTCTTCTTTCACTTTTTAATTAGTTAATTAATAAACGAGCACGGCATGTTTGCAAATCATGCTACTCATTCTGCCACAGCGAAGTCTACTACTATTTTGCTGCTACGCTTTTCGCTGCTGCTGCGCTGGCGTTGCTGCGTACGCAAATTCCTGCACGCCTACGTCGAATAAAAGAAATGTTGAAAATTACATAAAGAAATCAAGAACACACGCACAAAGCAGACACAGCACAAACTCAAACACACGCATTCACACATATACGCACACACGGGCAAGTAGTGTTAATGACCATGCGACGACATATTCAATTGTTCTGGCCGCGCTCTCAGTCGTCGTCGTTGCCGTTTGGTTATTCTGATTGGACAAGCGCATACATGGAATACAATTTCGAGCACTTCCACTGCGGCGACACACAAAAATAGCCAGGTCTCTCGTTGTTTTGCCTTTTCAAGGTTGCTTTTGTTGTTAATCGAATTTTAGCCATGCGTTGTTTGTGTATTTTTATATTTTTACATTTAACATTTTTGGAAACAGCAGCCGACACATACATACATACACGCACAGACACACTTAGGCATTTACATTCAAGGGCGCCGTCCGCTGGGACTGGTTCACTGCACTTGCGCTTGCACTTGTACTTGCACTTGCATTGGCTGTTCTTCACTTTCCGTATTCACTGCTGATAATGAACTCTTTCATTACACATTTTTTACTTTGTTCTCGTTGCTGCTTATTAGAATGTTTAACACGCGCTACCATACGCTGCGAGGCATACGCAACCCAAACGCTTACTCACGTCCGTACAGACACAGTTAAGACTGAAAGAGTCGGCAGCAATCTTCAATGTGTTTTGGCCAAAAGTGACGTATGGCAACGGGTTGTGAGAGAAAATTCGAACGTCGAAGAGAGCGCCACAAAACAGCTGCTGCGCGCGCTCACCAAACCGGTGCTGCCGTTATGAGAGAGAACTGCGCAGAGTTGCCGAGCTGGCATATAGTTCACGGAACTAAAGAATTGAACAGTTTGAATAACAACATATGCGAACAACAAGTGAAGTAGCAGCTGTTTTAATTATAAAATGTTGTACAATAATTAATAATTGCTTGATCACGTTACATTATTTGAATTTAACAGCTCACAATTATTTGAGTCTACTTGTAGCACTTATTCCGTCCACATACATTGTACCTCGGTGGCAACGCTCTACACATAACAGCGCGCACTCAATTTGTTTGCTTTCGCTCTTGCTCACCACCCTCAATCCACACACAGAGCAAACAATTGATGACGCACTAATTGTTATAAATAAGCTAATGAATTCACTAATAATTGCAGACAACGAGCGAGACATCAAATCAATGCTAATTAGCTGTCTGCAACACAGCCAATGCAATGCCTTAAAATTCACGCATGAATGAGCTCACTGCTCAGGCAGTGCATACGACAGGTGGCCTTCGCACGGCACATTGCGGTCTATTTTTATAGCGAAATTTGAGCATAGAATTCCGTTTAAGCTTTCAGTAAATAATAATATGATGTTAAACAACAGCTGCAGCTGGACAATTGGCAGACAGACAGCGTCAACAAAAACAATTGCCGTTTAAATGATAAGAGCACCGTTCACACCCGTACAAACAAACACGCTTCTCTCTTCCTCTGACTGTTCAACACTCTCTTTAATTCACTCCCTTTGGTATGCGCACGCTCTACGCATTTTTTTTTTTTTTTTTGTATGGGTATTTTTACTGCCCCTACACTTGTTCAGCAGTCACTTTTCTTCGTGCTACTATAACACATTTCTTTGCACACTTGATGTTGTAAAGCTTATTAAACACTTTCACAAAATTTACGTATTAAATTATTAGCATTTACTTAATGCGATGTGCAAGGAAAAACCAGCGCCAGGAATCGCAACTTTTCGCGTTTGTTGTGCCAATCAGACTAGAGATGACTAAACAACCGATATATCGACTCTAGCGATGAAAGAGTGTGACCAGCTAAACAAAACGAATATATACTAAAAACATTGAAGGCGCAAATAGTATTAAAATTCAAATATTATCACGGATATTTGCTTATTTAATTACAAGAAAATAGAATTAATATTTAACGTTTCATTTAAGCTATTGTTATTTTAAAAGTCCAGGCGTATTCCAGTCCACGCTTGTCAATATGATGCTTGGGTGGAAACACAATTCGCAACTTATTGTGAGTTGCAGTCCACTGTGAATGGTATGGAACGCTAGTTAGAATTGTTGAATTGGAGTTTTTTATAGAAAGTACTCACATTAATTTTTGTATTCTCCATGCCCAACATGGATATTTGCGTAGTTTGTTTATTTATTACTTCGTTGTCCATGCCAAAGTCAAGCCCGGTAAGCAGGACATTGCGAAAGATACTGATGTCCTTGCCCAGAGGATAGATCTCCAGTTCGTTAGTATCGTAGGGATATTCTAGGACAAAGGCATAGATGACGGCGATAGTGGAATTCGATTCTTTGCCTTGGGTATACCAAACATCTGGCGTTAGGGTATCATTCTGATAGATCCACGGAGAGCTGCCATAGATGCCCTCGCCATTGATGCTCAGCCAGCGTCCCATGTCGCGCAGACGCTCCTCGAAGATAGGCAAGATCGTGCCATACTTCGTGGGGCCCACATTGATCAAGACGTTTCCGTTGCAGCTGACCGTTGTGACGATTTCTATAATAAAACTACTCTTAAGAGAAAGTTCATTCAGGTATTCCTTCTCGCCATACCCTTGATGACATCCTTGGAGCTCATGAAGTCCGCCAGGGTCACATCGAAGCGCTGTCCCCAGCTGGTGCGATCCAGTGTGAAGGCGTTCTCCCACTTGTGTCGCTGCAGCACGCCCGGATTGAAGCGATCGGCGCAGTTGTAGAAGTCGCCATGCATACAGGCGGTACCAAAGCCCCAGCGATCGTTCGTTACAATCGTCTCCCTGACTGGACTTTCATTGTAGAGCCAGGCAATGAACTCCTCCGATCTCCAGTACTTGGCCGGCGCCTCCCAATCGCCATCTGACCATAGGATCTCCGGTAAATACTCCTGCACCAGCTCCATCTGCTCCGGCCGAACCTTGTAGTCCACGTAGTGCTGCTGCAGCAATAGATGCAACTTGTCGTCGATCCACATTCGATTGAACCACTCGAACAGCGAGTAGTACAGCCCGAATTTTAGATCAGAAACGCTGCGCACGGCTGATGCCAGTTCCTCTGTGAAATTAAGTAATGTTAAAGAGAATTATTGCTGGGAATCAAATCATCATTAAATATATGAATAAAATTGAAAATAAAAGTAAAATAAATCTATCTTCAAGATAAACTCTCCGATATTGCCTAGAGTTTCCGACCTCTTAAATACTTTAAAATCGATTTCTTTGTGTTTTGTTTATAACATTAAATAGCTTAGTTTTTATTGTAAAAATATAAAATATATATTTATTTATGTATTTGTATAAGATTTAATCAAAATTCGCTGAAAATATTAATCAATTAATTTTAATTCCATCTATTTACTATGTATTTATTTACTGTACTGCTGAGTCAAGATTTTCTTGAACACAATTTCAATTGTGTACTATGTTCTTTTTGAATTTACATAATTAAATTACATTTTCATGTAAAAGGCTAAGTCAAAAAGTTCATAATTTACTATTTTAAAACTTTAATTTTTTAAAACCTTTTTTAAATTTATATGCATACAAAATATTTATAAAGCAATAAAACATATTCTACTTTTAATGAATTTCTTTTTAGATCAGAAAAGTATAACTGTTTATCATTCTACTTCAAAGACAGCTTTTGTTTTTAAAATAATTTCTATTCCATTTCTATTAAAGGAATTGCAATCGTGAGGCTAAAAAAAATTTGTTATAATTAAACAAAAAAAAAAATCTTTAACGATTAATTTCAGTGCTGATTAGAGCTCAAAGCATAAACAAAATATGTATATATAAATAAATAAAATTAATTAACAGATTACAATCAAAAATATAATTTGTGATTATAATAATTTTCAATTTCAATAATCACTTACTGATGATATCCCGTTTAGGCCCCACATCGACAGAGTTCCAGCCGAAGCTGTACTTGGAAGGCCACAGCGTGTATCCATCGTGATGTTTGCTGGTGAGCACAACATATCTGAACAGATACGAAAGGAGGCATTACTATAACTGAATAGATCTGGAACTACTAATGAAGCTTACTTGGCGCCACTATCTTTGAAGAGCAACGCCCACTGTGTGGCATTAAAGAGCTCCGCTGTGAATTGATCCGCGAATTGCTGATAGGTGAAATCGGGCTTATAATTGCGCTGCATAAAGCGTATATAGTCCGGATTACGCAGATCTAATGAAAATATGTATATAATATATTATATGTATATATATTTTCAGACACTCACTAATCCAGTTGGTCCAGAACCACTCGGAGCCGAAGCTCGGCACAGAGTAGACGCCGTAATGCAGGAATATGCCCACCTTCGCCTCATCGTACCACTTGGGCAGCGGGCGCTGATCCAAGCTCGCCCAATTGGGTTCATACCTGGTGCGATGACCCGGCGTGTGTGACCAGCTGTCAGAGAACAAACAAATAAACAGAAACAGCGCTAGAACTGTCCGCCTCAAACGTTCCATTGCTCTAATCAATGATTTCCAATCGGATTGTTCCGCGCTCTAATTCGAAATCGCCCAAGTACCGTTTAGCTTCGAAGCCAGCGTTCAACTGAGCTCGCAGCAAAACGAATTCGAACAATTCGCTCATTACGCGATTGAGTGCAAACAGAAAGAGAGTGAGAAATGGAGAGAGAGTGTGAGAGTAAATGGCAAATTAGAATACACTACAAGTGCATGTTGTTATATACATATGTATTCCTTGTTTACTCTTCTCAGGCACTTAAATTTCTACTGGAGCGGATTACTTGATTACTTGATTACTGTATTACCATAAGAAGCGTATAAAAATCAGTTAGTAATCAAATTCTATGTAATCACTTTGATTTGTTATGCCCGCCGCAAATTACTTTATGAGCAAGGGTATTTAGTGTTCGCCATGACGCATCTGATCGCATTTACGACTGGAAGTGGATCTGCAAATGGAATTGGATGATCATTTACGCATACTTATGCACAATGTGTGGTTGTGTGCTTGCAGTATTATTTTATTGCTATTAATAATACAAATTTTGTTTCGGTCTCATATGGAAAATAACAAAATTAGAGGACAAGTTGATGAATTGCAAAAAAAGCGTTGAATTGCGGGAAATTTATAATTTTTCTGCATATGTGTATGCATTTAAATATGTATATTTTAGGCTGATATATCTTATATATTTTTCTTTTCAATCTTAACGTATTATAGGCCTAGCTACGAAAGATTAAGAAGCACCTGAAGTTCATCTCTGTCTGTCCTACAGATTCAGATTCAGAGACTACCTCATGATACCCACACGACGATTGCTAACGGAAGTACCGATTATGAACACGAGAGACAGGCGAAAGTTCGGAGTCAGAGAGTTACTTTGGCACGAACGACAGGTAAGCGCCACTCTGGAGCTGAGTAGGAATCGCTTAAAGCACGAAGTCGTGCATGCAGCTGTGCTATAAAAAGGCGCCGGCAGCTGAGCATAGGGTATAAAGAGGAGCCAAAGGTCTACATAAGCATATTATTACATTAAGCGAGATCAAGAAACATTTTGATCAACAGGACATTCAATAGCATTAAGGAAGACTGAAGGATATCCCAGAGAGATATTAAGGAGATCTTTAAACGACTGACCTACTGAACTAAACGAATATTTATTAGCAATAAAAATATCACAAATAATGCTTAAATTTAAATATTATAATGGGTTTATTTTTACAAGAATTAATAATAAAATATTTATTTAAGCTATGGTTATCTTAAAAGTCCAGGCGTATTCCAGTCCACGCTTGTCAATATGATGCTTGGGTGGAAACACAATTCGCAACTTATTGTGAGTTGCAGTCCACTGTGAATGGTATGGAATGCTAGTTAGAATTGTTGAATAAGAGTTTTTTATAGAAAGTACTCACATTGATTTTTGTATTCTCCATGCCCAACATGGATATTTGCGTAGTTTGCTTATTTATTACTTCGTTGTCCATGCCAAAGTCAAGCCCGGTAAGCAGGACATTGCGAAAGATACTGATGTCCTTGCCCAGAGGATAGATCTCCAGTTCGTTAGTATCGTAGGGATATTCTAGGACAAAGGCATAGATGACGGCGATAGTGGAATTCGATTCTTTGCCCTGGGTATACCAAACATCTGGCGTTAGGGTATCATTCTGATAGATCCACGGAGAGCTGCCATAGATGCCCTCGCCATTGATGCTCAGCCAGCGTCCCATGTCGCGCAGACGCTCCTCGAAGATAGGCAAGATCGTGCCATACTTCGTGGGGCCCACATTGATCAAGACGTTTCCGTTGCAGCTGACCGTTGTGACGATTTCTATAATAAAACTACTCTTAAGAGAAATTTCATTCAGGTATTCCTTCTCGCCATACCCTTGATGACATCCTTGGAGCTCATGAAGTCCGCCAGGGTCACATCGAAGCGCTGTCCCCAGCTGGTGCGATCCAGTGTGAAGGCGTTCTCCCACTTGTGTCGCTGCAGCACGCCCGGATTGAAGCGATCGGCGCAGTTGTAGAAGTCGCCATGCATACAGGCGGTGCCGAAGCCCCAGCGATCGTTCGTTACAATCGTCTCCCTGACTGGACTTTCATTGTAGAGCCAGGCAATGAACTCCTCCGATCGCCAGTACTTGGCCGGCGCTTCCTGGTCCCCATCTGACCAAAGAATCTCCGGTAGATACTCCTGTACTAGCTCCATCTGCTCCGGGCGCACCTTGTAGTCTACGTAGTGCTGCTGCAGTAGTTGGTGCGCCTTATCATCGATCCACAGGCGATTGACCCACTCGTAAAGCGAGTAGTACAGCCCGAATTTCAGATCAGAAACGCTGCGCACAGCTGACGCTAGTTCCTCTGTGGAACGTTGTAGATTAATGGGAATATTTAAACAAAACAGTTAATTTAGTTAGAATTTTTTTCTATTGAAAAGATTGAAAACCAAATTTAAATAATACCTTAAGAAAATGAAATATTATATTTAATAAATATCAAATAGTCACTTACTAATAATATCCCGTTTAGGCCCCACATCGACAGAGTTCCAGCCGAAGCTGTACTTGGAAGGCCACAGCGTGTATCCATCGTGATGTTTGCTGGTGAGCACAACATATCTGGACAGATACGAAAGGAGGCATTACTATAACTGAATAGATCTGGTACTACTAATGAAGCTTACTTGGCGCCACTATCTTTGAAGAGCAACGCCCACTGAGTGGCATTGAAGAGCTCCGCTGTGAATTGATCCGCGAATTGCTGATAGGTGAAATCGGGCTTATAATTGCGCTGCATGAAACGTATATAGTCCGGTTTGTGTAGATCTAAACAGATCATTAATATATACACGGTTTTGCTGTTTTTGTTAGGCACTCACTTATCCAGTAGTGCCAGAACCACTCGGAGCCGAAGCTCGGCACAGAGTAGACGCCGTAATGCAGGAATATGCCCACCTTCGCCTCATCGTACCACCTGGGCAGCGGGCGCTGATCTAGGCTCGCCCAATTGGGTTCATACCTGGTGCGATAACCTGACCCCTGAGCCCAGCTGTCAACGAGCAAACAAACAAACAGAACTATAAATGTCCGCCTCAAACATTCCATTGCTCTAATCTCTGATTTCCAATCGGAATATGCGGGATTCTAATACGAAATCGCCCGAGTACCGTTTAGCTTCGCAGTCAGCGTTCAACTGAGCTGGCAGCAAAACGAGAACGAACTAATCACTTACTATGACTGAAAGTGGATCAGCAAATAGAATTGGATGATCACATACGGTTACCTATGCACATATATATATTTATATATGAACGTTAGCTAAATTATTGATGTGAATAATTTTAAGGTCTCAAATTTTCAATGGATTCAGGGTATAAAAACTACCTGACAATTTGATGAATAGTTAAGAGCATATTGATTTACGTGGAATTTCCATACTTTGTATATGGTAAAAAAAAAGTTTAAAAATATTAAATATATGTTCTTCTATATATTAAGTGTAAACTGTTATATATTCAATTTTTTCCTATATCTCATATTCCAATAGGATAGGAACAGACCAGTTCCAGTAGAATTTGCTTTCTTATAGTGTCACATACTTTTCAGCTGAAAAATTTGCATACTCATTCAGAAACCAAAGTAGTCCAAATATCGATTTATTATAGAGGCTGGAGAATTTGAATTGGAAATTGTATTCTCCACGACACGTAGGAGACTCAGACATCACAATGTCTCAATGCGAATCAGCTAATACGGGTAAGTTAACATTATCATTTAAGGCTACAATAAAAAATTATTGTAAGAAAATTACAAATAATACACTTGTTTTTTGTTAAATTGAACATAACAGTTTATTTTATTATCATTTTGCATTTTATTTCTGTTTTATGTTTACTTTATTTGCTTTTTTCTCTTGTTTTGTGTGTTTTTTTGTTGTCTTTATATCATAAAATGTATCATTTCTTTCTCTCGAAGTCCCAGTTGGAAACTCGCGCTATATCTTGAATTTTCTATCATTTCCCATAGCATTTTATTGAATCGATTTTGTTTTTGTTTTATTTTCATAAATAGTTTAAAGGTTTTTTTTTTTTTTTTTCAACGGTTCTAAATTTTAATCGGATAGGATTTTTATTTTTGGTTTAGCTAAAGCCTGGACTGTTCAGTGAGCCGCGAATGTCTCTGGGCGGGACAAGGAGGGGGGTTTCTACTACTAACTAGGGAGAAGATGCCCCAACTAATGCACATAAATCATATCACACACACACATACATACGTCTACGCATACGCCTACACAGATGCCAACAGCCTAGTAAACACTGAACATTATCTTTTATTTATAACTCTATATATATTATATATAGTTTCGTTAAGTTTTTAAAGTAAATTAGCTTCATTGCATTTGGTAATTAAAGTCAAATTCTCAGCAGGTTTTCCAACACTTATATGTTTTCTTAATTTCTCCTTTATTTGTTGCTATAGCTAATATAAACGGGTGCGAATATTCTTTAAAAGAACTGTGCAACATATCGGTGCATACAATTTCCATTCGTATCGTTTATAAGAGACTTCCAGAGTTAAGAGTGAGTGTGTGTGCCTGTGTGAGTGTAAGTGTCTTCAGATTTGGTTTGGAATAGTTATACTATATAGAAATACGCTACAAGTTTCAAGTGCTTTAGTAGCTTGCCTTTTATGAATTTGCGAAGCGAAAGTGTGAAACAGGAAAGGAATTCGTAAAAAATTAAATAAGACTCTTGAGATAAGTAGCTATACATGATATACATACTATATATGTACATATATAACATTTGCTGAAGTAAAGCTTTCTTGATTGTTTATAACAATAATGTATTCCTACTTACAGAGCAGTTGCGAAAAACTAAATCTCTATTTTAGTTGAAGTTCGAGAATTAGACGAAACTAAATCACACTACTTTAATATTTGTTTTATATTTAAATCACTATTACGAACATTTAAAAAGTAGTTTAATTGAGGTATAACTGTTAGAAGTACTCAACAGAAAAAGTAGAGCTTAAAGTGTGGAAGGACTTTCCAGCTGGGTTTTTCGTTAAAGCTAAACAGTGTGACCGTGCTTCCTTATATTTGCAGTGTAAGTTTGTTTTTTAATTTTTCTTTTAGTTTTTACATTTATTTTCGCTTATAATTTTCATTTATTACTATAGTTTTTTTAAGTGCCTGTATTTGCCTTTTAGGCTATGCCTTTAACTGTAATTTGTGTAGCAGCAGATCTATTACGCTCTCTCCCTCTCTCTCTCTCACTATTTCTATGCACAGCAACCGCTAGATTTTACATATGTGTGTGTGTGTGGGCTGTATCGAACTCTAAGCAGTAAATAACTCTCTCGCGCTCTCAGCAACTGCTTGATTGCACGTGTGTTTGTGTGTGTTCTGTATGGAACTTTAAGCAGTAAATTACTCTGTGGCAATCTCTTTACATTTATCTATGCACAGCAACTGCTAGATTGTACGTGTCTGTGTTTTGTATGTATGTATGTGTGCTGTATGGAACTCTAAGCAACTGTCGACTATCGACGCTTATCGATAATTGTGTTTTACAATTTGCATGTTCATTTCTTTTTTTTTTTTGTATTTTTTTGTTTGTTTTATTTTTACAATATTTTCAACTTTAGGATCATAGAAGTAATAACATTAAATAACATTTTTGCGTAATTCTAGTATTTCTAATGTTTTTTTGTTTGTTTGTTGTTGTTGTTGTGGTTGATGCTGCTGCTGCTGTCACACTATGTGTTGCTGTTGCCGCTGCCACCGCCGCCTGCTGTTGCCGACGCCGATGCCGACGTCACCGTCGCTGTCGCTGTCGCAGCGCCCGCTGCATTGCACTGTATGAGCCCGCTATGCTGTGCAGTCGGCGTTGCAGTCATCGGCCCCGCCGCTGCTGCCGTCCCATGATGCTGATGCAGGTGGTGCAGATGAGTGTGCGGATGATGGTGGTGATGGTGATGAGTGTGGTGATGATGATGGTGGTTCAAGTGATTCAAATTGTGGTTGTTGCTGTTATTGTTGCTAAAATTTAAATGTAATGCACCGCCAGCCGCACCATTGGTTGCCCCATTCGCCGGCGAGGCGTGGCCGCTGGCATCGGTGCCCGCTGCTGCTGCTGCTGTTGCATGAGGAGGAACTGCCGAGGTGCAGTAGCGCGTTGTATCACCGAATTCGCCGCTGGTTAAATCACCCAGAATGCCGCCCAGTAGGCCGCCGCTGCCGGGCGGCTTGCCGCCTGCGCCCGGCTCCGGTTGCGTGCAGATGGGCGGGGCTGCGGCGTCGCCGTCAATCAGCGATGTGCCACAGCTGCTTTGTGAATTGACATGCAGCGCCTCGGCCGAGGAATTGCTAATGTTGCTATTGTTGCTGTTGCTGCTGCTGTTGTTGTGCGGCTGCTGCTGTTGCAGCTGCGACTGTTGCTGCTGCTGCTGCTCACTATTGGAGCCAGAGACCGAGATAGACGCGGAGGCGGATGCTGAACCGGAATCGGTTTGCGAATCCTGACCGCAGACACTGTTGTCGTCGGTCAATCGGAGCGCCACCTCCAGATCGCGCAGCACGTCCGTCTCCTTCTCGTCGATCAGATTGAAGCGGCGATGCAGCGCTGTGAGGTGCATGAACGTCAAATTTAAATGGGTGTGCAAGCCGAGCAGCGCGATTTCTCTGAAATGCGCCGCATACAGATGCGCTATCACATGAAATTGCAAGCGTAAAATCTTTCGGGCGATCGACTCGAACGATCCGGGAAACTCGTTCGCGTATTTGGTTGGAAAGATCAACTCGTCGCTGACCGTTTTCTGTGTAAAGGTCATCACATAGTCGATATACTGCGGCGCTGCGACCCGCGTCTTCTTACCCTTCTCATCGAACCATAAGTACGTTCTGCAAAGCAAATTCGTAAATCAATTAGAACTGATTTTAGGAATTGAGAATATCCATGCTAGACTCACCTGTTGCCCGGTCCGGTCATGTCGGCGCAGCCGGATTGTGTACAAAATTCACTAATAGTTCCATAGACCAAGTTCACGTGCTCGAAGAGAGCCAGAGCTGAAAGACATAGAAGGTATATGATATAAGTAAGATTAATGAAGACATAATGATGCACATTGCTTAAAATACAAATGTAGACTCCGGCTATAGCGTCCGTACAGTTATTGCAATTAAAACTCTGGTCCTCAGACAAATTTATATTAGCAAACCTATAATGGATTCTACTGTAAATGAATTTTATTACTGAATTACTTATGTACCTTTTCGATTTCAATATTCTATACTATTATTATTATTGGTATAAAATAAATTACAAAATTAGTAAAGTTCACAAAACACTGGTGAAGATTTTTTCTAATCCTAACTCAGAAACGAAGCTCCATTTTTATACTAATTCACGAAAGTGAAATTAATATATTGATTTTAACTATTTCTCTATCTATATTTAGGTATACATTCTGATTCGATTTTTAACCATAAACCAACTTAAATGCTTAATATTCATCTTAAATTATTTATAAGCTTTGTCCTTCCCACTCCCTCTCACACTCTCCTTCACTTTCCCCAGTGTGTTTCTTCTTCTTATATGTGAATGACAGCTGTGTTTGTATAAACTTGACATTGAAACACCCAGCTGGGGGTCGGTGACAGTGACAGCGACAGCGACAACGACAGCTCGTCAAAGTTTTATCTTCAGAGGCACGCTCGTAGTATCGTTAAATAGGTCAATGTTAACTCAATATTGGCACAACTGGGCGTCAGATGGAAGAACAAAAGGGAATCGCTTCGATAATTTTCTTGTATTACGTCAGTCCCAATTGCATTATGCGCGGAACAAAGCGATGCACACAGAGGGAGGAGGCGAAGCGGGGGACGAATTCAAAATGGCTTGGCCAATGAAATCACTTTTAATGGATAGGGGCTAGGCATGAATATATGTACTCTATATAAACACTCTCTGCATGCATGTATCTACTATTTCCCTCTATCTATCTGTATGAAGTCAACTTCTGCCCCTATTGTTTACCATGCGACCTCTCGACCCCGCCCCCGCCCCCACCGCAGCTGGTGGCATTTTGCAGTTGATTATTAAGAAAATTTATAATCAAAGTCGCTGGCGCGAGCAGGAGGCGGCTGCCTTGGGGGCTACTAATATATTACATTCTGCTGAAACACTGCCAATTATTCGAAAGGCTGCAAAAGGCATCTTTTAGTGCGTTAATTTCTATTTGCGTACCTATCATTATTTTCGATGAGATTAACACGAGATGATGTAATATCTGACAAACTGCTGCGAGAACACGTATACAGAAGATGACGACAATGACAATGATGATGCTGATGATGATGATGTGGATAATCATGCGAATGATGTAAGCTAGTATTGCCAATTAAAATTTAGGACCACCCACAGAGTGCTTAACTGGAGCATCGTAGAAGGACGTCAGCCTAAGACTTAATTAGAATTCAGTTGGCATAGTGATTCGATCGTAATTACAGATGTATAAGAAGCTTTAATAGTCGCGCACTCTTAAGTGTTTAAGCAAAAATTAATCTCTTACTCACAATTTAAACTATTTAATGTTCTACTAATATATAAAAATAAAAAATAAAAATATTTAAAATATAGTAGCAAAAGCAAATTATTAAAAATATACACATTTATATTTTTCGTTCCGCTTTAAGCTGAGGTTATTCTAATTCTAATTCTAATTTACTAGCACACACTCATCGAGACACGTCTCAATCTGGACCTCGTTTCTATGCTCTAGCTTAAGGTAGGTCTTCATTTCGTAACTCTCTATATATAATTGATGTTGGCACTTAAAATGAATATAAAACCAGGTTTATGGACCTCTATAATTGTTATCAACGGGGAAGCGGAATTAAAAAGCTTTTTAGTGCCTATTTTATATCACTAAGCTAATCTTGAGTTCAGCAGAGTAGAAAATAAGCAAGCATTTTAATAGAGATTAACTAGAATAACTAGAATAATACTCATTTGAGGATTTCAAAATTCACTTAAATGTTTTAGTTT
Source organism: Drosophila arizonae (assembly GCF_054131065.1). NCBI lineage: Eukaryota > Metazoa > Arthropoda > Insecta > Diptera > Drosophilidae > Drosophila > Drosophila arizonae. The sequence goes on from NC_142924.1 coordinate 21,189,830, forward strand.
AATTCATGTATTTCCTCCTAGGGAAACATTGATTTTCTAGACTTTTCTAATGCAGGGTGAATGTGTCAATGCCCAAAACTCTATAAATTTTAATAGAACTGGGTGGAGATATCTACATATATTCTAAGTTAGTCGAAATTTGTATACTAATGAAAGAACTTGAACCTGAAACCAAGTAGAACTACCGATATTTATCGATATCTCGATTACAAATGACTTTACTTGCACTGCGTAAAGTGTATAAGTCTAAATATATATTCAATTTCAATTGACAAGCATTTATTATCTGCAATATAACTCAATACAGACAGATAGATAACTCCCTGACCGGATATACGCATATTCTACTATATATATGAGGAGTAGTAGTTCTACACCTGTATATATATCTAGAGAAGTTCTACACCTGGCCTGCTCCCCAATCAACTGCAGCTTATAAAAATCCAAGTACTATTATAATCTATAAGTTAATACGCCATTGCTTGGCAACATCCATTCAAGTTTTAAGCGATATCTGTTACTATGCCTCTATTAGCAGCTGTTTGGGAAGCAGCTTCCCATTGTTAACTGTCAATCGGCACGTTCTAAGCCCAGTTAGTTGAATCAGTCGCGAACGAGAGCCACAAATTGATCTCCGTGTGGCCAGAAGTCACGAGGTTCAAATACCAAACAACTTGTCTATCAAAATTACGAACATTTATAATCACACGGTAGCAAATCAACAAGAGCTACAACAACAAAAACTAATAACAATTCATAGATGAATGGACAAATAATTCGAATAAATCATAACACGAATATCACGTGAAGAAAAAACACACGCACACAGTCAAATGCTGAGTGGGGAGGCAGCTGTTGAGCGTTGGAGTGCGAGATAAGTAGAGTTAGATGGAAGACTGAGAGATACCCAGGGTGGGAGGAGAGTTGGCGAAATTGTAAAATAAATAAGAGTAGTTAAAGATATACAAGTATAAGAGAGGGAAAGAAAGCTTACTGTTCCTCAAAAGCAAGATGACTAATAGAATAATAAACTAAATATAAAATATATATGCCTAGCTAAATATTTCTAAAATTATTTAAATTGATATATAAAATAAAATACATTCTATTATAAAAAATATATGTTTATAAAATATGTTTTTGCTAACAAAATTTAAAGCTTAAAGAACAAGACTTGAAGATGAGAAGATCTGTTTTATGAAATATGGTGGTTTTTTATATATATTTGTATAATATTAATATTATTTAGATATATTAATAGAATACATATTATCTTTTATTTATTTTTTAGTAAAATTCCAGAAATAAAACTTACTTTTATTATTTTATTTATTTTCTATGTATACTTCTGCAATATGCCTATTGAGTGTCGTGAGGTATTAAACTAAATAAATATATTTAAGCTTTTGTTATCTGTAACATGTGCTAACTTTAATATACCTCTCTAGTCACTACTAATCAGATCAGACAAAATATCTACAAATTCATTGTGCTGTTGTTTTCGAGACCAGAATATGAGTAGCTTTACTGAGCAGAGATATCTATCTACAAGAACTTATGTCAAACTTTCGGTAAAAAAAAACCCTAAAATATACCCTATTTAAGCAAAGAATGGGTACATAGGAAATTTGATTAAATATGCTTGATAAATGATAAACCTCTCTTTTTTTAAAGCTTTGTTCAGAGGACATCTTTCATCTCATATCTGCTAATTTGCTCTACTTACTGTGTGAGGCTAGCCATTCATTGTAGTCCAAGCCAGCTGGAAGATCGACAAGGGCTTTGAGATCAGCTTCAGGTAGTTTGCGTTCAAGGACGCTCTCCTCCAAATACAATTTGGTGTCTGTTGAGTTTTGATCGCCATCGCGCTCTTTGCGACGCGCCTTACTGCAATGAGACACAAACAAGAAAAATACAGGGTATTGTTAGCACAACAGCAATGAGAGCACATATATCTATATACATATATATAGCTGTAGAGATATTTATGTTATTGATAGTCCTAGCGAAGTTCTCACCCAGCTACGCATAGAAACGTATCGACCGAGTCCTGGGCATAGCGGTACAGTGTGCCTATGGTATCACCAATTTTAGAGGGTATCGTTGTCACTTGCCACATAAAGCGCGCGGTACGCAACAAACATTTAAGCACAAACGATGCGGGCGCTGAGCTGTTCGCTGTGGCACTTGATCTGTCAGTTTTGGCTATATCTATAATGGGTTCTGATTCGCTGTCTAATTTTTTAACTATCGAGGCGCTTGTTGTTAATGATGTTGTTTCTTTTGTTAATGTTGCTGCTGTTGTTGTTGTTGGCACCTTATTGTTTGGCGTTACTTTCATTTTTTGGTATTATTCACATTGCTTTGGTCATTTTTTTTTTTTTTTTGCTTTTTGCTTTTTATTTTGGATTTGTCTTGCCGGCCAGCTCTGCAAATGCGTTCAAAATGTTTGCTTATAACAACTGAAAGACCGCAGAACCCACTCCTCTATATGGACGGACACACACACACATACACACACTCTCACGTGTCTTATCGCTCAACGGTAGCCCTCGGAATGGCAGGCAACAACAACAAACCAAACCCAACGAAAACATAAAAATATAAACCTCAACCGACAATCGGGCAATGAGAAACCCCGTCAGTCCCTGACTCGGGTTATTTGCCCATGTCTATATACTAAATATCATGAATATATATTTATATATAAAATATATATATAGTCCAGTTCTTGATAGCATTCGCTCCCTCTCTCTCTGCCTTTCTCTTTGCCTCTCTTCTGATCGCAAAAAGAACTTGCGCAAGCTTTGCTGACATTAAGGCTACAATTTTTTGTTTTTATTCTTTCGGTTTAAGCGATAGGAAACTCTTCAGCACCTTGAAGATTGCTCGAGTTAGGCCTCGACAACCAAAGTCTTAATAAACCATAAAAAATATTATTTTTCACACTTCAGATAATATTAATATGTCTAGCTTTAGACAGGAACTGGGGAATTAAAGTATGATACAAATAGAAAGAGGGCGAGTGCGAGTGAACTGAAAGAGAGAGAGAGAGAAGTAGTTGGACATAGTCTAGTTAAATCAAGGAAGATATAAAGTGCGGTAGAGAGAGAGAGAGAGAAGGATAAAGATATAGGTTGGACATAATAAAATTAAGAGAGAGATAGTTATTAAAAGAGAGAGAGGTGGTTGGACACAGTCCAGTTCAATCAAGAGAGATAAAGTGATTAAGACAGAGGGGGAGTGAGAGAGATAGATCGGCTGAGTGAAGAGAGAATGAGAGAGTGTGTAGAGAGCGAAAGCAAGACACAGAGGTGGGCGGGCATAATCTAGTTATATCAAGATAGAGGAAGAGAGGCCAAAATAAGCAAAAAAAAAAAAAAAAAAAAAAAAAAAAAAAAAAAAAAAAAAAAAAAAAAAAAAAAAAACCATATACCTATATTATTAGAAAATGGATAATCTTAAGCAAGTTTAACATTCTCACAAATAAATAAAATATTATCAAAAAACCTTGACCAATATATAATTAGTGATCTCTTGAGGTTTCTCTAGATGGATACCGAATGAAAAACTATTCAAATAAAATATCCATAAACACAATGAAAGATTGGCGTATTGCCAAGTCTAAGTCAACACAATTACGAATTTCAAAATAAAGCTCAGGTCTTCTGAATAGACTTTAGAGCTCGCGTGTTTGCTTTCTCATTTCCTAATCGGCATAGTCTATGTAATGATATAATATATCATAATTGTGCTTAAGTAGCTTACAAAAAGTTGCTTTTAGATAAGACAAAAGCCCCAAAAACGAACTCGTAACGCTTTCTAAGCCCCAACAAACTGACACAGAACGCTTTCTGTAAGAATACCCCAAAATCAACAACAACAACAACAACAACAACAACAAAGAGGACAACAAAAACTTGTTCCATTTGCTCTATTTAAATAATTGCTAAACTCCCGATCTTTGGGCACATATATGCATAGAGATAAAGCCCGCCGCATAGAGAACAAGGCAGCGAAGCGTATTGACCAAATCGTTGCGATAAGAGAGGGTTTCCATATATGTATGGAGTTAAATAGTATACATATGTGTAGTTGGGTATACATATTATGATTATTTGCTTGGGTAAACAGGTGAACACAATCGAGTCGTCAGTTCAGTGGCCTTTCCATTGTCTGACTTAGGCGATAATGAAAAACTTTGCCATACAATTCGACCTCATTGTCAATTTTCAACAACAAAAGCAAAAACAAAAGGGCAAAAAGCGAACAAGTAAACACGAGTAAAGTAAAAATGGAAAAAAAAAATTAAATATTCATGGACAAGGTCGCACACTCTGATAACATGATTGGAAAACGAGCTGTGCTACCCCACCGAAAGCTGTTTGGAGCTGCCCTCGCTGGGGGACACCACGTCTCCGCCCCTGGAACCCTCCAAATCTCAATCTCAAAGGCGACCCTCGACCACATTTCAATTTCCATTTTTCAATTTCAATTTCAATTTGCAGCTGACAAATTGCGTGTCAGAGGAGTTGCAAAGGTCGGCTCTTAATTTAAGTGCACCTTTTGTTCGCATTACCTGCTATCTAAGGTGTGGCATTAGGCGAACGACATTTCCTGAAATTACAATTCCCGAAATTGGGGCAATAATACTTTCCTATTACCCAAATACCAATTTCAAGGACTGTAGCTCTTTTGATTATCGAGCTATGCTTAAGCAATCGAGGCTCTAATATAAAGTTTTATCGAAAATAATATTTTAAAATTATATGCCAAAATAATATATAACAAACAATAAAAACAAAATTTGAATTAAATAAATTCTTAAAAGTATACATTAAACATTTTGAAAAAAAAAAAAAATCACTAAAGAAATCCTTTTAAAAAGAATGGTTGTTATTTTTTTTTCACTATTAATATTTATGAAATAGAATAAACATTTTTTAGAACTTTTATGTTATTTAGTTTATACACATTTATCTGTCTAAATTTTGTTGCCCAATTTATTTATTTTAATATACTATATATTTTGTATGTATATTTGTCTTTATTTTTTAATCTACATTTTCCAATTTTTTTTTATTTATTTATTTTTTTATTGTTTCAAATATCAATCAAATATGAAGAAAAAAATATTTATTTTTAACATTTTTGTAATTTTTTTATATAGTTTTTTTTTTATAATATTTTATATAGTTTTTTTTTTATAATATTTAATATACTTTTTTTTAAGTTTTAATCTAAATTTATTTACTTTTAGTTTTAGTTTTAACTTTTGTTTTAATTTTAATGTTTTTTCTAATTTATTAATTTTGTTTTTAAGTTTTATTTATTTATTAATTATTTTTGTTTTTTGTTTTTTTTGTGTTTAATGAAAGTTAACATTTCACACATAATTTTAATTTTGAGAACTGTTTCTCATCGTTCAACGTCAACTTTCAAGAAGAATATGAAAAGTCAGAATGACGAAACTCGACATTTCTGAATATGAAATGTTAATTGTCGCTTGATATTTTATTGCCTTCAGCACGAGAAGATTAGATAAATCACTTAAGGAAATATTGAAATATTGTCATATAAATCAAATGCACCTCGATAGGATTCATAATACACGATTTGCACTAATCTATCGATTTGTATGTACGCTTATCACATCAACAGTCAGATTAATTTGTGGGCTAAGCGAAAAATAACCCGAATTAATGGGATAAGCACTTTCACGCACACACAGGAATATTGCTATAGACATTGATTATACGATTTAATATAGCAGAAGAAGAAGAAGCAGAATAAGGAGAGACCTCGTATTGTTCGAGCAGAGCAGACCGCAAATAAATTGGCACGTTGAACTTTTATGTCGCATTGCGATGTCGCAATCGGCAAGAGACTGAAAGCGAAATAGCAAAAGCCTCGCACGAAATGCCGAACTAGCGATAAATAAAACAAATTTTGAACTCATAATATCCGAGTGACTTGGAGCATGATAAAGCGTAGCCCGATTTTAGGGTTCACTTTGCAGTGCTCAACGGCAAGAGATTAGCAATTTGCCTTTTTGGGGGCGCGAACTGCATTGGCACCTGACTCAATTCAATATTTATTGGAAACACGCGGCAAAGGCTTTTCGATTTTCGCTTTTGTGTTTTCCCAATTGCCTTGTTTTCTTTTGGGTGCCATATGCATTCGCTCACACACCTCCACAGTAATGATTCTACCTCCATTAGCTGTTGTCTCTCCTCCCCCACAAAAAAAAAAAAAAATTGAATTCGTAATGCGGTATTCGACATGACCCTGAGACCATATGTTGCGCCTATATACCTATAGACCTATATATACCCCACCTACTGCCCCATCCCTCACACTCTTCCTCTGCCTGTTTCGCCTCCTCTCCCCCACATTAGATAAGTGCAATTGTTACCCCGGCCCTGTAGTATATATATGTACATATACATATGTGTTCCATTTAGTGCAAAGAATTCCCATATACGATTGATCCATCAATTTAAAAAGCTTTCGACTGTTGCCACATACGATAAAAAAACAATTAGGGAAATACTAATCGATATATTTTTGATAGAGAAGGAATTAATAGAAAGTTGATCGAAAAACAAAAAAAATATATATATATATAAATATTCTACATTATATATGTAATATCTTACATTGTGATGGAGCTTCAGTTTGTTAGAAAGTATATAAAAACATATATATAGAAATTTCATATATATGAATATTCTAAATATTATTTGACAAAATTTATAGAGCTTTGAAATTCTCGGAAATTGGAAACAAAAATAATCGGTTCTAATAACAATATATTTATGAAAGTTTTCTGAAAACTTCGGCATTGCTCAAAGATTTTAATAGTATGACGGATATAAAAAGTGAAATATTCAAATATAGAGAAGTGAGTAATTTAAGAGTAAAATAATTTTAAATGAGCTGCAATCTTGGAACTGATTGTCAAATGATATCGATAACATATCTAGAAAATATAGCATAAAACTATAGAATATTTGTAATATATTTAAATATAAACATATACATATTCATGTTCCGCTTCCGCTTACAAAATATATCAAATTTATATAGAACATGATGAATAATATCAATGGAAATTCTGTGAGTCATAAATATTATTTAATCAAGGTTAGTGAAAGATATAAATTTAATCTAAGCATATTTCTGGGTCTTATGGGATCAAAGATACCAAAGCGTCGTTAATGTTTACTTAGATTAAAAACACATAAGTTGCGCATTTTATTTTTATTACTATTATATTTTATTAAATGTACGTTATAATGGTTAGGTCAAGGATATTAAACAGAAATAATAGACCTACTATTAACTCTGCGATAACTCAAATACTAATCTAACTGTTCTGTATCTGTTGTCTATATCAATTAAATAATATATGCCCATACATATATTTGTATACATATATAGTATTATATATTACGTCTACCCCATTTTTGCTGTGATTACCGTCTAGTATATAGGCTAAACAGATGGCAATTTGTATATGAAATGATAACGGTGAGCAAATGATTTAGTTGCGCTTGATTATTTCTATTTTTCCTGTGTGATTTAACAAACTCGTGTGTTTATGCTTGGCGATTATGGAGAGAGATGGGAGAGCCGATTGTTGTGTTTCGGGAACACCAGAATTAGGGTACGGGTGTTTTTTTTTCCAATTTCGGTATTGCTGATTTGCTGATGATGAAATAACATTGTGACGGGCAGCAAAATTGTTTATAGATTACAGCGAAATGGAAATGGAATTACGATGTTAAAAAGCAAGTAGGGGAAAGAAGGCATTACCAAATATGAGAGACAATCATGACTATAGCAAAGCCTAGCAACAAAGCAAACAACAAGAGACAAAGAGGTTCCTTCTCTGTTAACTGATATCACAACAACAGGTGAGGTGTGTGTGTGTGTGTACATATATGTGCGTGTGTGTTGATGATGTTGAAAGCAATTGCGACGCGTCGTGTAAATGGTGCCCACAAAGTGTTGAAATAGCAACAACAACAACAACAACAGATAGGTGATATTGTAGTAATAGCTGACTCGTCTGATAAGTTAATGGCCATAAAAAGCTTCACACAATAAACTGTAACTGAAACAGAGGATGATGGGGGCAAAGTAAGTAAGTAGTAAACAGTATAAGAAACTCATTGTCCGATAAGATACAGCCACAATGCACCAGAGGCAGAAGAAGAGGAAGGAAACTCATTACAAAAGAAGAAAACTAAGCGAAGCAGAGTTCTACAAATTGAGTAATTCCAAATGGGGCAAAAAATGAGGCTGAACTCTCAAAAAGGAAGCAGAAGCATATACAATAGAATATATAATTAGATAATATAATAATAGATCATTTGCAACAGCAAATAAACGAGTTGAAATCCTTTTGTTATCCAAGCAAATTACTCACAACAAATCTTAACCGTGCAACGCCGCCTAATCTCTTTAAATATAACAACAAATTAAGAGCTAAGCGTTTTTTCATTCATTTTTCCTCTAACATACATTTTTATGGTCATTTTTCTAATGCAAACCTTGAACCTCAGAGCTCACTGCTCTACGTAGAGCACCATATCATGAGTATAAATACCATATTTCCTTTAACTTCCAAGTGTAAAGTAAAACTAATTGCTTGCCGGTTGAACTAGTTCAGCAGTTCATTAACTATACAGTTGACCATAAAGCATGAACAGTTATTGAATTATTAAGTCGCTTAATGGAAATAATCAGCTGAATAGAACTTATTGATCACATGAACTAGCATATGAAAATTATTATACAAATATGAGCATATGAGAACTATTAGTTCCATTAACCAAACTAATAGCTGAATAGTTCAATAGAACATATTCTCATATGAGAAAAATAACAATATTTGAAATATATTTTAGCAATCGATCTCAGAACAAGTTCCATTGACGGTACTATAGAACTAGCTCAATAAAAAGTAAACTCTAAAGTTCAGTCAATGAAACGAAATAAATCATTTATAAGCAATTAGGTGGCTCAGTTGAAAGTGTGATTTGCTGATCACTGAACAAGTTCCGTAGCTCATTTTAATGGCATTCTTAAATTCTAGAGTCAACCCAAACTTGTTATGTCTTCCAACATATCGAAAACAATAAACTCTGCCCTTTAAAGTCCCTTAAACTTTTCCCTCTGATAAGTTTTGTGAAAATAATCGAAATGATGAAGTTGACGATAATGATGATGATGTAATATCGCTTCGATGTGGGCACACGACTTTCGGTTCGAATTGGTTGAAGTAAGCGTCGTAGGCAAAGAGAAACAACGACCCCGATAAAAAAAAGCAATTGAGTCATCGTCATGAAAACGTGACAGAATAATGGCACAACATAAAAGACCCATTGATATATACATATATAATATATGTATATGTCTATATGAATGCCATTTTATTCACAATATCGTATTACAGATGATAAAGACTGAACAGAGGCACGATATAGCAAACCCTTAAGACTCTTTCTACTAGCTACTAAGTCCCTTTAATTGTTCTACAGCTTCGAGTCAAATAATATCTAAGTTAGATCAAACTGGTTTTATAATAATCTATATACATGTAGATAAAGTCAGTGACGTCACTTTTGACACTGACTTTCTCAATTATATTGATTGGACTCGCTTTTAATATTCGAATTCGCAGTCAATGCAACACAAGTGACTCGATTAATTAAATAAAGTCAATCGTAATTGGACACGGGGAGGGAGGGGCGGCAGAAGTGATTTTCGCATGTGCGTATAAATTATCATTGTGTAAATCGAACGGTTGCACTCTTAATTAATGTCAATTCATGAGTCAACGTTGAAGCATTGCAGTCGCAATGATTAGAAATTTAGTGCGGAATAGGGTTGAAGTAATCTTTAGATTGAGAGCATCGATGGGAATAATAAATGTTCTATAAATGGAATGAAATAATTCATAGATAGTTTTATAATTTCAATTGATGTGCATTTACAAATTAAAAATATTATTTACATATGTTGACCTTAAAATCTCAATTTTAAGTCGAATCGTGACTCATCGCAACCTATCGTTAAATTTGCGATGAACGATTAATTTCTACAAGTGTGCAAAGGCGATCACGTGAGGCGTTGCATACAAATACTAAAAACACACACACACATGCACACGCGCTTACGCACAGCTGTATGCAAAGATAACTGTAGCTGCACGAGTGCAAAAGAGAGCGAAATCCCATGTACAGACGCATTGGCGTCAATTGATTGGTCAGGGCATGTCAGGGAGAGGGCAGGGGCAAGGGGCACGAGCGAAAACGTAAATGTAACGTGTGTCAAATGCGACAAGTTTTTTTTTCAGCTTTGTTGCTTTTTTGAAGGTTACGAACGATGGAGAGGAGTGGGCGGCGCTTGGGCGACCGAACTGCGGTCCGGTTGTGGGAGCGGGTGACTGGGCGAGCGGCCGCCGATCGCCGAACGCGTTTTTCAAGTCCACTTCACGCTTGATGTTTGATGTCACTTGGTCAACTTGTTTGGGGGTTTGGTTTTATTTATTTTTATTTTTATTTTTCAGAATTTGTTGTTGTTTACTATGTGCTTTGCTTTGATTCAGATTCAGGTTGACTGTTGACTGAGCAGCGGGTGCAGCGCTCAGCTGCAAATTCAAAGTTCACAGAGCAAAGCTTTCAATTGGGTTTCATTTAATTTGATTTGTTTTTTTTTTTTCGCACATTGAATTACACAAACACACACACACACACATAGGCAGACAACCAGAATTTGTGTTTGCGCGCACCGTTAAATGGAGTAGGAAGAGGAAGCGATCGTTGCGTCAATTATGTACAATCTATTTGATTATTATGTTTTTTGGCATTTTTTCTAGTCTTTTTTTTTTTCTTCTTTTTTATTTATATTTTGCTCTTTTCTACTCTGTTTTGTTGTTTTGCGTGCGCGCGCGCTTCACCGTCGGCAGCAGCAGAATCAGAAGACTGGCTGACGCGACCGCGCACCTTAGCCATAGCGCAGCTCGCTTTGTTTTCTGTGCGTGTGTGTGTTAGAACTGAGAGCGGGAGAGTGAGAGAGCGTGCGTATGCGCCTGTATTCGTGCTCATACTCGTGCTCGTGTATGTCAATCGAATCAGCTGTGGGCGCGCACTCATACATTTGACGCTCATTGCACTTTGAATGAAATTTGTAACGGTAGTGTGCTTTCCAATTGGATTGCGCAAATGTTAACCACGACAGCACACATAAATTACATACGTTATGCAAAGCTCTGCGTTCTGCACTCTGCGCTCTCCGCTCAACCTCTGCTGCTTTTGTCTGCTGTCGTCTGCAGCTGAATGACGCACACAAATGCCCCAAAAACATGCGCCGGCTGCTGCTGCTGCTGCTGTTGCGGCCGCTTTCGATGCCGCCGCTGTCGATGATGACTGCGGCAGACAGTTGAGCGCAGTGCAAGAAGAAGAGATTCACAACTTACGTTCTGTCTGTCTGTAAGCGTGCGACAATAAAACAGCTGCGCTGACGGCAGCGGCGACAGCGACAGCGACAACGCTGTCAGCGAAAACTAAAACAACAAGTAAGAAAGCTCTAGTCGAGACTACTCGACTACGAGATCCCCTGAACCCTTGGAGTAATAGCTATTTCAATAATTTTTCGCGACTTTCAGCTTACACAAGAAACACGCACACACACACACACACACACACACACGCACGCACACACGGGCATACATACACACACATACACACACACACACATACACAAACAATTACATACATATACACACACAAGCATATACACGCATGGGCGGCAGTGAGCGCTTACTATGAGAACTTAATTGTTTAATAACTTTTTTTGTGGACGTACGATCTTCATGAAACTTTTAGATTATGTTTATAACATGGATATGCATGTAATTGCTAAAGCACAAGTCTCTAGTATTTGAAATACGCTTTTTACAAAAGTGAGGGTCAGGGGGTGAATTTAAGGGTGGGGGGTTAATTTTAACAAAAACCCAAATTGTATAAATTGCATATAAGCATACATTAAAAATTTGGAGACTCTAGCTATAAAGGTGTAGAAGATATAATTTTATAACTGGGTTTCGATAAGGTTTTTTATCGATAAAAAAGATCGGGATGAGTTATCGATTTTTAATGATAAACTTGATATGCGCGCTGTAATTACGGACATTTAAAAAAAAATTTGAAGTCTCTAGCTCTTATATCTTCTGAAATCGACGCGTTCATACATACGGACAGACGGACAGACGGACAGACGGACAGACAGACGGACAGGGCCAAATCAACTCAGCTCGTCGCCCTGATCAAGAATATATATACTTTGTGGGGTCTGCCACGCCTCCTTCTGCCTGTTACATACATTTCAACAAAACCATTATACCCTGATTTCCCATTGAAAATGGGTTCAGGGTATAAAAAGAAAATGCAAAGCAGACGCAAAGTCAAAAGTTTCTGTATAGCACGCGCGCATATATATGTTTGTGTGTATGTACATCTGTGTGTGTCTGTGTGGTCCAATTATGTGTGTATTTGTTTGCTGGTGTGTGGACAGCGTACCTTTGCCTTTTGCCAAGTTCAAAATTATTTAAAACAATTAATATTCATTTTGCTTGAACATTTTCAATTAGCTGCAGCACGAATACCCCTTCTCCAGCCCTCTCCCGTTCTATTTCTCAATTGAATTTCTGCCCCTTGAGTGAAGGTGTCAAAAATGTTTCAGTCATAAATTAATGAATTAAGGAAACGAACAGAGAATCAGAACGAACGCTAAATGATTCGTAACTGATTTATTTAGAGTATACAAAAGACGTTAGTCATCTGAATTCCTCATTTAGAATAATTAGCAGCCTATTTAAGAGACCAAATACAAAAGCAAGAACAAAAACAAGAACAACAAAAAATGTATGTGAACTAAAAGAAATTCTTAGCTCACAAAGTGGGCAAACCAGCTAATCGAACGGAGTAGCGGCACATTTTGGGAATAACCGTTAAACGGGTTTCTTACGGAGCTGTTATCTGATCAGATCAATCAAGCGTTTACAATCGTTAATCGATAAGTTCATATCGAACATGCATGGAAATTGTCTTGAACGTGAATTAAATTGATTCGGCAAGGAAACGAATTTCTTTCGTTTATTGTTTTGCTGATCTAATCAATGAAAAGCTTCGCTATTGAGCTTTCGGCAATTACTATCGATACATATCTGCAGAGATGGGTGTATGCACATATGTGACTGTATTGTGAAGTGTGGTACAGTGTGATGAAACAATTAGTAAATTGGCTACATTGGGGTGTTGACTACACGCGTTTTTATTGATTTCGCATGTTTTTTAACGATGTCTAATAGGCAAATAAAAGAAAACTTATAGTAAATTAGAACAATATATGCAGAGTCCAAGCGGCAAAACCTGATGGCAATAAGTTAATCTAGCAAAGCTACGCTCCATTTACGCTGCCTGTCACGCAAGAGGGAGACAGAGAGATGGGAGTATTCTACACATAAGTGTGTCACAATTAACAATACAGAATTACGCGTTAATCAAGCGCAAAGACACAAGCACAAATACATATGCACATACAGTTATGTATGCCTGAAGAGAGCAGACAGTTTAATTAAGTTTTTTGGGCGATGTTGAGCCACTGTCGTTGCGGATGCGGATGGCGTTTCAATGGTAAATGGTAAATGGCCAAAAGCTGCGATATGAATCAGCTGCTGCCAAAAGTGCGCAATTTCCTATACGTCTTGTTAATGTTGTTGTTGTTTTTTTTTTTTTTTTTTTTTGCAGTTTGGCCCACTGTTATTGTTGTTGCTGCTGCTAGTGAGAGACAACACAACCAGCCATAAATTGTAAAGTACCGTTTTGACCGCGGCACTCAGTTAGCATACTAAAGTATGGGAGCAAGAGAGAGAAAAAATAAACAAGAATCACCCGTTGTGAGAGCGCCAAACTAAAAGAGAGCCAAAGCTAACGCATCACAGTGGGAGGGAGAGCGTGAGCGCCCCGTGATGACAGCGGGTTTCTTATGTATGCGTGTGTATGTGTGTGAGACTGTAATGATTTGTGTGAGTCATGCTGAGAGCGACGTTAATGTCGCTGCTGATGAAGGTAAAAATCAACAAAAATTATAATAATAATAATAATGGAAAGTATTTAAAAAAACGAACGAAAGAAATAGGCAAGAGAGACGACGTACATCCCGACAGTAGACAGTTATTTAAATAGATAGACAGCAGATGATGTTGTTGATGGGGCGATAACATGTGGTTAAATGGATTAAAAAAGGCGTGAAGCGCACCAAGCACAAAAACCAAAGAGAGTGAGAGAGTGTGCGGGGGTCGGCACTTGTGGGGAGAGCGAAAACAAAAGCAGCAGCATAGCAGCTAAATGAACCGCAGCCGGAACTTGATGATGGCTCAGGCAAGCGCCATTCCAGCCTCAAGGTGAAGTTTTATGAGTGTTGCTACCTCTTCTTTTTTTTCTTTGCCTGCATCTCTTTTGCATGTGGGCGAAATTGAAAATGAAATTGTGAAAATATGTTAGTGTGTGTGTGTGTTTAGGTCAGCTACTGCAATTTATATAAACTAAAACAAATTATGGGCTCGTTGTTAATGAACTCTTTTTCATGCTCTTTTTCTGCTTTTACGTCAATGAGTTTCACTTGCAATTTACCTACAGCGAAGTTAACGGATGTGCATGTAAATAACAGAGCTCTGTTAACTATTACATTCGTATATCTCCAATGTAATTCGAGTCTTAATGTATATTATTGGCCTACTTGGGTCAGCTGACATTGCATAAATTCAATGCGCATAGAACCTTGTTAATAACATAGTTCTGTTAAATAACATAGTATGACATATTTACATACATGCATGCATTGCGAACTAGAGATCTCTGTTACGTATATAATATGTATACATAACAGACCTATGGTAGTAGTTTAGCGCATTTCACAAACTGTTCTAATAAGACATTGCCATTAACACTCACATTTATATGTCTGTATGTATTTAGTTGCATTACATAAGGATTTTATGAATTGTTGGCTAATAATTAATGTGTAGTATTAAGCTAACTGTATTTTCCATAGTCTAACAGTTACATTTTTTTTTTTTTTTTTTTTTTTTTTTTTTGCAATTTTAAAGTCTGGTTGGGAACTCACATTTATTAAGCACAAGTTCAAATTGGACTCCATTGTCATAGTTTTTGGCATCTTCTTACCAACAACGCTCGATTCTTGGAAACAGAAATTTCCGTTGACCTCTGGCGCTCTGCCATTGGCCAGTGGCCATTGGGGCCAGCCCCCGCCGGAGTTGTGTTCCAAATTTTGTAACAGAGGCCAAGAAGAGCTAATGGACAAATAATTACACTCAGCAACAAGAGCAAAAGAAACGCTTTTGGCCTTACTCAGAATGGGGCATTTGAAGAGGAGCAAGAGAGGAGCAGACCGAGGGGGATTTATCCAGTTGGTTTTATGTCAATTGCTTATGCATAATTACCGCAATAGAATAGACAAACGGCATTTGACAACAGTAACGAATACACTGTGAGAAATTTTTAGTTCAGAGACAAAAATTAGATGCAAATCTAAATTTATATTCGATAAGATACTGGTTTTTTAGCTGACTATATAAATAAAGAGGATAGAAATATAAATATTTCACGCAGAAAAAAAAAATAAATTCATATTAATAAAATTAAGCAAAATTATAATAATATTTCATTCAAATATTAATCAATCATAAATATTGGAGTTGAATGTAAAAAGAAAAAAAAAATGAACCGTGGGAAATCTATTAATAATCAAATCTTGCAAAATAAAAAAGTCATTTAAAATGTTAATCTATTAGTGGAGTTTAAATGAAGATTTAATTTAATTTTTTTTAAAGAGTTTCTTGTTTCATTTGTGTATATAATTATTTATAATTTGATAATTATGATTTTATTATAATTTTCATTTATAAGTAATATTTTATTTATGTAACATTATTTTATGATTGTTTTATTTCATATAATTTATTAGCTTTGCTTTTATTATATATGTATATTATTTATTAATTTACTATTATTCCATTTTAATTATATTTATCTTTAAATATTTTATAGTTTATATAATATTTATTATTTGCATAAGATTTTGCTTCTTAATTCTTAAATAATGTTTGGATTTTGTTAATGTTAATTAATATATTATTTATTTATTTTATTTACTATAACTTACTATAATTCTACATTTTTATTCCCCGTTTATAGCCTTGCCCTCCCCTCTTCCACTTTTGTCACCGGAATTAATTAGCTCTATTTCATACTCTTCAAGCATACCTCGCAGCTATTAACATCTGCGATCTATGTTGGAATTTTTCTGCAATCTGTAGTTCCTGCTGCTGCTGCTAATGCTGCTAATGCTGTTCGGGGGCATCCGGTATAAAGCGTTCTACCTCGTTGATCTGCTGCGAGCAGCTCCCATCTTAAGCTGACAGTTGTTGCTGAAGAGATCAGCAAGAGGCAGAATCAGACGAAGAAGAGGAAGACTGATGAGGAAAAACTTTTGATACGCCTGCTGACTCGACTAATTTCTGAAACTTTTTGTCTTTGTCTTTGGCTTTAGCATTGGCTTTGGCAACAGCTGTTGTCCAATTGTCCATCTTGGGAAGTCATTAAGTGGCCCACAGAATGTCAATGAACGTTGTCTCTGCGGTGAATTGGAGCAACAGGTGTTGCCTCTGAGCATGCACAAGATGAAGATTCGTTGCTGAACAAGAGCTCAAGTTCAGATCAAGTTCATATCAAGTTCAGTTCAGGTTCAGGTTCATGTCCATGTTCAGGTTCAGGTTCAAAGCAGCTGTTCTCGAGGTCAATAACCAGCTGATAAGTGCAAGAGTAGCTCGGTCTCAATGTTATATATGTATGTATGTAGATAGATATAAACTATTATATCTATATATATAATCTATATATATAACTATACAAATAAGAATTGCCACACTGTTATACTGATATACATGTTATATTTATAAGTACAGCACTTGTGACAGTGCTACACACAAATATATATAACAGTCGTCACAATATTATTTCTACATATATTTAACATTAGTCACTAACAGAGTTGCCAGACTTTACAAAGAAATAAAAGTGAATAATCAAGAAGGAAGGGAAGGGGAAGAAAGAAATAAAACTAAACTGTTTTGGAATAAACGTTAATTTTTTTACTTAGGCTTTACATTATTTTAAAGAAATAAAAAAATATATATATATATAATAAAGCCAAAAATATTAAAAGAAATGAAAATTAAATATGAAAAAAAATCAATAAAACATTGTAAGTTAATTCTATGCAAATATTGAAAAACTAGATTTGAGAATAGCTATTAAAGACAGTTGTAATAAGAAAAAATAATAAAAATTTCAGTTAAAAATCAGACGAACAGGGAAACACTTGGCAAAACTCATGACACCTCAGGGCCAAAAAGTACAAAATAGCTGTGACGCAATATTCATGTAGTATGTGGAGTGCTTTAAATTGGAACAGGAAATTAAAACATTTTGCCAGACAACAAAGAACACATGAGATATGAAAATGTTAAAAACAAAAAAAAATTGAGTCAAATGTGAAGCTCATAAACTTAGTCAGAGCGAAGGAAAGTAGTCCAGAGAGTAGATAAATTACAAAAGACGTGAATAAACAGCAAGCAGAGTGAAGCAAACACGAACAAACAACAACAAAACAAAGGCAAAAGCGAAAAGTGCAAGTGCCAACACATAAAACATGTCCAGTTTAATGGCAGCAGCTTAAAGGATTACCAAGGCGAATGGGGTCGAGTCGTAACTTATATAATCAAGCTTTAAGACAACTATTTTCAGAGGCAGCGAAATCGATGAAAGTGCATGAAAATGAAAGAGAGAATCAATCGTTCAGCTAACACTTAAAGGATTACTGCGATGCAAAGCGCAGTTAAAACTGCTTGAGAGCATTGGTCTACTATGATTCTTATTGGATATTGGATCCAACTTGAAAATTTAACATAAATTCAGTCAGAATAGCTATTGACATGATCGGTATTATTAGATAATTTAATATTCAAGTCAATTCGTATTAGACAAATCGAACAATGTAACTTGTAAATCGCAAGTATTTCTCTTAGAATTCAATTTAATTCTAATTAGACTTTAACAGAGAGTCTTCAATCATCGCTCTGCACTGCTGCTTAACAGTTTTCCAATTAACAGCAGTTATCAATACTAAAGTTAGGTCAGCGACCTTCAATATATATGTGTGCATCTGTTAGCGTGAATTTGTATGTGTGAGCTTGTATGCGTAACACCATTTAAAAATATATTTTTAAAGAAATCCGTTTGGACTTTCAATTTGCGAATTGTTTGAAAATCGCAATGCTAAAAAGCCACAAGAAAACAAAAAGAAAAGCAAAACTTTGGAGCTTGTCACCGTTGAACGCTTGACAGCATTCAATTAGCCCCCCACCACAAACCCTTCTAACCAGCAGCAGCAGCCTTTGGGCCTGCTGCCCACAAAGTACAGTTAGCAACAAAATGCACACAATGAGCTGTTTGAATGACTCTTAAGACACAATATTAGTCATTTATGTGTATTTCTTATTTATGCAGTCATATTTTTACTTGTATTTCTCTCTGCCTCTTCGCATATCGTTTCTTTTGTTTTGTTTACATCATTTTTTATTCAAATTTTGAAGACTTCTTGTATCGAACTTCGAATGAAGTAGAGATTGAAAGAGGGATAGAGAGAGAGAGAGAGAGAGAGAGAGCAAAATATATAGACATTATTATGCAAATTTTATTTTGTATGCCTCCCATTGACACTTTGCGCTTTGACAGGTTTATCATCGTCTACGCTGCGCTCTGCCGCTACCTCTCTGTCTCTCGTACAATAACAATTGACTTGTTACGTGCTTGCGCTTCGTCTTTGCCTTGTTCTCTTACTACTCACACTCTCACGCATATTCATAGTCATTGTCTTCACTCACACACTCACACACACACACACACACACACACACACACATACGTACAAGTAGTCAATCAATGTGCGTGAGCGAGTTAGCTGCATGCATTAAGGCCAGCGCGGCAGAGGCGTCACACAACAACAACACTGCTTAATTCCTTTGTCAAGTCAAAGTTTCCTCTCTGAGAGACAGAGCGAGGGAGCAGCAGAGGGCGAGTTGCTGAGCAAAGCAGTTGACAACGCGCCTCCTTTTGCTGGTTCCTCTTCCTGGCGTTCGTGTTTGTGTTACGTATTTCTCTCCTCTTTTTTTATGCACGCTCACTTCTGTCAATATTTACATTTCTAACTAATTATCAGTTCAGCGCACTTTGTGTTGACAGAGTCAGCGCTCTGCTGGCGTTGGCGTCGCTGTTGTTGTCATTTGACTTGCCTTCATCTGTGGCTCTCGCCTTCAACCACGCACTGAGAGTTCATTTAACTTTGCGTTCTCAAATAAGAAAAAAATTAACTAACTTTTGAAATTCGATTGCTAATGCTTATTTTAGGAAACCAGGAAGCTCTGGTATATAAACCGCTAAGTGCAGCAGAACAAGTTATTAACAGCCGCCAACACTGTTAAGCAACGAACAAGTGCTGCGTGCACACTGTTAACTGCAGCACATTAACAGCGATGTTAACTCACGTTTCGTGTTTGACCTTCAAAAATACGCTTTTCAGGCCTATTTGGCAGCTGAGCTAACTTTAACATAAAATTTTAACGTTGCTTTTGTTTTCTTAGATATTTTAATTGCCTTTGCCTTGAATTTGAACTACAAAGAGCTTTTAGCTTTTAGCTGGTTTGCTTAAACAAAAGCCGCCTGAGAAATTATTGTAATTAAAAGTCATAAAACAAAAAAACTACGTAAATAAGACACTAATGTTATTTATCTAAGCCGAAAAAGGTGGGTTTTCTGTTTCGTTTGACCTCTGGTCACGTTACTCGTAGCATGTATTTAAATTCTAATTAGCTTTCGGTCTTCTGACTAGAGCACTAAGAGGTATTTAGGCAAAACGAAATATAAGTGTAAATAGAACAGAATATTCTATAAGGCTATCTAGCGCTGTGGATCTAAGTGCGTATAAGAAAGAGCTGTTAATGGTTGTAGTCTTAGACCAATACAATTGTCATAAATTGGAATAAATAATTACAGACACGTTTAAGACTTTCATGAGAGAGAACAGAAAGAGGAAAGTTTATCATAGCAGCTTACTCAAATGAGATTGCCAGTAATTCCAATTGGAATACATTACCCTCTTGATATTTTTATATCAGAGAGAGAGAGAGAGAGAGAGAGAGAGAGAGTAAAAATCAGAGAGGACAATTTAGCATAAGGCTAACAGACCTTTACATAAGTACGCATTCAAGTCAATCAGTCCAATCAGAATATATTATTACAGCAAATAATCCCACGCTTTGGATTTTGATGTAAGAGGGAAAATGTGCAATTTAGAAATGTGGTTGATTTACTTTAGCCATAATGAAACTTAAGAGCAACAACTTACGCCACTAAGCCGCCCAAGAAGGCAACTGGACCGCCGCCAATCAGACGGATCTTGCGATGACAGGAATCGAACAGCGATGTACGTGTAGGCGCCTGCGATGTGGGTGACATGTTGTTGTTTATGTTATTGTTGCTGCTTTTACGTCGACTGCTGCTGTTAATGAGCAGCTGTTGTTGTGCGGCTGGCGCTGTTGTTATTGTTGTTGCTGTTTTTGTTATTGTTGATGTTTTCCACGCTTGTTGTTCACTTGTTTTGAAATTGTAATTACTGATGTAGTTGTTGTTGCTGCTGTTACTGTTGCTGTTGCAGTTTTTACTGTTTTTATAATGAGTGTTGTTGTTATGGTTGTTAATGCCACTATTAGACAAACTGTTGCTGTTTTTGTTATTACTATTAATGCTGCTACAGCTTTGATTGCTGCTGCTCTCGTCGTCAGTTGCTGTCGCTGTCGCTGCCTGTGCCGCTGCTAGGTTTGTTGTTATTGTTTTTGGCTTCTTATTTCGCCGCAACGCAGCTGCAAAACTGTAACTAGTATGCTCCTTCTTTTTCTTCTGCTGCTGCTGCTGGTTCTGCTGCTGCTCAACTGTAATTGTCCTCGCCAGCAACAATAAACACTTTTCGCTCTGCTGCTGCTGCTTAAAATAATAATCAGCTGCTGCCCGCGCTGCTCTCTTTTGATTTGTCTCTGCTGCTTCCGCTGGCTGCGCTGCCGCTGCTGTCAATGGCTTGTGTAGCTTTTGCTGTTGCTGCTTAAGCTTTTGCAGTAAACTTTTGCGCTGTTGTTGTTGTTGTTGCTTTTGCTGTTTCTTTTCGCTTGTGGCAGCCGCTGTACCGAAACCAAGTTCCACGATGTGCTGTGTGGGCGCTCTCAACATTATTCACACTCACTTTTGCTTTTGTGTTTGTGTTTGTTTCTGGTTTTGCGTTTGTTTTTGCTTTTAGTTTCAGTTTAATGTTGTTGTTGTTGTTGCTTTTGCAGTCTTTTGCTTGACTTTAGCATATTTTACACAGTTGTTTATGTATTTTGTTCAACTCGTTCATTTCTTTCACTTTGAACATTTCTTTATATCTTGAACTAAACTTTCTTCTAGAAACAAATCAAATATGAACAAAAATAAAAAGTATGAAGAAAAATAAAACGAATAACTTTAGTTTATCGATTTTGGCGTCGCGTTCACTTTCTGCTTTAAATTTATTTGCGGCTTTTGCTTTCCTTTGCTTAAATTAGCTTAAGACGAACTTCTATCGCGTTTTGTGTTTTGCGTTTTAGTCGGTGCGGTTTTGCCTATTTTGCAAATTAAAGGAAAGCACGCCCATAGCACAGTGGTACGAGTGTGGTAGAAAATAGCAAGACAAGAATATACAAAAATTAATTTCATATTTCATCATTTTTTTTTTTTAATTTTCATATAATTTTATATTATTTAAATATAATAGTATATTATTATGCAATATTATTTGATTATATATTATTTAATAATTGAATATTATAACTATATCAATTATACAACTTTAATAGATTTATTTTTGGGCAATAAAAATTATTTTATATATTTTCAAAAATTAATTTTGAATAGCAACTTGAATTCAAACCAATTTATTTTTATTCATTCAAAATTATTGCACTAAAGCAATATCAGAATTTATTCAAATTAAAAACATTCCAAATGACTTTTATTTATGTTAAACCCTATTTGATTATTTTTTATTATTATTTTTTTTTAACACTTAAACATTATTTTTTAATTTTTTATATTTATTTAAACATTTTTTATTTTAATTTTATTTTTTTATTATTATTTTTTTGTTTTGTTTTTTGTTTTATTCTTTTATTTTAAATATTTTCTTTATTTTCTTTTCCATTTTCACAGTCTATTACCACTGTGCAACAAACGGACACATTGACTCTATGCTTTATGTATGTTTGTATTTAGTTTATGAGTCTTGACATATACACAAATATTTTATGCATATATATGTACATAATATATCCATATATATTTACAATATATATATGAGTTATTTTAGACTTTTTTGCGATCGCGTGAGGTTTTTCTTTACTTCACAATTGTATAGTGCGTGCGTGTGTGTGTGTGTATGTTTGAATACTTATACATATGCATATTGGCATTAACATACACATACACTTGAATATATAGCTGAATGCATGTTAATTAGATTTCCTATGGAAGCGAATTATGAATTATTTGTCTCGACTTCTTTCTAATCTCTTTGTTGTTGTTGTTTTCGTTATTTACTTAAGCAATGTTGTTGTTGTCGTTGTTTTTTTTTTTTTTTTTTTTTTGTAATAATTTATGCAAATGCGCTTGGAAAAAAACGCAGGTTTATAATTTTTAATTGTAAGTTAAATAAGTTTTTGTTTTGCTGTTAACTTCCTCGTAATTAATTCAAATTCGCATCATCTTGAAATTGTATTTCTTTTAATTTATATGGGATGTTGTTTATTATTTCTCCACATTTATTTCAGTTAAGGAAAGTAAAAGCTGGTGTCATCCGCCGCTTACGCAATGCTGAAGCAGCAGCAGCAGCAGCAGCAACAGCAGCAGCAACAGCAACAGCAGCCGCAGCCGCAGACCCCGCCCCTGCCACAAGCCCCAGCATCAAGTCCAGCAAAAGAAACCAAGGAAACGAAAAGCTGAGCCAAAAATTAACAACAAAAACAATAATCAACAACAGCAACAACAAAATCATCATTAAAGAAGCCCAGCGAGAAAACTTGTAGAGCAGTGGCGTAGCCAAAGAGGGGTCGACAACCAGTGCGAGGGGCGTTAAGGGAATCGCCTTAATATAAGGCAGTCATGGAAAGGGCAAGAAAAAGGAGGCAACACAAAGCGGTTTACCTTCACCCATTTACAGTTAAATATGGAGAGAAGGCTTTATTGGGTGAATACATGCATATATTACATATAGCATAAATTGAAAATATATGACTTCATATAAGGAACTCATTTGAGGGAAATAGATATGACTATATCCGTATATAATACATAATACTATTAAAAGGATAGTTTAATTTTGATTCACGTGGAATATTATATTATATAGCCAATAAAGAACGATTAGTACAGCATATAGAAATCATTTAAAATAACATTTCTAGCATACATCACATGAGAATCATCTAAATTGTAAATTTTTGCATTCAATTATAATCTTGACAAATTAAATATTCAAAATGATTGCTGAGTGTATGGCTAAAGCTGTTGCCTGTGTATAGCAAAAATTGCTAGTTTAATACAGGGAATGCCCCATATATCATTTGCTAAATCGCAGTAAAATACCAGCTTATTTCTTCTTGATGACTCATGCAAGCTGAATCATGTAAGAAAAAAAGTTATAATTGATACGTAAGCTGTAAATCCTTCTGCCCAAGGCATGTGAGTGGGGGAGGAGAAGGTTATTCCAGCTGTGACTGCTGACTAGATATTATATAAAATATATATATTTATGTACATATATCTACTTTGTATTGCCAATCAGTTGAAACAGATTGAAGGAACACGTCAGTGACTGAGCGTGACTCAAAGATTGAGCGGCGCCATAAAACTATATAGAGAACTCCGAGATGATAATACGACATATTCGCAGTGTTTTGTAGCTGTATGAGAAACGCGCTTATCTCACAATTCTCAGTCGTGAATGGGGAACGTGCCCCACCAAAGTGCCAAATTGATTCAATCAAAACCCACTAACAACTGGCTGGGGGCAGACACATCTGGTAACACGCAAGGCAACAAGTGCGAAGACAATTTAACTATCTCTATCTGTATATCTCACTCTGTGCCTCTCTCTCTCTCTCTTCGTCTCATTGTATGTGCACACGGAAAAGTAAAAGAAAAAGGCGTGAAAAAAGTTTTAGGAATGGCCAAACCGTTTGACACTCGCACGAAAACTTTCACAAGGCGAAGCGATGAAAACAAAACAAAACTGAAATCTACAAACGGTTTAACTCGGATTGAAATGGAACGGAATTGAAACAAAGTGTTACGGTTAGAAAAGTAGAATTATTGAAATCAATATACATTAAATTTATATAATTATAGATCATATAACAGTTATATATTGCTGAAACCAATAGAAACAACTAATAAGGGAAAAGGCTTTATCAAAAGTGTTATACCTAAGCTGTGAACTAAGCAAAAGTGTTCTAGTGATAAAGTTTCTTTTTTTTGAAAACTCCCAAAAGAGAAATAACAAACTATAGAATAGAAAAATTGTTATACATAAAATGAAAAACTGTTATACAGTAATTGAAAAGCAAAGAAGATACTGTTATACATTTCAGAGATTTAGGGGAAGAAAACTATATGTTCAAGCTATATTATACACTATGTTATACAGTGGTTGCCTAAACCAATGAAATTATATACCTTTTATGTTATACGCGAAAGAACCGTATAGGTCGAAAGAGATGAAAATTAATTACAACTTTTTTACTTGAGCTACATTTAACCAAATATAAAGTGTTATAAAGTTGTGTGAGTTTTTAGGAATAAATAAGAATACAAATATATAGAAATGTTCCCTGCAACTGGGATAACTATTATAGTTTTGATTGAGCAGCAATATATCGAATGTGTTATATGCTATGTTATGCAATGGCTAGCAGTTATATTTTCTTTTTTCAATGCCATTAAATAGAATTTAGTTCCATCAACTCAATTTGTTCCACTTAGAATTGGTAAATGGTAAAAAGAAAGTGTTATATAGGCAATTGTATGCATGATATAGGATGTTATTATTATTTATGATTGTCACAGAATGCAATTGGAGAAACTTGCTGAAGCACATTTATGGCAGCTGTTGAAAGAGAAAACTTCTAGCGGATGGAGAATCGCTTAGTTGCATGATAAGAAGTATTCATAGAGTGTCATTAATAGATCAGATCTCATAAAACAATTCTAAACAAACAATTCTTGAGTTCATAGCAATATTTCGATAATTTATGTATTATCAAATTTTTCAAATAATATAAACTACAATAAAACATAAATCTTTTAATCTGTTTATTTCTATATTTGCCTTTAAACTTGTTTTTGCTGATTTCGTCGAATGCAGTCCAAGGGAACTTTCTACAAATTTCAATTAGAATTTGCGATTCTCAACTGGTTAATTTGTCACATCTCAGTTGCCATTCCCATTGCCGTTTCGAGGCACGTTGCAGGTCGCCGCGCGACAAGGCATTAGAATTAAGCCAAAAGCTACAAGCCATGAAAGTTTCCACAGAAAATTTGTTAACCATGAAGCGGAGACGATATGAAGCGAATTGAATTCTCTCATAGGAGAGAACGAGCTACTCGCCCCTAATGATGATGTCTTCGCTGGAGAGAGAGAGAACAGTTAAAGAGCTGCTTTGCTCTGCTGCTCTCATTTTTAATGCACAACTCGACAAATTGACACTTGAACACACATACAGAAAAAAAAGAAGAAAGAAATGAAGCAGGGGGCGTGGCTAGGTTGGGCAGTCGTCTGGTGTTTTGGGGCGTGCGCTTCTAGAATTTTAAAATGAAAGTTCGTGCTTATTCACGGTTGAAAAAGCATGCGGAAATCTACGGCTCCGGAGTCCGGAGCTCTACAAATAAATCGCAGCTTAGACACAATATATATATATGAGAGAGTCTAGGGTAATAATTATATTATTTTAATGTGTTTTTCCTTTCTCTCTCTCTCCGTCTTGCTCCTCTCTATTTATTTTCTTGTCGCTTGTTTTTCTTTCTGTCTGTTTTCCCCGCTTATCCATAGCAGCTGTCGTTTTCTGCTGCGGCATTACGCTGCATTTTCAATTAAGCCAAGATGAAAGTTTTCTTCTACAACTGTTTGCTCGTCTCCTCTCCTCCTCTTCTACTTCTTCTACTTCTACTTCTCTCTGCATGGCAGTCACCTAGGGTAGGGTTTACTGCAGCACACTGAAGCGAAGACATCATATGAAAAGGCAAGGTTATGCGTTGTGAATAAGCAATTAGCTCTTGCGGTTCTTTCCACAATAATCATCAACCTCATCAACCTCATCATCATCATCGCCGTCATCATAAGCAGCAACAGCAACATCATTAGCGGCATCATGATGAAGCTGAAAGTCTTATGTGCTAGCCGTCTGCTCAGTTAGCTTTGGGGTCACGCGTTTTGGCATCTGTGCAACTGAAAACGCTGCAGCTGAAGCGCATCGAATGCATTTCAAGCAGCCAACACTTTGTAGCTTAACAGTATATATAGTGCTAAATTTATTACTAAATTTCAATCTAAATTCCAAAAGAAATTTAGATGGCTATCAACAATCAATAAATGACTGAAATATATAGGTTATCCTGTTATCGGAAAACATATCGATGTTTTGTTTTAGTAACTAAAGAGATGTTTGTCTAGAAAAGTTAAGTGATAGGCATTTATAATTTAAAACCCCTTAAGTAGGTTTAATCACCTCATCAATACTTTAAATAACTTGGTATCGATAAACGATAGCACCGATAACAGAATTGTGTTATTAATGTTTATTCAAAGCGCAATTTTAATATGAGCTGCTTTAATTATGTTAATTATTAATTAACGAATAAATCATATATTGCTTGTTATCGATATTGAAATACCTCAAGCAATTATAGCTTGATTTATGCATGAAATGCAATCAAATCGTTATTTTTGACACTTAATTTAATATCGTATCATATCACCATCAATCTTAGTTAAAGGATTGTCATCGATCATTAACGATTTTGTACTTAATTAAATGTTGCAAAGTGTTATCGATTAGAGTCGCTGCAGTGACTTCAGTTTCATCAATGTGTTGTAGGCATTTCTTTCTCAATTCTCAACTAGTCCAGTCATGCTAATCTTATTATCGATAAGCCCAATTCCCTCTCGATCACAATTTCAATTGAGGCACGTCAAGGCTCTAGCAGCACAGCCGCACAGCAAGCAGCGATTGCCTCAATTTTCACACTCTGAAGGCCGAGTGATTAGTGTGCCACGTTCAGCCATCCACATATCGGATATAAGAGAAACAAAGACAGAAAAAAGGTAAAAGAAAAACGTAGAGAAGGCAGCGACGGCAATCGCAATCGGCAATCGATCTGCACACTCGACATTTGGTTGCTACGTGTCTCGCGGAGAGGGGAGGGGCTGGGCGAGGGGGAATGTGGGGAAGCAACACATGTAACGCAACACAAAAACGAAACGAAATGAAATGAAATGAAACCTGAGCGATCGCAGGGAGCGCAAAGTTCTCACGGCGAATTACACAAAACGCCGCACATCACGTTTACAGCAATCAAGTTGAGTCTGCCCCCTCCCCTCCCCCTCTCACCCATGCATTATCTGTCTGGCTGTGGCTCCATTGCGAACCAATCCAAAGCGAAGCAAAGCAAAGTCAATTCACTTCACTTCACATTTTACTTCATTCACCGCAACGATCCGCACTCTCAGGCTTTGGCTATAAATTTGTACAGCGGCCCAAACGTGAGAGAAATGCAAATATGTCAAATGCAATCAAAATAGGCAAGAAACAAAATAATAATAATAGAAGAGCAGACGAGAAGACAAAGCAATAAAACAACTAAATACATAGACCCAAATAAGGGCTAAACAATGAAAAATGTGAGTCGAGCTGCTAATTAAGCAAATTAGTGGAAAATATATACATATAACCAAAAATAAAATAGAAACAAAAAACGGAGAAAAAAATAAAACTGAAATAAAACAGCTGCGGTCAGCGTCTGCCTATATTTTCTTAGCGAGTTTTCGCTGCCGCATTGTCAACAGCACAGCACAAAATTTGACCCATAAAATTTCCCACAAAATTATAGTAATTTTCGCTAACTCAATTTGACGAATGGCGGAGATGTTGGAAAAACAAGCGAAACGCGAGAGAATCGAGACTGGGGGATTAGCCGGTCGCGACGCTGTGGGAGTCGATTGCAAAAGTAGCCGAAAATTAGCTAGAGAAACGTTGAAAACAACAGCCGAAGAAGAAGAGGAAGAGAGAAGAAAAAAACAGCTCAATTTTCACTATTCAGTTACCCAGAGGCTGGCAACCCCCAACCTCACTGTGACTTGTAGAAGATGCCGCATAATAATAGAGCTTGCAACAGCTGCCAGCCAACAACAACAACAACAACTCCTATTACAACAGCCGCAAAACAAAAGAAGCTAAACAACTACAGCAACAAAAAAAGGCTAAACTACAGCTAAAATAAGCCACAGTCCAGTGGAAACTGAACTGGAAACTGGAAGCTGCGCTGGCAGAGCGACCCATTGAGATCTGAAGAGTTCATTCGGGCCATTTAGCAGCGGAAAAAGTTTGCTTTTAGATTAGATTTATAGATAAACGAATACATTTCCTAAGATTTCTTTAAGCATTTACAAAACCAACTGAAAGTGTTTTGCTTTTGCTTTTTATTAATAAAGCAGATTTGCTTTTATTTCCTTTTCTTTTTTATTGCATTTACGTATACTAAGAAATCTGTAATCAAAGCAATAAAAATAAATCTTCCTTTTTGAATAATCAATTATTATTTATGAGCCATTTGCTCAGTTGCCATTGCGAATGCAGTTAAAGCTGTTGAACTATAAAATCTGAACGTTTCTCAAAGCCAATCAACACTCTCCGAAAGCCGGGCAATTTCCATCCATTGCATAACACCATTCAACCACTGTGCGTCTGCGACGTTCTCGTTTCATAGTTGTGGGAGTTTGTTTTATTATTATTTTTTTGATGTTCAAAACTAGGCAAAAGTCTCTTATGCTAGACGCTGGCAACCGCAATATTTCGAGTGTTCGTTTTGTTTTTGTTATTTGTTACGAATACGTGCAACAGCTCAAGTGGGCAGACGACGGCGACAGCGACGGCGACGGCGACGGAGCCAACACGATTGCAACATGGATTTTTTTTCATCTTTTTCGATCTTTCTTGTTGTGGAGGATGGATTTTGACATTTTTAGCCACACAAATTCTCTCAGCTATAAACAATAAGTGTAAATGTGACTAGAAAAACACCCTGTAAACAGAATTGCAGAGAATCTACATAAAAACTAATATATTAATTATTTGTATAATTATATGTATTTTATAAGGTACGAAAAAGCATTTTATTTCTTTCAGTTAGACGATTGTTTATGAATTCCTTTGATATACATTGATTACAGGGTACAAGTGCAGCCCAAAAAATTCTTTAAGATTTGTGCAAAACATATGCATCAATTGTTACGCTCTCGCTCTCTCTATCTCTCTCTCTCTCTCTCTCATTCTTTCATTCGGTTGTTGCAGCGCATGTATGAAGCAATTAACGACACGTGTTACCGTTAGAATTATGAAGAGAGCGCGGGATAACTGGACTGACCAACACACACTCATTCACAGGCACTGCCCGACTAGAGGACATGTAATGAGCAAGAGCAAAAAAAAATGAAATGAGAGCAACACTAATACAAATGCCAGAAACAAAAACCAGGCCCCCTTCTCTTATAAGCAACAGCAATGGCGACAGCTGAATAATAAATTTAGCACAGCTCTTCGATTTTTTCGCCTCTTCTTCTAGCTTGCTGTTATTGTTGTTGTTGCTCTTGCTCTTGTTGTTGCTCTCGTTGTTATTATTGTTTAGCAGTTGTTGTTTTGTTGGGTAACTGCGACAGCTGAGCCGAGCTGAGCTGACATTGACACTTTTCGTCGCTTGCTTGTGGCGCAGAAAAATCATTTAAGGTTATTTATAAAAGCATAAAATACAAAATGTATATACATACACATACATGCACACATACATAAAAGTATGTACATGTATATGAAAAAAGTTCGCAGCAAAAATTGTCCATTCGACAGAGAGAAATGCCTACAAGCAATCGAACGAGCGAAACTACAGTGCGAACGAGCTACAATGAACAGCTACTAAATTATTAATGAATGATTAAAGAGGGGTTGAAATGAATATTTCAAAGCAATTGATACCTTTTCAATCCTAAATGTATTTTTCCCTATCGTGCAATAAATTTACTCAGTACTATTCGTACTGTATCGAGCTCTAACTTTATTCGCATATCGGAAATCAATAAATTACGTCTTGAGGTTATAACTGCTCTGGAAGCCAGCCCACTTCCTGACTCTTGTAGACATCGGTGTTTGCATTTGTTTTTGATTTTGTTATATTCGCCATATTAACCACAGCCAACTTCATGTTGGGTCTGCATTATCACCTTATGCATTTATTTACATACAATTATTTGCAATAATGTCTTCATTGTTTGCCGTTTTCCTTTTCTACGTCTTCTTTTTTTCGCAGCTTGTCAAGCGAACCACGAAATCAATTCCAATGGCCATTTCCCCCCACCCTTCCAGTGAATCAAGCCGTTCACTCGTTCAATTTCCGCGTCGCGTTCAAC
The DNA here is from genome assembly GCF_054131065.1 of Drosophila arizonae. Taxonomy (NCBI): domain Eukaryota; kingdom Metazoa; phylum Arthropoda; class Insecta; order Diptera; family Drosophilidae; genus Drosophila; species Drosophila arizonae. The sequence goes on from NC_142924.1 coordinate 21,220,774, forward strand.
GCGCTTAACCTTCAACTCGCATTAAAGTCAATTTGCTGTTTTTTTTCCTCTCTTGTTTTTGTTATTTACTTTTGTTGTTGTTTTCTTCTTCTTACATTTCGAGTGTTGAGACCGCTTTCACACCCGCCACCGACCGCCCACCGCAACGCAACAATTATATCAAAATTTATGAAGTGATTCTAATATCGTGTCGTCGAGTGTACGCTGAAATTTCCATGCTCGCATTTTGAATGAGCTTAATTGTTGACTTTTTTCTAAGTCTGTGTGTGTGTATTTAAGTCGCGACCAGGCAAAGCACCGTTAAAGGTCAAACGAGCATTTAGCCAAAGACGAAAAAGGAGACAGCAACAGCATGGCGAAACGAAATGGCAACAGAGCAAATGGAAACTGAAACAAGGAAGTCACACAATCAATGCCCCTGCTCTAAGACACACACACACTCTCGCTCTCTCTCTCTCTCTCTCTCTCTCTCTCTCTCTCTCTCTCGCACTCTCTCTATTCCTCTTACTCGGTCTTGAATCATAGTAGAATTATTACTATCAAAAGAAATAAAAACTAGTTTCTCAAAATCAACTCAACCTGCGTTGCGTTGCTGTTCTTGTTGTTGTTGTTGCAGTTGCTGTTGCTTGGTGACGTGAGCAAAGCAACGAGCGTTGAATGCACCACAGGTAATAAGACGTTTTACAATTGCCCAGCGATCAAACGGGGCGGGAAATCCTCTAATAATTTCCTAATAGGAGAATTATAGTATTTAAACTTGGAATTTCACACCCTTAGATCGGCTAGAACTTTGAAGTTAAGTAACGTAATATACAATTTCCCTAATTGGGAAATTTTATGTATCAATCGTATTAAATGTAATATGTATATACATATGTATGTATATATTTACATATGCGCAAATATGTATATATAGACAATATTATCTAACTTCTTATATTCATATTTAAATATGTATACACACTTTCATGAATTTCTGTAGGCCTATAAAAAATTCCCCCATTGTCATAAAACCCCAAAGCGCATTTCATCACGCTTCCATTCTTTTTGTTTTTGCCCAATTTCTGGTGTTAAGCATAAAACACAATCGATTTTTGCCACACTGTGCGACGTTTGGTAGGTGGTGACGCACTTGCACGAAACTTGCCGCTACTTGAAATAACTGTGAAGGGACTGCATTGTAAAAGAGTGCGACAGGCCATGCAGGCGGTGCTTTTTTTCACTGTCTGCACCAAGGGTTGAGGGTTGCCACCTGACGGTACGAATGTGCAGGGGATGACAGGAAACACGTCCGGTAAGGAAGTGACATAGAGCAGAGACCACTGCGGCAAAGGAAGTGGTTAAAAAAATACAGAAATAAAATCAAGCAAGCGACAAAACGCTAACACAGCAACAACAACTGGCGCTTGCAGATGCTGTCGCTGCCGACGGCGCTGCTGCTTCTGTTGCGGCTGCTAGTTTGCTGCTTACTGGTTACAGTTACTAGCCAAAGCAAAAGCTCGATGCGCCGTAACCGTTATTATTGTTGTTGTTTGTTTGTTTTTGTTGCTGTGCCAATTCTAAGCGTTGCATTGGCAACAGTCGCGCTTCGCCGGTTTTGCAAAGCTACTGGTGGGGCTGCTGCTGCTGCTGAAGCAACAAACCGTGGCAGCAACAAACACAACAACTACAACTCCAATAATAAAAGTTGTAATGCGGCTACTGCTGAAGAGGTAGCTAAACAGTTTGATTTTTTTATACTTTATTTTTGCCGTATATGTATTGAAAACTCGTATGCAGTTAGCTGTGAATGACACAGTTTACACTTACACACACACATGCACGCTAACGCATACACTGACACAGTATAGTGAACTCCTTCTTGCTTACTTGACGTTTTTTTGTATTTTTATTTTTTTATTTTGCTTTTCAGGATTCACAGTTTATTTGTATTCACTATTTACGGCTATATTTTTTGCATTTTTATAACTTTTAAATTGTTTTATTTTTGTTATTAAAATTTGTTAATCTGATGCGCGCCTCCAAACAAAGTCAAAAACGTAAAGTCACGGAGTTTAGACGGCGACCCGACGACAACGACGACGGAGACATCGGAACCGTGCGACCAAACGTGCCAAAGGAAATTTCTATACTGAGGCAGGCAGCAAGACTTTGACAGCTGCCTGGCCTGACTGACTGACTGACTGGCAAACACACATGCAACATTACACACACACATTCATGCAAAACACACAGAAGCTGCCGAACGAAAGCAGAGCATACAGCCAAAGATGACGATGGCGAATGATGGTGTATCGTTGTGTTTGTTGTTGTTGTTGCAGTTAGTTTCTTTTAATACTGCTGGCTCGAAAGCGCCGCAGTCGCTGCACGCACACACTGACAGACTTGAACACGCATAGAGTATATATATCCAGATATATTATTAACTGGTTTTCTCAGAGCGCAAGTGAGAGCGAGCAGTAAATGTTTCGTTGTGTGCTTTGCATACAAATGCGGCAGCCAAGCACGACCAGAACAGATGTATACATATACTCACAGCACACAACCACTTGTTTGACACACACTCTCTCTCATTCTCTTTCTCTCTTGGTTGCTCTCCTTACAACTTACGCTCTCGCTCGCTGCGTGGCATCAGCTGAGCGGCGAGCACAAACATACAAACGCGTATTGTAATTTTAGCGAGCAGCTGACAGCTGACAGAGTTGCCAGACTGTCACAGAGAAGGTAACTGCAATAGTAGTAAAATTTGCTACTATTTTTGAAAGGAGCAGAAGCTATTTTAGAGTAGATTTCGATTGAGAGAAATTCGACTTCGTTTTAAACATATAAGCAATTCCTTTATATTTACCCTTTTTGATAGTTTAGTTTATCTTGTACATGTAATAGATGGCCACATTGGAGAAACTTACCTGCAAGAAAAAAGAGAAAGAAATTAGAATACAGTAAAATTTATTCGAAAATTTAATATGCAGACACCTTAATTATGGGACTCTCAGGTACCACAGGACTTCCCAAAGTTTGTGACCCGCATAACCTCTTATGTGAATGCCTTTGTAATGCCATTAGCACCCCCTACTCCTCTTTATGTGTAATTATCACACGCTTTGTGTGTGTCATTGATAAGAAAGAGAGACCCAAAGGCAAAGAACAAACAAAATAACACAGGAACTGCATTTGGTTCACGACTTCCACGGAATCAAATGCCAAAATCAAAAAAAGGAAAAAAGACGCGCCGTCATTCAACACAAATACAATTACTACAACTACAACAACAACAACAACACGCACATCAGCCCAGCTGCTGTCGGTAGTTAAGAAAGAGACCGAGATAGAGTGCATGCCTATGCTCTGGGCAGCAATTCGATGCGTTCTCTTTGTGTTGTCTTGTGCTTCTTGGGTCATTCGTTGTCCTCCTGGTCAGTAAACACCTGTGACCGCCCGCATCGAAACTGCTGCGTACCATATAGTCAGTCGTGTCGACCCGTCTGTAAGTTCATTTGCACTTCAAATATTTATTTTATTTTTTGGGCTACTCTTTGTACACACGCACAAGCATATACATCTACACACACGCATACATACATACGTATTTATGTACTGCAACGGCGCTGCTTGGCTGCTTTCTAGCGGTTTCATCAAGCAACCGTCGACGACGACGGCAACGTCGACCGCGACGCAAGCAATTCGCCATTATTCGAATTGCTTTGCGCTCATTATTTATTGCAGCGACTGTTGCAGCCTCGTTGCAGTCGAGTGCAGACGGCCAGCAATCAAACGGCACACGATCTATCTTACACACACACACACTATATACTCATGTCCCTTTCCCTCCCACTTGCCAACATATACGAGCAACTGTTTTAACAGTAAACCAAAACAAAATTGCAGATTTAGATCAGCTGTCGATTATAAGTGATATTTTTGTTTAGTATAAAACTTGAGTTTCATTTGACCTATAAATTGTTTGTTTATACCATTTCCATTTGTCTTGTTTATATACAGCAATATGTAAATAACAATAAATAAATACAGCCTAAATAAAATATCATAGAGCGTTTGCGAGAGGGAGAGAGAGTAGGCAAAACGTTCACTTCCTGCTGACAATAACAACAACCGCAACAAACATATGCAGAAGCAAAAATAAACAGCACTCATTCCGCTCTCTCTGCCTCTCACTATCTATCTCACGCTCTCTTGCGATCGTCAATTATGTCTATGTATTGGTGTGAGTTGTGTTTTGTTTTTGCGGCTTGTTTATGGGATGCTTTTTGCTACTAATCTCTGATGTGTTTTTCTTAGCTTGCGGTGTGGCAGCGACGGGAGTTCCGTTTAGTCGGTCACGCCACCACACAAGAGACAACAACAACAACGGCAACTGCTGTGGGTCATGCGCACTACAAATGACGTCAGATGTAGCCATCAAATTTGAAAGTACGCAAAAAAAAAAAATAATAATAATGAAAACGAAATGAATAAAAGAGCAAACTATGACTTTTATGAGGCGCCTCAAGCTTAAACACACACATGTACATATGTACATATGCATATGGACAAACGCAGACACAAACACACACACACACATTTGTGGACAGCCGCTGGGTGATTTATGTCTGTGTCCAAAAGGGGGCGCGATAATACGAGCAGTGCTAAACTGCGTCGTAGGTGTGAACCAGCATTGACCTATCCTTTGCCCTCTCCCTATCTCCCCCTCCTACACCCTTGCTAGATAGTTTGCTAGCTATAAGCTTATGTGCGCTGCGGGGTTTCTTTTCGACTGCGTGCGTCTGCCAATGGAAACCATAGAAAGCAAACGTAGTTTGAGGCGAATTTGGGTATGGGAATTGCGTTAAATGCGCAGCTAAAACGCAGGACACACAAATTCAGCAATTCCCGAGAAGCAAGCAATAAAATAAACAAGAAAAAGCCAGCAACAACTACAAACACAGTCAGACTAATGGGACAGCAGCCGAAATCATAATCAGCTGTTTCTGCGAACGACTCGAGCAAAGCGAAGGGTGCGCAATAACAATAGCCATCTCACTCCAACGCACAACCATTCAGCTATGCAGTTTCTTGTTTATTTATGCTATCCAATTGACTTGAACGAAATGAATAAAAATAATGGAAGTGAAATGAGATAAAGCTGTGTGCTCGTACTAAAGATACCCTTGAAAATGTGAGTAAATTACGAGTTTATTGATTTGTCTTAATGTAAAATATAAACTTGAAGTGATTAGAAATGTGGGAGAAACTGGGAAGACAGAAAATATTCTAATTGGAAAAATTCAGAATTTAAGTGTATGGAGACGGTTTAGTTTTGATCTATTGGCAGCGAGAAAACAGAAATAGTGGGATTGAAAAAATACGCAATAATATTTAAAAATAATTAAGAACAGTTTAACTTTGATCTAATGGTATCTCTCTGGGTACTGTTTACTAAAGCTGTAGTATTGTAGTATAGTATTGTATTTAAAAATGTGTTCTGTTTGGCTAATAGAGAGACCCTTGATATTTTGTGATTGATATTTTAATAGCATTGCTTATATACTACATAAAAATGTAGGCAAATAAAAATGAGTAGGAAAAATTAGAAACTGAGGTAGAATGGAATTGGCCAATTGAAAAAATACAGAGTTTAAATAAGCATTTAGAGACAATCTAAAACAATTTTGCTTTCATATGTTGGTCTCTATAAGCAAATTAGATATGTGAGAATCGTCGATAACGACAAATAGAGAATGGCAGAATATATGGAAGAGTGGAATTTCCCAATTGGAATAATGAGAATTTAAATAAGTAGTTAGAGACAATCTAAATCAGTTCAGATTTGATTGATTTCAATATTCATAAGCAAACATAAATGGTAATCGAAGAGCTTCAAATAAAAAATATATATCTAAATAAGCTATAATTTTTTTTAAAAATCGTATTCTTTTTAAAACTACATTAATAATTATACTAAATTTGAATTTTAATAATTAATGCACCAATGAGAATTGCACAGAAGAGTATTTCTTGTGAGCCTCTAACGAACCAAAACTTTTTCTTGTATGACTTATGTTATATATTGCTTTAAAATCTGTGTACGTAACACATATGTACATTACATATATTTAACGGCTTTAGAAACAGTTGGTCATGAAGCGCGTATTATGCAAGTGTTAAGTAAATTAACTAAATGGCTTTAAAAGAAAATAAACACAGAAATATTTGCTAAATGCCCAATTAACTTTCACAAATTGAGAAGCTTTACAAGCAGCTGCTCGGCCTCTCCCGCTACCTCTGCTACACCTCCCCTCCCCCCTTACCAACGATCCTGATGCCTTACCGACAAAAACAGGTGACCGTCTCCTCCACATCGAGTGGCAGCGACAGCTGAGCATTGCCTGAATTGCTCCCAGCTCCACTCGCAGCTCCACTCGACTGGCCCTTGCTGCTGTTGCTGTGGTTGTTGTTGCTGCTGCTATTATTATGATTGCTGCTGCTGCTGTTGCTGCTGCCGCTGTTGTTGTTGTTGCTGTTGCTGTTGCTGCTCTGCTGTCGCAGGAATGTGGCTGCGAATGTGGAGGACAACGAGGAATGCATTGCGCTGTTCGAGGCGCGCGGCGTGCCAGCTGCGGGCGTCGTCGTTGCCATCGAGGAGCCGCCATCCTCGGCCAGCGGCACCGAGGAGTAGCGCACGAGTATCGCACGGCTCACCCGATTGCCGCCCGTCAGATTCGAGATGGCCCAGTTCATGGCGCAGCGCAACGAAACGAAATGGAATGGAACGGACCCAACCAACAGCCGCGTCCGATGGCCCAAAAGCAACTGAGCTGAGGCACTGGGTCTACGGCAGGGCCAGCGCTAAGAAGCATCGACTAAACCGCACGTCTTGCCCTCCCGACCCGCCGGCCTACCCACGACCCGTTAGGAATTGATTTAGCCAACTGATTTGTCAGCCCTGTCAATCAATTCCGGACGTGAAGAGTTGTTATTTCGCAACTTGGAACTGCATATGTCTATCGCTTGCTCTTTCCCACTTTCGCTGCCCTTAGGTCTACCCCTACCTATCTCTCTCTCTCTCACTCTCACTCTCCGTCTCTCTATTCCATTATGTGCTCTTGCTTGGCTGTCGTCTAATTCAATTAGAGTTGTGCTAAGTGTGCCTCAAGGTCACCAAGCACTACCCTCCGCTATTCCCATCCCTTCCACACAGTTGAGGGTTGCTCCCATACAGATGCCTAGTCATATATTATATATATGTATGTCTGTATTATTCAGTTGCATCTGGCATATATAATCTCGGCTAATTGAATTCCCCCACACACAAGTTACATGTGATATTTCTAGCTAACAGTTACCCTACCCTCTTTAAAGCAAACATATGATTGCACATAACGTAATTCATTCCAGAAAAGGTCTCGATGTTTCGGATGGATTGTGAGCGATGGAAGTGATGGATGCATCTCTATTAAATTAAGTTACATTTTGTATCTATAAAAATTACAATCTAAACTTTCCGAACTGGAATAGTTTCATTTAAATTTAAAATTTAAACAGTTCAATAAAATAATATCTGATTCATTCGATTTCGATTTTGATTTCCTTACAATTTTATTTATGTATATAATTAAAATTTTTGTTTAAAGACAAGTCAAAATATTAAAAATGTGTTTTCTTTTAATTTATTGATTGTTTACCAACGTATTTAAATATAGAAATTGGTATACGTCAAATAGGAATTTTTAAATATTTACTTATAGAAGTATGAATGCATACAGTAGCTACTAGAAATGTAAGCAATTGATTGATATCTATATTTAAAAAATTGAGTTCAAACTGTATTTCGAGTTTGTTTTTTATTATATTATCATTTTGAGTAAATTTGTATAAGTCTCATGTCATTTTACTTTCACATATTTTTATTAATTATATAATAGATATATTAAATTGTCACGACAAAATTGACAACAAATAAGTTGATAAAACCTCAAAATATTTGATATTAAAAAAAGTTTTAAGTCCATAAATACATTTCAAATAAATAGAATTTTAATTTATTTATCTTAATTTTTTCTTTTTTCAATTTACATTATTAAATAAATTTTTGTTGTGTTTTAATTATTTCTCTATTTTTCTGCCAATTCCTGCATACATTTATTGTTTTAAATTAACAGACAATTATTAATTTGTAAATAAATATGAATTATAGATTTGCTTCACAATTCCAGCGACTACTGTATTTGCAGAGTATCGAAAAGTCCATATACTCATATACACATATGTACATATATAATTCTTCTCTTCAAATTCTCTTTCTCTTGTATTTACTTATGTGTATGTGTGTGCGAGAGAGTGTGCCTTTGTGTGCGTTTATTTAGATGATCTATGAAACCGTTTGTTGTTGTTGCTATGTGTTTTGTTTGTTTTTACATTTTGATTACAGATTGTGAGTAAATTGGCAAGTTCATTAAACCGGCTTCGCTTATCGCTCAACAACAACAAAAATGCGTACAAACTTAAACAAAAAAGTAGAAGAAGAAGAGCCACAACAAAAGCAGCAGCACGCCATAGGCGCAGTAACAATGAAAGCGAGTAGTTGTAGAGGAAAGCGAATGGGTCAAAATGTGAGCGAACGAACGAGGATAAAGACAAATAAACGATATCGAAAATGCAGTTTGGCCTTGATGAATGGACACGAGGAAGCAAAGTGCATAAATAAATATCTGTGTGCGTGAGTGAGCATGCCTGCCTGCGTCTGTGTGTGTGCGTGTGCATATGTAACTGTGTTCGCTTGTGTTTGTGTTTATGCTTGTGTGTATTGGTTGCGTGCGAGTAGATAAAAATCAAAACACTTGCGACTTGACTTGCGTTACATTTGAGAAATCGATAATAACACAACAATAACAAAAAAACAAAAATGGATTTTATTGATTTTGCAGGGCAGAGCGATAACAACAACAGTACGAAGTAGAAAATAAGAAAAACAATAGCAGCAAATGAAACTCCTGTGATGGCGGCTAGGCCAGACGAAATAACAACAAAGTTTTTGCTTTTGACGGCGAAAAAGAGATGCGAAATGAGGCCAATTGGCAAAATGCCAAACGGCGACGAAGCAATACACAGAGGACACAAAAGACACCACCAAGACGAGGCGACAAAGCGACGAGACGACGTTACGTCGCGATGTCGATGTCGACTTCGTTGTCGCTTCGTCGCTGTTATCGTCTTTAGGGCAGGCTGCATACTATTTATAACAAATAAAAAAATCACATCCCATTGCGTTTGCATCTGAATGTTTGCGCATTGGGTATTTATGCTGCTGCAGCTGATTACGTTACGCACTTACCCCATCAACCAGTCGACCGTGTCGCGCAAATACTCCGGAATACGCTCCAGTTTGACGGCTGCTCGATGCTCACTGCTGATGATGCCTTTCGCCAAATATATATTTTTGTAGTTTTTGTTCTACTTCAGCTAACACCAACAGCACCGCCAACAACAACACATCAACGACACAGGCACACAAATTTATCACCTATCAAACCAATTGACACTTTTTTGCTTCTGTTAATCAATAATATAGAAAAATTTCGTTTTTAAAACTTTGCACATCAAATTTTCACGCTTCTTCTTCACTTGTTTTGTGTGAGCCCGATACGTTTCGAACGATACCAAGACGAATCGATAAGTCAAACTAATCGATAGTGCGCACAAACATCGATTGAATTCCACAAACAACTTTTTCAATTTTCTAAATGCCTAAAAACTAAATTAGTATATAATATTAGTGGAAAACTTTTGTAATTAAGTGATTTTGTTAAAGGTGCTGCACAAAATCATGTTTCTTTTGAACAGTTAAATTCGTTTTCAAGCCACAGCTGAGCAGCTGCGGCACAACTGTTGAGCACTTGTGGCAGCCCTGGTTTTGGAAAATCAGCTGTTGTACACTGAATTTCGATATTTGGTCAGCTGAAAAAACAGCTGCTTTTTATTTTGGTTTTTATTAAAATTTGATTATTGGAATGGAAACTGTCAAGCTTTTGTCTTGCAAACAAAACGAGCTAAACATGCCAAAGTTACTGGATTGAATAGAAGTATTTGTGCGCACAATAAAATAATTACGCTTATCTTGGCAATGGAGGCGAATTCATATTAAAATTTCATATGGAAATTTTTAAATGGAAAGGGCCGCTAATTGCACTTGGTTTCTTTAGTTTAAATATGAATACTTGTTGTATCCCCTAGTTTTTAGCTTAAGTTTGTTTTCGAATTTAATTTATTAGTCCGATTCCCTTTCCAATTAGAAACCTGCAAGTTTTCCAGCCATATATGAAAGTTTTCTCAATTGTTATAAATGTATCAGAACTAGAGAGTATGCTCGCGTATATGCTTCCATCAGAAATGTATTGAACACTTTGACAATTTTAAAAGAAACAAAACAAATTACTTTAGATATGTGTACGACAAAAATGATGACAATTGTATTATGATAGTTCGATATTCCGTTATAAACAGGCAGTTTCGTCTGTTCTGCAATCGATATTTGCCGATAGTGTTTTTCGATTTCACTGCCACAACGTGCACAACATTGCGATAAGATGATGTTTCAAGCAGTCATCACATTTTAAGTCACAGCTGATTTCGTCAGATACATCGATTACATAAAATGGTACAAAATTTAGAATAGATATTTGTGTAAAATTGTAAATAAAACACCCGAAATACATGTATAAATTTTTCGAAACTCGTTTCATATTTTAACGCAATGCCCCTGCACCAAATGAAACCTGACCCGCGTGCTATCCAACAATACAAGACGAGCTCCATCATCCTAGCAGGCCTTGGCGTGGCCGCAGTGGGCTTCGCTGGCAAGCACCTGCTGCGCCGCATGCCGCAGATGACAAGCAAATTCAACGAGGCGCTCAAGAATCTGCCTAAATTCGATGCTGAGAGTATGGCCAATGCCAAATACTACAAAGGCGGCTTCGATCCCAAAATGAATAAGCGCGAAGCGTCCCTCATACTAGGCGTCAGTCCCAGTGCCTCCAAGCTAAAGGTGAGTAGCGGAACACATGTTGATCAGTCACTAATCTTTACTGACTTGTGGATTTGTGACACCAGGTTAAGGATGCGCATAAAAGGATAATGTTACTGAATCATCCAGATCGCGGCGGGTCTCCCTATTTGGCGGCAAAAATAAACGAGGCCAAAGATTTTCTAGACAACGCCAAGTAAATTAATCAGAATATTGTAAATAAAAATGTAAATAGCTTTAAGAAATGTAAATTGATTTTTTTTTTTTTAGGGTAAAGTGTGTATGTGTGTATATCTGCAGAGTGAATGCGTTTGTGAATTTATAAATCATTTGGAGATTTTGCTGATATTTATATTTGACTTCTAGACTTTACTCTTAAGCTTAAGAGTTTGTTACCAAGATATGTTAATCATTTATAGAGATTGAAGAATTTCTTAAAAGCTAAGATTTACTCTGTAAAAAAAGTATTCTGCAGTTAACAAATTTGACCTAAAATTCATTCATAATTCAGAGATTCCTTACTATATTTTGCTCTATAGAGCATACTGTCAGTATGCAGAATTCCCCATTAACCAAGTTCTTAATGTCTAAAGTCATTAAGCTTAAAGATAATACAGTCTCTAATCGACTTCAAGTTGAGTAATTTAGACTCAAGCTCTATAAATATCATTGGCTAACTCTCGCTGTAGTACATTAGTCTAATAGCAATGCAGTTCGCTTGGTTAACACTTCGGCTCTTAGCGCTCTCAATCCCGCTCCAAGTTCATGCTGGTCCTTTGACGGCCACGGCGGACTCCATTATAACCAATGGCTATCCGGCTGTTGTGGGGCAAGCACCCTACATTGTGGGTCTGCTGCTACGTGAGGGTCAGATGGGCAGGTGGTGCGGTGGCTCGATCATAGATCACAGCTGGGTGCTAACTGCGGCCCACTGCACGGATCACATTGATGGGGTGAGCATCTACTATGGAGCCACGAGGCGAACGCAGGCGCTCTTCCACTTGGAGGTGGGCATCGAGGATGTGGTGCAGCACCCCGACTGGCCGGGCAGCATTGGCAATGACATTGCGCTCATACGCACGCCACATGTGGACTTCTGGTCGCTGGTCAACAAGGTGAAGCTGCCTGGCCTCAATCAGCTTGAGGAGACTTTCGAGAACTCTGCGGTTATCACCTGTGGCTGGGGCAGCACCTCCGATGCCAGCGATATGCCCGACTGGCTGCAGTGCATCGACTTGAATGTGATCAGCAATGCTGAGTGCTCACGCAGCTATGGCAAGCTCCCAGACAGCGTTTTGTGTGTGGGCACACCCGAAGGCAGATCCATTTGTGATGGCGACTCCGGCGGTCCACTGGTCACGTATGATGAGCCCAAGCTGATTGGTATCACCTCGTTCAGCGATGCTAGCAGTTGCCTCTCTTCAGCGCCAGCTGGTTTTATCCGTGTGACTCATCATTTACAATGGATACGCCAGGTCTCCGGAATTTCATATTAGCTGCAACTAATTTTTGAAATCATGCGAGACTTATCGATACAAATATATTGCGAAGCGAATATCGATATAATGAGCGTTATCTTTTGCAGTAACAGATATATCGATATGTAAATTTTAAAATGTTGCACTCGTGTATTATTGTGGATATATCGACCAAGTCGTGCAGATATTGTAATTTTTTTAATACTTTTTACTTTACTTTTTTACAGAGACTTCAAATAATTAAAAGTTTAGGCTTTGCATTTGATACATGATGCAACGAATTTGATATCCAGCAGGATTTTACATCGATAGATAAGCCCGTGAATACATCGCGCAAATTTATAATATCGTTATATTTAAAATGCCGTATCTCATATCGTTATAATTTTTTAATTATCGACAAAGCAGTGTAAAAAGCGCTTGCTCTACTCTAATTCCAATTTGAATTAATTTTTGCGCGTGTTACTTTGAATTTGTGTTAATTTAAATTTTTACTGTTCTATGCATTGGCTGTCTGGCCGGCAAGCTCGGTATTGTCCATGACATCGCGGAACTGAACTATAGAGACCAAGCCATCTTGGTCCTTGTGCGTGTTCATAAGCTGCTGCCAAATCGTCTCAAAGTCCGCTTCGCTGACAATGTCCTTAAAAATTTCCTCTAAATGGTCCCTGGGTCGCAGCATCTGAAAATCGCTGGGCAGCAGACCATACAGCGTCGCTATATCCGGCGTGAGCAAATCTTTGACACGTGTATTGTCGTCATCCGTCTTCTTGGGGCTCTTCTTCAGCAACGGCGCCGCCTCCACCGGTGTCTTGCCAAGATCGGCGCAGAGCAGCCGATAGGTGGTATCCTTGTTGTAGACATTCGGCGGCATCATTGATATATTTCCCATCGTGGGCAGCGGATGCTGTATGTTGAGCAGCTGACAGAACGTGTCGTAGTTCACGCGCTCGTTGGGGCAGTTCTCGTCGAGGATCATCTTGAAATGCGAGAGAGTAGTGCGCATCTTGTAGATATCGATATACAGATGCATCTTGTGCATCACCTCGAAGATCTTCTTCAGCGGCAGATGACGCGTCTGCTCCTTATCACTGTGCTCCAGCACCGAGATGAGATCGAACATTTGGAAGTCGGCGCGCAGCTGCAGCTTGTGGCGCCACATGTTGAGATGACCCAAGGCGTCGATCAGATGCTTGTTGCTCTGGCATGGCGATATGTCCTCGATGAGCATCTTGCCGTCACAGAGGTCTGGCGGGGATGGCCTGCCAAAGGTCACATGCTGGGGCACCGAATAGGGATATCTGCAGGAGTTACGGAATTAGAGAAGGACCGAGCCAGAGCTAAGGGTTTCACCTACTTTTTTAACTTTTTGCCCAGACGCGGATAGGTGCGATCTATAAAGTCCATTTGCTCCTTGCTAATGATGATCACATTTCCGGCGCACTGCTGCATGCAACGCTTCACCATCTTGCCCGTAACGTCGACATTGTAGGCAGCGCCATAGGTGAGTCGCCTGTCAAAGGGCGCCTTGTACCTGCAAAGCGTAAAGATATTAGACAAAGAGAAAGAGAGAGAGAGAGGGAGGTCGAGTTTCTCTTGTACCTGCGATTAATTTGCTCCGAGGGAAAATAGTGATTGTGACTGAGGATGTATTTGTCGTGAAATTTGCCATATTCACGATTCACTTGCTCCGCCGGCTTGCGCGGCAAGATGATATCGTAGACGCCGCCACTCGAGTTCGTCTCACAGCCGAAGGTGGTGTTCAAATTGTTAATATGATCGGGCTTGGAGCCGGTGGGCATCACCTCGCCGAGCTTGGCCTGCTTGAGGTACATATCCTCCGACATTTTTTCCTTGAACATCATGAAACGGGACTTGGACTTCTCCATGGCCATCAGCTCCGGCACACTGACGTTCGGTAGGCACGGCGCCTCTGCATACAGCAGCCCTGCATTCTTCAATTGCCTGCGCTTGCAGTCCTGCCGTATCAGATGCTCGGCCAGCTCCTCGATGTGCGAGATGGTCATGCAGGTGCCGGTCGAATTGTCCGGTTCCAGCACCGAGGCCAATCCAGCTGGACGGATATCCGGGCTGCGGTCCTTGAAGCGTCCTGTGTTGGCCATTTCTACTCTTGTTCGCTAATATATGTAAAGTCTTCAATGTAAGTTTCACTAGGGTTTGGCTTACGGTTCAACTGCTTTGAAATCGAAATGTTGATTGTTAAGGCTATGCTAGAAGCTTGCCTACTTTTTAGTTTAACAGAGCTTTAAATAGAGCACTAACAAAGGAGCAGGAGTTTAAAACATTGAGAATTGCATAGAGGGCCATCAGCTATAAATACAGTAAGCCTAACTTTCGTCTAACTCATATACAGATCTAAAGTCCACATTAATATTACATATACAAAATATTTACAAGAAACTTTCACATATGTTGACATTTAAATAAATAAATAATTTTATTATTAGCTGAATTAGCTGAGTTAAGAACAGGATATTAATAACTTATGCTTGGCTTGGCTCCAGCCAAACTTTTTAAATTAGCTTCTCCTACTCAAGTATTGCGATTTATTGTACAAGGTACAGTGGAGTCGAGTCGAGGAAGTGGGATGCGGAAGAGACAGTCTTAATGCAATGCATAGTT
Organism: Drosophila arizonae; assembly: GCF_054131065.1. NCBI lineage: Eukaryota > Metazoa > Arthropoda > Insecta > Diptera > Drosophilidae > Drosophila > Drosophila arizonae. Next base: position 21,235,915 of record NC_142924.1, read on the forward strand.
CTTTTGCAGTATAAAGTCCCAGGTGTCCTTCCAGCGCAGGTCAATTATCTCCTTGGCAGACATCTTTCGTGAGCCGTAGCTCAATGGCAAGAACTTGAAAAAGGTCGCTGCGGCTGCGACCAGCCACACGATCAGCAGTAGACGATAGAGGCGCACCAAGTGAACGGCCCGTCCGCTGCAATGGCGTCTCAGCAAATAGTCCAGATGATCCAGCACGAAGCTGAGGAGCAGCAGCTTAAAGGCAAACGCCGGCAAGTAGTTGTGCAGGAAGAGCGTGCGATCCATGAAGAAGTACGGCAAATAGTGCACCAGGTAGCCCACAAAGAAAGTGTCTCCAGCGCTGACGAAGCGCCGCCACTCGCTGGTCGAGATATCGAAGCACAAGCGACGGCGCCGCAAGGCATAGAAGACGAGGAGCGAGGCATAGACTACGAGCCCAGCGCTGGCCACATACCAGATGAGCACGTTGCCCAGCAAATAGATTTGGGCGCTGGAGCTGTTGTCCAGCCAGTAGGCGATGCCCTTGTCCAGCAGTGGCCACTCGTGCGGCAGCGAGCTGTACATGTGGCTCTGCAGCTGCTTGGCGTGCCACAGCATCTTGGTCTGCAGCTCCAGCAGCTTGGACCAGAAGGAGAGCTTGGTGCGATGTGTGGGAATCATCTCGGCGGAGAGCAGTTGGCGCTCTCGCTCCCGCTGATCCTGAGCTGTAGGGACACGAGATGAAGGTATAGTAACTTCTGCCTAACTCTGTCTACTGTCTCTGACTTACTTTTGGTGTAGCGATGCTCCTCCACATTCCAGATGGCGTCCTGATGCTGCCTCTCGCGATCGGCCACCACCTCGTGCTGATTGTAGCCCCAGCTGGGCAGCTGTCGTCCGCTGAAGCGCAACGCCGCGCCTGTGGTCTCGTGTATCAGTCGTATCTCCGACTTGATCGCATGCCAGTAGTCGCCCTCGGACTGCCGGTTGAGGATCTCCACGCGCCACAGCAGCTCGCCGGCCATCTTGATCTCGTAGTCTATGTAGCAGCTGACCTCCTGGCACTGAGGCGTCATTGGGGCAGCCACGTCGTGGGAGTTGAGAGCACGGCTAGTGATGCCGTGCACCAGCTGGATGACATCGCCATGTTTGATGGCATCCGGCTGATCGCCCACTACCAGATCATCTCGCTCCGGTCGCTTCACAATCCACCAGTTGTTCACGTCCTTGAAGGAGTAGCATGTCACCTGCTGCTGATGCGAGGAGCCGCGATTATCCTTATACCTCACAGGATACACAGCTGCGTGCGAGTGCAGCCAGCAGGTGCGTCCGTGCGTGTGCCTCAGCGTAATTTGCGATCCGTGCACCACAGCCAACGGCTGACCCCGCGTGATCGAGGCCAGGCCACCATCCAGCGAGGCCTGGAAGGCGCTCGTCATGATCGTGTCGTGTGGCCCCGCTCGATGCAGCGTCCTCAAGTGAATGTAGAAGACGCCCAGGTAAACGGCCAAGGGAATGCCCACGAACAGCAACACTCTGCTTAAGGCGTGCATCCACAGTTGTTTATCTGGTGAAATAAACAAGGTTGAGCTTGAGGAGATCTTTAATATTTCTTCGTTGAGCAGGTGGCAACGGAATGAGAGAGTAAACAAGTCTGCACTAAAACAGGTCAGGTATATAGATTCCTCTTCGTCAAGTTCTATGCAACAGGTCGTAAAGATCATATGATTAAGATGGTAAATATTAGAAACTTGTTAACCTCAAATCTCAATCTTACTCTATTAATTTGTCTAGCTCTGGGTTGATTTGATTCATGATTGATTTCTATATTTTATTATTTTCTTCTATTTTTCCCCTATCTCTCCCTTGCCTTTTGTTTCTAACTTACTCTATCTATCGATCTTTCTGTATGCCCCTGTAACTGTATTTTTATCTATCTCACTCACTATATCTCTTTCATTCTTTCTATTTTCAATCTCAGTCTCTTCACATGTATATTATCATTCAATATGCGTATTTGGTTCACAACAATCTGTTTTTCTTATCTCATTCAGATTTATATATTATGGTTATCGGCGAGAAAATTCTCTGTGTATATCATCGACTTAGATAGTCTTTTGATATTAATATGAAAACCTCTTACTCTAACGTACATTTTGTTATTAATAAAGATTATGTTAATTAACTCTGTCGATATATTTGACTGTTAATATTGTTCTTTTTTCTTGTTGTATACTATTGTTAACAACACTATATCTCAATATCTGCTAAAAAATACCTTAGCCACATATTCAATTGTTAAACATACCACTATAATTTTTTCTCCTTTTAATTTGCTTACTAAATCAATCATACTTTCTGCATCTCATTATTTACATATATGTACATATCATCGCATTAAATAATTCCCAACATCCCTAACAACCTCTTATCTGAGAGAGTGTATCCATTACATTACACTAACTTTCTCTTCTCTCGTTCTGAATACCGCTCTTAAATCATTGCTTGACTTACTTGTCAAAGTCGCATCGTAGAGGAGCTTCCAGAGATGGCGACACAGCAAATAGCCCGCAAGTCCCATGGCAAGAAAGCCAACATATTTGATGCAGCCAGCGCAGGCTAGAAACAGCGCAGCCGCCGCGCCGCTGCTCAGCCACTTGAGGCTGCCCAGCGAGCAGCGCTGGAAGCGCAGCAGGAAGCTAATGCCCACAGTGCTGGCCAGCAGCAGCATAGATTCCATGAGAATGAAGCGCGACTGCGTGAGCAGCGCATTGTCCAGCACGACGAGCAAGCCGCCAAGCGCTGCCGACCAGCGACGCAGCCGCGCTTCCAGCAGCAGATGGTACACTGCCGGCGCGAGCAGACTTCCACAGAGAGCGGGCAGAAAGCGTAGCCAGAAGACGGGCACATTCGGCCCATAGGGGGTGCCGATTCGTGAGAATGTGTAATTGCCGTCGTAGCCAGCGAAGCTGACCAGGCCAGCTATCAGCTGCTTGCCCAGTGGCGGATGCTGATCGAAGAAGAAGATGTTGCGCATATATAGCGAAATGTATTTGCCAAAGTGCAGCTCATCGAAACTGTGAATTTCAGAATTAAATTATAATTAATTAATATAAATAAGTCCCTTAATATTCATTACGTACACAACATGCGCGGGCGTTGCGAGCTTATAGAATCGCGTAATAAATGCGAGCACGAACAGACCCCAGCTGATGAGATCGATGTGCAGGCTAACGGTTAATTGCGCTCTCCCAACTCTGTCCGCGCCAGCTGCGCTGCCTTCCCTCTGCTTGTGCGGATTGTCGTTGACGCTACACGACGACGAACGGGAACTGGAATGGGAATGAGAATGGGAACGAGAACGCGATTGTTTTGATGTAGAGGTAGGCGTAGGCGAAGATGTTGTTCTTGTTATCGTCTCCGAAGTTAGAAATGATTGTCGGCTCTCTGAGCGTCGACTGCGCTCAACGCTGCCGCGCAGTGGTGAATTCAAATGGCAGTTAATGTCGCGGCAACAGTTCAGCATGGCTGAGACCGCGCTGGTGGGCAGTATACCATTACAGCACAATGGTGAAGATGAAATGCAGCTGAGTGGCACTGCCGCTGCTGCCGTCGACGGCGCTGCTGAGGTTGCTGAACGGCTGCGAAAGTGAAGTCTTTCGTTTTGTTCATTGCTGGCGTTTTGTTTGTCGATGAGGTTTTCCGCAACATTAGCTGGCGGTTGTTGTTGTTTTTGCTTTGACTTGGAGCGCGCTGTTTTGCGCCGTTGCACGCTGTGGCTGGACATGATGTAAACTGCAACAATTGTTGCAACGTGAGAATTTAGTTTTCTTTTGTTTTGTTTTTGTTATTTTTTTTTTTTTTTAGTTTGCCAATTTCCTCACACTTTCACTTTTTTAATACTTGACATAAGTATATGATTGTGAATTGAATAATGTTAGACTTCCTAATTATTTTGTTTGTTTTTTTTTGTTGCCACGTCTGCCAAGAAACTTGATTTTGCACTATGCCACTTGTTCGTGTTGTTTGCTTTGTTGTTGTTGTTGTTGTTGCTTCTCACTGTTCACAAATATCAGGCACAAGCGCCCAGCAGCCTCGAAGAAAGTTCAAAACACACACACACGCGCTCACACGCAGCGACAGCAGCAGCAAGAGAAGAGATTACTAAAAATATATTTCTGCTGTGTACGTGAGTCAGCGACGATGAGACACACGCATATTTTAAGTTGCCTTTATTCTGCTTTTTGCTTTGTTCCACTCATTCGGTCATTCGCTCCGCAACCTGTCGACTTGCTCGCTTAAGATCTCGACGCGCACTAACTTCGGCGGCCAAGGTGTCTGCGCAGCCGCAGTGGTTTGCTGCTCGCGCTCGCTGACTGCGCAGCCGGCGCTGGAATGCGACCCGTTTGGTGTTTGTGTTTTGACTGCGCCTGTTGCCCACTTTGATTCTTAACCCATTTCTGCTTCACAGCCACTCTCTCTCTCTCGATCACTTGCTCTTCCTCTCTCAGCTACTCTCTTTTCCAGTTCTTCCACTGCAATGGTCAGTAAAAGCAACAATGTAAACAACTGTTATTTTATGACAGCTTTTTTTGGCATAGCGGATTTGAAGGTGGCGTGCGACAAACGTTTAGTAAGCCGCAAGATAAATATTTGTTAAGTCTAGCACTCGTTTGTGGTACTTTTAGCTTAAGTGTTAATGAATTCTTGTTGAAAAATTCTGATACATATATGTGTGTATACAAATGAAATTTTAAATTATTATGTTAATTATTATTAAGTAATTGCTGAAGAAATTAAATTTATTTAATAATATTAATAATTTTTGTATCATTAAAAATATTATTTGTTAAGTTAAGTTAACAATATATACATACACAATGTTCGTTAAAACCCTAATTTTAAATATTACCACAATTTTGTGAAATGTTTGAATATAATAATGTATTAATATAAACGAATAATAAATACATTTTCTCGATTTAAGTTTTATGTAGTAGTGCTACTATTTTTATGAATTTATAGGTATATATTACCAATACTTAACTACAATTTCAAAAGATTGCTATAGTGAGACACCCTAATGCAAATATATATACACATTGGCGCTGCTGGACGTGCTACGACTTTAAATAGCAAAACACACTCACACACACACACACAGAGAGAGTCAGAGAGAGCACTTTTATGTAGAGAACATACGTAACGGCACGTAACTCAAACCCTTTGTCTATGGGCTTAATGGAGACTTCGTCGGGTGCTGATGTTTCGGTCTCCTGGGGGAGGCGAAGTTCGTGCGTGAGCGAGATAGCTAGAAGGAGATAGCAATACAGAATAGAAGCTGGGCTGGCTGTTTGGCTGACTGATGGTGAAATGCAAATGGAGTGAGGCATTGGGGCCATTTAGGCGTCGACTGTGTGGTCCCCGTTTCGGATCTGGCGCTGCTGACGATGGCGTTGGCGTTGGCGATGCTGGGCGTGGGTGTCTGGATGGCATAGCTGCAGCACGGAGTGCAACGCGATTGCCAACTGGAGTTGGGGGTCTGCTGGCTGCTGGTAGCTGGGTCTTTGCACCCGGCCGGCAAAACAACAACACGGCCCAAAAGGAGGCAACGAGACGAGTTTACTGTTGCTGCTGCTGCTACTGCTGTTGGTGGATTGGCTGCCAGCCTCTGTCTGTGTGTCTCTGTGTCTGTGTGTGTGTGCTGTGTGGTGCCCCAGCCTCGCGACAGGACCCGCACAAGTGCAAGGATATTATCGCCACCAAACGCCTGGCACATGCAGCACCAACGCTGCAACATCCTCCGCCATGGCTGAGCCTCATTTCGAGAGGCGCCTGGGATGGGATGGGCTGGGATGGAATGAGATGGGTTGGGGCCAGCCACTGGTCTGGATTTGGTTTTGGGGTCCTGGGCCCTGCCGTGTGCCACTTTGGGCAATGTTCGTGGCCGTGGCCGTGGCCTCGACTCGTGCGCTCGTTTCACTCCCAGCCAAGGCCAAGCCTGCCAAAGGACGACGACGTCGCCGTCGCCGTTGCCAACGACGATGCCAAACGGCGATAATGTGGCACAATGACATTGACATTGAACTAGGTCGAGGACGTTTCGTACCCTTCAGCCAACGTTTTTGGTTAATGGTGTCCGTGTCCGTAGCCGTAACCGTAGCCGTGTCCTTTTGCCCTACCTCCCCACTCCCACTGCCACAACTCCCATATTCTGCCTGCTTAACTGTGTCTTCCGTGTCTGATTATAGCCTCTGTGCAGCATTCTGATTATGCCACATGCTGCGCCTGTCCATTGTGTTGCAAGCCGCTTGTTCCTGCCACAAAACTTATTATGCACTTAGCATTTCATTTACTGCTGCTCAGAACGTCAAGGTCCTTGAATGTGAATACATCATTAAATCAAATTAGCAAAAAGTTAGCTTAACGTGTTCATAAATAGAATACAATTTGCTTAAGTATATAAACAATTTAAATAATATGATTAGCTTTATATATTAGTTTACATAAACTTAAATTATATTAGCTTGATATATTAGTTTATAGCAAGTTTTCTCTATAAGCTGCGCCTCAAAGCTTCAGCGCGCTGCAGCGTGAGTAAAAAGTGTAGCATACTTATTCGCGTCCAATTTGCGGCGCCTTTGCTAAACTTTCATTGCATACGTTCAGGGGCACTGAATAATTTATGAACCCAAAAGGATTTTATTATAATTAAATTGTTGTTTGGTGTTGTGTGGAGCTACTCTAGTGTAATTTATTCTTCAACTATTCGTAGTTGATATAACTATTTTATCAAATATGAAATTAAATAAGTTGATAAGATGGTATATGATTTTTTTTTTTATGTATATATTTATTTAGTGTAGAACCGGTACATCAAAAATATAACCATAACAACACAGGGAAGGTAAATTAATAATAGAGCCGAACCCCATACCGAGTTATGGGGATTTTAGTTGGTATATGATAACTTAAATATAAACATTAAGTTTGTAAAGTAGAAATAAAAGAGGCATTTAAATAAAATATATATAAATATATGCAATATAATCGTATATATATAGATCTTAAATAAAAATCAAATGTATGGACACAAAAAAATTGAATTGAATTGAATTGAATTTTTACACCATTTAAAATTTGTAATCAATTTTTCCTTTATAAAAATCTGTTTTAGTTAGATATTAATATATGCCTACATATGTATGTATTTATATATAATATATGTGATATGCATACATCTAATCCAATAATGTGTCTATCCTCTTGGCCTTAAGCTTCATAGAAATGTATTTCCTTTCTCCATGTTCTGGGATATTTGGATAATAGCAATCGTTTTAATACAATGCATATCTCTTGGCATTACTTTATACTAGAATCGACGTAGTTTAACTTTCTATCAGGTATAAGACTGATGATATGAGAACTAAGATAGTTTTAGTATATAAGAGATGAGAAAAATTTACAGAATTTGAATTCGTTAACTCTGATATTTTCAGTATGTATATCATATATGATTATAGAGTTATGGGTATTGAGATTGATTGATTGATTGAGCCGGTTGAAGATTTAAACTATCTCAATTTTAATTAATATCATTACATTTCAAATTGTTTTGTTAAATATTAAGTTACTTTGTTCAACTTGTTAAGCTGTCAATTAGGTAGTAGAAAGCCTGTTTAAATAATATAATAAATAAAAAAAAAAAAAAAAAAGTTGCTTTGACTATCTATTCTAAGCGAGTATTGAAATACTTTTGATATTAGATAAAAAACTAAGAAACTTCAAGTATATCAAGGCTTATTCATTTCATCTCCCACATGCAAATAAAGAAAATCTTTAAGCATCACACACATAAAAAGTTAGACATCCTGAGTATAGATAAAGGAGCTTAGATACTTTTCGTATCTGTCAGATGCGAGAATTGATGACATTTTGCGTCTAAATAAATTACCTGCAATTTGGCCAAGACACAGAGACAACAAAGCAACAAAGCTGCAGCAGCAGCAGCAGCTGAGCAATCAATTAAAATGCAAAATGCTTTGAGCTAATGACCATTGGAAGTCGACTCAGACAGACTGCAGCCACACCCAACGGCCCCCCTCTCCCAGCCTCTTTGCTAAAAATGTCCTTAAAGCTCGGTGCACAAATTTTAGTTTTTGTGGGTTTGAGAAATTTTATTTATTTTAAATGAAATGAAATTTATTTTATGCACATTTTATTCAGTGCAGCAGCTAAGGGATGCAATTTCTATATACTACATGGATTATTCATGCACACACATACACATAAACATATATGTATGTGTGTGTGTGTGTGTGTGGATATATAGAAAATGCAACTAAAATGTTTTCATGTTTTTGCTGTTTTATATGAACACACCAACAACTGTCTGGGGCCCTGTGCATCAACTCCAGCTATTGCTCACACTCACACACACGCACACACACACACACACATGCATGCATAGAGCCTTTTTATTGTAGGGGTTGCATGCAGCATGCAGCAAGCAAAGTCAACATTTTGTTTTTAGTTGCATTTCAGTCTGGCAAAATTTTTGCCATTTGATTGCATTTTGTTTTGCTCTGTGTGTGTGAGTGTGTGCGAGTGTATGTATATGTGTGTGTGCGGATCCGTGTGTGTAGAGTTTTGTTGCAATATGCTGCTGTAGTTAGGTGTTGCACACACACACACACACTTGCATTCAGTTGCATGCGGAAAAACGCATTTTGCTGCATTTTCTGTGTGTTTGTGTGCTCTCTCTCTTTCTCTCTTCCTCTCTCACTGTTTCTCAGTTCACTGTCTCTGTCTGTCGCTCAAAAAGAGAGTTTTAGGGTGCCAAGCATACAAAATTTCTACAGCAAACAAACACATGCAAACATATACATACATATTTATTTTATAGAATATAGAAATATTTTTTCTATATATTATATAAAAATATATATGTATATGTATATATTTGAAGTTGAATACATGTATATCTATAGCTATTATGTCTGCATTTTGTTATATATGTATGTATATAAAAATAAACACATTTTTAGTTTTTTGTTTTGCACAGCTAAAAATAATCATAAAATCCTCCTTTTTATTGTCCTATGCTATGTACAGTTGTGTCCAAAACATGGCAAGTGCTTTGCATAGCGTTGCAGCTGCACTGCTGCATAGCAACAAAAATCAACAAGTTTAAAACGTCTCAGCTGCAATATACTCGTTCAGATCATGGTTGAGAGCTATATATGAAACAATTTCGAATCTGACACGTCTCAGCTATACTTTATGAAAAAGGCTGTCCATTGAGGGCGTGATAAATGAGAGAGCCGTAAACAATTTAACCTGCTCATAGTATTCCTCGACTCATAGAACAGATAATCTACCTAATCATCAAGCGTACCAGATTTTCATAGCCATATTTACCTTTTTACGGCTGGTTCTATGGCTAAGATAAGTTTAGTAATGGAGTTGGCCATAAAAACGCTAAATATAGATCAGAATCTGTCGTGGAATTCAAGGCAAGCAGCTCACTGCTAAAGCTTTCCATCTAGATTTAGCTTTTTTGTGGCTAACTAAATTGTTAAACAGCTCTTAACGTCCAAACAAGCAGTAAAAAAGCTAAAACTAGCTTTCAAATTGCACAAGTTTATAGTTTTTGGTATAAATACCCCCAATTCCCAATACCCAACGCTCTATACTTTATATCAATTCTAAGCGGAACTCATCCAACAAGTAGACTTGCTTATATGGACCAAATCGAAGTAAGTTATGTAAATCAAAGAGACATATAACACAATAGACACAAACTTATATACTCCTTTCACTTCCCTGAACGAGCATATATAGTTTAGCACATATTTAGTCTATTTAACTGTTTTGCCATATTTCAACTAGTTTCTAGTTTTCTATTGCAGTCCGAAAACTGGGTGATTTTTACGCGCATACCCACACATATAGAGAGGCACACACTAATATGCACTCACTCACTCACACACACCAATACGCACACACACACACACACACACACACACACACACACACACACACACACACATATTTGGCTATTGGGTTGGCCTCTATCGTTTGTTTAGAATTTTAGATTTTAGCGCGTTTTAGAATTTTATGAATGAATTTTGGCGTCGCCCCGTTGACTGCACCCCTCTAGACACGCCCCCTGTGGGCACTGCACGTACCCGGCCGCCTCCAGCCCCCAATGACGAGTCACTTTTAGTTTTTCGGCTAGTTTTCGTTGCCCATTTTTGAAGTGGGGTGTTTCTCTTTTATTATTTTATTTTTTTTTGGCATTTTTGCAACTCGTTCGCTTCGACCTTGTGCCGGCTTTTTGGTCTCGTGCTTGAACTGTGGCTTTGGCTCTGGCTCTGGCGTCGCCTCTGACATTGGCTTTTGGGCTTTGTGCATTTGCATTTGGCTTTTGCCTTGTTTAGAATTTTGCAGCACCAATTTTCGGACTGCTCCATTTTTGTGTTGCACTCGTCGTGTTGCACTTGATAGCCCCCATTTCACAGAAAAATAGAAAACACCAAAGGGGGGATTCCCAGTGAACACGCTTTAAGACTACGAAATGGGAAATGCTTGTTTAAGAATTGAAACATTTTCAGCCACATATTAAATGCTTGAGCGTTTGTTTAAATAAAGGTAAAGAAAATTCAATTTTAAAGAATTATTTTCTTTTGAAATCAAATATTTATTTCATTGATTGAACTATTGTGGATGAAGATTATTAAACCATTTTCGAGCATTTATTTTATACGTAGTATATCTATATATTATAGTAAAATAAATCATATAAGCAAAATAGAACTTAAGATTAAGAAAAAAGTTTGATGCCTTGTTATATTCATTTGACATTATAAGTCCTAAGGACTTAGAGTAAAGGAGTAATCTCTAATCTAAACATTCCATCTCTTCACATGTCAATAGTTTTTGGGTTCCAGCTTACAGATACAAATACAGTCTTTTTGTCAGTCAAGATATCAGGGCTTTTCTTAATTCATATCAATGAGATGATATCGAAGATGAAATATTTAAAATAAAGAAATAGGAAATTATAAATTTGTTCATAACAATGAAAATTCAGGGAAATGTCAATAAAGAGATTAAATAGTGCAAATTATCGTACCCGAAAAGTATGCTATAGAAAGAAATTTGCACAAGAATTGCACACGGCTCATAAAATATCTTACTATATCTTCCTATATGTATCTTAAGCCAATTAAAGAAGTGCACTGTGGCAAGCCAAAAATAAATCAATTTTTGAATTTAATTACATGCTTGTGGTTAGCTGTATATAAACGGAAGTACACATACATACATACATATGTATGTATGCATGTACATATGTACAAGTCTCTATGTAATAATACACATAACCACAGTCAAACCATACTCTGCCTCTCCTAACTTTGTGCACTTAGTAAGTGTTGGCGCCATGTTTTAATACACTCAACACACATACATACATAAAATACAAGCACACATGCAAACAGTCATACGTACAGCTGCAGTGACTTTAATAAGTTTGCTAGATTTGGATACACACACAACAAATAGCTAATAAAAATCTATTGTGAAAAAACTGTTGCATTGCCGGCTCACAAAACAGACAACCATAGCGACGAGAGAGTCTGTGTAATAGAGCGAGATGGCGACACCAAGAGCGAGAGAGCATCGTCGGCGTTGAGAGCCGAAACGAAATGAGCCGAGCACTAAGCAAACGAGACAACAAACACAAAAGCGAAAGCGAGGAGTCGCACTTTCCAGCATAGTGCGTGACTGTCATCGGGCGCAGTGTGTATGTGTGTGTGCATTCCTCTCTCTCTTGATCTCTCTCTTTGTGTGTGTGTGTGTGTGTGTGCTGGCAATGGCATTTTAAAGAGTTCGCCTTTGCCTCCTGGCAAAACACATTTAGGCAACCGCCTGCTGCGCCTATTGCTCTTCTCCTCTCTTCCTCTTCCCCACACTCCACTTCCAGCCTCATCAACATCATCGCCGCCGTCGTCGTCGTCGTCACCAAACTCTACACAATTTAGGCTGCCGGTCATCGGCCCATTCAGGCGGTAGACAGGCCGGTCGTTTTTGCATTGCTCGCCATTAACGGACGCACTTTAAATCAGTTTACGTTATAACGTCAACAGCGACACTACGTCACTTTGCGGCCTTTGTTGGAGCATTTGTCTGTTGCGCGGCTCTCTCTCTCTTTCTCTCGCTCTCGCTTCCGCCCAGTGACGCGTTTTTACTTTTACGCGGCTAATTTTTAATTTCGGTGGTCGACTCAAAAAACAGTTCGAAGTGAAAAATCCAATGAATTATCACGGAATCATGTTAAACTAACTCTGATTGGAAATATTCAAATCAAGTTAGGTAAGTCATCTTAGTTTATTTAACGTAACATGCGCTATTGATTGTCAATCGTGGAAGTTGAAATTCAAGTCTGAAATTTGAAACTAATTTGTATTAAATAATATATAATATTTATAATTATAACTGCAATTAATTTTGCCTAATATAATTTGAGGCTTGTGAAATTGAATTAAATAAACAAAAAATATTCAAAGCTCAATAAAATTAATTTGAAATTGAATTGAAATATTAAAAATAGGAAATAAGGGAGAAATGGGTTTTAAATAGTAAATATAAAGAAAAAATAGAAAAATTATATAATAAAAATTATAAAATACATTTAATTACACATTATAAAACAAGTAAGAAAATTCTAGTCGAGAGTGCTCGACTAGATACTACCCTGAACCCAACAAATAAAAATGCTCATTTAGTATGGCTGAAATTTCAATTTCAATGTATTTAAAAATATAAATAAAATACCAAACTCATTTAATAAAATATAAAAATATTTTGAAACAATTAAACAAAATTAACATCAGTTGCATCGATCGGGATTCGAACCGCGTTTCCTCGATCGAGCGTCACGCTGCTAACACACTAGGCCACCTCACTCCTGCTAGTGGCGCTGGCAAAACTCAAATAGATTCACTGCTGCAGCGCCATCTACCAAAACTAAACGAAACTAACTGCTGATGTGATTCTAAGAATCTGCTAGAATAACCAAACTATTAAAAACGCACATAAAGTATAGTTAAAATTTCAATTTCGGTGTATTTAAAAATATAAATTAAATAGAAGACGCATTTATGAAAATATAAAAATATTTTGAAACAATTAAAAAAATTAACATCAGTGTTGCACCGATCGGGATTCGAACCGCGACTTCTTGATCGAGCGTCATCCAGCTAACACACTAGGCCACCCTACTCCTGCTGGTGGCGCTGGCAAAACTCAAATAGATTCACTGCTGCTGCGCCATCTACCAAAACTAAACGAAACTAACAGCTGATGTGATGTTTTTGTTGTAGCTGCTGCACGTGCGTTTGTTAATTGGCCAAATATTTGATTATTTTTTATTAATTTTTGACTGAACGGAATTTAATGAAACTTTCAGCATATGATCTACATATTATATTGAATATTTGAGAAATTAAAAAAAAGAAAAATCATTCACAATTAGCTATAGAGGCATCTGATTTGAACTTGAATGGTTTTAGTCGATAAAAACATAACGGGATGATTTTTCGAATTTTAAAAGCAAACTCGACGTCCGCGCTGTATATACGGTCATTTTAAAAAAAAATTCAAGTCTCTAGCTCTTATATCTTCGGAAATCGACGCGTTCAAACATACGGACAGACGGACAGACGGACAGACGGACGGACGGACAGACGGACAGACGGACAGACAGACAGACGGACAGGGCCAAATCGACTCAGCTCGTCGCCCTGATCAAGAATATATATACTTTGTGGGGTCTGCCACGCCTCCTTCTGCCTGTTACATACATTTCAACAAAACCATTATACCCTGATTTCCCATTGAAAATGGGTTCAGGGTATAAAAATGGCATAATAATAAATAATACAAATAATATAGCTACTTGAAATAAAAAGTAATAAAAATAGTTAAAAAAAAAAATAATTTTAATAATTTTGAAGTAAAAAATAATTATCTGATGGTAAAACGACAATGATTATTAAAAAATAATTTAAAAATGCTTAAATATATTTTTAATTCAATTTTTTTAATTTATTATGACAAAATTAATGTTTAATACACAACTCAAAATTGTTTAAATTAATAAAAACATTTTAGCAATGATCAGAATACTTATTTGCTCACATAGCTCCTTATGTGATATTCAAATATTACTCATACGCACCTTTAGCAAATATTTTAAAATGCTTCAATTTATAATATTTTCGCCAAGAAAATTTTCTAAAAAATATATTTTAAAAAATGATTCTATTAAAATATTACGTTTACGAAATTTATTTTATATTTTAATTGTCAAATTCAATTTGAAATCACTTCACACCAAAAAAAAATGTTTTAATTTCAATTTCTTACAAACTTTAAATAACCACTTTTATTAGAATTATAGCTTATTTATATTATTTATTAAATAGTTTTTTTCATTTATTTATGCCATAAAATTATGAAACACTCATATTTCACAAATAGCACAGATATTTATGATTGCGCTTATAATGCGTGTGCATATTTACACATTACGCATACGCCCCCATTGCCAGTTGTGACCGCGTTTCCGGTTGCTAACAAACCTTCGCATACGACTCTGTGTGTGCGTGTGTTTGAGTGTGTGCTGGAGTGCATTTCACAGACGGGTCATGGCCACGGCCACGGCCACGGCCACGGCAACGACCATTGGCTTTTCGGTTTCAGCCTGCGCCTGGTTTCACTTTCACACACACACACGCGGAGCAGAGCAGAGCACAGCACACGGAGCACAGCAGAGCACACGGAGCACACACACACACACACACATGCACATTGAGTGGCCGGGATAAACAACGCAATGGGCGCGCGCGACTTGCACTCAGCCTCGTCTTGCCAAATGCCGGCAACAGCACAGCAGCAGCAGCAGCAGCAATTGCAGCCAGCACGCCTCCTCCACGCCCACGCCCACGCCACACTTGACACCAGTTTTGCCTGCAAGCGTCATCCACTTGTAACACATTCGCATCGCATCGCATCCCAGTTGTGGAGCCAATGTTGACCAGCCCGCGGCGCGGGCGCGACTTGTTCGCTGTTTCACGACGACGACGACGACGTCGACGATGATGACGCAATGCACCCTACACACAAATACAAACAAAAGCATACAAACACACACATACAGTAGAGTTGCACTTCCACCTCTCTAGCACACACACACACACACACATGCATACGCGAGAGCTGCACTGCCATTTCTCTTCATCTGCTGCTCCTGCCCCTGCTCCTACTCCTGCTCCTCCTGCTTCTGTTCCTCCTGCATTGCTCTTGTTGGCAACGGCTCTCCGCATGAGTCAAAGTCGTGCGCTCTTGGGTTCTTACTGAATGCCGACTGCAGCCACCACCATTCGTGCGCCATGGCATGCCCATTCCCCATCTCCCGCCCACCTTGTACATGCGGCAAGTGCATTTACCTCTGCTTTGCATGCTGCAGACTGAGCTCGACTGGGTGCAGCGACTCGCTCTGTGCTTGGTGGGCACGGAGTTTGTCGTTGATTCGTGTGCGTGGCCTGCTTTCGTCGATTGGCCTTGCATGCGGTTATTTCAGTGTCAGCAGCATCTTTGTTGTTGCCATCGATGCGTTGCGAGGCGAGGCGAGGCGAGGCCACCTTCTCCTGCTTGACTTTGCCTCTGCCTGGCCGCATGCAAATCCTGCGGCATTCGCTTCTCTGTGCCCAGCTGTCCACACACACACACTCACATACACACAATGGCGGCTGGGAATGTTGCAGGCATTTTTGCTGCTCGATTAACGGTGCACGGTGCACGGTGCACGGTGCACGTTGCTTCATGTCAAGGCAATGACCCAGTTCTTAAGTGTTTCACTTTAAAGCGGATTATGTGTTGGATGGGTTTTAAAGAGTTCGATATTTATTGCATGAAATTCATATCTATGATATCGATCCTATGTAATGACAAGATATATTGTTAATCCTTTTATATTATTTCTACATCTCGACATATAAATTTATGTATATGTGTAATTTTTAGAGCAGCTTTGTTATATGTGTGTGATAATTGTTTTCAACAATTTATATATCTTTAGCTATAAATCCTGAAGCCTAATTTAAAGTTTATATTTTACTCTATCAAAGAATCTATAATTTCACAGTTAAATAAAATATTACTTTTAAAATGCTTTACTTAAACTAATTTAAATTGTCTATACAAATCTACCACTTATTATTATTATTATTATTAATTGTTTTCCTCTTCCTCTTATTCTACCAATGGCATCTTTAAACATCGAAAATTGTAGTCAAGTATTGATAGTTAGTTACAATGCTTCCCATCTAATTCCTAAATACTATACTTTCCAACGTTTAAATGTCGAATGTTGATATTAAACATAGCTGACTGTATAATACTCCTTTATGGAAAAAAAGAAACAAAGTCCAATATCTGATTCATGATCAATTTTACGGGCTTTGTGGTCATTGAAAAAAGTTTTGAAAGATGCCTATTATTAAAAACACCAAAAACCTTTAAAGGGTTTATATTTGTTTCATTAAATGGTTTTTCCATTCAATATAACTTAATTCGATTTGCCAAGCTCCATACCAAATCGATATACACCGTAGAGCATAGACCAAGATTTATGACGAATTCCAGAATCAACAAAAAGGAATAATTTTCATCTTTATCGATTTACTCATTTCTCTACAATATTACATATTAATATACATATATGTCACTATATCAAAACGTTAAGCAAAGTCCACTAGAAACTAAACTAAATTCAGTGCACTGATTGAGATAAATTCTTCATGGGCAATCTCCAAGGGATTTTTTATAGCCGGGGGGAGAGACACATAGTGGAATTAAGCAAAATCCATCCTTCAAACTCTTTTCAGCAGGCTGACATGTGATTGTGCTGCAGTTGACTTCCTCATAAATGCCACAAAGCATGCGCGCAAATACTGCGTTATCTGTGAAGAAGTTGAGCCATGAAGAGCTCTTAAACTGCATGAGAAGTAGTTCCTCGACTATTCACCATTATTTGTAGAGCTGAGCAGAGAAGAAAATCCAAATAAAAAGCAAAACAGAACTAAAAACCATCCATACATGATGTTACGGGACTGAGAACTATATAAACACTTTGTAATATATGCAATTGTGCAACTAGCGATTGGTATAGCTAATTAGCATGACTAATTTTATCGAGCGATTTCCTGCTAGATTATAAGTGTAAATTAAACAAATAGAAGTTCTCTAGTCGAAAGAACTCGACTAGGAGATGCCCTGAGTCTTGCACAGCTGATATTCCAATTATTCTACGCTTGCTTCGGGCGAAATACAGGAAATCTAAAAATTAAAAAATCTTTGTATTCCATATATAGACCTAATAAATCTGTAATCCCTATATATATTGAACTGAATACCTTTTATAAATGAAAATTCTTCAGAAAGGGTTCTACAAATTTCAGATTGTAGATAAAAAACTATTGTAATTATATCGTTTAGCTCTAACTACGTATATATATTTTTTTTATTTTAAGAAATGGTGAGCGTATAAAAAGTTAAGCAAAGTACGCCAAATTTTGCCGTTTTTCCACACATTTTCCGTTGATCTTCCGATAACCAAACTGACAGACGCAAGTTGGATTGTAGCAGTAGTCTCTTCCCGGACAGTACTGACCCCATGAACACTCGACCATCGTACAGCTAACTACCTCATTGATGCCACATCGCACGCCCACAACATGATAGGGATCTGCAAACAAGTTGAGCCATCAAGAGCACTTCAACCAGATGATAAGTAGTTCCCCCACTAATCACCATTTTGTGTAGAGCTGAGCACAGGATAGAAAAATCCAAATAAAGAGGCAAACAGAGCTATTAACCAACCAGACATGATGTGACGTGACTGAGAACTATATAATCACACTGTAATATATCAAATTACTATAGTTCACCTAACGCTTGGAATTGCTAAGTAGCATGACTAATTCAGTCATGCGATTCGCTGTGAGATTATACCTGGTAATTAAATATGTTTAGAAATAGTTTAGAATAGATACATACATACATATATAAAAGAGCCTACAAACATTAAGGTGAGGTGTCTCTAATTAATTAATTAAAAATCATTCCTAATTTATTTCTATATTATATTATGAAATCTTCAATTAAACACAGGAATTCTCAATTAATTAGTTTTAATTCAATTTATAACTTTTTTGGGCTATTAATTACTATTTTTAATTTTTATAATTAAAAAAAAAAATTGAGTTATTTCATGGTTAGTTAAACAATTTAGATGCCAATAATAATTACAAAAAGCACAAATATTACTTACCTAAACATAATGTATAAAATTTCAAATATTAAAATTTACATTCATTGCGAAATTAATTCATTTTTATTCACTAATACAAAAATCAAGCGGTAATTTTCACAACTTTAAGAGAGCAACTAGCTCTCGCTAACTCTCTCCCACTCGCTGTCTGGCCTATTCTCTCATGCTCCTAGCATGCACAATCGCACACAAGCACAGACACACACATGTAAAGCAATGCCGGCACGAAGCTTCGTACTTTTGTCTCGTGCTCAACACAAACATACGCACACACACATGCACACATGCACACGAACAGTGCACAGGACAAGTTGGAGTGTACAAGCGAGATGGCAGCGGGTCGGTCAGTAGCAAACTTGTGCCACACGCCGTTAGGTGGCCCTGTCGTGAATGCGGCACCCGACACAGACGTAGACGCTCTGCCTCGAAGCTGGTGTTTTGTATGGGTTGCATGACGTGGAGGCGCCATCATACTGCAGCAGTCGTAGTCGCAGCGCAAAACAACGAAAGTCGGGCGCCTACCTACACTCCTTTTAGCCCGGCCTAGCCAGGGCAACAATGCAAACAGTTTTATTTTTTATAATTTTTTTATATTTCTATATGTATACATATGCCGCCGCGCGGGAATTCACGTCTGCTCGCTCGTCTCGTTAAGTGTTTTCAAGAGTGTGTTTGTATGTGTATAAGTGTTTGAGAGAACTGCAAACACGTAGCAAAAACGGAACGAAAAAACGTAAGCTACAATACCAATCGGGTGCACTTTCACATTGTGCTGTCCAGCCGATCGGCTGCGACGACGTCGCTAGCGCCAGCGCCAACGTCAATGTTAACGTCAGCGTCAGCATCGGCTTTTCTTTGTGAACGACGCGACGGGCGCCTTATTGCTGCCTGCTCCTGCCTTTGATTTTTATTGTGTCACGCGTTCGCCGAAAAAAAAGAGAATAATAAAAAAATATATAAATAAAACAAAACTACGACACGCGTCTCAAGTGAAAGTCCATTTTACAACATTTACTAAAGATGTCTCCGATGCATATTGTCTGCCGACAGCTGCCCAAAAGTGAGCTGGTATTTAAATACACTTGTGTGTGTGTGTAGTTGTATTTCTGTGTTTGCGTTCCTCTCTCAATTAAACACGACACTAATTTGCGTACTTAGTGAAAATCGATATAGCCAAACTTGCCTTTTACTCTTCGCGTTAGCTCACCCTTTTCGTCTAACTCTTTTTCATTTCTTGAGTTCACAAATTAATAAATTCTTGAATTTTTGCAGATTTTTGTGGAATTTATGCAAAATATTATAAAATCACACTCGCACACATACGTAAATACAGGCACATGTACGCTAACGGGACAACCCTAACCTAAACACAATGTGCCGACATACTGAGTGCGAACTGGCGCACAGTGGTATGAACTGTTGAGAACATCGTGAAATTTAAATATGTAAATATTTGAAGTAATAAAGCTAGAAACATTTTGTTGACTGTTTGACCACAAAAGAATTAAAAATTGAGAACACAAAACTTACCTAGAGTAATCGAGCTGTCACCAATACTAATACCAATCAAATGAGTCTATTATATTTTTGGAAACATATTTATTTATAGTCTTCAATTTACAAATTTGTTTATATGTTAACACATTATAAACGGCTTATTTGAATAATTTACCTAAATCACACAAATCTGTGACCCACTGTGCAGGCTAGTGTAGTTTGTGTTCGTGCTTCTGCTCGTATTGCGCGCAGGTTTGCCGCTCTTTTTGTTGCTTCTCACGCTGCCGGCATACTACGTATATATGTATATCGTCTATATATGTATGTATATGTGTGTGCTTGTGTGTACGTGGGTGCGCGTTTGAGCAGTCAAAATAATAACAGCGGCTGCGATTTCACTTTCCATTTAGAAACCCAGAGCCGGCCTAATCTTAAATTCTTAAGGATTTTTAGAATTTTATGTAGACACATGCATTCAATTTGTTCAATGTGTAAAGTGTTTTCTGTATTCTTATATTTTTGTATGTGTACATACTTAAATACATACATATATACATCAATGTATTTTAAAATAAATTTTAATAATAATGATCTCTATCTTAATATTTTTCTTTATTCCCATATAAATTTCTTTTTATTTTCCGTCCATCTTGCGCCTGTATTTTAACACTTTCAAAGCCCAATGCTCTCCTCAGTTTCTTCTTAAAATACATACAGCCTCTCTACGCGATTTTCATGAACTACATCTTCCCCTGACTGAATCTTGCATGAAAGTTTCTATTAGAATATTAATTGATCAATAATTTACTTGCAGTTGCTAACAACCCGACGTAAAAGAAAGCTTCCGATCCGCCGGAATCCTATAGCGAGTCACGCAACGAACGCACAATGAATTTCACACCCTTTGGCAATACGTTTCCGGGCCTGTCGCAGTTTACGACGACGACGTCGTCGCCGCTGGTGTCGACGGTAACTGCCGCTGTGGCCGTTGCCGATGCCGATGTGACTGCGGCCAACAACAACCCACAGCAACAGCAGCAGCAACAGGAGCCTGGCGGCAGCGGCAATCGCTATCAGCAGCAACACCAGCAGCAGCAGCAGCAGCAGGTGGCAGCCGGCGTGTCCATGGCGCACTTTAGTCAGCCGAGCAGCAGCGCCGCCGCAGCCGCCGGCAGCAAATTCCGCAGCGGGCAGGAGGAGGCGCTGCAAGGTGACAAATATAATGGGCATCTGGTGGCCACTGCCGCACAGCAGCAGCAGCAACAACAACAACAGCAGCAACAACAGCAGCAGCAGCCGCAATATGCGACCGTCTATGCAGCAAGTGCCACGACAAGTGCAGTGGATGCCATGCAGGCGAGCAGCTCCGGGCAGCAGCAGCTGCAGCAGCAACAAGTGGTGGCACCACAAGAGCTGACACAAGATCTATGCAATGCCATATTGCAGCAACAAGGTGAGTGGAATACCTAAACTCTAAAGCAACTCTAACAATGCCCTCTCTTTGGCTTTGCAGTGCTACAGAATACCTCGTGGCAAACGATCACGCCCGGCACGACCGTCGCGGACTACCTCTCGCATCTTCCAGCCAACACGTTGCCACTCTCGCTGCACCACTTCCTCAAGTACTCCGCCGAGACAATAAAAAAGGAGAATCAACAGAATGTGGTATCTATTAATCTAATCTAATCTAATCTGTCTTCTAGCCTATCTCTAATCTCTCTTACAAGCAGGTGTTGCAAGTGCAGACGGGACCAGGCGCCGCCATTGGCATCAATACCATTGGCACGACGACAACCATTAGCATACCTCAGCAGGAGCAGCAGCCGCTGCATCAGCAACAACAGCAACAGCAACAGCTGCCCCAACAGCAGCAGCAACAGCAGCAGGCAACACTGCAGTTGCAGACACAAAGCGTGGTGGCAAGCAGCTCGACAGCTGTTAGTGGCACCAAGAAGAAGAAGCGCAAAAAGCGCTCCAAAGAGCGCAAGCCTAAGCTGCGTCCCGGCGAAATCCGAATGGGCACAGCCTTGGATGGCAGCCCGCTCTATATGTGTCCCGAATGCCATGTAGCGTATCCGGAGCCGGAGCTGCTCGAGGTGCACCTGGTGGGGCACAATCTGGAGCGACGCTATGTGTGCGACATCTGTCAGGCATCGCTCAAGCGCAAGGATCACCTGACGCGGCACAAGCAATCGCATAATCCCGAGCGGCCGTACATCTGCACCGTCTGCCTGAAAGCCTTCAAGCGCAAGGAGCAGCTGAGCCTGCACTTTGTCATTCATTCAGGCGAGAAGCGGCATCAGTGCCAGGAGTGCGGCAAAGGCTTCTACCGCAAGGATCATCTGCGCAAGCACACCCGCTCCCACATAGCCAGGCGTGTCAAGGCCGAGCTGAATAGCCATGTGCGCCGAGAGAATGGCACCAGCATGTTGCAGCCGGTGGTGACAGCGGCGACAACGGCCGCCGTTCAGCATGCCAATCAGCAACAATTGCAGCTACAGCAGCAACAGCAGCAGCAGCAGCAACAACAGCAGCAGCAGCAGCAACAGCAGCAGCAACAACAACAGCAGCAGCAGCAACAACAGCAACATCACATAGTCGTCAGCCAGCAGCAGCAGCAACAGCAACAACAACAGACAACCGCCCAGCAGCAGCAGCAACAGCAGCAAATGTTAAATTAGCCAAATGATTTTTGTAAAGTCAGTTAAATCAAAATTCAAAATCCATGCCACACATTTGATGCAGCGCGCGGCAGCAACAGCAACTGTTGCCGCACGCACAAAATTCAAGTTCAACGAAACATAACTCTCTCGGTCCACGCAATTTAATTGACTCACACAAATCGGATACACGAATATCGTCGAGGATATTCAGCAAATGCAATAGCTAAAATTGTAAAGTCGTCTCTTTGGGGACACTTTCCAACACTGTACAATTATTCCTAGGCAAACAAAGTGACACACAAAGCTAGTCCTAATATACTATATAGTGCTATAAAACTGGGACCATAAACTTGATCAATTATGTCTGATTTATGCTATAAAATATGTACTATGCAGAAGAACTATAGTAAATCGGTCGTAAATTAAGAAATTCTAAGCATTTACAAAAAAATTGTTATTATATAAATTATTATTATATTTTATGTATCTTTTATATCTGTGAATAACTAAAAATGGATGAAGCCTCTACTCCTATCTTGAATTGAAATCTTGTATATACATTTAATCTAAATACTGCATACACCTTGTTCCTATGGAACTTTAATGATATAGCTATATATAATATTATATGAAAAGTTCTGTTAAATATGCTGAAAATTATGTTCCTTAATGATATACAATGTCATCTATTTATTGTGTTCCATTTAAGTATGTCTTGACCAATGAGTTCCAAGCTTTTGTTGATGTACGAGCATATCTTTTCCCATTCGAGTTCTTCAAGTTTGGGTCCCAGTTGCGCCGATTGTAAAGGTCCATCGGCTCGTAATTTAAGACAAAGATATTATAATTTTATATGCGAATCGCGTATTTTAGTGAAATGTATTTTTGTATAAAGTGAATATGTACATATATAAATATATATATATATTGAAATATGTTGCATTTAATTGCAGCAAACTATTTATGTACTCCTAATAATGAAACCAAGCGCAATTTAGGTCTAAGAACGAACTAGATCTATGTGAATGTACTATGACTTTTGATAACACTGATTAAATTTGTAAATACAGTCGAGTTAGTTTCTCATTTAATTTTTATTTATAAAATTATATGTTTACAAATCTTATGTAAATTAATTTTGTTGATTTGAAATCTCAAGATGCCTCTGTGAAAGTTGTCAAACATACGAAAATTATGAAAACTGAAACGTTTTATCGCATTCGTATTACTAATAGATGGCATCGAAAGAGAATATTAAAAGGAAGCTATTTTTTAATGTATAACAATAAATTCTCATCACGTTCTCGGATTTTTATCAACTTTTTTCCAAAATTAAAGGTAAAATTCATGGAAACCGAAAAGGAAACCAAGACTATCGACAATGTCTCCCGCTTTGATTGTAACATCTGCCTGAGCACGGCCAAAAATGCGGTGATCTGTGTCTGTGGCCATCTCTTCTGTTGGCCCTGCCTGCATCTGTGGATGCTGACGCCCTGCGACCTGCGTCGATGCTGTCCGGTGTGTCAAGCCAAGTTGGATATCACGAAAATCATACCGCTCTATGGTCGCAACAGTGCGGTACAGGACGTCAATGATGTGATGGCACCGCGACCTCCGCCGCTGCGTCAGGAACCGAGTGCACCGAGGGGTTCGCTCTATTTTGGCTTCCTACTGGGCTTTCAAACGTCCCTCGGCTACGGCCACTACCCAATTGAGACTATGGCATCCGTTCTGAATTTGAACGACGAACAGGCGCTGTTTTTATTTGTTGGCCTCTTTTGCATCGGCTGGCTGATGTTCTAGCGGAGGGAGAAATGAAATTCGAATAGACTTTTTGGATATTCTTATTATATTGTATATATATATACGTATAGGTCCAACTTCGTAATACAGCTGTTGTATGCCCTAATTAAGTAAATGGTAATCAGACCTTAAGTGCGTGTTTTGATTATTTGTTGTTTTTCAATTAATATGGATCAAAAATTATATCGAGTTATTCGTTTTAATCTAGATCATCATTTAATAATAATTGTCAACATTTGTTTTCTTACTTGTAATTAATTAATTTCGGTAAACTATATTTATTATGCACCATTTATTATATTCAATCAAGTAATCAGTATAATTATGATGTAATTATAATTAATTATTCATGTAGTTGTATGCGATTTGTGTATGTATATGCTTTTATCATATTTACGTGCTGTTCTTTCTATATGTGTATATATATATACTGTATGTGATCGATCATTGCCTGCGTACAGCTTAAATTAAGATATTACAAAATATACGTTAGGTTCATTAAATATGTAGGCAATTAAGGAAGTTGGCGTTTCAAGGGGCCGGGAGTGGGGTGGTGTAGGCGGTTTAAGCGCCAGGGACGTTAACGGATAATAACTACATCGCAGAGATTGGCAGATTCATTCAGTCAAGCCTTTGTAAAAATATGATGCTTGAACTACTTTAACCTGCGAGAACAATTTCTTATTTCAAAAACGTTTCCATTTATATATATATATATATGAGACATTTGCATGTGTGTGCGCTTAGGGGTGTATGCCTGTTTGTGTGGGTGTGTATGTGTAGGTGCCAATAGCTGCAGAGCATCCAGGACAGTCAGGTCCATGAGACACTTCCTCACTCATCAATTTTTACTACAAGTCGAGTCTTACAAAAACGTCACATTGTTTCTTTTGTTGTATACGAGTGTGTGTGTGTGTGCATGCGAGTGTGTGTGCGTGTGTGACTGGATGCCTATTTTTGGTTGATTTGTTGTGTTTCGATTTCGTTGCGTAAAGAGAAATTTAATCACTGTACAATAGAGCGACGGGGAACACTTTCGCCTAGCCAGGAGCAGACCTATGGGCCACACAAATATTTACGCTTCTGGTCATCCATATAATCGCGCGTAGACATTTGGATGGCTTGCTGCAGCATCTCGTTCTCATTGATGCCTGCAAGGAGTCAAAAGTAAGTAATCGCTATAAATTACAATTAGCAATCGCTGCACCGACCGTCGTTGGCATAGGAAGCCTCTAGCAGCTCCTGATAAAAGCTCGAGTAGCTCTGCTTGGGTGGCGACTTGGTTTCCACGCGTTTGGGCGGTGACTGCGACGACTGCTTGGAAGTGCATGGCTGTTGCTCTGCTTCCGGAGTGCGTTCCCTAGCCACTGCTGGAGCAGCATCACGTTTCGGACTCTTACGCTGTGGCGTTTCATGTACATGTGTTTCCAAACTACACGAATATATCAATGTGAGAGCAGTTGAGGGAGAGATGAGGTGGTAGTTGTCTCTTACCTATTGCCTGGCTCGCGCACTTCATGGCGGCGTTTCTTGCTGTTGCGCAGGTTGTTGCTGCGACGCGGTGTTTTGGACAGTTTATTGGAGCGCTGCGATACGGCTGTGTTGGGCGAGGCATTGCCGCCACAGTGACCCACGGAGCTGGTGCTGCTCATATCAGTTGCGTCACTCTCGTAGCCGCCCAGTTCATTTACTTCGGGCGGCAGCTTGTGTGCGTATTGTGTTTTAGGCGAGAGTGTATAAACGGTGGCCGGGCCGTCGCCGATGCTGGAGCTGGTAATTGGGGCTGCTGTGTTGCTGTTGTTGTTACTACTGCCACCGCCACCGCCGCTGCCGCCACCATCACTCGAGTACTTGGAGGGCGAGGCGTCTGAGTCGGTGAGTGCCTCGGCCGAAGTCACAGTTGAAGATGTTGCCGAGCCGGCGGCTGTATTGTTGCTGCGCGAACGCTGCATATTATCACGGCACCATTGCAAATAAGACTCACGAGCGATTTGCTCCTCGATGGCCTCGTTGGTGGCTTCCCAGTCTGTTGTCTTCAGCTTGTCCTCAAACATTGTCTATGCAAGCAGAATAGAAATATTATGGGTACTTAATTATTCATAGACGCAGTGGACACTGACCTGTTCAATTTCCAGCTGTTCGCTTAGGCGCACTGCCTCCTTGGTCTGAAACTCAGGCTTGTAACCAGCCAAGCCCAAGCCGACGCCCACGGTGGCATTATAGGGATCCAGTATAGCATTATAGTGGGAGCCTCGTTGATAGGACAAACGCAACGGCGGATAGCCAGCTTGTGATTGCTCTGAATTGAAGATGTTAATTGGGGCTGCAATTATCGAAAAGTGCGTTAGAATAGTATGTCTATTCAAATATTAACTTCTATGGTCAATCTGATAAAGTTATAATAGAAGGCGAATATATTATATATTATATTAGTATTATGAAGCATGATGGTGATATTATAATCGTAGATTAGACAAATATTAGTAAGCTGCTTGCCTTCAGGTCATAGCTATTGTGTTTTCATTTATAATTAAACATGTTAAATACCCTTATCCCAATCCCCCATCCACAGTCTTGACGACAAAGGCCTAAAGCATGGATAACATCCTTAAAGCAGTCTAAAATGCTAACCATAGGGGTATATGATTGGGTCAGCTTATCTAATAATATTCTGTATAACACCTGGTATGATAATCACTCCCTAGAATAATTAACACGTTTTAGTTCATGCGCCGCCGACTGCGCAATTTGTGGGAAAATCATTGCTGATAATTTAGAAATGAGAACACGTGATTTGTTTACTCACTCGACTGATAACAGAAGACTTCGACGGTGCGACTGTAGATCTCTGATATGGCCTGAATCTCGATGTGATTGCCGTGTGCATCGCGGGCGCGCTTGCGTTGAATATACCCATTGATGTCCTCGGTGACAAACTGGCCAAAGTATTCGCGATTCTCATGCTATAAACAAAAATACAGACGAAATATTAAGAAAAAGATTTCGTGTATAGAATATTTAAATATATTACTATATAGTCCATTGTGTGCTGCCGTATGACATCGTGCATTCCCTCATCTCCGTAAATCTGCAGAGAGATGGAGCGAAACAGGCAGGCCCCGTCTTCTTCCACTGCCCTCAGTTCGTAGCCGCGCTTCTCCATGCATTTGGCAAACTCTTCGTCGCGCCGTTTCCACTCCTCTACCGAAATGGTGCGCTCCTTCGGCTGCAAGTGCTCGTCGCCGCTATTGTAACCGGAGAATGTATCTTCGACGGCCTTCAGCATATTGGCTGCAGCAGCAGCCGGTGAAATCTGAGTTTGTGCGTTCGGCACATTGGCACAGCCCAAGCCCAGATGCTCTGGTGATTTGCGACCCACAGCTGTGGTATTGCTGCTGTTGACCGTTCCGGCAGCCACGGCAGCTCCGACTACTGAAAGTGGACTGCTGCATTTGTTGCTGACGCCTGCAACTCCGCCACCAACTACAGTTGCATGATTTAGATTCAGCTTCTCACGGTCCAAACGATCACGTTTGTGATGGTGTGCATGGCCTTCATGGTGTTCGCGACGCTTCGAGCGGGAACTGTAATGCAAAAGAGATGGATAGAGATTAAATAAAGTTGAGTAACACATCTCATTGAGAATGATATAGCCAAACATACAAAATGATTTGATTTAAATAATGAATTTGGTTCGCTGCATTAAATAGAATCTTCATTAAATATATACAAGATTTGGCTTTACAAATTTCAATAAATCAGTATATATAATATATATATACAATAGTTATAAAGTTAAATATATATATAACTTAATTAAACAGCAATTTCAAGAAAAAGTAAATGAAGGTGATTTTGTATTGTATTAAATTATTGATATTAATATATCAACGTATTTATGCTGTCTCCTATTTTCTTCTATATCGTATATCTCATTAGTTCCACAGATCAAGAGGTATGCTCAAAGAAGCGAGTCAGTGAATATTAACCCCATCAAGACTTACCTTTTGTGTGGACTGCAGCGGTGTGTGCGTGTCAGTTCGTCGTAGACTTCGCCGCGTCGTTGTGGACTCTGCGGGCATTAATAAATTCAAATGTTAAATAATGTGGTTATAGGTAACAAGACAACACACACATACCTGGCCATGCCCATCGATGACAACATTGCGATGCGATTGATTGACAACCGATTGTTCGACGACCACTACCTGCCCAGAGACGTGAGCCTCGGTGGCATCCCCATCGACAACGCGCTTGCCACTCGGCGCACTGACTGGCTTGATGGTCATGCTTTGACTTTAGCTGCTACTGCGGCAGCGGCTGGGGCTATTGTCTGTGAACTACCACGCAATACTTTAACGAGCAGCTCCAAACGAAGTCTTCGAATGTGAAAGCTTAACACATGTGTGAATGGCAAATTTGATTTAGCTGTTTGGCCAGCTCAGAATTCGATTTTCTTCTCCGTCTATATATAATATAGACATATATATTTATATTTATATAAACATATATATTTATACATATATATGAATATCTAGGTATAGGGCAACACTTTCACAGCAAGTTCTTTGTCCGTGTGGCAAAGGATTCCCTTGCTTTTGATGCACGCACTTGTTTAATTCTCTACTTTCTTTTTGTTTATATTATTTATTTTTGTTATTGTTGTTATGGTTGTGACTGCTGCTCTCAAAAAAGTTGATTTACTATTATATTTATACGCACAACTATGAAATCATATACATAGCCTGAGTAAATGGTGAAAATTTTGTGATTTTCATTTGATTGTGTGTGTATGTAAGTGCGTATGTGTAGTGTTTGCTCACAATCGCCTTTGTCTCTTGCACTGTTGCAGAGACGATTAATAAAATACGTCGCTTCGCCCAGTTGTATAATTACATACACTGCACTCCAGGGAAGAACACCAATTTCATAGTTTATAAAACTATTTGCACAAATTATTATTCTTTTTTTTTTTTTGGTTTTTTGTTTTGTTGTTAGAAACGTAAAAGCCAGGATAGTCTGTTCGATTTTTTATTTACACCAACTACGAACTTGTCAGATGCGCACGTTGTGCTTCTTCTTGCTTATTTGGTGTTTTTTAGGCATTTTTAATAAGTCAGCTTGTCACGACATACGGCGAACATCTGATGAATATCATATTGACCGCCAGTGTTGCCATACTAGCCTTATTCTGGTACATTTTTAGCTATAATAAATTACAACGTTCTGTTGATCATAAAAAGCTAATAGACAGTATTGACATATAAAAGAAAAAAAAAAAAAAAAACACTGTTACTCGATTAAAATTGAATGCGCTATTTCTATGTTAACAATTTAATGTTGGGCGAAGAACATTAACCTAAGGCAAATCATATTCTGAGCTGTATTTAATTAAAGAAATAAATTTAAACTGAGAATTTCATTGTACTGACTATATATATATAAACAAATATTTAAACAAATGTGCTTCCGTATATTTTTCTTCTAATAATAATTAGCAGAATATAAAATCCAAATAACAGTTGAGCTAATATTGTCTGCGTTAAATTTGCACATGATTTAAATTTATTGATTTAACATAGCGTGTTTTTTTTTTTTTTTTTTTTTTTAAATATATATCGAGCATTTTTACTAAATTGCCTTTAATTAAAAAGAGCGTTATTATATTGATTTGCACATATGTATATATATTTTTGATAAGTTTAGAATAACAGAGCTTTCAACATTTGATTTAAGAAGGACAAAAAATGTTAGTTAACATATTGACCATTCCAAACATTGGCGCCCCATCCATTTCCATAATAACCCCATGCCGGTCTGGCTCCTATCCATTGATCCTGTGTTCCCCACCAGTAAGGATATTGTCCAATACCGTAACGTGGGCCACCTCGCACCGCGAACTTTCCAGCTTTAATATGAGCTCTTCCTGATTCAACGGATCTTTGACCCCTTTCAATAACTTTACCAATAAGTCCTGGTAAAACTGGCTGGGTATCTATTAAACTAGACCCAAACACATCTGTCTTACTTCGGGCGTCATCATTAACTTTTGTAGTAGATCCAGATTGACTATTTTCGATATTGGTGTCTCTGGAAATTACCGTTACAACGGGCTCGACTGATGCGGTAGTTTTCTTAGTTGTTGTTGTTTTCGACGTTGAAAAGGAGCCAGACTTAATGTTTCCGGAGGTAGTCTCTCCTAAAATCACTTTCACGACGGGATCAACTAATGTGCCAGTTTTTTTAGTAGTCGTAGTAATCGTTGTAGAAGAGTATCCAGACTGGCTGTTTCCAGAAATCACTTTCACGGCAGGCTTTGCTGACGAGCCAGAATTAGTAGTAGTAGTGGTGGTCTTCGTCTCAGAGGATCCAGATTGGCTGTTTCCGGAAACGACTTTTACGGCAGGCTCAACTGATGAAACAGTGTTCTTGGTGGTAGTGGTCGTGGTGGTCTTCGTCTCAGAGGACCCAGACTGACTTTTTCCGGAAACGACTTTCACGGCAGGTTTTGCTGAAGAGCCAGACTTAGTAGTGGTCGTCGTAGTCTTCGTTTCAGAGGATCCAGATTGGCTGTTTCCGGAAACGACTTTAACGGCAGGCTCAACTGATGGGCTAGTTTTCTTAGTGACAGTGATTGTGGTAGTCGTTGTCGAGGATCCAGATTGGCTGTTTCCGGAAACGACATTCACGGCAGGCTTCGCTGAAGAGCCAGACTTAGTAGTGGTCGTCGTAATCTTCGTTTCAGAGGACCCAGATTGGCTGTTTCCGGAAACGACTTTAACGGCAGGCTTTGCTGAAGAGCCAGACTTAGTTGTGGTCGTGGTGGTCTTCGTCTCAGAGGATCCAGATTGGCTGTTTCCGGAAACGACATTCACGGCAGGTTCAACTGATGGGCCAGTTTTCTTAATGACAGTGGTTGTGGTAGTCGTTGTCGAGGATCCAGACTGGTTGTTTCCGGAAACGACATTCACGGCAGGCTTTGCTGAAGATCCAGACTTAGTAGTGGTAGTGGTGGTCTTCGTCTCAGAGGATCCAAATTGGTTGTAACCGGAAACGACTTTCACGGCAGGCTTCGCTGATGAGTCAGACTTAGTTGTGGTCGTGGTGGTCTTCGTCTCAGAGGATCCAGATTGGCTGTTTCCGGAAACGACATTCACGGCAGGTTCAACTGATGGGCCAGTTTTCTTAGTGACAGTGGATGTGGTAATCGTTGTCGAGGATCCAGATTGGCTGTTTCCAGAAGTCTTTTTCACGACAGGCTTCGCTGAAGAGCCAGACTTAGTAGTGGTAGTGGTGGTCTTCGTCTCAGAGGATCCAGATTGGTTGTTTCCGGAAACGACTTTCACGGCAGGCTTTGCTGAAGAGCCAGACTTAGTAGTGGTAGTGGTGGTCTTCGTCTCAGAGGATCCAGATTGGTTGTTTCCGGAAACGACTTTAACGGCAGGCTTCGCTGATGACCCAGACTTAGTAGTGGTCGTCGTAGTCTTCGTCTCAGAGGATCCAGATTGGTTGTTTCCGGAAACGACTATCGCGGCAGGCTTCGCTGATGACCCAGACTTAGTAGTGGTCGTCGTAGTCTTCGTCTCAGAGGATCCAGATTGACTGTTTCCAGAAGTCTCTTTCACGGCAGGTTCAACTGATGGGCCGGTTTTCTTAATGACAGTGGTTGTGGTAGTCGTTGTCGAGGATCCAGTCTGGCTGTTTCCGGAAACGACATTCACGGCAGGTTCAACTGATGGGCTAGTTTTCTTAGTGACAGTGGTTGTGGTAGTCGTTGTCGAGGATCCAGATTGGATGTTTCCGGAAACGACATTCACGGCAGGCTTCGCTGATGAGCCAGACTTAGTAGTGGTCGTCGTAGTCTTCGTCTCAGAGGATCCAGATTGGTTGTTGCCGGAAACGACTTTCACGGCAGGCTTCGCTGATGACCCAGACTTAGTAGTGGTCGTCGTAGTCTTCGTCTCAGAGGATCCAGATTGACTGTTTCCGGAAACGACTTTCACGGCAGGTTCAACTGATGGGCCAGTTTTCTTAGTGACAGTGGATGTGGTAATCGTTGTCGAGGATCCAGATTGGCTGTTTCCAGAATTCTTTTTCACGACAGGCTTCGCTGAAGAGCCAGACTTAGTAGTGGTAGTGGTGGTCTTCGTCTCAGAGGATCCAGATTGGCTGTTTCCGGAAACGACATTCCCGGCAGGCTTCGCTGAAGAGCCAGACTTAGTAGCGGTCGTCGTAGTCTTCGTCTCAGAGGATTCAGATTGGCTGTTTCCGGAATCAACTTTTACGGCAGGCTTTGCTGAAGAGCCAGACTTAGTAGTGGTCGTCGCAGTCTTCGTCTCAGAGGATCCAGATTGGCTGATTTCGGAAACGACATTCACGGCAGGCTTCGCTGATGAGCCAGACTTAGTAGTGGTAGTGGTGGTCTTCGTCTCAGAGGATTCAGATTGGCTGTTTCCGGAATCAACTTTTACGGCAGGCTTTGCTGAAGACCCAGACTTAGTAGTGGTAGTGGTGGTCTTCGTCTCAGAGGATCCAAATTGGTTGTAACCGGAAACGACTTTCACGGCAGGCTTCGCTGATGACCCAGACTTAGTAGTGGTCGTCGTAGTCTTCGTCTCAGAGGACCCAAATTGGTTGTTTTCGGAAACGACTATCACGGCAGGCTTCGCTGATGAGCCAGACTTTGTAGTGGTCGTGGTGGTCTTTGTCTCAGAGGATCCAGATTGGCTGTTTCCGGAAACGACATTCACGGCAGGCTCAACTGATGAAACAGTTTTCTTGGTGGTAGTGGTCGTGGTGGTCTTTGTCTTAGAGGATTCAGATTGGCTGTTTCCGGAATCAACTTTTACGGCAGGCTTTGCTGAAGACCCAGACTTAGTAGTGGTAGTGGTGGTCTTCGTCTCAGAGGATCCAAATTGGTTGTAACCGGAAACGACTTTCACGGCAGGCTTCGCTGATGAGTCAGACTTAGTTGTGGTCGTGGTGGTCTTCGTCTCAGAGGATCCAGATTGGCTGTTTCCGGAAACGACTTTCACGGCCGGTTCAACTGATGGGCCAGTTTTCTTAGTGACAGTGGTTGTGGTAGTCGTTGTCGAGGATCCAGATTGGCTGTTTCCGGAAACGACATTCACGGCAGGCTTCGCTGATGACCCAGACTTAGTAGTGGTCGTCGTAGTCTTCGTCTCAGAGGATCCAGATTGGTTGTTTCCGGAAACGACTATCGCGGCAGGCTTCGCTGATGACCCAGACTTAGTAGTGGTCGTCGTAGTCTTCGTCTCAGAGGATCCAGATTGACTGTTTCCAGAAGTCTCTTTCACGGCAGGTTCAACTGATGGGCCGGTTTTCTTAATGACAGTGGTTGTGGTAGTCGTTGTCGAGGATCCAGTCTGGCTGTTTCCGGAAACGACATTCACGGCAGGTTCAACTGATGGGCTAGTTTTCTTAGTGACAGTGGTTGTGGTAGTCGTTGTCGAGGATCCAGATTGGATGTTTCCGGAAACGACATTCACGGCAGGCTTCGCTGATGAGCCAGACTTAGTAGTGGTCGTCGTAGTCTTCGTCTCAGAGGATCCAGATTGGCTGTTTCCAGAAGTCTCTTTCACGGCAGGTTCAACTGATGGGCCGGTTTTCTTAATGACAGTGGTTGTGGTAGTCTTTGTCGAGGATCCAGATTGGCTGTTTCCGGAAACGACATTCACGGCAGGCTTCGCTGAAGAGCCAGACTTAGTAGTGGTAGTGGTGGTCTTCGTCTCAGAGGATCCAGATTGGTTGTTTCCGGAAACGACTTTCACGGCAGGCTTTGCTGAAGAGCCAGACTTAGTAGTGGTAGTGGTGGTCTTCGTCTCAGAGGATCCAGATTGGTTGTTTCCGGAAACGACTTTAACGGCAGGCTTCGCTGATGAGCCAGACTTAGTAGTGGTCGTCGTAGTCTTCGTCACAGAGGATCCAGATTGGCTGTTTCCAGAAGTCTCTTTCACGGCAGGTTCAACTGATGGGCCGGTTTTCTTAATGACAGTGGTTGTGGTAGTCGTTGTCGAGGATCCAGATTGGCTGTTTCCGGAAACGACATTCACGGCAGGCTTCGCTGAAGAGCCAGACTTAGTAGTGGTAGTGGTGGTCTTCGTCTCAGAGGATCCAGATTGGTTGTTTCCGGAAACGACATTCACGGCAGGCTTTGCTGAAGAGCCAGACTTAGTAGTGGTAGTGGTGGTCTTCGTCTCAGAGGATCCAGATTGGTTGTTTCCGGTAACGACATTCACGGCAGGCTTTGCTGAAGAGCCAGACTTAGTAGTGGTAGTGGTGGTCTTCGTCTCAGAGGATCCAGATTGGCTGTTTCCAGAAGTCTCTTTCACGGCAGGTTCAACTGATGGGCCGGTTTTCTTAATGACAGTGGTTGTGGTAGTCGTTGTCGAGGATCCAGTCTGGCTGTTTCCGGAAACGACATTCACGGCAGGTTCAACTGATGGGCTAGTTTTCTTAGTGACAGTGGTTGTGGTAGTCGTTGTCGAGGATCCAGATTGGCTGTTTCCGGAAACGACATTCACGGCAGGCTTCGCTGAAGAGCCAGACTTAGTAGTGGTAGTGGTGGTCTTCGTCTCAGAGGATCCAGATTGGTTGTTTCCGGAAACGACTTTCACGGCAGGCATTGCTGAAGAGCCAGACTTAGTAGTGGTAGTGGTGGTCTTCGTCTCAGAGGATCCAGATTGGTTGTTTCCGGAAACGACTTTCACGGCAGGCTTTGCTGATGACCCAGACTTAGTAGTGGTTGTGCTGGTCTTCGTCTCAGAGGATCCAGATTGGCTGATTCCGGAAACGACATTCACGGCAGGTTCAACTGATGGGCCGGTTTTCTTAATGACAGTGGTTGTGGTAGTCGTTGTCGAGGATCCAGTCTGGCTGTTTCCGGAAACGACATTCACGGCAGGTTCAACTGATGGGCTAGTTTTCTTAGTGACAGTGGTTGTGGTAGTCGTTGTCGAGGATCCAGATTGGCTGTTTCCGGAAACGACATTCACGGCAGGCTTCGCTGATGAGCCAGACTTAGTAGTGGTCGTCGTAGTCTTCGTCTCAGAGGATCCAGATTGGCTGTTTCCAGAAGTCTCTTTCACGGCAGGTTCAACTGATGGGCCGGTTTTCTTAATGACAGTGGTTGTGGTAGATTGGCTGTTTCCGGAAACGACATTCACGGTAGGTTTCGCTGATGAGCCAGACTTAGTAGTGGTCGTCGTAGTCTTCGTCTCAGAAGACCCAGATTGGCTGATTCCGGAAACGACATTCACGGCAGGCTTCGCTGATGAGCCAGACTTAGTAGTGGTCGTCGTAGTCTTCGTCACAGAGGATCCAGATTGGCTGTTTCCAGAAGTCTCTTTCACGGCAGGTTCAACTGATGGGCCGGTTTTCTTAATGACAGTGGTTGTGGTAGTCGTTGTCGAGGATCCAGATTGGCTGTTTCCGGAAACGACATTCACGGCAGGCTTCGCTGAAGAGCCAGACTTAGTAGTGGTAGTGGTGGTCTTCGTCTCAGAGGATCCAGATTGGTTGTTTCCGGAAACGACATTCACGGCAGGCTTTGCTGAAGAGCCAGACTTAGTAGTGGTAGTGGTGGTCTTCGTCTCAGAGGATCCAGATTGGTTGTTTCCGGAAACGACTTTCACGGCAGGCTTCGCTGATGACCCAGACTTAGTAGTGGTCGTGCTGGTCTTCGTCTCAGAGGACCCAGATTGGCTGATTCCGGAAACGACATTCACGGCAGGCTTCGCTGATGAGCCAGACTTAGTAGTGGTCGTCGTAGTCTTCGTTTCAGAGGATCCAGATTGGCTGTTTCCGGAAACGACTTTCACGGCAGGTTCAACTGATGGGCCAGTTATCTTAATGACAGTAGTTGTGGTAGTCGTTGTCGAGGATCCAGATTGGCTGTTTCCGGAAACGACATTCACGGTAGGCTTCGCTGATGACCCAGACTTAGTAGTGGTCGTGCTGGTCTTCGTCTCAGAGGACC
Source organism: Drosophila arizonae (assembly GCF_054131065.1). Lineage (NCBI taxonomy): Eukaryota > Metazoa > Arthropoda > Insecta > Diptera > Drosophilidae > Drosophila > Drosophila arizonae. The sequence continues at coordinate 21,272,255 of NC_142924.1, forward strand.
CAGATTGGCTGTTTCCGGAAACGACATTCACGGCAGGCTTCGCTGATGAGCCAGACTTAGTAGTGGTCGTCGTAGTCTTCGTCTCAGAGGATCCAGATTGGCTGATTCCTGAAACGACATTCACGGCAGGCTTCGCTGATGAGCCAGACTTAGTAGTGGTCGTCGTAGTCTTCGTTTCAGAGGATCCAGATTGGCTGTTTCCGGAAACGACTTTCACGGCAGGTTCAACTGATGGGCCAGTTTTCTTAATGACAGTAGTTGTGGTAGTCGTTGTCGAGGATCCAGATTGGCTGTTTCCGGAAACGACTTTCACGGCAGGTTCAACTGATGGGCCAGTTTTCTTAATGACAGTAGTTGTGGTAGTCGTTGTCGAGGATCCAGTCTGGTTGTTTCCGGAAACGACTTTCACGGCAGGTTTCGCTGATGATTCAGACTTAGTAGTGGTCGTCGTAGTTTTCGTCTCAGAGGACTCAGATTGGCTGTTTCCGGAATCAACTTTTACGACAGGCTTTGCTGTAGAGCCAGACTTAGTAGTGGTGGTGGCGATCTTCGTCTCAGAGGATCCAGATTGGTTGTTTCCGGAAACGACATTCACGGCAGGCTTCGCTGATGAGCCAAACATAGTAGTGGTGGTGGCGATCTTCGTCTCAGAGGATCCAGATTGGTTGTTTCCGGAAACGACATTCACGGCAGGCTTCGCTGATGAGCCAAACTTAGTAGTGGTCGTGGTGGTCTTCGTTTCAGAGGATCCAGATTGGCTGTTTCCGGAAACGACTTTCACGGCAGGTTCAACTGATGGGCCAGTTTTCTTAATGACAGTAGTTGTGGTAGTCGTTGTCGAGGATCCAGATTGGCTGTTTCCGGAAACGACATTCTCGGCAGGCTTCGCTGATGAGTCAGACTTAGTTGTGGTCGTGGTGGTCTTCGTTTCAGAGGATCCAGATTGGCTGTTTCCGGAAACGACTTTCACGGCAGGTTCAACTGATGGGCCAGTTTTCTTAATGACAGTAGTTGTGGTAGTCGTTGTCGAGGATCCAGTCTGGTTGTTTCCGGAAACGACTTTCACGGCAGGTTTCGCTGATGATTCAGACTTAGTAGTGGTCGTCGTAGTTTTCGTCTCAGAGGACTCAGATTGGCTGTTTCCGGAATCAACTTTTACGACAGGCTTTGCTGAAGAGCCAGACTTAGTAGTGGTGGTGGCGATCTTCGTCTCAGAGGATCCAGATTGGTTGTTTCCGGAAACGACATTCACGGCAGGCTTCGCTGATGAGCCAAACTTAGTAGTGGTGGTGGCGATCTTCGTCTCAGAGGATCCAGATTGGTTGTTTCCGGAAACGACATTCACGGCAGGCTTCGCTGATGAGCCAAACTTAGTAGTGGTCGTGGTGGTCTTCGTCTCAGAGGATCCAGGCTTCGCTGATGAGCCAGACTTAGTAGTGGTAGTGATGGTCTTCGTCTCAGAGGATCCAGATTGGCCGATCCCGGAAACGACATTCACGGTAGGCTTCGCTGATGACTTAGTAGTGGTCGTCGTAGTCTTCGTCTCAGAGGATCCTGATTGGCTGTTTCCAGAAGTCTCTTTCACGGCAGGTTCAACTGATGGGCCGGTTTTCTTAATGACAGTAGTTGTGGTAGTCGTTGTCGAGGATCCAGTCTGGTTGTTTCCGGAAACGACTTTCACGGCAGGTTTCGCTGTTGACCCAGACTTAGTAGTGGTCGTCGTAGTTTTCGTCTCAGAGGACTCAGATTGGCTGTTTCCGGAATCAACTTTTACGACAGGCTTTGCTGAAGAGCCAGACTTAGTTGTGGTGGTGGCGATCTTCGTCTCAGAGGATCCAGATTGGTTGTTTCCGGAAACGACATTCACGGCAGGCTTCGCTGATGAGCCAGACTTAGTAGTGGTCGTCGCAGTTTTCGTCTCAGAGGATCCAGATTGGCTGTTTCCGGAAACGACTTTCACGGCAGGTTCAACTGATGGGCCAGTTTTCTTGGTGACAGTGGATGTGGTAGTCGTTGTCGAGGATCCAGTCTGGTTGTTTCCGGAAACGACATTCACGGCAGGCTTCGCTGATGAGCCAGAATTAGTAGTGGTCGTCGTAGTCTTCGTCTCAGAAGACCCAGATTGGCTGTTTCCGGAAACGACTTTCACGGCAGGCTCAACTGATGAAACGGTTTTCTTGGTGGTAGTGGTCGTGGTGGTCTTCGTCTCAGAGGATCCAGATTGGCTGTTTCCGGAATCAACTTTTACGGCAGGCTTTGCTAAAGAGCCAGACTTAGTAGTGGTCGTGGTGGTCTTCGTCTCAGAGGATCTAGATTGCCTGTTTCCGGAAACGACATTAACGGCAGGCTGAACTGATGAAACAGTTTTCTTGGTGGTAGTGGTCGTGGTGGTCTTCGTCTCAGAGGATCCAGATTGGCTGTTTCCGGAATCAACTTTTACGGCAGGCTTTGCTAAAGAGCCAGACTTAGTAGTGGTCGTGGTGGTCTTCGTCTCAGAGGATCCAGATTGGCTGTTTCCGGAAACGACATTCACGGCAGGCTTCGCTGATGAGCCAGACTTAGTAGTGGTCGTCGTAGTCTTCGTCTCAGAGGATCCAGATTGGCTGTTTCCGGAAACGACGTTCACGACAGGTTCAGCTGATAAGCTAGTTTTATTAGTGACAGTGGTTGTGGTAGTCTTCGTGTCAGAGGATCCAGACTGGTTGTTTCCGGAAACGACTGTTAAGGTAGGATTCTCTGAAGAGCCAGATTGAGTCGTTGTAGTGGTGGTCTTCGTTTCAGAGGATCCAGATTGGTTGTTTCCGGAAACGACTTTCACGGCAGGTTCAACTGTGTTAATAGTTGTGGTTACTTTCACGACAGGATCGATTATTGAACGAGTTTTCTTATAGGTGTTTGTAGTTTTAGTTGAAGTGGGTCCTGATTTGATTATTTCGGTATTCGTCTCTGCGGAAATCACTTTCACGGCAGGTTCAACTAAAGAGGTCGTTTGCTTAGAGCTGGTCGTAGTCGTAGATGATCTAGACTGGGTGTTTCCGGTATTAGTGACTTCGGAAACCACCTTTGCGATGGTATCGCCACTCCGCTCCGCAGTTCTATGATTATGCGGAATAGTACTTCTTATATCGTTAATGATCGAATCAAATTGAATTGCATTCTGTTGTACAGACTCTTCGCCTGTTGAAGTTATCTGATTATTTGAGCAGTTTGCACGTTTATCGTTTTCCACAATCAATCTACCGAATAACCTATCCAAGAGCCATAACCGAATATCTTTCCGAATCTCCAATAGAGTTTGTCGAACACTTTCACAACACGGAACGTTAGCTGCTGCAGACTGTGGCTTCACTGCTTCGGCGCTTACTGCCGTCTCCGTTGGGATATGCGCACCGTATGCGAGTGCCACGCAGGCGCCCAAAAGGGCAATACAAAATATACGCATTGTCTACCAATAACTCAAACTCCCAACTTCATCTGTTGCCTTCTGTGGCAGCAGAGCTGCTTTTATACCTTCGCAGAAGATAGAAGTTTGTTGTCTTTTCTATAATTTAGGTATTTACTTTTCTGCAGTTAATCAAATTTCGCATTGTGCCAAAACATTTGGCAATTCTATTGTTCCACTAGCGATGTCGAGAAATAACTTGTTAATACTGAAGCTCATACTTTAGATAGAAAAGAACTAAACACCTGTATAAAATATTTGCTTAGAGCTTAGATTAAATAGACTGTCAGACTTTCTTGGGTGTACGATGTACGTAAATTAAATGTGTATTTTGGCCAAGACGTCAAATGTACTGCAATTACCAAATAACACGAGTATGATGAGCGTGTCTCCAAGACAAAGCCTTGTTTATTTGATTTGCCAATAACAGATTGAGAGTACTCAAAATTATGCCATATTCGTATTTATTCATTTTAAATTTATGTATACATAGATATATATATATATATAGAGTTTAAAAATATCCAAGAGTGATACATCTCATTCCGAATTAGTATTCATCCTTCTCAAATGGATGGTGTGGATGACCGTGTTGGCTGTAAAAATATGCACAATTTTCCATATTAGAAGTCAATTAATTATGAAATATATAGGAAAAGTAACAAAAGATTAAGACTGTTAACCAAACTAAGCGGAAAATAAACATGTTGTTAGTAAGGGAAACTCTAATATACAAACATTATCTACTATGTATTTCATTTGCTGTAGTGTAATTAATAGCATTCCAATCTAATAATACAAAATGGGATTGGAGTTCAACAAAAGCGCTTTAAAGCCTGGTAAACAAAATATTAAAATAAAAGAAAAAAAAATAACGAGAAAGTAAACACAAACAAATAGGCCGTAATAAAGGGTTTAAACATACGTATATGCCTCTCGAGTTGCCCAGTTGTTAGTTTTTGCCAGAAATATTTACTTAACTATTTGATTATGTGATTATTCATATTTCAGATATTCCTCTCATTTATATAGATTGAAAAACCCTTTGCGATTTGATTTAATATTCATCGCTAAATGGATAATGTTCATGATCGCCAGCATCCCTAAATAAGCAAGTCAAATGACAAATATTAAAATTAAACAAAGTTTTCTATAAATAAATAAACTAAAATATTATACATAGATGTGTGTAATGAAAAAAAAAAAAGAAATAAAAATAAACTAAAAGTAGTTCAGACTTAGCTGATCAATAGATCTTAGACCAAATTTCGTAGTCTTTTGAGATCTGAATGCGAATCTCAAATATAGTTGCTTTAACAGTTAATTTCGTAAGGTATTTATCCCAAAAGTACTGGTACTGGTATATCAATAAACATGTACCGAAATAACAGATTTTAAAAGTAATCATTAAAACTGACAGAGAGAAGCAGAAGTTTTTGTTAATACCACCGTAACGCTCTTTACGACCTATTTCTGCACCTTAATATTTAACTACTAAATAATTAGATTTAGCCATTTTTATGGGACATGTGAAATACTTACTTAAGCAGCGGTACCAGACGTCCATTGCACTCGAAGCTTTCAATTATTTCGATCTCTTGGGGCGTGAGTTCGAAATCAAATACTTTGAAATTGGACTCAATACGTTCCTTAGTCACCGACTTGGGTATAACAATGTGATTCCGTTGAATCTGATAGCGTATCAAAATCTGTCCGGGTGTCTTGTTTTTGGCAGCAGCAATTTCCTTGATCTAGAAGATTTTAGAAGTTGCTCCGTTAGTTGCCTTAGTTGAGTTATCAAAACCTATTTTACCTTTTTCTCTTCTAGAATAACCGGATCACCTTCCTTGGCCCATGGGCGATTTGGGCTGCCCAGTGGGCTGTATGCCGTAATGGTAATGTTCTTCTGTTTGCAGAATTCAGAAAGTTTCTTCTGCGTCAAATAGGGATGGCATTCGATCTGATTTGTAGCTGGGGGAATTTTGGCAACAGCCAAAACGCGTTCGATTTGATTTTTATTGAAATTGGATACGCCAATGGATTTAACTAGACCCTCCTCAACCAGCTTCTCCATGGCCTTCCAGGTGTCAACGTAATCGTCCGGCGAGTACAAAGTTTTGCCATTTGCATCAACTGGGAACAGTTCGGAGCCCTCCTTATAGCCCATGGGCCAGTGGATCAAGTACAGATCCAGATATTTAAGCTTCAACAGGTTCAAAGTATTCTGACAAGCAGCTTTGACCACATCTGGACGATGGAAGGTGTTCCACAACTTGCTTGTAATGAACAGATCCTCGCTGGAAGAATTATTGGGATAGGAGAAGTTTTAATATACGGCATACATACATAACGGCATACGTACCGCTTTACCACGCCTTCTTTGATCTTGGCCTCGATGCCAGCACCAACTTCAGCTTCATTTTGATAGACAAAGGCGCAATCAATGTGCCTATATCCAACATCAATGGCCGTCTTAACCGCCTCAGCCACTTGACCAGGAGGACTCTAAAAGCAAAACAAAGTTTGACACTTGAGTATGACCAATGGGCAAAAGATTAAGGGTGATTTACTAATTAATCTTTAAGATTACGTCTACAATATATACATTTTATGGGAGAATAAAACTTAGGTTATCTATGCCTTATCAGCATATATTTCAATTTTACATTATTAAAAAAAAATTATTTATATTAATACAAAATCAAAAGTACAATTAAATGTTAAGCTGGCTTTTTTGACTATTCGACCTCTAAGCAAATATAGTTATTAAGCTTTATATTAAGAGCGTTGAAGGGAGACTTAATGAAATGTGTAGATAAGCACATTTATCAGTTTTGGTTTCGTCTGGCGTCTACTGATTTATAAGTACACTTCAGTTGTACAACATAATTTATCAAATCGTGACGTCGCATTTTTGAAAACTTTCCATTAGTTATTTAATCAGACAAAAGGTCACCTTGGTGTAAGAGTGTGTAAATAAGTCAGTTCACATAGATGTCAGTAATAGAACATAGCTGGAGGTCTTATTATCGACTCTTATCGCATTTGTAATTCGCGCACACATCACACCCACACAAACATATGTATATACATAAGTACATATGTATGTATATCGCAGCCGGCAAATGCCGCTCCCGGCTAATTATCAAATGCAAGTTCTTTGCCTTCTCTTTCTAAATTTGCCAACACGCAAAAAAAAAAATGGAGGAAGTCGTGGGCCGATAGAACTTGCTATTGTTGGATATGCATCCATATTTAAGCAAGCTATAACTATAACTATAACTGTACTTAACTTACATTCCAGGTTCCAAGACCAAGTATGGGAATACTATGACCACTGTTCAGCTTAACGGTCGGCACTGTGCTAGCCATTGCGATTGGTTCCTGCTTAATTTGTTTTTATAAAGGATTGTATAAATATATTAATTAATATATATTTTCTGGTTACTTTAAATGTAAATGGTTCAAATAACACTGAGCACCATCACACAGCTGTTCGCCGCTTTTATATATGCTCATTGGCCGGCGGCCAAATGAAAGCTTTGCCAAGCTTACGAAAAGGTCTGCATTCAAATATACATCGATACCATTGTGTGATCTTTAAAAATATCGATATATATTGAATGAAAATGTAAATTTGAATTAAACTGTTATATTTGCAATTTTTGCAGATTTCTCAGTGCGTGTTTAATCATATATATTTCAGTTTATTTTGCTAAAACTTAATAAAGCAATTTGCTTACACACATACATTGCCCACATAGGTTCCAATTCCAGGAATGGATTTTTGATTCCCATCCGCGAAAATTGCCTTGGGCACATCTGCAACATCTTGACGCCTGATTTCAGATCTTTTTAAAACATTTTAAAATTATTTTAGTTAATTTAGTTTACGTTACCACATGAAGTATTCTGGGTTTGTATAGCTTCTTATTGCGATTTGAATTTGAGCTTGAGTTAATCGAATAGGATATCTTAAGCACTTGAGCATCACACAAATCAATTTAAAAGCTGACAAGTTTTCCCTACGCTCATATTTCAATGATCGATTAATGCCAAAATTTGCAGCGATTACTTAGGTTTATTAAATAAAAAAGAGCATTATGAAAATATATATTAAGGCAAAAAGAAGCATATTTAGAAAACCAAAAGAGACCTGCAATATATTTGTTTAAAAAATGTCATTGTTTCACAAAAAAACTTAATAGTCTAATTTAGTGCCTTTGGCCGAATATATCAATCAGACATAGGACGCCAGGTACAAGTATGATTTGTTGTATCCGAATTATACATTTCTGTTGTGGTTTTCCATTTGCTTTGCGGAATCCAGTTCGAACGGGTGATGAGGATGTCCATATGCAGCTTTCATGGTCATGAAGCGACCATTGCAATCGAGATCGTCAATTGCTTGTAAATCATCGTTATCCAAACCAAAGTCCCATATCTTCTTAAAGTTTTCGTACATGTGATGCTTGCTAATAGAGCGTGGTATAACAATAATGCCCGATTGAGTCTGATAGCGCAGCAGCACCTGCGCTGGGGTACGGTCATACTTTTCCGCGATCTCCAGGATCACAGGATGCTTCAGCAAGGGATAGGCACCCGGCTTCTCGTAGGGTGTGTGTGCCGATCCCAGTGAGCTGTAGGCAGTGACAGCAATGGCATTATCGTAGCAAAGTGTTATCAAAGACTTCTGACGTAGATACGGATGACATTCGATCTGTAGCACCACTGGCTTCAATTTGGCTACGCTCAATAGTCGATTAATCTGTTGCTCATTAAAATTAGAGACTCCAATGGCATGGCATAGGCCGGCCTCGACCAGGTTCTCCATGGCCTTCCACGTGTCAACGAAGTCAATATCCTCAAATACTGCCTTGCCCGTGTCCGGGCAAGTGGGATAAAGAACGTCACCGGATTTATATGCCATTGGCCAATGCATGAGATATAGATCAAGATAATCAACGCCAAGGTTACGTATACTTGTTTCACAAGCAGTCCGCACCAAATCTGGCCTGTGATGGGTATTCCAAAGTTTACTTGTAATGAAAAGCTGGTCACTGCGTGGATTTTAAATATGATTAAAATCTTATATAGATTTGTTTATAATATTGTTTGTCTCTACCGTGTTATGACTCCCTCTTTGAGCTTTTCGGTAATTGCTGCGCCAATTTGTGCCTCATTTCCGTAGATGTGGGCGCAGTCAAAGTGGCGATAACCAATATCAATAGCATCCTTCACCGCTTGTGTGATAACCTCAGGAGGGCTCTAAAACGGATTGAAGCAAAAAAGATAACTTTCATTATAAGTAAAAAAATTTGGTTCGACTAGCTCTCTCGCTCTCTCTCCCTCTCTTTCTCAATTTCAATAATTCTTGACAAAAAACAAAGCAGTTGATATCCATAAGTGTGAGACAGATGACCGCGCTTCTTTATTCTTTCTTATTTAAACTATTGCGCTCAAAATATGACTAAGCTCTTCGTATTCATATGCTAACATACATTGTACATACACGCAATATGCACCACAATTACACGCATACAATATTTTTGGTGCACGTTTTCACTTGCACTGCTCTGAAAGTTCTTCAAAGCTCTCTCTCACACCGACATCGGGAACCGCGCAGGCTGCGTTGCATTGCCTCGTATATTATGCGGCATTATTGTGATTATTCAATAGTACGATGGATGATACTTACACGCCATGTGCCCAAGCCGACCATTGGCATATTTTTGCCATTACTCAAAAGGAAATTCGGAGTGGACATTTCTATTCGAAAAACTGAAGATATTGAATTATTTCGAACCGTATATATGTACCGTTTACCGAAAGTAAACGCGAAGAGAAAACCCTATTAATTTTGCTACAAACTAATAAAAGTGACAGCTTATAAAAATACAAACAGGAAAACGAACATGCAGTGTTCAAATTTAGAAACGTTCTGGCAACCAAAGCTGTTTTTACAATCTTGACCTTCAGAATTTGGTAAAATGCTTGTCCTCCAATGAAAGAATATTTCTCTTTTAAAATGCGGTTATTTTTAAGAAAATATCAAATAATCCTCTTGTGCACACACTGGTCTTAAGCGATAGTTGTGACATATCGATAGCTATAATTTTGCATACCCACATAACACATCTCTGTTAAGTTTGCCGGCCATCTGTAAAAAATATCAACAAATCGCATTTTAATAATCCTGTTATTTATCATTGAAATATGTTTGGCTCTGCGAATAATTATCTCTCCGGGGTGTTGCGTGCTGCTGAGGATTATGATGGTGAGAACTTAGGCACCTTTTTATCGCTGCGCGACGTTCACGTTCAGAACCACAACTTGTACATATCCCAGCCCGAGAAGCTTGTGGAGCGCATGCTTAAGCCACCTTTGGATGAAGTGGTGGGCTCGCATCTAAAGGTGCTCTATTATCTATCACAAGAGCCGCCCAACTACATGGAAGCGTACAATCACCAGGCTGCTAGCTGCTCGGCTGTAGTTAAGCTATTGCAGCAAATGAAGGACGAGAACTGGTGCCTTCCTGTCATGTATCGCGTGTGCCTCGATCTGCGTTACCTGGCTCAGGCATGTGAAAAACATTGCAGAGGCTTTACGCCGGGCCACATACTGGAGAAGGCCGCTGACTGCATGATGGCTTGTTTCCGCGTATGCGCAGCTGATGGACGCGCTTCAGAAGAGGATACCAAACGGCTGGGCATGATGAATCTGGTGAATCAACTCTTCAAGATTTATTTCCGCATAAATAAGTTGCATCTGTGCAAGCCGCTTATCCGTGCAATTGATAACTGCTCGTTTAAGGACAGCTTCCCACTGCCGGAGCAGATCACATATAAATATTTTGTCGGACGGCGCGCCATGTTTGATTCCAACTATCGGATGGCTGTAGAGGATTTATCGTATGCATTCACCCACTGCCCAGATCGATTCAAAAGCAACAAACGGTTGATTCTCATATACCTGGTGCCGGTAAAAATGTTGCTTGGATATCTACCACGAAAATCCATGCTGGAACGGTACGACTTGTTGCTATTTCACGATTTGGCGCTTGCCCTAAAAGCCGGAAACGTAAAGAAATTCGATGAGATCGTCCATGAGCATGAGCTTGTGCTGATTCGCAGCGGAATTTATCTGCTTGTCGAGAAACTTAAGTTTATTGTGTATCGTAATCTGTTTAAAAAAGTGTTCGCCATCCGGAAGACACATCAATTGGATATGGGTGATTTCTTATCGGCACTGCAATTTGTGGGTGTAACTGATGTGTCCTTGGATGAGACGCACTGCATTATTGCAAATCTCATATACGAAGGCAAAATTAAAGGTTACATATCCCATGCGCACAACAAATTGGTTGTTTCCAAGCAAAATCCGTTCCCGTCATTAATTTCAACATAGACTTGTGGCACTTTAATAAAAGAAGCTGAAGTTATTTAAAACTATTTACACATTGAAAAGTTCTTTGATATTAACCCGCCGATTAGTATTAATGGAATATTAAACAACAAAAGTTATAGTACAGTGTGTATCGATATGTGCCGCACAGTGAGGGCTGCTAAAGTTATTTGTATATCGATATTACAAATGTCAGTATTCCGACCGCATGTACACACACTAACGCAAAATCATATGCACACGTATTAGTCTGTATATATTTCCAATAGCTCAGCTGCAATCAGTTTTCGGTGTGCTCTCGTAAATAATACAAATTAAATAGAATAATAGCAAATTTTGGTAAATGGCAGATTAAGTATAAATTATAGCAGTTCGCTATGAAATTTTTTCACTTTACATTGATTTAATTTGCATTACTCGACCGGCTCTACAGAACCTACTTGCAATTGCAAAATCAATATTACTAATTTGCTTTGTATTTTTTCTAATAGTTGAAATGACATAACAAAAATTCATTTGAAATTGTATACGCATAGAAATTAACAAGTTCTCGTTGTTGTTATTGCTGTTGCCGTAATTCTAGCGTACCTGGTACCTACATACCTCTAGGAAATTACGAAAAACGAAAGAGGCTAAACCTTCGTAATGGCAGCCCCGGTAATTGTGGAGGCCACGGTCAAGCAGACGGCGACGGTAAGTGCGAAAGAGCAAGATTTCGATTTGGTTTCTAATTTCCAGTCACCTGAATACTTGTATATATGTATATGCAGCTCATATTCATGCACGGCTTGGGCGACACTGGGTATGTATGGCCGATGATTGCCTTGGGCTATGTTTATTTCTTTGTTTGATTGTAGACATGGCTGGAGCAGCGCTTTGGCTGCAGTGCGACCACCCTTCATGAAGGTCATCTGTCCAACGGCACCGACACAGCCTGTGTCGCTGAATGCCGGGTTCCGTATGCCGTCGTGGTTCGATTTGAAGACCCTGGATATCGGTGGGCCAGAGGATGAGCCGGGTATACGCGCTGCTCGCGATGATATCCATGGCATGATCAATAAGGAGGTTAGCGCTGGCATACCAGCCAATCGCATCGTGCTTGGCGGCTTCTCACAAGGCGGCGCCTTGGCTCTTTACTCGGCACTGACCTACGAACAGCCATTGGCTGGCGTAGTGGCTCTGTCATGTTGGCTGCCACTGCACAAGCAGTTTCCCGATGCCAAAGTGAGCAGCGACGATGTACCCATATTCCAGGCACATGGTGACTACGATCCCGTGGTACCATATAAATTTGGACAGCTGAGCGCCAGTTTGTTGAAGTCCTTCATGAAGAATGTCACATTTAAGACCTACAGTGGACTCTCGCACTCGTCCTCTGACGAGGAGATGAACGACGTGAAGGTGAGTGAGCAAAATGCTGAACTGAATTTATTGATGAATTGACAATCTTATCGTTAAAGAATTTCATTACACTCTCCTTGCTCTTCTCTCTTGCAGGACATAATCAGTAAATGGGTAAAATAAAATTTCCATTTAGCACTTTAAGCACTCTTAGCGCGTCTCTTCCTCGCTCGTCTACTGCATTCCAGGAAAGAAAATTGCAAACACAACAATAACAATAACTAAAAGTAAAACTAATTTAACAAAAAAAAAAATTAATTTGGGCCAAACATATTACATTTTAAACACAAAACAACCGCAGTAAGCAAGCCTCCAAAACATGGAAACACACAATCTGATGTGGCTTGAGTTGATTTTTGTTCTTTTCTAAGACAAATTGAGAAACTAGAGAAACACAATCAATAACCTATATGCTTCGTAATAACACCCTGTAAAACTGAACAATAGAGCGAGATATATCAGCGATCAGAGTATTTTAATATACTCTCTATTTTAAAGAAGTGAAATTGTTTCATAAATTCAGTTAAATTTGAGAAAAAAAATAATTGATAACAACCAATAAAAAGCTACTTAATCCATTAAAACAAAAAAAGCAAAATAATTTGAATTAAAATTATTAAATAAATTATTCAAAATAATTGAAAACTAGAAAAACATAATAAAATTTAATTTCAATTCAGTTATACAGTGACTCCTTTTTCAGAATTTTCTACAGATCTAGAATTATTACTATTAAATTCTTAACATTTTAACATTTCACTTTTTTTAAAACATGAATTCAATTTTGCTTATCTTTTACTTTTCTTTTCTATTTCTATTTTATACAGCAACAATCACAGATACATCATCTGTAGTTGAATTTAGTTAAATTTGCTTTATAATAGTTTGTGCATTAGTTTTTCGGTGGCTTTTAATTTATGGAATATGTCAAATAAATTAATTTTGATAATTTCTTTTAATGCTTTTATTTCATATATTTGATTTTGATTGTAGATCTATTTCTTTAGTCGCCAGCAAATACCGTTACAATTTATAAACACTATATCTTTCTCTTATAATCCCATAGAGCTTTTCGCCTTACTCACTCATCTCTCATCTATCTATATTTGCAGACTCATTGGGAGGGCCAGAGCATGGCAAGAAAGGCGCAATGCTGCCAGATATCATAGTAGCTATGCGAATTGTATGTAGTTGCAGTTCCTTCCACAGTCCCTAGTCAAGAAACACGCCGAGCAGATGTCTGAGATTTTTGATGTATTTTAGATATTATTTTGTACATACGTATTATGTAGACTTTAGGCATATTAAATAGCTATTGGAAGTCTCCACTTGGTGGATGGATGTAAAGCAGATTCGCTAAAGCGAATTCAACCAATAAAGTTTTGTGACCGACTAGCTTGAAAAAGTCCTTAAAAACTGGAAATGGGATAACATGGACCAAACTTGATTAGATCATTTGATCTAATCAATATAATTTAAATAAGTCGCGTTATTATAATAAGTCACAATAGCGAATTTCATAATCGATATATCCGATAACAGCGCGATGGCTTATGAACGTTCAAGCCACTTTCACCATGCATATCGAATATGTTATCGAAATATCGGCGCAAAATTTCAATACATACAATACGTTTTTTGCGCAATACTTGTTGCACGAAAATCAGCTGATGAACTGAATATAAAAATAAAAACTGAAATATGTGAAAGCTGAGCTACTGATTTCGACCCATACCAATTTGTTGATAATACTTAATTTAATGCATGGCAACCTAAAACCGGCAAATTTAAATAAATTGCTGGATTTTGAGTAAAGTAAACAAACGACGAACTGTGCCCCTTCATACAAACACATACAAACGCTTATACAGATGTGCACACGCAAACACGACTCACACACCAACACATGCACACCACAGCCAAATAACGTTCACGAACGTGAACCATTCACGACTTCGCTGCGCTTCGTTCAGTTGTTTCCGTATTGCCGCCAAGTTTGGACGCATTCGCTCCGCTCTTGTCGCTTCCAAAGTTCGCGTCGTTGTCGTCGCCATCGCCATCGTCGCCGCCGCCTTTATTTTGATAATAAGAGGCGCGAGTGCACTAAAGCCAGCAATACAAGCGGATAAACAAAATTAATGGCAATTGTGAGTGTTGAGCAAATTGCAAATCAATTTAACCCAAAATCCAACTAGGACAAAGGCAGCAAAAGCAAAGCTAGAAAGCGAAAGTTACTTTTTGTGCTTACCATTTACAAATTGCGGTTTACCGCTTGGGACACTGTGCACTGTGTACTTAGTTTTTTCTTGTTGCAGCTACTGTTGCTGTTGTTGTTATTGTTGCTGCTTGGGTCACAAAGGAAGCTTTGTAACGTGTTAAATTCATTTGCGCTGTTGTCATTGCCCACATTCCATCTGCAGAGTGCAAAGGCATATACGCATACAGATGCATCTATGTAAACACATACAGTCACACGCACACGCATACATATAAATACATATATGTTTGTATGTATATGCGTGCAAGAAGTGCGTTGGGGTTTCTTTTTATTTTTATTGCAATCTTTTAGGTATTTGCTTTTACTGTTTACGCATACCTTTACTTCTGCACACATACACACGTGTGTGAATGCGTGTGCCTTTGCGTGTGCGAAATCTCTTATACGGCGCCCTGTTGCGCCCTTGAGTCGCAGTTCCTCGCTATTGATATATGTATGTATATAAGGTGCGCCGCCCTCTTAGAGATATGTGTGGCTCATAAAACCGCTTCGAATCGATGAATTGCACTGTTGGTTATTACGTATACTCTATGTATTTGATAAGAAATTAATTTTTAATTCAACGCAAATTTGTAAAAAGAAAATCGACTGCTATATCTTTTTTTAATTTGATTTCTAAAATTCAACTCGTTAAACGTTTTGCCTAGCCACATCAAACAGAAGAAAGTGAAGCTTTAGCTTATCATTTAACAGTTATTTGGATGCCATATTCGTGCTCTGAAAATTAAATTCAAACCGAACATCGAGAACCGTAGTTATTTAATAATTGAGTTACCCTTGCTGGGGGCATTGTAGCAGGAGCAAGCATAACAAATGCATTAGGTGCGCTGTGATGTTTATGTGAGAGTGTGTTGTTTGTGTATGTGTGTGTGTGTATGAATAGAAAATCATTGAAATGATTAAATAACATCTCCTAACAAGGGACAATCACTCTCGACTAGAGCATTTAACCTACTGCTTCCGTTGCCTAGGTCAACTTCTCTGTTCTATATGAACTTAAATTTGCATTTGGCACGTGAGTGCTACGCTTTGTTTTCCTAATTTCTCAAAGTGCTAAAACACGTAATGGCCCTGAAGTCTCGCTGACTGTAATCAGCTATAAGCGGAAAGGTATTAATCAGACACAATTAACAAAAATATAATCTTTGCTGCGGTCAAATCTTAAAAAAAAAAGTAATAAAAAACAGAATATATCAAACGAACTCTTCTTTAGAGCTAATTATATGTGCTTCGCTTGCTTTTACTTATTAGTAATCAATTAAAGACAACTGTTGTGATTTATGACTGGATTTTTTGGTTTCGCTGGATGCGGCCTTCGACTCTTAGACTCTATGCCAAAGCGTGATTAACAAAGTGCGATCCGTAATTCCGCTCTCTCATATCTTTGTTAAGCTGTGATCGAATATATAAAATAAATATATGAGTAAATGTCTACATACCACAAAGTTAACGGATCAAAACGTGATCAGCACAATAGGTACATCATTAAAATGTAATCAAAACTGATGATGAATTGACTTTTCTAGTGATTTTATTTATATTTGGAATATAATTTTTATAAAATGATCTTTATTTCTTCTTATATCGTTATTATATCATTGTTTCCAAACTAAATTGAAGACATTTCTATGTGTACTCAAATCGTGATTTTATATATTATAATAATAAATAAATCTTATTTATGAAGCTATTAAACTTAGAAAATTGGTATTTCGAGTCCATTATATCGTGGAATTAACAATTACCTAATTTAATAATTTAAAATAATTTAAATATTTATAAAAATAATTTATATAATCCATCGAAAAGCTATAATCTTTATATTAAAATATATATATCTCATATTTGAAAGTGGCACTCTCGAGGCCAGAGAATATATATAATATAAATTATTATGGTGAATCGTTCGTATATGTATTCGATGTATGCGAACGAGTGACTTGATATCTATCACGTAGTTATTTTCTCTAGAATGATTTAATTTCTGAATTCTCTACAATAATTATTTTTTCATTTCCATGAAATTATGAACTCTATATATAGATGGACGTAGATTAAACCAATATACTCATTTCAATCCTGTGAATGATTATACGAATATTGCATCTTCTCGTCGATTACTTCCGGCTAGAGCACTATTGAATGTTATTGAATAATTTTTCCCATCTATCCAATCGTGTCAATCAAAATCCACTTAAAGCAAGATTCCATCTCCAATTTCCATAAACTTTTAGATTTATGTGCATTTTTATACAAATATTTTGTTGTTTTATTTATGAATGCATCTGCCGTTGACTCAAGCACATTTCCTACCTTAAATGTCTGTTTATTTATTTATTTGAAATGAATATTAAAAAGCTTTCAGTGCATAATTAAAAACACATTTAAATCTCTCTCTGATATAAATATAAAATTAAAATAAATATATTTTGAGTATTTAGCAATTTTAAACTAAATAAAAAAAAAAAATAAATAAAAAAGCCAGAGATGAACAAAAATTAAACTTTCTAGATAATAAATCCAATGAAAACTGGTTACACTTGGGCACTACCAACTGCTCAATACTTGCTCACAAAAAAGAATATAGGATATTTTCAGTTTGAAAATGGGAATATTTATATATTTAATCATATAATTTGTAAGCTTTTTTGTTGAGAAGGCTAAAAGTAATTTAGCAATTAAGCTCTGTGCCATACCTCTCGTAGGTATATATATATGATTATTAGTCTAACTATAGGAGAAGATCTAAAGTAATGTACTTGAAAAATGCTGTGATGTTAGCCATAAGACTGTAAAAGATGCATCCAAGATATCTGAAAGATTTTAAAACTCCATGTCCTTAACAAGAGAAACATTGCACGACACCCATATACTCTTTGTTCACTTTCGAGAGCGCTTTAATTGCTCAGATTATAATTAAACATATTGAACTTTCGCAACCCATAAACAGGTATGTGTTTTGTTTCACTCGGTCAGCTGTAAAGCGACGCTCAGAGCGAAATACAAAATTCTCGAAATGAGTCAAAAGCTATTGTGTGTGTCGTACTACTACATATGTACATACATACATTGAATGTAGTATTCGCACTGGGGAACATCAGGCAGACTTTGGCAATTAGCATAGATCATGACTCGGATGTGTATGTTAAATATGCTAATTTAGCATAGATTTCAATTGCAACATTTACTTCCGTGTGGGGAGACTTTCTACAGCAACAATTAGAAACATTTGTTTGTATTTATTGTTGTCCATAGAATGACAGGCGAAGTCTTTGGGACTGTCATATCTAAAAGGTGTTTATCAAAATACAAAACCAGCTTTAGTTCTCGTTGGGCAGACACGCGCTTCACTCAGCTCTGCCTCACTTTGTTTTGCTTTGCTTTAATCGAACGCATCGCTTGACACAGGAATCAGACGGCGCCAAGTACATTAAGCAAAGCAAATATGCTCAAATCAGAACCAATACTACTCACAGTATATATACAGGGTGGTTCAAGTAATGCCAGTTGATTCAAATATTCCATTTATCGTCTCTCAATCCCTGAGTCTTATTGCAAAAACTGTCTACCAAAGATTGTTTTTGATATGAACACAACTTTAATATGTTTATGTTGATCATTCTACTCCTGCTTTCAAATAAGACCTTTAGTATGTATTTCTTATAAGAATATGTTGCCCATGGCACAAAAAAAGCTCTTTAATGAAATTCACCAAATATTCCCTGACAATAAATTTACCATGTAAATTAAATGCAATTTTTTTTTCTAGCATTTATACTTGCAAGTTTTAGTCAGAGACTTTTAGAAACATGTGAGACTGGAAATTTATTTTGTAGTGAAGCGTGTCAGTTGCTGACAGAATTTGTATTATATATTCCATATTAGAGCTGTGATTACAAAATGCTGCAATTATATTCCGAATGCTACAACGTAATTACAAATGTTTCATAGATAACGTTTAATTTATAATAATACGTAATATGAACATGTGTATATATATGTATTTGCAATAACAATTTTGCACTATTGCAAAAGTATTGCAAATGATGTTTCGTAATATTTAGTTATAGCAGCTTCTATTTTTCTATACACGTTTCCAGATTAATATTGGTATAGGTTTTTTTTTTGAGACTTCCACAGAATTATTTATTATTTACTTTATTTGTTGACTTCTTATTATTGTTGATGTCGGAAGCATTTGCTAAGTTATAATGCAATTAAAGCATCACAACAATTTTTGTTAGACTCTGTTTGCCAGACGTAAATATTTCGCTTAACAATTATCGGTAGTGCGACGAGATGGATCTTGCTTAAAAACGCCGTACCAAAAGCGGAACAATCGTGATCCATCTGTTCAGTTCCACTTGGCTTCAGTTCTTACAGTCAGAGTCGTCTAGTCATCCATCAGCTCTTTACTCTCTGCCCCAGCTGCACGTTTTATAGCTGGTCGCCTCTACTCGCTCACATGACTCAACATTTATCGGTTTTCAGTTTCAGCCGGGCGCTTAACGATCGCACGATTGAAGCACCGTGAAGCCATAAAGACGAGCTGCAAAGGATCTGCATTGACTTCGTCTGCCTGGCTTAGCTTGGGCCCTTGGCTGTTTGATTTGATGCGGATAATGCATTATCAATTTGAACAGGTTTCTCGTTTCACTCTCTGCTCCAAAGAACATGAATACGCAAATAAACTGATTGACCAGGACCGCGTGTGACAAGCAGATTTGCAGGGAACTAACTTCCCAAGAGGGAATCGGGAATTGTTAAACCGGTTTAGCCCTCTTTTTGATTTTATATATTGGCCTCATGTTAATTGGCAGGCGAAATGTATTCCCACTTTTATGTCACTGTTAACTTTTCGATAAATAAGCAGAAATAAGCTGTTTTAGTAACTGGAAATTTGTTCTTTGCAAGGAATGAGTCGGGACATAGTATATATATGATATAAATGTCAAGAGAGAGGGAGAGGGAAACTGAGAGCGTGAGTAACAGAGCGATAAGAAAGAGAGTTGGAAGGAAAGCGAGAGACAGAGAGAGAGAGAGAGAGAGAGAGAGAGAGAGAGAGAGAGAGAAACAAGGAGGGAGTGAGCGAGATAGAGAGAAGGGAAGATCGAAGGAGAGAGCGAAAGGGTAGAAAGAGATCGAAAGAGATAGTAAGACATGTGTCGGAAATGCATATTAAGTAAGCCTTAATGATTTAAACAAATATTGAGAAAAAGCCCATATGTAACTTGATTTCGTTTCATACAGTTCAATGTATCTATACATTTAAAAATGCACTTATTAAATCAGTAATGTAGTTATGACCCGTATACATATAAATGTATCGATATACACCTGAATTTAATCATTATTCCGTCCTTGTTAATGCACATAAAAATATTCCGAATAATAATAACAATGCAGATATGTACAAATAAGAGATAGTCATTAAAATTTTAAACATTGAACTGTGATTTTTTTTTATTTATTTATTTTTTAATTTCATGATATTAATAAAACCGTATTGAGCCTTTGTCATAAGTCATAAGTTTGGCAGGTAATTTAATAAAAATCTATAATTAATATTATTTATTATTAATTTTTAAAATCATTTAGCTTATGTTAAAGTATTAACAAATATTTAAATTTTCATTGCTTACGATTGAAAGTTAAGATATGTTCTCTTGCGCATCATATGAATATTTGCGTGATTTACGATATATATTTCATAGATATATTTGAAGTGAAGATTGGGTCATTGACTTGCGAAACACATTCTGCTTCAGAGTTGTTAGCTAGGAATATGTCGGTGCTTATAATATATATAGATAGATAGATACTACTATTGAATATTGCTAAGTAGACAATAAAAATGCATGGTCCGAACCGTTGTGCCATAATTCCTTTTCACATAGTTTAATGAGGCGCGTGGTTCTTGGCATACCAACTGCGAATTTATGCAATTTGATAGCAACAGCAACAACAACAACGGCAACAACAAGAATAGCAACAATAACGCCTTGTGAAGGCCGCAACAGCAAATAGTCGAGAGATAAGAATAAATTCACAGCGTTTTCTTCTTTTATTAATGATTAATATTATTTATTTACAGCGCGTAATCAGCCGCGGGTCTCGCACAAACCAAAACAAAGTGAACCGTAATTTTTGTTTTTTTATAAAAATTCGAAAGCAAAACAATATCCAGCGATGCGTGTGAGACAACAGCATAAACAATAACAATTTGAAGAAACGACACGAAATACCCAATAAACCAAATTCAAAATCAAAACAGAAACAACACAAATATCATATCGAAAATCACGTTAATTCCGCAATCTGAAATCTTGACACGTACGACAACAACTAACCATTGTCTATATAGTATACGCAGTATATCAGGCACTCGAACATAAATCTATGCCACGCTTCTAAAATAACTAACGATCTTTCAAAATAAAAACACCTTTTGGCTTTATAAAGAAAACCCTCCACCTCTAAAAACAACAAAAACAGAAATTCACAATGGATCAAACGCGCAGTATATATAGCAAGCAGTCCAAGGATGTCGAGTTTCAGGACGTTTTCTACACAGTGGATAGGCGCACAAGTTTCTGTGAGTATACAACATAGAAGATATGGGACATGCCTATAACTAATGTAAAATTATGTATTCATTGTAGTCAACAAATATGTATGTAAATATAGAAACTATATTACGTACAATTATAATAATATTCGAAAGTACCATCTGAATCACTATTCTACAGAAACTAAACTTTGTATACTTCTATCGTGAACTGATATGAGGGCTCGGGAAATTATTTTGTTTTATAAACGACTTGCTTCTAATATAATATATTAGAGATGATAGAGAGCTAGAGTCAACTCTTATACAACATGAGCCCTAGCTCTTCCGTATAGAAAATATAAGCAAAATAAACACTTCGTTTGATATATTATTCTATATAGTAGCGGAAATAAATAAAAAATGTATATACCATATTTAACAAAAAATTAAATGTTGAAAAAATTTGAATGACAATTAAAAATTATAACAAAAATGTAAAGTAACAAATTAAAAAATACAAATAAATTGAATACTTTCTATTTTATACTTTTAATTACTATTTTATACTTCTTACTTACTTTTATTGTTAGTTCTTGCTTAACTTAATACTTCTTTAATTCAATTTTTAAAAGTAAACTCGAAATTATAATAGACAGTTTCAAAATCCTTTGATTAAAAATTATTTGAAAAGGGAAAATATATAAAAAAATTTCAACCAAAATAACAAATATAAGAACTTCCATTTTATATTGAAACTTTTAAAATGAACTTTTGAACTTTTGAAAAAAAAAAAAAAAATCAGTTTGAGTATTTTCAGAATATGTTTCTACACAAAACAAGAAAAGGAGAATGATCGAGTGCTGAAAACCTGTTAGGCTTTGCACAGACAATTGGCTCGAACCTTTAACAGAACCAGCTGACATTTTTGGCTAAACTTTGCAGCTGTGGAATTTTACAAAATGTGTTTTTAAATGAAGCCTATTTCGAAATTGCGTCTTCAAAGTTTTTACTTTTGTATTACAAACTTGTTATCTGGCACATGCATAAATTTTAAAGTACTACACATAAAATATGTTTATTTTTTTTATTTTTACTTTGAACAGTTTAATAACTCATCCAAAGAGTTGTTTAAGTGGACAGCATTTAACACTATGATTTGGTGTTTCATTGCCAGAAATAAATTTTAGGCAATTTCACAATTGTATTTGCATTTTATAATTTTAACTAGAAGTCTGCGAACTTGACTGTTTGCTAAATATTTTGTTTTTTATGGACACTTTTTATGTGGGCTTTTCTAAGGTCTGAGTAATATTATTTATATAATAAATTAGTTACAGCTGTTGTTCAACGATTTCATTTCGGTTTAAGGTTTGTGGAGTTTCGCAGTTCGAATTGCGACTCGCGGGTAATTTAAATGTTGCCTTAGTTTCGGTCTCTTGAGCTATTTCGACACATTTTGTTGGCTGGCCAAGCGCTAAGTGTTCCATAATTATTCGAGACTGCCGGGCACATGAAACAAGAGAGCATAAAGAAATATGATTTTGTAGCTGTTGTTGTAAAGCGTCTATTGTTATTGCAGCTCTAACATCAGTTACAAAATTATACTTTGGGTACATTAAAATGGGGTGTTATGTGCCTGTGTAGCAAACGGTGTGCAATTTGAAATCAACTAGACTCTCTGCTCAAATTGACCTCATTTAACTTTAAGGACTCGGTCACATATTTGTTAACGTCTAGTCCTATGTTTATGCATAGGGTATCTTCAATTCTTATACTTTATAAGCAGCTTCTCAGCTGTCAATCCAAAACGCTCTGCTAATTGAATTCAAATTGTGATTTGATCGGCTTACAATTAGCTTAGCTCAGCTTAACTCAGCTTAGCTCTTGCATTGTGTTTGATATTTTGCATATGTTGACCTCATTGAACTCGTCCGATATCAGATTTATAGCTATCCGATTTGGTGAGTTCTTTGAACTATTGAAAAATAATTTATGACTCAGTTACGAAATAACACAAAGGCAAACATAACGTCATATATTAACAAAAAAAAAAAAAAAATTAAATAAATTATATATGTATATATATACACTTAATATATAGGGTATTTAATAGTGGCATACTATTTCTAATGATTTTTTGCAGTTTTATATCTTGATATTTATTTGTCAATCATCTTTTTTTTTTAGTATTTGTTAAATCAGATGCAATTTGTTCAGCTGTGTTCAGGTGTTAACTGTAATCATTAGCTCTGAATGATCCCATTTAACTTGGGATCTATATATCTATATATAGATCACATACGGTTAATGGGATTGCATAGAATAATTCTTGATTATATCTTATTATTGTGTGTATATTATTCTCTTTATAATATGCATTTTCATTTGATCATTGACCTGGCTCTCTATATGACTTATATATAGGAAACTTTGTATATGGGTTGCTCAAATTATCTATAATGAAACACAAAGCGATACATCTACACAATACTCGATATTTGTAGGGTATTTTCTAGCTATAAATTGTGCAACTCTTGCTTTATTTCTTGTTCGCTCGTTGACAGCTGTCGTTTTTTCAGTACTTGTCAAATGTATTGCAATTTGGTCAGCGCTGCTCAGCTATTGGCTGAGTTTCTCATTCCCATCGGATCGAAACTTGTTTCCGTCAGACCAATGTCTCGGCAGCTCAGAGTACTTGGAGTATTTCGCCATTGACACATAAATTGATTCGAAACGAAGCTTTTCGATGCTCGACTTGTTCGAAGCAAAGCCCTTGCCAGACGCCCAAGTTCACAGTACGCCTCGATTTTTGCACTGTCACAGAGCCAAAGTACGCATACATTTAGTTGTACGTGCTCTGGGCAGTTGGCAGTCGAATTGGCCGCGATTCGAACTGAGTCAGCTGGAGCCGTCTTCGCGTGACGTCACAGCTCGCACAGCAAATAAAACGTGAGATATGCCTATTTGCATAAAACACTGTTAATTATATATATTTAAGCTATCAGTGCTGATCAACTGTATTCAAACGAATGCTATCAGATATATGAATATTCAATTACAGGTGAGAAAGGAGATTTACTCATTTGAAATGCCGCCAATTTAGCTTCAGCTGAGTTAATTATTAGCTACTCACTCGTATTACTAATTGATTAATAGTGATAGCTATTTATATATTATATATATCGTCTCTCGTTTGAGTTGCACAAAAAACAGACTTTTCTTGGGCAATGTTCACGGAGCTAATCAACATTGCTCATACGCCATGTGCAATGTGCAATGAGAGGCGCGCGATGTCGCCGCATGCGGAATATCACAATAGGCGATAAATGGGCACACATACATAAGCATATATATTTATATACCCACATAGATATATGTAAACATAAGTGTGTGCATGTGTATGTATCCACAAATTGTGCTCAGCTACGAGTTACTTCCTCATGAAAATCACTTGTTGCACGAACTAAGCGCGAGCTGCGCCTTCATCATTATCAGCAACAGCATCATCATTATGATGCTCGCCTGATGGTCATGCACATAAACAACAATACGAGTAGCCGCAACTCGATTATGTTGCAAGTTGGAATAACGAAATTTAAGAAAAAAACAAAAACAAAAACAAAAGCAAAACGCGAGAAAAAAAATTGATCAACTCTGATTGAATAATTTTCCCCTTATGCGCGTTCATTGAAAACTCGCTGCGGTAATTTCCATTTCTGTAGTCGGCGCTTTTTCCCAGCTTTTCCTCGAAACTGAGCGCGCTCCGTAATACAAACTGACTCATTTATGTCATAAGTGAGTATGCAGTAACTCCCCATCGGGATGGAGAGGTTTTCTCATTCTTTCTTTATAATTTAAGCTCAGTCTGGTTTATACCTATTTATATGACAAGCGCTGAGAAATGAAGCTGATTAGATCTGCGTGACTGGCGAGCGTAGATGTATCAGCTATTAATCTTAGTTAAGAATATATTCAATTTATGAAATAGGAAATATTACGTATTATATTATATGAGACGTTGAAAGTATACTTTTAGATTAAGTAATATGTTTATATTAAAAGTAAACAATACAGGTAATCTACGATCAAGTATTCCCACTATTGTTAGATTAGCCTTACGTGCTACCATGAAAGTAGTTGTGTTTGTAATAAAAAGCCTCGTTAATTGTGGCTAATGATTTATTTAAATTATATTTCCAATCATTTTTGCAACACTTCATCATCTCACCTAGTCAAATGATAATATATTCATTGTGTGCTAAGTCAGCCATTAAATCGCCATCAATAAAACAAATTAGATATTTAAGTTTGTTGAATGCAAATTTGTCATGCATTTGTGAATTACAGCGCCCTCGACTTAAGTAATGTGAAGAGGCAATTGAGTTTATCAATGAACTTGTGTTTCTTTAATGCAATGCAAAACACTCTCAATCGACACTTGAATTTATGGAGTGCCAATTGAAAATCGAGATTAATGTCCGAGTAAGATAAATGAGTTCACACTGCAGCTAACTTAATCGAATGCCTGATTATAATGAATTATCAATCAAATTAAAATGGAAAATTTTTATATTTTTTTAAATATAATATCCACAAATAAAATCTAAACTATCTACATTTTAATATCTTATTTATAGCTTAACGTATCACATTAATAAACAAGCATAAAAA